>NC_091472.1:287665752-288322162 GCF_036971445.1 Narcine bancroftii
TTGTCTTTTAAACTGATTATTCTTAATGTTAGGCAGTGTAAGAGTAAGTCTCAAGCAACCGGAAAATACACTTATCCGGGATCTACCAATCCCCATTGGTCCTGGATACCTCGGTTTTACTGCATTGAGATAAAAAGAATCAGAGAAAGTGGTGTTTTTCGATTTTTTGAAGGCAGTCATTAAGGCCTAACACAGAAGATTCATTAACAAGGTTTAGAACACATGGAATTAGAGGTAATGTACTTTCATTAAAGAGAGAATTTGTGAACGGACAGAAAGGATAAAGTGGGAAAACATGGACCATTTTCAGTAGGGCATGACAGGAATCTATGTGTGGGGCCCCAGATATTTGGATTAATTTTAAAATGTCATATTTCCAAATTCATTGTTGATACTAAACTAGGTGGGATTGTGACTATGGACAGAGGTTTCAAGATGAAATAGATAAATGATTGAGTGGATGAGAAGATGCCAGTTGGAATACAATGTGGAAATATGTCAGGTAATCCAATTTGGTATACATAACATGAATGCAGTTTATAACAATCAGTTTTTAAACCGTGTGAAATTGGGTTGTGTTTATATTCAAAACAACCAAGGTGTGCTTGTCTACAAGTCACCGAAAGTCGACATACAGGTGCAGCAAGTGATGAAGAAGGTAAATGGTACATCTAGCTTAATAATGTGGGAATTTGAATATGAGGAAGTTTTCTTGCAATTTTCTAGGCACCTGTTGAGTACACACCTGGACTACATTAGTTTTGATCTCTTTAACTAAGAAAGGATGCACATGTCATAGAAACAGTGCATCTGTCAACTTTTATTTAAATATTAAAACTGATTCAACTTTAAGGGCAACATTAAAGTTAAATTCTTCCAGTGCCATGATTAATCTTGTTACTGTTTTCTGTGACCTGCTTTGGTGGATGCAAAATGGCACTAGAGTGACACCTGTATGGCATGGAAAGTTAAGCTGGTTCTGTACATCTGACGAGTGATGGTGGGTTTGCACTGCAAAGAGCGATTGTGCAGACAGGGAATGTATTGTTTAGAATTGATAAGAATGAGGAAGATCCCATCAAAACACAAAATTCTAAAAGTGCATAGAAAAAGATTTGTGGGAAAATGTTACATCTGACTCAGGACTTGAGAACAAGAGGCCCATTTCAAAACAAGAGGTAGGTCCAATTAGAATTGACTTGAGGGGAAATTTCTTTACTCAGAGGATGATGATGCATTCAGATTATCTACTGCAGAGACTCTGGGATTTCAGTCATTGTAGTCATTCAAAATACAGGTCAATCAGGTCAATAGATGTCTAAATAACAGAAGAATCAAAGGAAATGGAATAATTGTGGAAAATGGTATTGAGATAAATCAGCTCTAATCTTGATGAACTGTGGAACAAATTTGAAATCTCAAACTCCTCTTTTTGTGTACTAGTGAAACATTCTTTGAAAACCTTCAGAACCTCACCCTCTGTGCTTAGTTACAGCTTCATGTCATTTTTACTCAAGCCTCCTGTTCCACCACCTTTTATTTTCCATTCTTGCTGTGCCTGCATCTACTGAGGTTTGCTGTCTGGGGTTCCCTCTCCACCCTGCCCCATCCCCACTGCCATCCCTTTCTTTAAGTCTCTTTAAATTCATCTCTGATTAAATTTTCAGATGTTTCTTCTTTGTTTTCCCAGCATTCATCTTCATCTGGTATGGCCCTTTTCTTCCATTGAATTTGCAAAGTTAATGTAAGCCATTAATAGAGAATTCATTGATACTAAAGAACCATTACTCCTAACATTAAGTGTATTTCCATTCTCCCCACCTGAAAGTAAAGATTTTTGAAAAGGTTTACCGCATAACTTTTTAAGCCTTAAAATGAATAAACTGAATACATGAATTCAATATGTGCAATCAGCTTTTCAGTTACTGACAGAATTTCTTCTGTATTGGTTCAGTATAGTATATTCCTTAAGGATTCCAGATACAGCAACCAATCACTGACAAGGAAGTAGTGAAGAGTAGGCCAGTAGGTAAATGTGATTTATGTTTTTCAACTGAGAGAAGCAAGGTTCAGTCCATGGAATTTATGACATGCTGGCCTACTGGATCCGTCCCTTGGGTTTACGACATGCTGGCCTACTGGATCCGTCCCTTGGGTTTACGACATGCTGGCCCACTGGATCCATCCCTGGGGTTTACGACATGCAGGCCTACTGGATCTGTCACTGGGGTTTACGACATGTAGGCCTACTGGATCCGTCCCTGGGGTTTACAACATGCTGGCCTACTGGATTAGTCCTTGGGGTTTATGACATGCAGGATGTGATGGAATATTTGGGAGATAAATTGGTAAAATTAGAGTAGGTTACATACACACACTTTAAAACATATCCTATTTGAAATACTGAATAATTCGTATCCACAGTATTAAGAGGAACTGTGAGGAATGCTATGCACATTTCGCAAGTAGGTGCTAATTGAAATAATGTCATGAAATGAATGGACTATTGTCTTGGAAGAACAACCAGAGCCAGGTTGTCTGTTTTGGACCTTTTTGCAAGGCTTTTGTCTTCTCTGCAAAGTGCTCACTCAGAGGTCATTGAGAGGTTATTGTTTACCTAAAACAACAGATAGGAGCAGAAGACTAACTCCTATTGTTTGCTGGAGAAGGCCGGGGGCAGGGGGGTTTGCAAGTTGAGAGAGAGAAGGACAGGCTGTTGACAGTTTGAATCTCAGATAGAGAGAGAGACAGAAGGGAGTCTTGGACTGTGTGTAACACACAGCTGTAACAAGCCAGGAGAAGCTTGTTGGAACTGAAACAGAAGCTCCAGAGTGGGGGATGGCTGGAAGTGCTATCTGTCTAATGTTTCTCTTGGAATAAGAGGAACAGAAAGAAACTCTGTGGTAGCCTGAATGAAAGAGCTGATCATCTGGAGAACCCTGTTGGGGCAAGTTTCATCAGCAAGATATTGAGGTGACTAATGGTAGTTCCTCAGTTGTGGAAATCCTGGAACCACACATCTCCCTCTGTAAACCTACAAAAACCTTCCTGAACGGTAACCATTTACCTTTCAAGCACTGAAGCCTGGTGAACTTTATACATGTTAAATTCTGTGCACAGTATAAGAATTGCCTGCAACCAGAGAACTTGGAAGAATGAGAAGTGAGATTGAACCAAAGAACTTTTCTTAAATTTACACACTCATTACATGTACTTTGAATTAGAAGGGGGTTAAGTTGGGTTAGTTAAATTAATAGAGATAAGTTAAAGTTTGATTCTGTTTTCATGTTTAAAGATAATTAAAAACAACTTTTGTTTAAGTAACCGTTTGTCATGGTGAATATCTATTGCTGCTGGGTTTTGTGGTCCTTTGGGCTCATAACAAGGCATATTGGATCAGCCAATATCCTTGATTTTTCCTAGAATGAACTCCCTCCAACAGGTTAGTTTTTGGCAAAGGCCTGGGATGCATGCTTTTAACAGGCAATGAAGTACTCAATATTTAATGGACTTCTTGCCAACATTCTATAAAGAGTTCTCACACAGACGAGTGATTCATTTTTCATGACTTCAGAATGTCCCAAAGCATTTTAAAGAAGTACTTTCCAAGACTAGTCACTGTTGTGATGTGGGAACAAGGCAGCTAAAACTCTGCACAGCTGTGAGATAATGATCATATAATCAATGTGTATTGATATCAATTGAGAAATAATAACCTCAGGAGTCCTGAGATAATGGAGCTTGTCATCTCCACAGAGAGAGCAGATAAAGCTCTCATACATATGAATTGGTTATGTTTCTTGAGTCAGGCTGAAGCAGATCAGAAGAAATTAGTTGTCAATCAGTATCAGATGTACCATTGAAAGAAGTATGTACACATATTAGTGAGCAATTAACTAATGCCATAATTCATTCAAACACATCTGTGATATTCCCTCTGCAGATCATCTTCAACAAGCTTTAGTTTCACAGAGCTGCTTCATCATGGAAATGAGTGGGTACAAATAGATTACAAAGTATGTTTTGGATGCTTCCATACTTCTGGTTTATCACACTTTTGTCTTCGTGAGATAAATTTATGGGCGCGACATAAATAATACACTTTGAGTGGATTTCTGAATTTCTGAAAATAACTACAATGGATCAGAATGAGAAAACTATTTAAATGCCTGGAAAGAAAGACAATTCAAGGGATTCAAAGCAATTGGTTTATCCATTTAACTCTTTCACAAAGATATTCAAAACTAGAGTATTAACTTGAATATACCTTGAAACCTGCTTGAATCACAACTATTGTTCTATCATAAGTTTATTAAGATGAAAGGAGCTATTAAAATATACTCGCTCAATATACCTCAAGACTGATCAGTAAACTCCAAGACCTGGGAGTTAGCACCCCACTGGGTAACTGGATTATGGATTTCCTTACCTCCAGGCCACAATCCGTGAAGATTGGTAAGAACTTCTCCTCCACAATCTCCATCAGAACCAGAGCACCACAGGGCTGTGTTCTTTGCCCCCTGCTCTGCTCACTTTACACCTACAACTTTGTAGCTCGGTATGACAATATCGTCTATAAATTTACCAATGATCCCACAGTAGTGGGTTGTATAAAGGAAGGGGATGAGTCAACATAGAGGTGGCAGATTGAAACCTTGGCTGAATGGTGCACCAACAACGACCTTGCACTCAATGTCACCAAAACCAAGGAGCTGATTGTTGACGTCAGGAAAGGAAAGCCAGAGGTGTACGATCCAGTAATCCTTGGGGGATCAGAGGTGGAGAGCATGAGCAGATTTAGATTCTTGAGAGTCACCATCTCAGAGGAAAGCACGTCAGCACCTCTACTTTCTCAGGAGTTTGCAAAAAATGGATATGACACCAGAAACCCTGGCAAATTTATACAGAGGTGTGGTTGAAAGTGTGCTGACCAGCTGGTATGGAAACACCAATACCCCTGAGCATAAAGCCCTCCAAAAGTTAGTGATCACAGCCCAGGACATTACAGCTAAAACCCTTCCTATCACTGAGTGCATCTACAGAGAATGCTGCCATCTGAAGTAATCGTCAAAGATGCACACCACCCAAAATACATACACTCCATTCTCACTACTGCCATCAGGAAAGAGGTATAGGCGCCATTCACCACCAGGTTCAGGAACAGCTGCTACCCCTCCACTATCAGACTCCTCAATGACAAACTCAATCAGAGACTCATTTTAGGGCTCTTGCTTTTGCACTTTACTGATTTTCTTTTGTTATCTCTCTATTGAACAGCTTACACTTGTTATCTGTTTACAGTTCTTTATTAGTTTACACATTTACACTCCGCACAGTTTTTTTCTTTTGACACTCCCAATTAATGGTAATTCTGCTGTGCCCACAGGAATAAAGAATCTCAGGGTTGCATGTGATGTCATGTCTGACAATAAATTTGAAATCTGACGTCTACCTTTAGTAATAACAATACTAGCAATACAAGTCATTGTGCATTTATCTCTTGAAATCTGTACATATTGTTGCATCATTATTTATAAAAAACAAAATAAAAACAGTTTTTTTTAATATTTCTGGATGTAGAAGGTGGAAATTGCCATCCATCTTTCTGAAGACAATGACAGGTCTACTTGCTCACTGCATCTGATGCTTGGTGTGGGTGAAGCAGATGGTGTTTCATCATTAAAGATTACCTCTCAGAATTGCCGGGGAAAGCATTTGACCTCACTGCACAACATTTTTGAAGAGCTTTTCTTAGGAAAGATTGAGCAAATTAGGTCTTTATTCCTTGGAACGTAGAAGGCTGAGAGGGGATTTGATAGAGGTGTTTAAGATAATGAGAGGGATGGATAGAGTTGATGTGGAAAGGCTTTTCCCATTGACAGTAGGAGAGATGGATACAAGAGGTCATGGGTTGAGAGTTGATGGGCAAAGGTTTAGGAAAAACATGAGGGGGAACTTCTTTACTCAGAGGGGTTCCGGGAAAGATGGTGGAGGCAGGGTCAATTTTGTCATTTAAGAAAGAGTTGGATAAGTATGTGGATGGGAGGGGCTTGGAGGGATATGAGCAGAGTGCTGGTAAGTGGGATTAGAGGAGGGTACTTGGATCAGTGCGGACTAGAAAGGCCAAATTGGCCTGTTTCCGTGCTGTAATTGTTATGGTTATCTCTAACATTGATGTGACCATTGTTAACAAATAAACAAATAGGACTTTAGTTAAATGACACTAATAATGAGAGGTTGGACAGGCTGCGACATTTTTCTCTGAAGGATAGGAGACTGAGGAATAACTCTTAAGCAGTGCATAAAATCATGAATGGCATTGATAAGAAGAAGAATGGTGGCAGTCTTTTCCCCAGGGTAGAGGGTTATAAACTAGAAAGTATATTTTTAAAGTGAGAGGGGAAAGATTTACTCTCCCTACACAGGGGGTTATTTTGTAGGAGCTGTCAGCGGAAATGCTAGAGGCCAATACAATTATGACATTTGTCAAGGACAGGTCCATCGCCATCTCATTCAGTGAGATCATGGCTGACCTGATGATAGGCTCATCTCCACTTACCTGCCTTTACCCCTTAATTCCCCTATTATGTAAAAATCTATCCAAACTTGTCTTAAATATATTTACAGCAGTAACCTCCAGTGCTTCTATGGCCAGATCATCCCCTCTCTGTGGGGTAAAACAGTTCCTTCTCATCTCCACCTTAAATGTATTACCCTGAATCTTGAGGCTATGTCCCCTAGTTCTTGTCTCATCTACCAGTGGAAATAAGTTGCCTACGTTTATTTATCTGTGCCTTTCATAATTTTATACCTTTCTACATGATCCCCTCTCATTCTTCTGTATTCTAGTTCCAGGTGACTCAATCTCTCCTCATAAAATAACCCCCGTATCTCTGGAATCAAATTGTTAAAGCTCCTCTTCACTGCCAGTAAAGCCAAGTACTCCAGCTGTGGCCTCATCAGTACCCTAATCAGTTGCAGTATAGCTTCCCTGCTCCTAAGTTCTATACCTCTAGCAATGAAGGCCATAATTCCATTTGCCTTCTTTATAGCCTCCTGCACCTGCACCTGCAAACCAATCTGCTGTGATTCATGTACAAGCACTTCCAAGTTCTTCTGCATTGGCAGCATGCTACAATAGTTTGACATTTAAATAATAATCTGATTTTCCAGCTTTCCTTCCGAAGTGGATAATCTCTCATTTACGAACAACATACTCCAGCTGTCAGGCCCTTGCCCACGAACTTCACCTATCTATATCTCACTGTAGACTATCTCTATCCTCTACTCAATTTGACTGTAATAAGCACACTTAGATACACTATACTGCCCTTTCTTCCAGATCATTAATGTATATTGTGAATAAGTGCAAGCCCAGCACAGACCCCTGTAGCACCTGCTCACCACTGATTACCAACCAGAAATCACCAATTTTCCCCACCTTTCTGCTTTCCATTGGTTAACTAATCTTCTATCCATGCTAATGCATGAACCCCAACTCTATGCATCCTTATGGAAGTCTTTTATGTAGCACCTTATCAAATACCTTCTGGAAATCCAAGTAAATAATGTCCATCTACTGCCCTCATTAGATCCTCCAAGAACTCCAGCAAGTTTGTCAAATAGGACCTGCCTTTCTGAATCCATGCTGCGTCTGCCTGATGGCTTCATTTCATTCCAGATGCCTCTATTTTTTTAATGATAGTTTCAAGCACTTGCTCAACTACAGATGTTAAACTAACTGGCCTATCATTACCTGCTTTTTGCCTACATCCTTTTTGAATAGTGGCATGACATTAGCTGTCATCCAATCTGCCAGGACCTGTCCAGAGTCCAGAGAGTTTTGGTAAATTTTCAGCAAAGCCTCTACCATAACCTACCATTTCTTTCAGTACCCTGGGATGCATTCCATCAGAATCAGGGGATTTATCTATCCTTAGGCCCACAAGCTTGCTCAACACTACTGTGACAGAGTATATAGATATGCTTTTGGGAGATAAATTGGGAAAGGTTTGTTAGAGTAGGTTACAACAAACACTTTAAAACAGATCTTATTTGAACTACTGGAGCTCTGCCCAATGCTAGATATATCGGGGCCTCACATCTTTTGCAAGAGCTTTCAAAAGTCCTCAAGAGATTTCACTAATCAATTGTTGTTTACGAAAGGCAGCAGATGAAAGATAACGCTGGAGCCGCTGCTGTCTGGAAGGAGAGCTTGCTGTTGTAAGAGGGTCATGTGGTTTTGGAAGCAGAGAGGGTCAAACAGGCTTTCTCTCTGAGCGAGACAGAGAGAGAGATCACTGGTGCAGTATTACAGCCAACAAGAGCAGCTGGAACTGGAACAGGACAAGCTGGCAAGAAGCCCCATTTTGGAAGATGGCCTGGTCAAAGCCCTTGTGGTTCATGCAAGAGGAGAGGACTGGCTGTCTAATATTTCACTTGGAATAAGGGAAACCAAAAAGCAACTTTGTGATGACCTGAAAGAAAGAGGTTATCATTTGGAGAATCCTGAAGGGGCAAGTTTTGTCAGCAGAGGTGACTGATGGAAGTACATCAGTTGTGGATGTCCTGGAACAACAAATCACTCTCTGTAAACCGAGAAGAACCTTCTGGAGTGGTAGCAATTTACCTTTCAAGCACCAAAGCTTGGTGAACTTTCTAAATGTTAAATTCTGTGCACAGTATAAGAATTACCTGCAACCAGTGAACCTGGAGGAATGAGAAGTGAGGTTGGACTGTGAACCAAGGAACTCTTTTGAACTTACACGCACATGACATACATGTGCGCTTAGAATTAGAAGGGGGTTGTTAGGTTAAGTAAGTTAAAGTGATAAGTTAAAGTTTGATTCTATTTTCATGTTTAAAGATAATTAAAAGCAAGTTTTGTTTAAGTAACCATTTGTCTTGGTGAATATCTATTGCTGACAGATTTTTGGGGTCCTTTGGGCTTGTAATACTACCTCCTCAGTGATAGCTATTGTATCTAGGTCCTCACCTCCCATTGCATCCATAACCCTGTCCTTGGCATGGTAAAACTGTTCTCCACCATGAATACCGACACAAAATAGTCATTCAAAGCCTAAACCATTTCCTCATTATATGAGAATTCAGGAAACAGGAGCAGCAGTAAAACCATCCGGCCCACAGAGCTTGCTTTGCCATTCAATGTGATCATGGCTGATCTGATGATAGGTTCATCTACACCTACCAGCCTTCTCCCCAAATCCCTGAATTCCTTGACTATGTAGAAATCTACCCAACCTTGTCTTAAATATATTTACATAGGTCGCCTCCACTGCTTCAATGGGCAGCAAGCTCCACAGATTCACTACTGTCTTAGAAAAGCAGTTCCTCCTCATCTCTGTCCTAAATTTACTACCTTGAATCTTGAGGCTATGTCCCCTAATTCTGGTCACCCTTATCAATGGAAACAACTTACCAAGCTCAATTTTATCTATGCTTTTCATAATTTTATATGTTTCTAAAAGACTCCCTCTCATTCTTCTGAATTCCAGTCAGTACACTCCCAGGCAACTCATTCTCTCCTCATAAGGCAACCCCTTCATCCCTCAAATCAATCTGGTGAATCTCCTCTCCATCACCTCTACAGCCAGTACATCTTTCCTCAAGTAAGGAGACCAGGGCTGCATCAGTATTCCAGATGCAGTCTCAGCAGTACCATATATAGTTGCAGTAGAACTTCCCTGTTCTTAAATTCAATGCCTCTAGCAAGGAAGGCAACATTCCATTTGCCATCTTGATAGCTGGCTGCAACTGCAAACTAACCTTTTGCAATTCATGCACAAGCACTCCCAACTCCTTCTGCATGTCAGCATACTGTAATCGCGTGCCATTTAAATAACATTTTAATCTTCCAAAGTGGATAATCCATTATTTGCCAAAATTGCACAGGTATGCCCCAACTTAAGACTGGAACTGGAACCAAAAGATCGGTCATATCTCGAAATGGACACAAGTTGGAATTATGCCCACGTGCATGGATTACCGAAGTCTTAAAGCAAAATTTTTAATCAAATCTTTTCTTTCAACATGGATTTGACAATAACAACATAAAACTCCCAGAATTTATCGATCAACCTTGGCAAATCATTCCACAATCTGGTCCATGCTTACCTTGTTAGAGAGAATTGGATGGATTAGGAGAATGAGCAGAGGTGGCAGATGAAATATAATGTGGGGAATTGTACAGTCATACATGAAGTACAAGAAATAGACAGACAGATTATTATTTAGATGGGGAGAACATTCAAAATTTGGAGGTGCAAAGGGTCTTGGGAGTCCTCATGCAGGATACCCTAAAGGTTAACCTCCAGGTTGAGTTGGCTATGAAGAAAGTGAATGCAACGTTGGCATTCATTTCTAGAGGAATAGCCCTTGCAGGGATTTAATGTTGAGACTCTTTTGGGAGTTGGTGAGCCCTCACTTGCAGTTCTGTGCACAGTTTGGAGTGCCTTTTTTGAGAAAGGATGTGTTAGCATTAGAGGATTCAGAGAAGATACCAGGAATGAAAGGATTAACATATGAGGAATGTTTCTTGGCTCTAGGACTGTACTCATTGGAGCACAGAAGGATGAAGGAAACCTCATAGAGCCATTTTGAATGCTGAAAGGCCTGGAAAGAGTAGATGTGACAAAGTTGTTTCCCATGGTAGGCGAGCCTAGGATAAGAGACAACAATTGCAGGATAGAAGGGCATCAATTTAAAACAAATACGGAGAAATTTCTTTAGCCAGAGGGTTGAGTATCTGTGGAACTTTTGCCACAGGCAGCCATGGAACTGAGGTCGTTGGGTGTATTTAAGACAGAAATTGACTGGTATTTGATTAGTCAGGACATCAAGGGTTGTGGAGAGAATGCCAGGGAGTAGGGTTGAGTGATAAGGATCAGCTCATGATTAAATGGCAGAGCAGACCCGCCGGGCCAATTAGCCGACTTCTGCTGTTGTATCTTGTGATCTTGTAAACCTTCCTTGTCCGTATACTTGTCTAAATTGGGATGAGGGAGGAGTTGACCAGGGTAGACTGGAAATACAAGCCATATGGTGGGATGGTTGAGGAACAGTAGAAAACTTAAAGATATTTTTCACGTTTCTCAACAAAAGTATATTCCAGTTTAAAGCAAGGATAGTAAAGGTGGAGACAGCCAGCCTTGGATACTAATGAAATGAAGGAAAGCATCAAAATAAAAAAAGCTTGTGCAAACAAAGTCATCAAGAACAGTGGGAAACTAGAAGATTGGGAAAACTTTAAAAAGCAACAAAGAACCACAAAGTGAGCATTAAAGAAAGGGAAAGTAGATTATGAAAATATAAAAATGGACTGTAAATGTTTTTATAATTATATAAAGTAGAAAGGGTGAATGTAGGTCCTTGGAAGATGAGAAAGGCAATTGATAATGGGTAATATAGTGAAATATAGATAGGGTGCCTATCTGAGCAAGGGTTTGATAGATGAAGTACTGGTACATCACGACTTGCAACCTATGTGACTTATGTACATCCACACATACGACCAATTTTTTTTATATATAAAAGATAAAAAATAAAATATACACAGATTATGTTGTATTTAACAAATTATAACAGGGATACAGGGCATGTAAGAGCCAAAATGTGCATACTTACCTTGTTAGTCGGCGTCTGGGGGTCTGTAGGCTGGGCACGGCCATCTTGATTCTGCATGCTCTTGTATGCTATTCCTCTAACATTGCATTCACTTTCTTCATAGCCGACTCAATCTGGAGGTTAACCTTTAGGGTATCCTGCACGAGGACTCCCAAGGCCCTTTGCACCTCCAAATTTTGAATATTCTCCCCATCTAAATAATAATCTGCCTGTCTATTTCTTGTACTTCATGTATGACTGTACAATTCCCCACATTGTATTTCATCTGTCATCTCTTTGCACATTCTCCTAATCCATGCAGTTCTCTCTGCAGCCTTTCGGTGTCCTCAGTACTATCAGCTCGACCACCTATTTTGGTGTCATCCACAAATTTATATATAACGTAACAAGAAGCAGCCCCAACACTGACCCTTGCAGAACACCACTAGTAATAGACAGAGGACCTGAATAGGATCCCGTTACTCTCACTCTACCCATGCTCTACCCATGCTGGTATCCTTCTTGTAATTCCATGAGCTCTCATTTCATTAATCAGCCTCATACTTGGCACCTTGTCAAAGGCCTTTTGAAAGTCCAAGTACTCAACATCCACTGCTTCTCTCCTGTGTATCCTGTTTGTTATCTCCTCAAAAAATTGTAGTAGGCTGACATGGGCCCATCTTGTGATGCTCCTCTAGTTACTCCATAACGTCATTTTTGACAATTGTTTCCAACATCTTCCCAACCACAAACTTCAGACTAAATAGGTCGGTCGTTTCCTATCTGCCTGCCTCTTTCTCTTCTTAAAGCAGCAGAATGACATTCGCAATTCTCCAGTCCTCTGGAACCATACCAGAATCCACTGATTCCTGGAAGATCATTACCAATGCCTCCACAATCTCTGCAGCAACCTCCTTCAGAACCTGAGGGTGCATTCCATCCGGTTCTGGGAGACTCCACTACCCTTAAGACCTTCTCGTGATCTTGACAGCACTCACTTCACGCTTAAAATTCTGGTAAGCTACTAATGTCTTCTACTGTAAACACTGATCCAAAATATTCATTCAGTTCCTTTCTCATCTCTTTGCCTCCCATTACAATCACTCCAGCATCATTTTCTAATGATCCTATGTCTACTCTTGTCTTTCTTCTGCTCTTTATATACTTAAAAAAGCTTTTAGTATTCCTCTTTGATATTATTTGCTAACTTCCTTTCACCATTTCTCATTTCCATCCTAATCACCTTCTTAGTTGCCTTCTCAAAGCTTTTAAAATGTTTCCCATTAATTATTTGCTTCCTTGTCTGCCCTCTTTTTTGCTTTAACTTCCCTCGTCAGCCACAATTGGCTCATTTTTCCCATTTCCCATTTTTGTTATGTGCCTGTCCTTCACTTTCCTCATTTTTGTTGTTTTGCAGAAACTCCGGCCATTTTGCTGATCTGGCGTCTTCCTTTTCCAATCAAATTTGACCCAGATCCTTACTCATGTGACTGTAATTTCCTTTACTCCTCTGAAATCAGCTTGTCGGACTTTAGCTTTTCCTTTTCAAATTTCACAGTGAGCTTGATCATATTGTGCTCACTGCCTCCTGAGGGTCGCTTTCCTTTAAGCCTCACCTCTGGTTCATTACACAGCACCCAATCCAAAACAGCCGATCCTCTGGTGGGCCCACCAACATGTAGCCCCAAAAAGCCATCCCGAGGGCATTCCACAAAGCTGCCTCCTGGGATCCCATACTGACCTGACTTTCCCAATCTTCTTTCATCTTAAAATCCCCACAGGATTATTGTAACGTTGTCCTTCTGACGTGCTTTCAAAAAAAAAAATTCCTGTTGTATTTGTTGTCCTTGACCCAGCTGCTATTTCGAGGCTTGCCACTGGGATCATTTTACCTTTACACTTTTCCTTCACTCGACATAAGAATTCTACCTCTTCTGATCCTTTGTCACTTCTTTCCAATGAGATGGTTGTTTACCAGTAGAGTCACGCCACTCCCTCTGCCTATCCTTCCAACACTCTGTTTACCCTTGGATGTTCAGCTCCCAATGACACCTATCCTTTACCTTCGAATCCCTAACTGCACTGCAAGATGATCTACCATATTTCTAATGTTACGCGCATTAAGTATAATTCGTTTAGACCAGTTCTTGTATCCACTGTGTCTCTGTCATTCCTCTAATTGCAATTTTGTCCAATCACCTGGTTGACATTCTTGCTGCACACTATCCTTGGTTTATTTCTATTTTGCCCTTCAACTCTGACACTCTGGTTCCCATCCCCCAGAAAAATGAGTTTAACTGCCATATTAAACCTACCTACCAGGATACTGGACCCCTTTGAGTTCAGGTGTATTCCATCCTTTTTGTATAGGTCATACCTTCCCCAAAAGAGATCCCAGTGATCCAAGAATCTAAAGCTCTGCCCTCTGCACCAGTTTTTTAGCCATGCATCTATCTGCCTGATCTTGCCATCTTTGCCCTCACTAGCACATGGCACAGGCAGTAAACGTTGGTGATCCTGGTTCTCAGCTTCTTTCCAGTATTCCCTCTTCAGGCCATCCATACTTATCTTTCCTATGTCATTGGTACCAACATGCACCAAGACTTCCAGCTGCTCACCCTATCTCCTCAGAATGTTTTGGATCCAATCAGAGACATCCCATACCCTGGCACCTGGGAGGCAACACACTATCCAGGTGTCTTTATCAGGTCCACAGAATCACTTTTCTGTCCTCCTCACTATAGAACCGCCGATCACAACTGCATGTTTCGTCACCTTCTGCATCATAGTGCCAGGCTCATTGCCAGAGATCTGGTCATCCTGGTTGCCCTCTGTCAGGGCATCCTCAACAATACTATCCAGGACAATAAACCAGTTGCTCAGGGGACAGCCACAGAGGTGCTCTCTACTAACTCCATGTAGTTCCTGTCCATTATCCCTTCCCCCTCCCTAATGAGCTGTAGGTCATCAAGCCGCAGCTCCACTTCCTTAACATGGTCCCTAAGGAGCTGCATCTTGCTACACCTAGTGCAGATGTAAGAGGCATCAAGGAGGCTTGGAGTTTCCAAGGGACCCACATACAACATTCACCACAGAGCACCAGCCCTAGACATACCGCCCAGTCTACATACAGTTTAATAAGTAATACAGGTGCCTAACCTTTTATCTGGGATCGTCAGGACATTGTTCTGTATCTTCCAGTCCCTTTAAGCAAATGCCTCATTCCTAGTCCCTGCCGTCCATCCACCCCGGCCATCTGTCACCACCTCACCCACCCCCCCCCCCACCTCAGCTGACCATCCATCAGGGCCAGTGCCAGACTATTTTGTGCCTTAGGCCAGGCTGATCATGGGGGATTTTGATCTGCACCATATAGGAGGCTTTTGACCAGCACATGTCAAATGGAGACCAGCTGCTCGGAGCCGGTAGCCACGTAGCGCATAAGGTCGGACATGAGGTGCAGGAAGTGCGGGCCGTTGGGGAGATCGAGCAGAGTGCTGGCGGCTTTTAGGAGCTCCACCAGTTCATCAGCCTGAGGCAAACTCCAGCAGTGCAGCGTCATCCGTCGCCCCCACTCCCAACACTGCAGCAGGGGTGCATTGCTGCCTAGCTAGGAGTTTACAGAATGCTACACCGGATTGCAGTGATGGCTCAACGTGAGACCAATAGCAATCTTTGTTACCCATAATCCCCCATGCAGCTGGAACCACTCTGTGAGCACCAGAGTGGTTCCAGCTGTGTGGGAAATTATGGGTAAGGAAGACAGCCATTGCTCCTGCAGTGAGCCAGCCGCCGCCTGCTTCTCTCCAACCAGGTGCTGGGGGCTGATAGTCACCTTTCCACCAAAGGTAAGAGAGGGCACCCATGGGAGCGGGGAGAGGGATGATGTGGACTGGGGTGGGGTGGGGGGGGTGGGGGAAAGAGGTCTCCCTCTGAAAATGGAGAATTTATTATGGGAAATTATTGTTACTTATGTGTAATGCCATCTACCAAAAAAAGTGCCGGTTTTTGGAGGTTGCCAGTTTTTGGAATATCAGATAAAAGGTTAGGCACGTATACACAATTTGCTTAACCACACTATAACCCTCACCTTTTACCTATTCTCACCAAAGCCTAACCATTCTGACTCAGGCCACTCCCTCTACACCCACACCACTGCACATATCCTCACTTTTAAAGTATTACTGCTGCTTCGCCACTTTTAAGTTCTAACTGCTGCAGCTGCTCCTCAGGTCACCTGACCTCTCTTCCTCCAATCAGCTTCTTCCTCCAATCAGCTTCTTCCTCCAATCAGCTTCTTCCTCCAAATGTAGACTATGGGCTTAACACAAGCCAATGTATCAATTCAGGTTGACAATTTGGTCAGTATGGACAATTTAGGCTGAAGGGCCTGTTTTTGGGCTTTATGTCTCTTTGATTGTGGGAGTATATTTGTGTTATGTGAATATATTCATCATATACCAAATTTCATGAAAATAAAACCTGATTCTGATTCATATGTCTGCAAATTGCTGGATCTGGACATAACAGAATAAACTTCAAACTGATCCATTTAAATCATTTCAGCGATCCTCCCAACCTCCCCCCTGGAGGGAAAGGACCCTGACAATAAAGTTGCCACAAGAAAGGGGAAATAAGTTTCTGATGGCATCTAGCAGATGCCTGAGAAAACTGCTCCCATTTGCTCCCTCACTTCTACCTGTGGAATGTGCATTAAAAAAAAGCAAATATCAATGGCTCCATTCAGAAAGACAGACTTGATTTGTGGCATATATCCCTCCATCACTGTCACTGTAGTTTCCCAGCAACCTGTCCTTTGGAGCTGTTAGGACTTATTTTCTGAACAGTATGTTTATCAGATCTGATGTCACTTCTACATATTTCTGGTGAATGAGAGTGTTGGTAAAAGCTATTGATTTATGGGAGATAAATTAGCAGGGGCTTTTTACTCATCTCTTAGATTATCAGTAATGCAACTAACATGTCCTAAAGGACTTTTCAACATTAGGAATCGATGAAGCTCTATAGACCCATCCACAAAATTACTTTCAAAAGCAAATATCAATATTTTTTTCACACATAGCTCTAATTGTTTATGTTTATATTGTTTATGATTAGTTCAAAATGTATGCATAACAATGACAGATTCTTGAACTTCCATTTTAAAAATAAATTGTGCTTTAAATTTAAATCTTTGAGGAGCTGGGGTTTAATAGAAATAACAATTATTAGCACTAATCTTTTTCAGTAAAAATGCTATTCACCATATAAAGGTTAAAGTTAATAACTTAAAATTGTCAAAAAGATGTTATGCCTTTATACATTTTTGCTGAAATCATTGTATGGGTATAGTAATGTAGTAAATCATTTGAAATTGCTGGCAAAAGACTTACATCACAGGAAATCAATTGGACAGCGACAAGATGTGATAAATGTCAGCAGAGCCAAGTGTTGAATTGCTGCTTCAAAATCTTTAACAGCTTGTTGCTGTCATTTTATGGTATTTGTGTTACCTTTATACAGAACAATCCATTTTATTGAGAGCTCCAAATATCTCAAAATCACACCAAAGTTATTAACCGTTGGCAAATTCTGCCTGCTTTTGACGTGTAAATTGATTGTGATAAATCAGGATATAGTGGTTTTGAAATTAGTTTGCGCCTTCGTCATCATTTTAAGTATAAAATGAAAGTGACATTGATTAATTTCTATTTGAAATCCATATCTTAGTACACACCAGTGGCAAGACCACTGCCATATTGATTCATACTGTTTAAAAATCAATGTTGGGTCAATTTAAATGTTCAAATTAGGGTTTGATCCTATCTTAGGACCCGTCAATAAGTGCAGTGAAAAGTGGTGTAGAACGTAGGACATTACAGCCTCTTCGTACCATGACGTTGAACCAATCCACATCAATCTAATCCTTCCCTATCTCACATCCATAAACTTCTCTTTTGTGCAACAAACAGTGGGCAAATTGAATTAATTGCCTCCACTTTTATTTTGACCAATTTTGAGATCTCTAAAGGGAGAGAATATCTTTCCTTCACTGGTCAGTAGGAACGTGGTGGAGAATTGATTTAGATTAAGAATGGAATCTTAAACTTCCTGAAGAAAGACAGAATGGAGAAAGAAAAGGCAAAAGGCACCAAAAGGGACAAATAAAATCACAGAATTTAAACTTACTTTAAGAATTTACAGTTTATATACAAGTTTATATGTTCACAGCATTAAAGTATTTTTACATAAAAATGTGAAGTTTCAAGAGCTGCATTTTTCTCAATGATGTTGAAGTTAATTATGGTTAATGTAAAAAGGGCAAGATTAGGCGAATGAAAACCAAGAGAGATGCAGATGAATTGAAAATAACTATTATACAGGATAATCCAACGTAGAATGATTGCCATTCCAGTAATTCATAGAGGATCCTTTGATGCTTTGAAATCCTCTCATTTCATTGATTTTGAAGGACTAAAAAGAATATAATGAGTTTCATCATTGCTCACATCTCCAAATATTTACACATAGTTTTACTTGCTTTATGCTCTATTTTATACTCAAGGTTCAGAAATGAGATTTTCAGGAGACCAGCATAACATTTTGGTGTAAAGAGCTAGTTAATAATTTTGCAAACTATCCTGAGCCTAAAATGGGCCAACTGAAGGCAAAAACAATGACCGCCAGAATGTAGTAAAACACGAAAAGTCTGCAGACATTGAGGTTGACGTAAAAACTTAATGCTAGAGAAACTCAGCTGGTATAGTCCCCACCAACAGTGTACTCTATGTAGCAAACGTATGTCCCCACTAAATCGTTCAGAGTTTTCCTCAACCAGAACCCCTGAATGAATAATAAAATCCGGAACCTGCTGAGATCCAGATTGCAGGCATTTATGTCTGGAGATCTAGATCAGGACAGCAGGAGCAGGTACAATCTGCGGAAAGCTGTCTCCTGGGCCAAGTGGAGATTCTGGATGAGAATGGAAACAAGAAGGGACACCCAACAGCTGTGGCAGGGCCTAAATGCCATAACCTGCTACAAAGCCAAATCCAGTGAAGTAACAGATAGCAAAGCTTCTCTCCCAGAGGAACTCAATGCCTTCTAGACTTGATTTGACAACAGTAACAGCGAAGAACCACCCCTTCATGCCCCCCACGTCCCCATGATCTCATCCTGTCCATATCTGAGGATAACGTGTGGGCTGTCTTCAGGAGAGTGAATTCAAGGAAAGCATCTGGCCCGGACCGAGAATCTGGCTAAGTATTATAAATTCATGTTGACCAACTTACCAATGTATTCATGGATATTTTCAATATCTCACTCCATCAGAGCATGGTAACCCATCTGTTTCAAACAAGCATTAATCATACCAGTGACAAAGTAGAGTGTAGTAACCTGCCTTAACGACTATTGACCAGCAGCAGTTACATCTACAGTGATGAAGGGCTTTGAAAAGCTGGCGTTGAAGCAGATCAGCTCCTGTCTGAGCTGCAAAATAGATACAATCCAGTTTATCTATCGTAGTAACAGGTCTATGGCAGACGCTATCTCACTAGCTCTACACAAAGCCTTGGAACACTTGGACAGTAAAGATGCATTCATCAAAATGCTCTTTATTGACTGCAGTTCGGCATTTTACACCATCATCCCCTCAAAACTGATCACCAAACTCCAAGACCTGGGACTCAACACCCCACTGTGTAATTGGATCCTGGATTTCCTCATATTCAGACCACAATCAGTGAGGATTGATACGAACATCTCCTCCACAAACTCCATCAGTACCGGAGCACCACAGGGCTGTGTTCTTAGCCCCCTTCTCTACTCACTTCACACCATTGACTCTGTGGCTCAGAACGGCAATAGCACCATCTACAAATTTTCCGATGATACCACATCAGTGGGTTGTGTAAAGAAAGGCGATGAGTCAGCAAACAGGAGGGAGATGGAAAACTTGGCTGAATGGTGCACCAACAACCTTGCACTCAATATCGCTGAAACTAAGGAAATGATTGTTGACCAGGAAGGGAAAGCCAGAGGTGTAAAATATAGTGATCATTGGAAGATCAAAGGTGGAGAGGGGAGCAAATTTAAGTTCTTGGGAGTCACTATCTCAGATGATCTTTCTTGGACCCATCACATTACTTCATCAGGAGTTTGCCATGGTTTTGTATGACACCAGAAAGTCTGGAAATGTCTACAAATGTATGGTAGAACGTGTGCTTGAGGAAATTGCTAAACTGTAGGTAGAGCTAAGGGCTAGTATAGTGTAGTCGGGCCTTGCAACATGATGGGAAAACAGCTGGAGGAATAAATTAGCAAAAAGCTGACACACAAAATATATCTGAAAGCAATGAAGGTCGCAGTAGCATCTGAAAGAACAATAGAGCATTTGTTGATATGAACCTGCATTGATCAGCACCCTGAGACTTTGTATATGCGAGAAACTAGCTACTAGGTATTGATAAGCTGCGGTCTTGTAATTGGTAAAATATTATACAGTTAGCATACTAACTTAGAGATACTTAGTATATGCGAGGAACTAACTATTGGATGTTAAAAGATTTGGGCTTTTATGATTGGTGTAACATTATACAGTATGCTACGGATCAGGATAAAAGAGAATGTATTGTAACTGTTCAGGGGGGATCCTTTATCACTGAATAGTATTTCAGTAGTAGCAGTGAATAAAAGTGACCCAATCTGCATAATAAAGAATTATCCAACCACGACTGTAGTTGAAATAAGTCATTTTGTGCGAGCACCCTGCGGACCCAGAATCCACATGCTGACAGGCTGCATCGCAGCCTGGTATGGGGACACCAATACTCCTGAATGTAAAGGTAGTGGACATAGCCCAGGACATTGCAGGCACAGCCCTCTCCTTCATCGAGAGCATCTACAGAGAACACTACCATCGCAGAGCAGCAGCAATCATCAAAGATCCACGCCACCCAGCACATGCTCTGTTCTCACTGCTGCCATCAGGAAAGAGATATAGATGGCACAAGACTCGCACCACCAGGTTCAGGAACAGCTGCTACCCCTCCACTATCAGACTCCTCAACAACAAAGTCAATCAGGGACTCATTTAAGGATTCTTACTTGTGCACTTTATTGATTTTTTAAATTCTCTGTATTGCACATTCGGTTTGTTTACATTCTTTATCTGTTTACATTTCCTTATTTGTTTACATGCACATGCTGTGTAGAGTTTTTCTTTGCACTACCAATAAGTGGTAAATCTGCCTCACCTACAGGAAAAAAGGATCTCAGGTTTGTATGTGATGACATATACGTACTCTGACAATAAATCTGAAAGATAAAGATAATTCATCAAGCTTGCAGGCCACTGATAATCAGTCTGGTGAACACTAAACACCAAAGGGCTTCTGCTGCATCTCTCCCTTTGTGGGCTGGGTGCTCATGATAAACCAAATAAACTCAGAGCTCTGGATTCTTCCGATCTTATGTGTGTGTGGGGCGCTGAGGAAGCACAAAACTCAAAAGACTGTACAAAAGGCTTTATTCCAGTAAAAGTCTGAACACCAGTTCATGCCTTGGTGGCTCCCTGTGTGACTGGCTCAGAAGGGGCCAGCTCAGGTCTTTATTCAGGTCGGCTGATTGACAGCCGGCCAGGAGGAGTCAGCCCTTAGGTGGTCTTCCTGCAGGTACAGGGATTGCCCCCTGCAGTTGGCTGGTGGTCATATCACCACAGTGTGGGGATTGGTTGAGGCAGGTTTTACGGAAACCTTAATAAAATGGGCCGCAGTTTATTATGCATTCCCACATAAAATGAGAGGTGGTTGGCGGAGCTTGAGTGAACAGTGACAAGCAGCAGGGTTACACAGCATCCATGATTAGAAATGGTCAGTTAATGTTTCAGGTCGGGAGCCTTTATCGAGATGAGAAACTTTGATTGACCACTTCTATCTATTGGTGCTGCCTGGCCCACTGAGTCCCTCCCACCTCTCTTTGTTCATTCAAGATCCATCATCTTCTAACTTGGTGTTTCTCAGTTGGTGACAACAAAAAAACTCCACACAGCAAATCTTCAATAGCTACATACACTATGAAATCTTATTAAATAAGTGAAAGAAAATAAAGAAAATATATTGTACAGAATTTTCCTGGAATATGAACAATAAACTTCAGAATCAGCGTCAGTTTTTTTTGCCATGAACAAGTCACAAAATTTGTTATTTTGTGGCAGCATCACAGCGCAAACATTCATATAAACCACCATACAACAATAAATAAAAATAGTGTATGAAAAGTCAAAGTAAGGCAGTGCCGTTGGTTCATTGATCATTCAGGAATCTGATGGCAGCACGTAAGAAGCTGTCCTTGTGCTGTTGAGTGCTCATCTTCAGGCTCCTGTACCTTTTTCCCGATGGAAGCAAAGTGAAGAGAGCATGGCCTGGGTGGTGGAGATCCTTAAGGATAGAGGTGGCTTTTTTAAAGACTCTGCCTCGTGTAGATGTCCTCAATAGAGTGAAGTCTTGTGCCCGTGATGTTGGAAGCGATGTTAACAACCCTCTGGAGTTTTTAACTTGTCCTGAGCACCTCCATACCAGACAGAATGCTCTCCATGTAGAAACACCTGTAGAAGTTTTTGAGAATCTTCGGTGACCTACCAAATCTCCTCAAACACCTTACGAAGTATAGCCACTGGTGAGTCTTCTTCATGATGTCATCGACAAGGAGGCTTCAGGACAGATCCTCGGAGATGTTGACACAAAGGAATTTGAATAGCAACTCTCTGAACCATTCTGATAATTACATAAAAGGTTAAGTGTTTTTCAAAGATCTGGCTATGCTTTCAGCTCATTGAGTATACACTTCCCACTCTCCTCCGCAATAAAGCAAGACGTTTTTCTTCCACATTCAACCTCAAAAACCATTGCCCTTTGTAACATTAGCTTTATTGAGGAATTCCTCAAGTTCACCTTTCTGAATTGTCTCCAATAGGCATAAATCTGGAAGGATGTCTTGGCAGGGTTGAGAATTCCAAAGATTTTTGTGTGTGTAACAGCTACTTAAAGGAGCTCTTTGAAATTGTAGTTACAGGTCTATAAACACACTCAGGCCCAAGCTGATCGGTGGTGTCATGGCTGGGTCTGATGGCCAAGCCCAGGATGCTCCTCATCAAATTCTGAGACCAAGCAGACAGTAATAGTTGTAACTTAATCCATGCAGTACAAGGAAATAAGATACCAACAGTGGCTGTTGCTTTAGACTCAGAGAAAGTCTTTGATAGGGTAGAATGGAATTATTTATTCAAAGTATTACAGAGGTTCAACCTATGAGAAAAATGTATTAATTGGATTAAAGCATTATATAAGGGACCATTGGCAAAGGTGACAGTAAATGGATATGTATCGAACCAATTTAAATTAAGTAGGTCAACTAGGCAGGGATGTCCACTATCTCCCTTACTGTTTGCTTTAGCAATAGAACCATTGGCAGAACTGATAAGAACAGAAAATAAAATAAAAGGGATAAAATAAAGGAGAAGGAATATAAAATCAGTTTATTTGCAGATGCCATCATAGTATACTTAACAGAACCAGAAATATCAATAAAAGAACTATATAAGAAATTGAAGGAACATGGAGAAATATTGGGGTACAAGATCAATGCAAATAAAAGTGAAGCGATGCCAATGAATAATGTGGATTACACAGAGTTTAATAAAGAATCACCATTTAAATGGCAAACACAAGCAATCTGATACCTCGGTATTAGATTAAATAATAATTTAGGCCACCTATACAAATTAAATTATCAGCCATTAATGAAGAAATTACAGGATGACTTAGAACATTGGAAAGAATTGCCACTAACATTAATAGGGATGGTAAACTGCATTAAAATGAATGTCTTCCCAAGGATACAATACATATTTCAATCATTACCAATTCCCTTAACAGAGAAATTCTTCAATGAACTAAAGAGAATAATAAGGAAATTCTTATGGAAAGGGGGGAAACCAAGGATAGCGCTAGATAAATTAACAGAATGGTACAAACAAGGTGGTTTGCAGCTACCAAACTTTAAAAATTATTATAGAACAGCACAATTAAGGTATCTATCTGATTTTTATCAAACAAGAGAAAAACCAGATTGGAGCAAGATAGAGCTAGATAAAATAGGGGAGAAGGTACCAGAACATATATATGGGATGAAAAACTGGTGCAATATAAAAGTTCACCAGTACTGCACCATTTACTCAATATATGGAAGAAGATTCACATAGAAAGGAAAAAAACCAAATTACCACTACCAAAATTATTATTGACGCAAAATCAACTAATCCCTTTCACAATAGATAACCTTTCCTTTAGAGAATGGGAGAGAAAAGGAATTAAAAGAATAGAAAATTGTTTTTTGGGAAATAATTTATTATTATTTCAACAAATGAAGTACAAATATGGAATAACTCATGGTACAATGTTTGCATACCATCAACTGAAAACCTACTTAAAGGACAAATTGAGAAGCAGACTGAGATTACCAGAAGGAAGCAGCTTTAAATATGTGATTACAGAAAAAACGATAATAAAAAGATTTATAACAAATATGTACATCAAGTGCAAGAGAAGGAAAATTATGAAATAAGCTATAAACCCAAACAAAAGTGGGAAAAGGATTTAAACATCAAGATAAAAAATGAAATATGGGAAAAGTTATGCTGTGGAACTATGAAAAATATAATAAACACAAGGTTACGCATGATACAATATAAATGGTTACACACGCCCCAAAAGTTAAATAAATGGGATCCAACATTATCAGATAGATGTCGCTGTAAGAAGGAAATGGGAACAACAGTACATGCAATTTGGGCAAGTGAGAAAGTAAAAATGTTTCGGGAAGATCTAAATCAGGTATTAAATAAAATCACAAAAAGCAACATACCAAAAAATCCAGAGATCTTTCTTCTAAGAAATATAAGAAGTAAAGAATTAGGGCGGATGGTGCGTATCAGTGGGAAAATTAATGTCCCACGTCAATGTCATGTAAGAACAGACAACTTTTATTTCAGGTATGGTAAGTCCACACAGAATTGAACAGTTGACAACCTGCAATGACCATACATAGCATGGGGGATCTCAGAGTGTCAGCGATGGTGATAACTAATGGACTGCCCAAATTGGGCAACAGATGGAATTGATGACGCAAGTTAAAATAAGCTCAATATTTTATTTTTTTAAAAGTGGTTCTAAGATCTATTGTTAGTCACTCATAAACAAAATACTTTTTTTATTAATAAATAACCCCTTTTTATACATATCCAGAGCATTAGTCCAATATTTTTCATTGCAATTTTAAGATTGGTAGCCTTTTCAGAAGGTCACCTTTACTGAGGATGGATGAATACATTATTAACCATGGTTACCATTTGCTTGGGCATGTCACTGACTTGAATGATGTATAGAACAAATATATTCCTGTCAGCTGCTTCAGCATTCTGTGTCAAATTTAATCCAAGTACAAAGCAGAGTAAAATAAAGCAAATAAAAAGTGAAGGAAAAGATAGAAACAAACATTTTCAAAATGGAGAATGATTATAACTTGCCTTCAGCGTCATAAATGTTTCAAGGTGTTTTACAGAGATGTAGACTGGCAGAAGTATCACCTGTAGTTCATTGGTATCATTCCCACCTCGGAACCAGAATTCCACTCTGGAACCTTGACTACAAGAATTTAAGCTGACTCACTCATGGTGATGGAATGCTACACCATCCGAGTTTTGTCTTTTAGTTGAGACAAAGCTGAGATTACATTTTCTTTGCAGGAGGAGGATGATTCTACCCTGAAGAAGAGCAGCAAAACAATACCAGTGTCCTCACCAATATCTTCCCTCAACCTGTGTCAGAGCCATAATTTGATAAGATATTTAAGAGTGTTTAAGGTAAACAAAAAGGAATGCTGAGGCTTATGGAGCCCACAAGGGGTCAAGTTATGTTGCAGTTAAAGGAAATAATACTTATGCCCCAGCTACGCACAGCTCTAGTTTAAATGTTGGGAGTTCTGGTTATCGTTCTTCAAATGGAGTGTAGCACAGATTTACCAGAATAGTACATGATTTGGGTAATTTCACCAATGTACAATATTACAAAAAAAATTAAAGCAGATAAAGATAAATTATTTCTCTGGTAAAATCACAACACTGGAAAAAAAAAACTCCGCAGGTCAAGCAGTGTACTTTGTAGAGCAAAGATAAAGATCATAATCAACGTTTCGGGCTTGTGCCCTTCTTCGAGGTATGATTATTTCTGTGGGTTGGGTGGTCCAAGAAGAGAGGGCTTTTTTAAGAATTAGAGCGGGATCTTGTAAGAATCAGATTAGAAAACATTTAGTATACAAAGAATACTTGGAACTCTTCCACAAATGGCCATTGGTGTGAAGTCAATTGTATTTGAAATTGATAATTTGCTGATGACTGGGGGAAAAGCTCATAAAGTAATGGAGTCATGTAGCATAGGTATGTGGGCATAGGTGAGTAGTAGGTTGAGGTCACAGAGCTGAAATTAACTAATTGAGGTGAGAGGGACTAAATGGTCTACTGTTCCTACATCAACATCATTTAAAGAAGATTGTTGTTTGCAGAAATGTACTATGACTAAACTTCTATTGTGTTTCCTACAACATTTAATGTCACATACATGCACTTAGGTGGTGGGGGGGCGAGCAGAAAGGAGATGAGCAGGGCATTTTTTTTTACACAGAATGCAGCAGGTGCCTGGAATGGGCTCAGGAGTAATTGGGGAAGAAGATACAATGGTAGTGTTTAAAAGGCTTCTACATAGTCACATGAATATGCAGGCAATAGAAAGATAGGTATCATGTGCAAGTAGCAGAACCTTGGTTTAATTCGGGCATCATATTATATGAAGACCGATTGCCCAAGGGGCGTACTGCAGTAGGTTCTAAGTACAGCCGCGGTTAAACTGGAGAAGTATTCCACATACTGTGAAGAACTTTGGGACAATACACTCTTATGAAAAGTGCAGCACAAATACAACCCCTTCTCAAGGAATCTGTTGAATAAGCTTGTTTAATTACGTGGAGTATTCCGAAATGTAATTGCATTTTTGGCATACTTGTAACAATGAAAAAATAAAGTTGTTAATGAATATATAAAGGTATCAGAGTCATTGTTTACTCACCATATTGGATAAAGACCAAGCCTTGTACTAATGAAGACCAAACTAAATATAACAAACAGGAGGTCACAGAGTCTTTGACATTTGGCATAGTTTGCCATCTTAGCTGCCTGCAAATTAAAATAAAAGACTCGTTTTGGGTTTTCAAGATCTGACATGTTATTAAGTTTTTAACTTTGTTTTTGCAAGAAGAATTGGATTACAAGTAGATCAAAAATGGCACAAGAGCTCATTAATCTGTGCTTAATCACAAATAATGTTACAGTACCAGGATCATTAACTGCAGTGAATTTCTCAGAGTATGTTTCTCATTTAATTATAATCCGTGGATCTAGTTCACAAACAAACAATTATTCACATGGTAAGAAAACAGTTAGGTTCAGGAAATAGAAATAATGTGGATAGCATAAGTAGATAAAATATAAAGCTAGTTTATACATGAACATTTTGTAAAGAGCAGTAAATTGAAAATTCAACTAATGATAGACTATTTAGTCTCTGACTTAATTCCATTCATTGCACAGAATAAATAATTTACATTTGCCTCTAAAAAGTATTGTTAAAGTAACCTCTTCCATGGAGTTTACTTGAGGGAATTATCATGTAATATTTGGACTATAAACTGTTGTTTTGTATTTAAAGTAAACTATTAAATAATTCCCATCAATCACGTTCTTTCTGAGATGTTGTTTTCCTGTTTTCCAGTGATTTTTATGCATTTATATCATTAAAGACCTTGCACTGAAGCAGAAGGAAATGTGAATGTCAACATTGAAAAAGGGCTGAGCTGAGTTAGTTCCCCAGTTGTAGCATCCCTTAATATTTGTCGATTTACTTTAATATAAATAAAGGAATTAGTTTCAGTTAATCTCAATATTCTTAAAAACAGTTTGAATTGCTGTGCTTGCCAGTCAAGTGCTGTTCATACCATGAAATAGAATTTTTTTTTCAATACTTAGGTCTGTCAAGGACTTGGAGGTTAGATGGAGAATGAGCTTGAACTGAATGGAAGTGCCAATCTGCTTTATTTTTTTCCAAAACTAGGCTTCCACTGAACTTTTCATTTTTAATATCAGTCATTAAAACTAGTCTTACATGCAGAAGTTGGATATTATATTGTTAATGACTTTATGCTGTAAAACAGTTCAAACAGATTATTTTTGTATTTCAGAAAACACATAAGAATTATTCCGGGCTGTACTTGAACTAAAAATGTAGGATATCCTGTGTTAAAAACCTGCTATCACAGTTCATTTTATCATTGTAAAATGGATCCTGATTTTTTTTTAAAAACAAAATTGTTCAATGTGCCACATCAGGCTCATTATTATTTTCTAAAATAAATTTCTTAAAATATGCTCAAATATCTATTGCCTATTTGGTTCTTCGTGATGCAATTAAGTTACTTAATATTTTTCCACTGAAATTCCACTTCCCAAGCATCCTGAAAAGGACACACGGGATTTCCTAGCAGAATTGAGTTACACAGATTTGGAATAAGTTGCAATGCCCCAAAATGCTCTAGAAACTTAGCATCTCAGACAACATTTATAGGAAGTAAAGGGTAACCAAGGTTTTGGGCCTGAGCCCTTCATCAAGGTACCTGACCGGGGCTGTTGGCCTCTAAACATAGAACTGCAGTCCTATCAGTTCAGTTTCCTGTTCCCAGTCTTCCTGCTGCATATGCCAGTATTGGGTAAATATCACAACATTAATGGCATACGTTATTTAGTATTATGCATGAAGAATGTCAAATTAGAGGCAAATGCAAATATTTTCCTGTCAAGAACTCAACACCTTCAAAAGAATTGGAAGGGAAAACAATAATGGGGGGGGGAAATTTTTTTTTAGGACGAAGGTCAAGGAAGTTAGTCGCAGAGAGGGAATTCACCCAACAGCACAGGAGGTTTGGAAGGCAGAGAGTAACAACACAAAACGGTTCAAGTAAATAGAAAAAAAGTAAGCAAAATTAACCTGTGGAAATATAATTTTGTGATTCTTCCTTTTGCCATTTCACAAAATAAAATTAGTGTAGATCTGGTAGCAAGAATACTTTTTTTTTAACAAAGTGATAGGTGAAATAACACTCATTTGTGATTATCATAAGGACTTATTAAAGGTGATGAATACTTTCCTTACCTCTAACAGAAAGTCAGATGCATCATGAAGACACATGACCAGTGTCCCTACTCGCACCATGTTGTTGACATATGAAAATGTTATAAGCGCTACTGCTGCAATGTGATGCAAAAACATAATGGCAAAGTCCTAAAACAAGAAGAAAAAGCTGAGTAATAGAAGTGAACATTTCATAGAAATCATCCGATAGAGTGTCCTTTGTACAGTTAACAGGTTTAGAATGAAAATTCAATTGGAAGATCTGAATGCCCAAAATTGTATTTGGAAACAAATCATCAGAAAATAACAATTTCAACTCAGGTCTTGACAGTTTACAAAACATCTCTCTCATCATTTTGTTAAAAAGGAAATAATTTGCCATAGAATTATATACAGAGTTTTTGCTTCACTAAGTCCACACATCAAGCCTGCATTTGCACTAATCTTGCACAAATTCCCATCAGCTTCTTCCAGATTCCACCACTCAGCTAAACACTGGGGTGAATTAGCCAACTACTTCACACATCTTAGGTCCAGAGGAAACCCACAGAGTCACAGAGAGCATGTTCAAACTCCATTTGTACTGTTCCAGAGGCCAGCACTCAACCCACATCACTGGAGTAATGAGGTAGCAGTTCTGCTAGTTGTGCTCCCAAGTTATCAAACTTATTTTTTGTTTTATGTTTGAATTATCTAGCATCACTTTTGAAATGCAATGATCAATCTTACAACAGTGAAAAACTAATGATATGGAAAGTGTAAAGGCTCATGATGCAGTAAATTGGACTGGAAATGTTGACCCCGAGTGGAGGTTGTTCAAACAAAGATTCATGCTGTACCTGCAAGCCAATGGACTAGATAGGAAACCTGATGCACAGAAGATGGCACTGCTACTTAATGTGGTGGGACCTCAAGCACTAGATGTTTTCAATACATTTATTTTTACAGAGGCAGAAGTCCGGGGCAAGTTCAACAAGGTTATCGAGATGTTTGATGAACTCTGTTCACCAAAGAAAATGAAACGATCGAGAGGTACATGTTTCACTCGCACACACAGCTGCAGGGAAACAACTTTGGTACTTTCTTAACGGACTTAAGAATATGTAATTTTGGATTGCTGCAAGACTCAATAATCCGTAATCAAATTGTGATCAGAATTAGTGATAAGAAAGCGAGAAAGAGATTGTTGTAGAGACAAAGCTTACCTTAGCTGGAGCTCTAAAGATATGCCACACCAGTGAATTAGCAATATTTGGTGATAGTGCAAAAGCCAGTGAAAATGAAGGCATAGCCCTAGCCACAGTGTGTGTCCACAAACATAAACAAAAAATGAAACATAGGAAACATCAAAAAGGAGAGACATACATTTGTAAACGATGTGCCACTCAACATGCACCAAAATGATGCCCAGCCTATAGAAAAGTCTCTAATAAGCGCAAAGAGAAGAATCATTATGCAAAGCAATGTTTTTCCAAAGGGAAACAAAACAGAAGGGAAACTGCACACACTACAGAACAAATTGCTCTCAATCATACAATCTTCATGGGAATGGTAGTGCAGAAAGATTCTAAACCAACAGATGCTAAACAGCCAGGCATGAACAGATTTGAGCAGGATAAGTGGACTGTGTTATTGCATACAAATGGAACAAATATTCCTTTCAATCTGAACCCAGGGGCAAAGCTCAATTTGATCTGTGAGTCTGACATCAGGGCAATGAAGATAAAGCCATACATCCATACAATGGACAGAGTATCGACATGAAAGGTACATGTCAACTCAAGGTGAAATTTAAAGACAAAGGGCACCACCTCAACTTCTCACCTTCGCAGGTGAACATGAATCACTGCTTGGTGGCAAATCATGTGAAAAAAGTCTACTCGAGAGAGTGTACCACATTAACAGTGACGATGCATGGAACAGCGTAGAGGAAATACTGGATCAATTTCCAGAGACCTTCAAGGGGTTAGGTGTTCTACCATTCACCTATAAGATACAGTTAAAGGAGGACACACAACCAGCAGTGCAGGCCCTGAGGCAGATTCCAATGCCACTCAAAGAAATGCTCAAGCGGGAACTCGATTGAAAGTGGAAGAGCTCACTGGGTGAATTCTGGGTGAATTCAATGGTGTGCATCAAAAAGAAGAACGAAGACCTACCCGTGTGCATGGACCCAAAAGCTTTGAATGCCAATATAATGAGGGAACATTATCAGATTTCAACAAGGGTGAATTACAAGTGAGATGGCCAGTGCAGTTTTTCACCAAATTGGATGCATCCCAGAGCTTCTGGCAAATAAAACTGCATGAAGACAGCACAAAATACTGCACATTTAATAACCGTTTGGATAATACTCCTGTTTGAGTATGCCTTTTGGAATGTCCTCAGCTCTGGAAGTGTTCCACGGGACAATGGAGCACATCATAGAAGGCATAAATGGGTACAAGTGTACATGGATGACATGATCCTATGGGGATCCACACAAAAACAACACAATGAGAGGCTCAAAGTGCTACAATGTATCCAGAAGTATGGATTAAAGTTAAACAAAGTTAAAAATGTCAGCTTGGTGTGAAGGAAATCACCTTTTTGGGAGATAATCTGTTGAGCCAGACAAGAGCAAGGTGAAAGCAATTTTAGAGATACCCAAACCCATTGACAAAAAAAAGGCATATTGAGAGTGCTGGGAATGATCAATTTCATTGGTAAATTCATAGCAAACCCGTCTTCCAAAACAATACCTAAGGAAGTTGTTACAGGATAAATATAATGTCAAGTGGACAGTCAACCACGAGGAAGAATCGGGACAACTGAAAGCATTCTAACTACAAAATCTGTGCTTTTGACATTCTTTGATGCATCCAGAAGGACAAAAATATCAATGGATGCTCCAAAAAATGGAATAGGTGCTGTACTACTTTTGGTGAAGGCTGGGCCTGTCTACATCACCTGGTAAGGCACAGCCACCATCCGGCTGATGGTTGCTTCCCCCTGCTGCTTGACTTGCTATAGTACATCTACACGGGCTGCCAGCCGTCCGGGGTCAGTGAATTCATCATCCGAGAGGAGCAGGCAGATGTCCTCAGACAGTTTCTCGAGGAAAACCTGCTTAAAGAGAAGGTAGGTCCTGTGTCCATCCATCAGGGCAAGCATTTCATTCATGGACGTGGAAGGTTTGCAGTTGCCTAGGCCATTCATGTGCAGTAGTTTTGCCGCCTTGTTGTGGCAGGAGAATGAATGCTTGAGGAGCATTTTGATCCCTTCATATTTATTGTCGGCTGGTGGTTGGTGAAGCTAATTGATGATGTGCCTAGCGGTTTCCTGGTCCACTGCACTGACCACGTAGTAGTATTTTGTAGTGTCATCAGTTATCTGGCACATTGGAATTAGGCTTTGGCTTGTTCAAACTATACTGGCAGTTGTGATATCCAGAAGGTGGGCAGTTTGAGAGAAAATGTGTTCTGTAGATCTGAATTATCTCCTTCCAGAATTTTGTAATCCAAAAGAGGCCATCAGGATCACCACTGTAGTCATTTGTGAGTTGTATAAACACTGACTTTAATTGTTTAACAATTTGGTTCAAACATTAAGTTGAATAATTCAACAGAACAGTCAAAACACAAGCTGACCTGCCGACTCAGAGAGAAAAAGAAGCTGTCCAGACTTGCATTGCTTGTCCGTTCTTGTGAAAGCCCGAACCTCCAAATGACGGTTCAAGAATTAAATGGCATGATCCGCCACTTAATAACAACTGACATATCAGCAAAACTGTGGCAGAAAGTTTGGACTGATCTGTTCCATATGGATGGAAAGAATTACTTGTTGGTTATTGATTACCTATCAAACTATCTGGAGATTGTATTGCTTCCTAATGTGTCTGCTGTTTGTGTGATCAAATGTATGAAATCAATCTTTGCAAGACATGGAATTCCTCAAATTGTCTACAATGACAATGGACCACGCTACAATTGTGGAGATTTACAGAATTTTGCAGAAGGGTATGATTTTCAACATGTGACTTCAAGTCCTCTGCAACCACAGTGAAACAGTAAAGCAGAGAAAGGAGTTCACATTGTTAAACAGTTGATTAAGAAAGCACTAGACAGTGGCTGAGATCCGTATCTAGCTCTATTGAGTTACAGAGCTTCACCACTTGAACATGGCATGTCACCCACTAAGCTTCTGATGGGACACAGACTATGCACCAGATTTCCCTACTCTACAGATCCAAACAAGAACAGAAATGTCAAACAGAAACAAAAACATCTCCAATGGAGACAAAAAAAAACAAACTATGACAAGGCAGCAAGAATAGTGCATGAAAACTAAGGCAGTATCTTTGGTTCATTGATTATTCAGGAATCTGATGGCAGAGGGGAAGAAGCTGTCCTTGTGTTGCTGAGTGCTCGTCTTTAGGCTCCTGTACCATTTTCCCGATGGTTGCAGAGTGAAGAGGGCATGTCCTGGTTGGTGGGGGTCTTTGAGGATAGAAGCTGTTTTTTTAAGACACCGCCTCATGTAGGTGTCCTTGATGGAGTGAAGTCTGGTGCCTGTGATGTCGCAGGTTGAGTTAACAACACTCTGGAATTTATTCTTGCCCTGAGAGTTGGTGCCTCCATACCAGGCAGCAATGCAACCAGCCAGACTGCTCTCCATGGTACCCCTATAGAAGTTTAAGAGAGTCTTCGATGACATACTGAATCTCTTCAGACTCCTCACAAAGTATAGCCGCTGGCGAGCCTTCTTTGTGATTGCATCAACACATAAGCTCCAGGAACTTGAAGTTCTTGACCTTCTCCACTACTGAGCCCCCTAACTCCTTCTGAAGTCCACAATCATCTTGGTTTTGCTGATGTTGAGCGCAAGGTTTCTTTCATTGCACCATTCAATGAGCTGATCTATCTCCTTTCTGTACGCTTGCTTATATCCATTTGTAATTCTGCCAACAACTGTGGTGTTATTGGCAAACTTGTAGATAGCATTGGAATTGTGCCTGGCCCCACAGTCATGGGTGTATAACGAGTAGAGCAGTAGGCTAAGCATGCTTCCTCTTTCAATCTTATTGATATCCTTCCTGTAGTTAGGTGACCAGAACTGTACACAATACTCCACATTTGACCTCACCAATGTCTTATACAACCTCATCTTAACATCCCATACTCAATACTTAGATTTAGGAAGGCCAAGATGCCAAAAGCTTTCTCGACAACACTGTCTACCTGTGACACCACTTTCAGCGAATTATGTATCTGTATTCCCAGATCTCTTTGTTCTTTTGCACTCCTTAGTGCCCTACCATTTACCTTAGTTTATCCTTCCAAAATGCAACACCTCACACTTGTCTGCATTAAATTCCATCTCCCATTTTTTTGCCCATTTTTCCAGTTGGTCCAGATCCCTCTGCAAGCTTTGAAAGCCTTCCTTGCTGTCCACAATGCCTCCATTCTTAGTGTTATTAGCAAACTTGCCATATTATCTTCCAGATCATTGATATAGTCAACAAACAACGATGGTCCAAGCACTGATCCGTTATGCACACCACTAATTACAGGCCTCCAGTCTGAGAAGCAATTATCCACTCTCTGTCTTCTCCCATTCAGCCAATTTCAAATCCAGTTTACAATGTCTCCATGGATACATAGTGTCTGAACCTTCTGAACTAACCTCCCATGTGGGACCTTGTCAAAGGCCTTACTAAAGTCCATGTAGACAACATCCAAAGCCTTTCCTTCATCTACTTTCTTGGTAACCTCCTCGAAAAGCTCTGTAAGATTCATTAAACATGACCTACCACAAACAAAGCCCAGCTGACCATCCTTAATCAGCCCTTGGCTGTCTAAATACTTGGATATCTGATCTCTCAGAACACCCTCCAATAATTTACCTACTACTGACGTCAGGCTCACCAGCCTGTAATTTCCTGGTTTAGTTTTGGCACATTTTTTAAACAACAGAACAACATGAGTTACCCTCCAATCCTCTAGCACCTTACCCATGGCTGAGGACATTGTAAATATTTCTGTCAGGGCCCCAGCAATTTCTAAAGTAGTCTTCCTCAAGGTCTGAGGGAATATTATGTCATGTTTACCTTCACATTATCTGCCAAAGCAACCTCATGTCTTCTTTTTACCTTCTTGTTTTCCTTCTTAAATATTTTCTTACATTTTCTGTACTCTTCTAATGCCTCATTTGCTCCTTGTTGCCTATACCTGCTATATACCTCTCTCTTCTTAGCCAGATCGCCAATATCTCTTGAAAACCAGGGTTCCCTATGCCTGTTAACTTTGCCTTAACCCTAACAGGAACATGCAAACTCGGCACTCTCAAAATTTTGCCTTTGAAGGCCTTCCATTTACTGAACAAATCCTTGCCAGAAAACAACTTATTCCAATCCACTCCTCCTAGATCCTTTCTCATTTCCACAAAATTGGCCTTTCTCCAATTTAGATTCGCAAATGGAAGTCCAGACCTATCCTTATCCATAATTAACTTAAAGCTAATGACATTATGGTCACTGGACCAAAATGTCCGCCTACACATACTTTTGTCACCTGATCTGTCTGGTTCCCTAATAGGAGATCAAGTATTGCATTCTCTCTTGTTGATACCTATATTGATTTAGAAAACTTTCCTGAACACATTTGACAAACACCAAGCTATCCAGCCCTTTTAAATATGGGAGTCCCAGTCAATATATGGAAAGTTAAAATCTCCTACTATCACAACTCCATGTTTCTTACATTGGTTTGCTATCTCTCTACGGATTTGCTCCTCCAATTCTCTCTGACTATAATACAACCCTAACAGTGTGGTCACACTTTTCCCATTCCTCAGCTCCACCCATATGGCTTCTGTAAATGAGCCCTCTGGGCTGTCCTGTCTAAGCACAGGTATCCTGCTAAGTTTCTACAGCAATCAGCTTTTACTTCTGTTGAATTGGTGTTGGTTGTTGCAGAAGATGGCAACCCTTCTTAAAGGACAACTAATACATTTATGGATGAAAAAAGACTGAAAGAAAACACAATAATTTCCATGAATTAAGTAGTTGGTTTGGTTTAAACCTGTTGCACAGCAATGACAAGCAGATACTTAGATTTTCACAGTGGCTGGTACAAAAAAAGCTGCCATGTGTAGGTTCATCCATAATATGTTACTCAGCTGTCAAGGAAAAACTTGGCAGTTGGTGCACAGTAAGAGCCAAAAGGCTAAACCATCTGCCATTATAGCTTCATGTAGAACAGATGCAAGAAGCATTTCACAGGAAATATTGTGTTTGTCCTCTCATCAAGAGGATGTAAGCTATGTTTTCCTTATTTTTGTTCCTAGAGTCTCACAGGGTAGTTCTCACTCTAATAGGTTGCATACTGGAGTCACCCAGAGTTTTACAGCAGGGAAACAGACTTCAACCCATCCTTGTCTTCCCAAGCTAGTCCCAACTGCCTGTATTTGACCCATATCCCTCTCAACCTTTCCCATCCATGTACCTCTCAAACTCCTATTGTAGAATCCCCTTTCACTTCTTCTGGCAGTTTGTTCCACATTCCATTATCCTCTGTGTGCTAAAGGTTCCCTCTCAGGTTCCTTTTACATGTTTCTCCTCTCATCTTAAATCTATGACCTTTAGTTTTAGACTCCCCTACCCTGGAAAAAAGGGGAAAGACTGTGTGATGGTATACCACTGGCCTACTGCAGGGGGAAACCTCTGTACCTGTAGGAGTGTAAGGGGACAGGACAACACCTGGCTGGCTGCCAATCAGTCGGCCTGAATGGTCAAGCCCCACCCAGTCGGGCGTCAATCACCCTCCAGGATATAAGCCTGTGCCGGCCTCCCAGGGCCTCACACTGAGTTGCTGCAGCCACAGCTATCCTGGCTCTATGGAGGTTTTTGTGGATTAAAGCCTGTTGTACAGTCTTTACCTTGTGTGTGTCTGATTCTGTCTAACAGTGCACCACAGACTGTGACCATTCACATTATCTAAGGCCCTCATTATTTTACAAACTTTAATGTCACCTGTCAGATTCCTTTGCTCCAGGAGAAAAAGACTCAGCTTATCCAACATCTCAATATGAGAGTAGTTTAGCAAAAGTCTACTGTGTTCAATTTTTTCTTTGAAATAAACTACAGTTAATTTAACAATCAACTGCAGTGAATTTAACAATCATGTCCATGCTCGTCCAAAGTTTAAGGGATAAAAAAGTTGTTGGAAGGTGTTAGTTGTGTAGATAGTGTGAGGGTTATTTCCTGCCTCTTCTTGCAACTCAAGAGCCCTCGTCCTGGTAACATTCCTGCGAATCTGTTCTGCACCCTTTCTAGTTTAATTAAATCTTTCCTAAAGCTGGGTAACTGGAAGTGTGCGCAATACCCCAAGTGTGGTCTCACCAACATTGTGCACAGTTGTAACACGACCTCTTTGCTCCCATACTCAGCGGGGGAAACCCACTGTACCTGCAGGGAGGTAACCTGGGTGGCTGGCTCTACTTACTCCCTGCCAAGCACCGGCATCATATAAAGGTTCACATCGGCCCTGGTGTAGGCAGTAGAGCATGTGGACCCAGAAGGGTTAGTGAGCCTTGTGTGCAGGTTTTAAGCTAATTAAAGCCGATAGTACAGCCATCGTAGTTTGCACATCACACTCACTGAATCAAATTCTAATCACCATGAACTCAAACTTCAGGTCATTCAAATTCCTGCTTTATTGATATTGCCTCACACCATCCTTTTGTCTAGCATTTAATCTGACACATCTCTGTGAAAATTCTCATCCTTGGATTCAAATCACCCTGTCACCTTGCCCACCTTTTGTCTACCTCAATGGAACCTCTCCTTCCGTTCTGACTTCATCCAATGTTTTAACCATTCCACCTTTGTCTCTTGTACATTTAGCCTCAAATTGATGAATTTTCTCTCTAAACTTTGAAGTCTGTCAATTACTTTTTCTGACTTGTTTTTGCTTCACCATCACACTTTGTTCGATGATGCTCTTCTGAAGTACTTTGGGATATCTTGCCACATTAAAGATGCTTGTATGTTATTTTAATACATGATGCTATTATGAATTAAGTACTCCCACTGGAAATTGTGCCAAATCCAGTAATTATATTATAAAGTGATGAGGAGAATCCTTAAAGCTCAGAGGCCATTTGGGCTCATCATCACATTCTCCCCCTCCTCATTTTCCCTGTACCCTAGCAACTGATTTATATTCACACATGAGCACACCGGAAGTTTGCAGATACAGGAAAGCTGGAGGAACACACAAGTTGTTGGAGATACTCAGTGGATCGTGATGTCTATGGAGAGCAATAGGCCTGGAATGTTGACTGTCCTTTGCTTTCCCTGGATGTTGCCTGACCTGCTGAGTTCTTCCAGTACTTTGTATGTTGCACTTTCTCATACATGCCCATTAATTCCCCTTTGATAACTTTTTCCACTTAACCGACATAAAAGTTATGGAGGCTAATTAATCTACCAGAACTTCCTTGAGATGTGGCAGGAAACCAGTGCCCCCAATAGAACCTAGATCGAAATGAACATCCACAAGACAAGTCAGTAGCAGATGGGGCTGCTCTGCATAGCTCCAATGATGCAGGTTCGACCCCGAACACCAGTGTTACCTGGGTGGAGTTTACGAGTTCTCCCTCTGAGTGCCTCATTTCTAATTCATACATCCCAAAGGCAAGCTGGGAGGTTCAAATAAATTGTAAATGTATATTATAAATGACTCTAGGTACAGCTGAGTGGCAGGACAATCAGTTGGGAGTTGATGTGCTCTGAGATAACAGGAGATTTGTGGAGGAATGGAGCCATTGGAAACACAGGTGAAGTGCTTATTTTTTAGGCGCCAGGGCTCATCAAAACATGACAAGGAGGTGTCAGAGCCACCCCACGATGTGCCGGAGATACCCCCTGAGGTGTCAAAGCGGCACTCCGGTGAGTCCTAGCAGCCCTGCACTCCTGGTTGGGAATGCTTGGAAAGTTGGCATTAATCCAGTGGACTGAAAGTTCTCCCTCTTGGGAGAAAAAGCCCTTTGGCCCATCTAATCTGTGCTGAACTACTAGTATGCCTTGTCCCATGACCTGCACCCAGACCATAACCCTCCATAGCCCTTCCATTCACATACTCTACCTCTAGCAATTTTTTTGAATGCCACAATTGAGCCTGCATTTACCACTTCAGCTGACAGCTCACCCCACTCTCTCACCACTCTGCGTGAATAAGTTCTTCCCAATTATTTCTTTAAACATTTCACCTTTTTCCCTTAACCCAGTTCCTTTAGTTCTTGTTTCACCTCACCTGAGTGGAAAAAAGTCTGTTTGCATCTACCCTATCTATACCACTTATAATTTAGTTAACTCTATCAAATCTCCCCTCGTTCTCTTTCTTCAAAGTAAGTTGATCCAGCTAATCCCAATTTTTACACCTATTAAAAAGTTACATTTCATATGCCCCAGTGTGGAAAGAATATTTTCTGCAGTGGTCGTGGGAAATTCTTGGGGAGGGCATTTCTTAGTAATTAAAAATAGAACATTCGGGAAGTGTATCAGGCGGTCAGATAATATTTGTGAACAGAGCCAAATAGTTAATGTTGCCGTTTGGTAACCTTTCATCAGAAATGACCTACTGAACCTTTCCAGAATTTTCCTTTTTTTTTACACATTTCCAAATCTGAGTATGTGTATTTTAGGTATTCCTTGCCAACTTGGCATGGGTATTTTTCAACACAGCAGATTTCTGTCTGTGTGGAATTTCCTGCTGGTTGACTCCACAGTTAAATGATTTTTGAAATGTAATGACATATTTTGGACCAACTGAAATTATCTACTAGATCTGCTTGGCATAAATTTAACAAATAAATTCTTTGGGGATTCTATCAATCCTTCCTCATAGTTTTGTGGGAGTTGGTCAAATAATTCCTGGAAAAGACGAGGCTTTTGAAGTTTGTCAGCTGCTGGAAGGGATAAGGCCATGTGAGTTTCTGGCGAGGAAATTGAACAGTAAAGCAAAAAGCAGAGTCCTGCGATTCCTGGTCGCTAGCCCTGATAGCTTATTGGGAGGCAAGGGTGGAATGAAATGATGTTATAGGTTCAATTGCCAGGAAAATCGGAAATACTGTAAAAAGCAACTTGATTTTCTAGCTGTTAGAATGGGACATCATAAGACTGTTGCTCGTTGAGGTCTGAACTAGAGGAGAAGGGAGGGATAGTATCCAGGGTTATTGATTCAGTGAAGAACTTCATAATGGCAGAGGAAAGAGTGGTGAATGATTATGGTCATTGGACTTCTTTGTGAGCCTGGAATTGGGGCTGAACAGACACAGACTGAGTAGGTATTGGGTCTGCATGTGCGTGTAAGCATCTGTGGCCAGTCTCAGGGAGGGAGATAATCACACGGATTAGTCAGAGGTTTAGGGGAGGAACTCCAAAACCTCCTAACTTGGAAAGTGACTTAACTTGATTGATCGAGAATTACTGACTTGTTTCAGGTTCCTGACTTCCTAAATACTGAAATCTAGCCCACATATGTTGAATGAACTAGCCTGTGAAAATCTATGTCATGAATCTCATTTGCACATACAGAAAAATGACTCTATCCTGCAGCAAGCAGCTTATTTGTAAATCCATCTATTTCTGATTAATTGTAGCAAATTACAGAATGTTCCTGACATTTGGGGAGGGACGGGTGTGGAGAAGGATTAAAATTCTCCTCTGTGTAACTGTAACTGTAAATGACAGCACAGAGCTTTAACCCACCAAAGACCACATAATTAATAAAAAAAATCGCTAATCATCTCCACTTCTCACAAAGTCAAGGAAAGAATGGCTGGGGCTAATGAGGCCATGGAGAGGAGCAGCAGGATAAATTACTTGAGCAACAGCTGGTGTGCCTTGGGTACATGCAGGCAGCTTATACCAATCAATCATCCATCTTAAGCTTTGTCAAATCTGTGGGTGCTGTAGGGCACTAACAGACTTTGGAGCAGACAAAGGATTGCTGGAGGAACTCAACAGGTCAGGCAGTATCCATGTGTAGAAATAGTCAGCCTATGTTTTGTTGTTGAAGCCTTTATTGAGACTAAAATAAAAAGACAAAATTACATTAAAAAAGTGGGGCAAGAAACTGCGGGAGGAACCCAGAGGTGATTGGACACAAGACATGAGACGTGGAGAGACAGGTAGAAACCACTGAAGAAAGGGAGAAGAAAATTTTAAGCAAAAAAAATAAGAACAGGAGTAGGTGAAGAAAAGAAGGAAACAGTCGAATCAGATGGGAGGGGTTACCTACATTTAGAAAAATCAGTGCTCATGTCATTAGGTTTAAGGGTGTCCAGGAGAATTTAAGTTGTTTCCCAAGTTTATGTTTGCCTCACCCTTATAATGGATGAGGCTGAGGGGAGACATGCCATTGGTTGGAGGAGTTTAAATTGCTGGCTCTAGTAAGCTAATGCTTAGACCTACACACATGGCATAACCACTTCATTGAACACCTGTGTTCTATTTGTGGGTCTAAACGAGCCCAACCAGCAATTTCCTCCAGCAATTCTTTCTCTGCCCAACATTCCTGCATTTGCAGCTTTTGAGTTTCACTAAGAAATTCTGTCTTGCTGTGTAAATGCCAGAATCCTAAGGGATTTTGGCAACTTTGGGCTTTTAATTTACGAGCCATTTTTTTGATCCCTGCTTCCAGTTTATTCTAAGATAACAGAATCAAGCAAGACATTATATTTTTTGTATGGATTTAGTATTAGGAGAAAATGTCTCTCTAAATGTGCCTCAGCATCTAAATAACCTATTAAGAAAAGCCTGCAACTGAATGGTGAATGTAACACGTTGAATGTGATGTGTCTGACCAATTCTGTGAGCTTATTTTGGATGTGATGTGGCATCTTGTCAACTGGAAGATGCAAATTTTTTTGATCAACTGCCAAATCATATCCAAAATAAATTTGTCAATCTACAAAAGCAATCCATTTCTAGGAAACAGTACAAAGAAGGACTTATAGAGCTTTTTGGGAAGATACAGAGGATGAAGATTTTTTTTCTGCACATTGTACAGGCATATATTTTAGCCAGTCGCTACAAAAAGCAGGCCATACAGTGAAATTGGCTCTGCAGGTATTCAGAGTTGGATAAGCTAAACAATGGAGGCCCAAAGGGAATGGCTATTTTGCAGTAGAAGCATAGCCAATATCAACAAGTCACTATATTCATTAATTGAGGACTGATATCGCTCTGGGCTGACTGTTTCAGGTTGGAATCATATCAAATTTGTTCTAATAATAATACTAAACCAGTTGTTTTGTTTGCTTTTTGTAAGAAAACATTTTATATATATATACTTTGATATTGGAGAATTTACTATGTATACTAATGGAAAAAAAAGCAAAAATAAAATATTCCAAAAAAAATACAAAACCAAAAAATAGATGTGTAGATTTATTATATTAAGATAGGATTTTAGTTTACATCATTTCTATTTTTTTTAGTTATCTAAATCCATTTTAATGGATTTATTTAAAACTCTGCTGCCTTTGACAGCAGTGAGATCCCAGGATGATGCTGAGGAAAGGGCCTCATGATTCCATAACTCTACGACCCCAGGCACTGCCAACTAAGACCCAGACAACACATGCCATCTGCTCAGCCTCACAGAAGTGCTGCAGGGTGTGGGCACTCAGCACAGTTCACCCAACCCTGGAGGAAGACTGCCACCATCCAGTCCAATGTAAAATGCAGAACCACAGAAGCTGTAGGTGCTGGAGTCTTGAGCAATGAGCAGTGGGTCAAATAGCAATCATGGGTAGAAATGGTCAGTAAACATTTTGGTTCAGGACCTTTTATGGAGGCTCAGGTCCTGGACTTGAGACATTGAAGACATTATTCAAAATCAAGGTGGAAGCAAATGTCCAGTATATCACCATGAACAATGATACTGATGCTTATTTCTTCATTATAGGCACAAATGCGTTCATCTTATGGGTGGAACAGTTAATGCTCCTTTATCCTCCCACTTTGCAAAGGCACACGAGATTTGTGGGTTAATTGGTCACATACACTTATTTGGGCAGCGCGAAATTTTGGACAAGCAGGGCCTGTTTACATGCTGTATTGCTAAATTTAAATTAAAAATTAATCTAGAAATTCACCAAGGTGCTATAACAAGCAGGCAAGACGCTGCAAACCCCAGGCTTAGATGCAGCAGGTAGCTATTTATAAAGTGAAAGCTTCAATCTCATTGGCTACAACTGGGAAGAGGAAAATGACCAGGGAGCTGTAGAAGAGCGGGAATCATAAGGAAGTGCAACATCCCCACTGTCCTCCATGAATCTCTTGCTCATCACCACTGACAATAGACAAGTAACATTTGGGATGGTTTTCTAGAACCCCCAATTCCATATATAAGGAGTAGGCTGAAGCCCCAAAGGAGTGCATCATCTCACAAAGAGCATAGAGAGTATCATGCAGGAACAGACGCTTTGGGCCACAATTTCTGACAGAACTAGCCAGTCAGTCACACCACTGATAGAGAAGCACATTGGCCTCATGAGCTACCTCCAGATGCCATCCAAAGAGGTGACCCAAGAAGAAAAAGGTTAAATTCATAAATTTATTATTATGGTCAATCTGCTGTACACTCATTAATCTGGCTCCGCCCCATCCTATGACTGTATTTGTGGCTCCTCCCTTATGACCCTATATAAAGGCTCCAACACCATAACCCCTCCCCAGGAAGCCTGGGTCACAGCACAAGATAACCTTCAAGTTTAGTACATAAAAACCTATTGTTCTTTTGAGTTGTTGAGAGTATATCAATTTTATTTACAATAATTTTCTTCCATTGATGGAACAAGTCTTGAAGCCTGATAAACTGGAGATCCACCCACAATCACCAGAAGCCTCAGATTTGAACTGTGCTGCTTTAAGGTCTTTCTACAGAACTCCACCAGAGTCATGGCCATGGAGGCAAACAAGCTGCACCTACTCTTCTCCCAAGTGTTCATGATGATCAAGGACACCTCAACATGCACGGAGCTAATGGATATACTCAAGGACCAGTACAGAGAGAAAGTCAATGAGGTTTACACCAAGTACATGCTGGCTATCCACAGACAGCAACCGGGTGAATCGAGCAATGAATTCCTCCAGGCCCTGCGTGGACTCGTATGAGCGTGCAACTTCCAGTCAGAGTCGGCAGCCCAAAACATGGAGGACAGCATCCAGGATGCCTAATTCGCAGGCCTCAGGTCGGACTACAAGCGCCAAAGGCTACTTGAGCACAGTAAACTAGAGGGCAATCGACTTCTTAAAATTGCTGGAGATAACCCTGCGTAACATGGAAGCATACTTGGCGAATGGAGTGGGGTCTACACGGGGGCCACCATCTTGGGATGTGGGTCCACAGGTCAGAAGCCTGCTATCATGTTCAATGAGTGAACCCACCACAGCTGCAGTTTCCCAGGAGCACCCAAAGTGCTACTTTTGCGGCCAACCAAAGCATCCCATAAAAGGTTGCCCAGCTCAAAATGCAGTAAGAAGGGGCACTTCATGAAGGTATGTCAATCCAGTCCCAGCCATCAGCTTCTGAGGACAACCATGCCGCAACATGGCCACCATCTTGGACGCTGCCTACTTCCAGGGATAACTACATCATCACTTGAGCACCACCATTATGATCCCAGACTATGAGTCATCAAGGGCCAGACTATGAATCATCACTAAACTCTGTGGTCCTGAACCAGAACAGTCCACATCAACTCTCCCAGTCTATGATGGACATCTCAATCAATGATCAGATGAAAAGATGCCTTTTTGTCTCCGTTTTCGAGCAGGAGATGGACCAGATGGTGGACCAAAATAACCTGAGTGCCACCTTTCCCTACCTGGATAACGTTATGATCTGTGGCCACGACCTGGAAGATCACAATGCCAACTTCTAGAAATTCCTCACAACAGCCAAACCCTTAAATCTCACCTACAACACCGATAAATGTGTTTTCAGCTCTAGCCGTCTGGTTGTCCTTGGCTGTGTTGTGGAAAATGGAGTTATTGGCCCCAACCCCGACTGCATGTGCCCATTACTAGAGCTCCCCCTTCCCCTACAGCCTCAAGGCTCTGAAAAGGTTCCTGGGGTTCTTTTCCTATTACACCCAGTGGGTGCCTAATTATGGAGACAAAGCCCTCCCCCTTATCAAGTCCACATCCTTCCCCCAACAAGAGAGGTCTGTGCAGCCTTCAGTCAGATAAAAGAGGACATCGCTAAAGCCACAAGATATGCAGTGGTCAAATCTGCCCTGTTTCAGGTCAAGAGCAATGTGTCCGATTTCACCCTGGCCACTATCCTGAACCAGAGAGGTCGGCCCACGGTCTTATTCTCCTGCACCCCCCCCCCCCCCCCAGGGCCCTTAAATCTGACACTTCTACATCAAGAATGAGGCTCAGGCAATAGTTGAGGTGGTATGGCACTGGAGGTAGTGCCTGGCCGGCAGATGTTTTTCCCTGCTCATGGACCAATGGATCGTGACATTCATTTTAACAATCAACAGTGGGGTAAGATAAAGAATGATAACATTTTTGAGGTGGAGGATTGAACTCTCCACCTATAACTGCAATATTCTGTATTGACTAGGGAAGCTCAACGAGCCCCCAGACACCCAGTCCTGAGGAACATGTGCCAATGGCCAGATAGACCACCTCAAGACCCTCAACAATGATTTCTGCTACGGCGGTGTTAAGTGATTTTTCCACTTAGTCAAATCTCGTAATCTGCTGTACTCTATTGGGGAGGTCAAAGACATGAACAGAGACTGCCGGGTGTGCATGGAGTGGAATCCGCACTCTACCAACTAGATAGGGCACACCTGGTGAAAGCTACACAGTTGTTTGAACATCCAAGTATGGATTTCAAGGACCCCCTCCCCTCCACAACAGCAACGTGTATTTCCTCATGGTCATCGACGAGTATTCACGTTTCCCCTTTGCCATCCCCTGCCCAGACATGACGACCACCACAGTCATCAAGGCACTGCACAACTTATTGACCTCATTTGGGTACCCGTCGTATGTCGACAGTGACTGGGAGTCCTCTTTCATGAGTAATGAGCTGTGCCAATACCTGCTGGCCAGAGGTATCGCCACCAGCAGGACCACTAGTTATAACCCCTGAGGGAATGGCCAGAAGAGATGGAAAACACCACCATGTGAAAGACCATCCTCCTTGTCCTTAAGTCTCCGGGGCTGCCTGTCTCTCACTGGCAGGAGGTCCTTCCCGAGTCGCTCCACACAATCAGGTCGCTGCTATGAACTGCCACCAATGCTACCCCTCACGAATGAATTTTTCCCTTCTCCAGGATCCACATTGGAGACCACCCTTCCATCCTGGTTGATGTTCCCATGGCCAGTCCTGCTATGGAGCCATAAAACTGACCCACTGATCAAAAGGGTCCAGCTCCTCCATGCAAACCCCCAATACATGGCATACCTGGATGGCCCCAAGGAAACTGTCTCCACCCGGCACCTTGCGCATGCGGGGTCACTCGAGGAGCCTACCCACCAAACTGCACCCTCCTCTCCCATGGGCACACACTACATACCATGGCACCCTAGCCCTGCCCCTGTTCCAGTCACTCTGGATGAGCTGTCATTCCCCCACCAGATCAACACAGTGCTGGAGGTCCAGAATGAAACAACGGCCCCAGCTACAGCAGAGCAACTGACTCTCTGCCAGTCACAATGGAAGACCAGGCTGCCAGACGTAATCTCTGTAAGACTTTGTGCACCACTTCACCCTGCTGGACAAAATAAAAAAAACAAGGGGTGAATGCGGTGAACAGCCATACACTCATTAATCTGGCTCTGTCCTGTCCTGAGACTCTGCCCTCTTGACCCTGTATAATGGCTCCAACACCATAACCCTTCGCCAGAAAGCTTGGATCACAGCACAGGATGACCTTCAAGTTTATTGTAAATAAAAGCCTTTAGTTCTGTAACTCTCTCTCGCCTTTTGAGTTATTGATATGCGTCAACCTCCCTGTGTGGATAGTGGGAACTAGTGTGGTTCATATATCTACAAATGACGGTGAAGCTTGATGCAACTGATCATGCGTGCAGTCCCAGATATCTGTGCTTCCTTCAGATTATTCCCATATTTTTTACTAGATCCCAATGGAGTATGCAAAGTGACGGGATTTATTATCATCTCAATGCCAGTCAAAAGATTGAGCAATGAACCTTGCTGAAGAAGAACTGATTGAATTGTATCAAAACTACTGACATCCAGCCATTTACACTACCGGTCAGTCTTTGTATCCCCTCAAGTCTGAGAAGTAGCAAATGACCCTCGATTGCTCGACTCCAGATGTAGTTTTTAATTTCTGACAATCTGGGAATGATTTTATATGTTTGTAATTTATACTATATTTATTTTTTTAAGATACATTCATTGAGGTTAGAGGTTTTTAAGAACAATTACATGTCTTCTTTGACAAGAATTGAATCTCTAACCTGTTTCACTTTTATCCACAGGCTATCAGGGGTATCCCAGGAAAAGAGTCTCGGTGTCATGAGGTTTGAGATTTAATTATAACCGAAACATCTCTTCACCTTACCAGGCAGCTCCAGGATTTAGGTGTGAGATTTAAATGAACAGGAAAGAACAGATGATGTGGGTAAAACATTCATCTGCACTAAATATCCAACATGGCACTGGCGAGGCATCAAACTCTGCTTCTGAAATTTACTCAAAATCGGCAAAACCGAACTGCACCAAAGGTGCCACCATCAACAAGTTCTGTGTCTAGCCATAAAATGAAGACACATTCCTTCCCCATTGTCATTTTACTTAAGGGTGAATACTAATAAATAGTTGAAATATTAATCATATATTAAGAAGTCTTCCTTATCATTCAAATCACTACATTTCTTATTGCAATCCATATTCAATAATCTCTGGAAGGTGGCCTTTAGGCAGTTCTACATATAAGAAAAAACTTGGAGTGGTTTAAAAGCATCCTACATCTCTTCAATTTTAATCAAAAGCATTTCTGCTGGGGTGGTCCTTGCAATAAAACATGATAATGGACATCTTCATCATTGGAACATTAAATCTTCTTCTTTGGCTTGGCTTCGCGGACAAAGATTTATGGAGGGGTAATGTCCACGTCAGCTGCAGGTTCGTTTGTGGCTGACAAGTCCGATGCGGGACAGGCAGACACGGTTGCAGCGGTTGCAGGGGAAAATTGTTTGGTTGGGGTTGGGTGTTGGGTGTTTCCTCCTTTGTCTTTTGTCAGTGAGGTGGGCTCTGCGGTCTTCTTCAAAGGAGGTTGCTGCCCGCCGAACTGTGAGGCGCCAAGATGCACGGTTTGAGGCGAGATCAGCCTACTGGCGGTGGTCAATGTGGCAGGCACCAAGAGATTTCTTTAGGCAGTCTTTACTTTCTGATAAAAGGATGCCATGGTTATCTTAAATTATCTGCTGTGTCAATGGTGTAAACAATTCCAGAACTTTTTCACAGCTTATATGAAGAACAACTAACAAACCAATTTATGAGGAAAACATCAAGAAAATGTCACTACATAATTATGAGCAGTTATAAGGTACAATTTTGTAATTTTTCTAAAATGCCTTTAAATAATGGTTTTACTATATTAGACACCCTAAATGCTTTACAATTTTAAAGATATGATAGTCGTTTCAATTCATTTCAGAATCTGTGCAGCATTACCTTTTTCATCCTTGAGAAGTTTGTGGCATTCTGGAAATTGTGGATCCAGGATTAGGGTTCAGCAACAATGAAGGGCCAGCGATATCAGATTCATAAAGCACGATCTCCCAAGTATAAAGCCATGCTGACAACTGATAATCACTCGCTGCCTGCCCAAATTCTGAAAGATCCTGCCCCACAGATTCCCTTCCACAATTTCTCCCCTATTTTTCAACAAAATCTGAGAACGTACTTGGTCAGTCCCTGGGAAATTTCTCCACTTATAGCAGACAGAGGCTGCCAACACCTCCTCCCCGCTACTTCGTACATGATGTAGGACAGGACAACTTGTTTGCTTCACTTTCATAGCTTTCACAACAAAAAAACTGATGAGAAATGTTCATGTAAAATCTCATCCATCCCCTATGGCTCCACATAAAGATGGCCATGTTACTCTTTAATGGGATCAAACCTACCTTTTATCACTTTTTTTACTCTTAATATAAAAGTAGAATCTTCTTTTGTCCTGCCTGCAAAATCACTCTGTGACTGCATTATGCAAGCAATTATCCTCTTCCTGAGATTCAGCTGAACTTCCTGACAATGCACTGATGACAGGGCACCACTCACTTCTCACGGCTGAGAGAAAGGAGTCATCATACACTCTCTTAAACCCAGCAAATTTAGGAATTACTATGATGTCATTGTGGACGCAACACACACCTTCCTGGAATAGTGCACTGGCATGGAAATGGACCACAAACCTGATTCTGATTAATTTTATTCCCTAAAACTCGGCCTGACTGGCAGAAATAATGGCAGCAAATTTATGTTTTAGTTTTGAAGTGAACATTTTATAACAAACTGTTCCAGAGAAATTTTAGGAGGGCTATTTTTTTTAAAAGTTGGTCAGAGTGGATTGCTAGCAAAGCTTTACTGGAAAATAAGAATATGCTAAAAGAATTAGGATTTATACAGATGTAGAACAATTTCTGAATAATTTCTCTCATTAACAATAATCATGAATATTAAATAAAATAAATAATATGAATTAAAGCTGAATTCAGCGTCCAACAGCATGAAAATGCTGATTCAGTTAACATGTGACACAGTAACTGTTACATTATCAAATGGGGGTGGTGTTTTAGATTTATACCAGTTGCAGGAATTATTCTATGAAGATAGTGGATTTAATTAGACAATCAGTTTGTTTGCTGCCTGATCAAGCAAAGTTTCTTTGAAATTCTGAACCACCAAGCCAATAGACTTCTGAAAATTAAAATGTTAGGGATGTGGAATTAGTTAACATATTTATCTGGTGTTTGTAAGGATCATTCAAGCTTGTCCTTATGACAAGCGAATTTATTGAGAACTTGATAACGCTGCTAAAAGATTTTTAAAATGAGTATGATTAAGTAGCAGAAAGTCCTGCCACTTCTATATTTATTCAGTATGTTAATAATGTCGATAACTTCATAAGAATCATGTAGTCTTGATAATTGCATGGCAAACGTGAAATGCAATGCAACTGAATATATTAAATGTGATAGAAAGTCTATCAATGATTAACGTCTGAAATTGTAAAATGTTTTCTTACTGTTACCAGGTGAGCAACATTTACAAATACACTGCGTAACCAGCACATCTCAATTGATCTCCTGTCATTTTTATATATTAATAATTTCTGGAGGAACAATGCTATTTATGCTCAACACATTTTTCTCAACAGTTTGTCAAGTAGTGGATGTACATTCATCAGTGATGGATAAAGTGTTGCTGATCTGAAATGTTCATTTATTTTTCATTCTCCATAGATGTTGCCTGACCAGCTGAGTAATTCCTGCAATTCTCTTTTTATTAGCTGAAATGATAGTTGCTTTCAAAATTCTCTAACAATCCAGTTGTGCATAATCAGTAAAATGGAGACTTTTTTTCTGATTTAGTTATGAATGGCTTAAAATTTTAAAATCTTGCTTTAAAAACTAAGGCATTGATATCTTATGTAATCAATTGATGCCACAATCAATTGCTAAATGCATGCCTTTACAAAGCAAACAAATATTGAAAAGGTTTGCTGGACAATAATAGCCCAAGCCAAATTAAGCACAATCCAGTAACATTAATCGATAATATTCAGAGTTTACTAAGGAACCATTCATTCTTCATTTTCTTACAATCATTATTCTGACCTCATCGACAATGGCTAGTTTCTGCTGGAACCACAAAGTTGCCTTCACATAGCAGGCTACAATTGGGGCTCAGATTGAGCTGGTTATATTGAGAATATATATATTTTTAAAAATTTAGACATACAGCGCGATAACAGGAGCCTGTGCTGTCCAAATATCCCCATTAACCTAAAACCCCTGTTTGTTTTGAAGGGGTGGGAGGAAACTGGAACATCCAGAGGAAACCCACACAGACACAGGGAGAGTGCACAAGCTCCTCAGGGACAGCACAGGGTTGGTGCTGTTGTAATAGCATTGCGCTAACCACAACTTTGCACCCACCAGATGGAAGTGGGTTTACCCTCTGTGCTAGTTGTGTTAGTAACAATGAGAATTAAATCAACTGAATTCTGTTGAGAGGCCTTGTCAGATATCATCATCAGTAAGGAACTCAATTTTCATGTATATTTGACCATGAACTAAACTGCAAGAATTGTTCCAGATTGTTCTTCAAACCCATTCATTGAGAGCGACAAGTGAAGTTTTAATTCTATAACAATGGAACATTTCTACTTCATCAGTTTAATGATTAAATGTTCCAACATTAAGAAAATGTTGACCACGACAGAGTAAAAGCATAGAAAGATCATTTAAAAGTACCATTAGAGAGTGGATAAATGAAAATATGGCTTCTTTTCATTGTTATTTATTGGATTTTCTTATCAGTAGTACAAAGAATGCTTCATATGCATCATGGATTCTTGCATTGATGAGGAATCATCTCAAACTATTATCATATGTAATCTTCTTACCTTCCTTTTGATATCAGTGAACTGAAAGAACATTAAAGACCAGCAGAATGCCAGCTCCATGATGTAATAATAGTGAAGCTCAGAGGGAAGAGGCTGTTTAAAAAGAGAAGAGCAATAAACATATTTTTTTTCTAGTATCTATACAGTCTGGTACAGAGCAATAAAAATTGGGACATCTGCATTGTTCTACAGTTAGCTGCCGACATCCTCCCTCGGTAAGCACTGGCAAATTGAGGGTTCCTTTGCAAACAAGAATGTCCAAAAATTGGCAGACAATCCTGCTGGATTCCTCCCTTAGGAAGGACCATTCATTTAAAAAGCAATTTTCCAGCTGCTAGGGACAATAGGTAAAGCCAAGATAAATTACTACTTTGTAAATTACTTGGAATTGCACTGTTCTTAGTTACAGTAAAAAAAAACCCTGGCACCTAGCACCCAATGGGATTGGTTAATGCAGGTAAGTGAGTTTTCTTACAATGCCTAATACACCAGCATGAAGAATAAACAGCTTAAGAGACAAGATAGTGCAAAATGTAAAGTGATGTGAGAGGGGAGGGGAAGGGGAGGGAGAGAGAGGGAGAGAGGAGTGGGTGGGAGTGACTGTATTTCTATAAATGAAGGTTGGCTTGGGTAACGATATTCTGCAGTAGTCATGAAGGTAGAGTGATGGGGTTGGTTGGAAATGCACACACAATTAGCAGTGCTGTGTCATTTAAAGGTGGAACACTTCTAAATTACATTCTGGCAATTTCTGAGAACTGAAGTTTAAATTCATTCTGTGCATTTGACATACATTGTTGAAATTACACCCTGCAGTTGCCATTTTATCTGTTATAGCTAATTGAAATCCAAGTTAATTCAGGGCCTGATTTGCACGTTTCCCTGGTGTGACCTTACCCACCCTCTTTCTGCTCCCAGCTGATTGTGAAAGGCAGGTGTAAATGTCAGAGATAGTCCCCAAGGACTTGGATGCATTGTAGATGAAATTTAATGAGTTCACTAAAGCTAGTAGAGTAATACTCCTAACCTCCACTTGGCTCTACATGTAAGTACATTCATTACAGCCCTCTTTTCTCTAATTCCCATCCTTCTTATTGGATTAATGAAGCACATAAAACTCCCCTTCCTTCTGCTATTGGTTTCACCTATAATTAATATACAAAAAAATGAAAATTGATATAATTCAGAGTTCTTAAACTGGGTTTTGTGGTATGCGGTCCTAACAAGTTTAAAATATTGTAAAAACACAACACTGGGGAAACTCAGCTAGAGAAAATCAGCTGGGAAAAGTCAGCTGGGGAAACTCAGCTGGGGAAACTCAGCTGGGGAAACTCAGTTGGAGAAACTCAGCTGGGGAAACTCAGCTGGGGAAACTCAGCTGGGGAAACTCAGCTGGGGAAACTCAGCTGGGGAAACTCAGCTGGGGAAACTCAGCTGGGGAAACTCAGCTGGGGAAACTCAGCTGGGGAAACTCAGCTGGGGAAACTCAGGTGGGGAAACTCAGCTGATAAAGATACATAACGAATATCTTGGGCTTGAGCCTTTCATCAAGGTAAGACTTTGATGTAAGATGCACAATTAATTAACCAAAAAAATGAAGTACTGGAACTGAAGGTTTTTATTAGCTACAGATGGACAGCATCTCTTGAGTTGCTCACTCACACTGAGCCAGTCTCGAACTGGGGGCAGGGTTCTGGCATGACAGCCTTTATGGGGGATAAAGGGGAGAAGTCACGAGCCGGCCAGTGAGAGTAGGGTCGAACATATGAGGTCAAGGTATTTAATACACAAAGTGCTTTCACCACATTATATAAAGGATATTGTTTGACCAGATGAGCTTCTCCAGCTTTCTGTGTTTACTTCGACCACGATATTGCGGACTTTTGTGTTTTATTTAAATTTAAAATTTTGTCTCTTGGAATTGGAGGGTGAAAAATTCTGTTTACTTCTTCAAAACCAAATATGGTAGCTTTGCTTGGATAAAATATTTTTAAAATATGTTTTAATCATACGGAGAAATGAATATTTCAGCAATATTTTACGTCAAATTTCAGAAAAAAAATTGAAAATGAATGTTGTTTGGATATTTATATTTAACTTGGATGATTTTTCTAAATGTATTGGTTTTGTTGCCTTTTTTTTCATCATTATTACCTTGAGTATGTTGAGTAGTAAAACATACTGAGGATGGAATATGTTCTACTTAAACAGATTAAGTGCTTATAATTATCATCTGTTAAATATGCATTAAACCCTGAATCAAAGAAGATCCCACCTCTAATCATTTTCACTAACCGGAACTGTACCCATGTAAAATTATTAGTTTTCATCTTTGTCATATGTACTTACTGGGACACAGTCTTTGAATTTTAAAGGCCTTTTGTAAAATGAGGTAATATCTTGTTTCACACTGTGTAATTACATTTTGTTTCAAGAATGGCAGTTGGATATTGTAATGGCTGATTGAATCTGTTTCAATGTCAATGTGACATGGATTACAATTACTATATGGATTTTATAATCACAATGTTGCACCATTCATTAAGTACTCATAATGGCAGCCTTTCATGCTCCACTTTCCAAATATTAGTATCTTATCAATGATTTGCTTCAGGTCGCAAATCTCAATGCTCCAAAATGTAGCAAAGGTATATAACCAATGTTTCGGGCCTGAGCCTTTGTCAAGGCATGAGAAGAAAGCAGGCAGGTGCCTGAATGAAATGGTGGGGGAGAGGCATGCGGAGGTGCTCAGGCTACCAGCCAAGAAGCATAGGTGGATATGGTTTGACGGCAGTAGAGGAAAAAAACTGGGAAGTTATAGGGGGATAGGATAGCTTTCTGAATGGGGAGGGGTTGAGAAAGAGGGAGGGAGAGAGAGAGAGAGAGAGAGAGAGAGAGAGAGAGAGAGAGAGAGAGAGAGACACCAGAGAAGTCAAGGTTAATGGTCAGGCTACCAGCCAAGAAGCATAGGTGGATATGGTTTGACAGCAGTAGAGGAAAAAACTGGGAAGTTGTAGGGGGATGAGATAGCTTTCTGAATGGGGAGGGGTTGAGAAAGAGGGAGGGTGAGAGAGAGAGAGAGAGTGAGAGAGAGAGAGAGAGAGAGAGAGAGAGAGAGAGAGAGAGAGAGAGAGAGAGAGACCAGAGAAGTCAAGATTAATGCCATCTGGCTGGAGAGCGCCCAGACAGAATATTAGGTGTGGTTTCTCCAATTTGTGGGTGGCCTCAGTTTGGCAGTGCATGAGGTCATGGACAGAAGGTGCACCTCTGCTCTGTCCACTGCAATTGCGGGGATCTTCCATGGCCAACCAGTTCAATTCAGCACCAGGCTCCCACACCAACATTTCTGTCCTGTGGACCTGTACTCCTCCACCTGACCCTTTACCCAGCATTTCAATCAGGCCTGCTTTTTGCCCAATCCTTGATGAAGGACTCAAGCCTGAATTGTCGGTTACACATCTTTGCTACACAAGGAATGGTGCGTGACCTGTTGAGTAACCTGTTGAGTTACTCCAGCACTTTTGTGTAACAACAATCACAGTGTCCACAGACTTTCTTGTTTAACTCCTCTGATAAGTGACATTTTTGTCTCGGAAGAAATTCTGACTGTCTATTTATTAATGCCTCTCATAATTTTATAAACTTTTATCTGTGAAACGCACTATCAGTGTCTCCAAAGACTGAGTGAGGAACGATAGGCTTTAATACACTTTAGATTTCAGCTGGCCCAACTCCATGTGCCCGAATGAATTGAAAGGGGCAGGAAGGTCGGTTTTTATGGCCAGGTCACAGGGGGAGGGGTTACAGGGGTCGAGTCATCAGTGGGTGGGCCAGCCACAGGACCACACAGAACAGTATATACACATCATCACATTCACCCCCCTCTTTAAAAACTAAATCCAGTCCTAAAGGTTCAGCTGGTCAGGTGGCTTCCTCTGCCACTGTGACCTGCGCAACTCCACTGGTGTTGCCAGTTTGCTCTGTTACTGGTCGGGTATCTTGTGGTTGGGGGGGGAGGGGCAGTTGTGGTGGTCAGCTCGGCTGGGCAAGGGTCCCGGGCATGTGGTGTGGGTACCTGATAGGCATTGCTGGTCTACACCAAGTCTCTGTAGGCAACGATGTGTGTGCATGTGGTGGCCGGGGCTGGGGGTAGGTGGGTGTCTCCAGCGCGCACCAGGTTCCGGACAGGGACTGTATCCTCGTGGCCATTGGGGTACTGGACATAAGTGTATTGTGGGTTAGCATGCAGGAGCTGCACCTCTTCCACCAACAGGTCAGTCTTATGGCCCCTCGCATGTTTCCTCAGCAGGACGGGTCCCAGAGATGAGAGCCAGGATGGCAGAGTGGTTCCAGTCGCCAATCTCCTGGGGAAGGAAAACATGCGTTCATGTGGGGTCATATTTGTAGCAGTGCATAGGAGAAATTGGATGGCATGGTGTGCCTCTGGCAGGACTTCCTGCCAATGAGACACCACCAGACCTTTTGACTTAAGGGCAAGGAGGATTGCCTTCCAAATGGTGGCATTTTCTCACTCCACCTGGCTGTTCCCCCCTGGGGTTTAGCTTGTGGTCCTACTCGTGGCTATGCCTCTAGCCAACAGGTATTGCCACAGGTTGTCGCTCATGAACGAGGATCCTCGATCACTATGGATTTAGTTCGGGTACCCGAAGAGGGTGAATATGCTGTTGAGTGCCCTGATAACTGTGGGAGAGGTCACGTCAAGTCAGGGATGGCAAACAGGAATCTGGAGAACTCATCTATGATGTAAAGGAAATAGATATTACTATTGGTCAAGGGCAGGGGTCTCTTGAAATCGACACTCAGCCATTTGAAGGGATGCATGGCTTTGATGAAGTGTGCCTTGTGGCGCCTGAAGAACTGTGATTTACATTCCGCTCAGACTCCAGGGTGGTAGAGGTCATTGTGGAGGGACTGGAGGCGGTCTAGAAACGCACTGGCGCACGTCCCTCGGGGGATTATTGAGTTTGCCTGGCTGGTACAGGATATCATATTTATAGGTGGAGAGTTTGATTCTCCACCTCAGGATTTTATCATTTTTGATTTTATCCTGCAGTTTTGTGTCAGCAGGGTAAATCTTTTCCCGGCCAGGTAGTGATGCCAGTGGTGCATGACCTCAATGATCACCTGTACCTCCTTCTTGACTGAGGAGTGTCGTGTCTCAGGGTCGTGGAGGGTGCAGGAAAAAAATGCTACTGACCTGCCCACACGGTTGAGAGTGGCAGCCAGTGCGAAGTCGGAGGCATCACTCTTCACCTAGAATCAGATGGAATCGTCCACGTCATGCATCATGGCTTTAGCGATGTCTCCTTTGATTTGGTTGAATGCTGCCCGGGCTTCTTCTGTGGACCTTACTAAGGGATAGGCTTTATCGCATAATTGTGCACACAATGGACATAGTAAGAAAAGAACCCCAGGCACCATTTCACCACCTTGAGGTTGTGTGGTATTGGGAGCTCCATAAGGGGACACATGCGGTCGGGATTGGGGTCAGGTCAATGACACCATGCGCCATGACGCATCCAAGAAGGGCCAGGCAAGTGGTCCTAAACACTTCTCCTTGTTATAAGTCAGATTAAGGGACTTGGCTGTGCTGAAAAATTTTGCCAGGTTTGCGTCGTGGTCCTGCTGGCCATGGCCACAGATGGTGACAAGGTAGGGGAACGTCACTGTCAGTTTATGCCTGTCTACCATCCGATCCATCTCCCTTTGGAATCTCACCCTTTTGTTGACTCTGAAGGGCACCCTGCTGTCTGCTTCGAAGGCAGTGTATTTGCTGTCCCCTGGGCGAAGGGGGAGCTGGTGGTACACCGACTTCAAGTCATTCGTGGAGTACACATTGTACTGGGCTATTTTATTGACCATATCGGCTATCCGGGGGAGGGGGTAAGCATTTAGTTGAATGAAGTGGTTGACCATCTGGCTGTAATCGATCACTATACGGGGTTTGTTCCTGCCGCTGACCACCATGACTTGGGTTCTCCACTGGCTCGAACTGAGAGCTATGAACCCCTCTTCCAGGAGTCTCGGTACCTTGGACTTTATAAATGTCTGATCCTCGGTGCTATAGCGCCTGCTTTTTGTAGCGATGAGCCTGCAGTCCGGGGTTAGCTTCTCAAATAATTTCGGAGGGGTTATGCGGAGGGTGGAGAGGCCGCAGGTGGAGGCCAGCTGCTGGGGGAGGGGCTGTGAGTCAGGGGTTGTGTACCATTATGTGTGGTTGTGGCCCTCCAAACGCCATCGTCACGCTCATAAACTGGCTCCAGAAGTCAAAGCACAGGAGTATCGGTGCACAAGCAAATGAAAGTTATAATAACATTCATGACACCGTTAACGATGCTGCACAGAACCACCGGATCACCCCGGATTGGTCCTTCGCGGCCATAGAGATGGTGCAGCTCGTGGGTCTGACAGAGAGAGAGAGAGAGAGAGAGAGAGAGAGAGAGAGAGAGAGAGAGAGAGAGAGAGAGAGAAAGAGTTTCTGGGCAGTGTCCGGGTGAATAAAGCTCTCTGTGCTCCTACTGTCAAATGGGCAGTTCATTCTTTTCCCATTTACCTTGATCTCCATCATCAAGTGAACAATCGAATGAGGGCTGCCCTGGTTCAGAGTCACGGAGGGCCAGGATTGGGTCGTCATCGTCACTGTCAGAGGGGAGGCCCGACCGGTAAGATGGTGGCCTCCAGGTTGACCATACTGTTGCATGAGTGGAAGAAGGAGGAAGTGATGTCATCCAGGCAGCAGAAGGCAGAGGTGACAACATCCAGGAGGGCAGAGGAGATGCTAGGTAAGATGGCGACTCCCGAATTGTGCACATGGTTGAGCTGTTGGGGCCAGACGTGACATCAACACCACGCTACTCGTTCAGGAGCGATTGGACTTACAGACATGCTGATAATGTCCCTTCTTCCCGCATCCCGAACAGATCGCCTCCGTAGCCAGGCAGAGTCATCGGGGGTGCTTCTGCTGGCCGCAGAAGTAGCACCTTGGGTGTCTGATTGCGGTGACGGCAGTGGTGGGGTCATGGCCTGCTCTCGCTGAGGCTGTCTGTGATGCCGGATCCCAACATGGCAGTGTCTGCGGTCCACATGTGGAGGCCCCGTTTTTACCGGCAATCTCGTCGGCGTTGTGTTGGTCTGAATCAAGGGTCCTGGCAAGCTGGAAGGCTCTCTTTAGGGGCAGCTTGTCCTCCTTGAGCAGTCGCTGACGAATGTAGTCAGACCTCACTCCAGCCACACAGGCATCTCGCACCAGCTCCTCCACACACTAGGCTATGGGGACGGGGGCTGTAACAGTGCCCCAACAGTCTCTCCCAGGTCGTACAGCACTCGGAGGAACTCATCCATGGACTCACTGGATTTCTGTCTCCTAGAGGCCAGCTGGTATCATGAATACACTTCGTTCACCCAGGGTTGGTAGAGATTGCGGAGTTCAGCAATTCAGCAGTAGGTCGTGCAGTTTCAGAATTAGGTTGAAGGTTCCTTTTTTTGTCATATACACAAATTATGTTTACTTTGTTTGCCTATAAAAGCACACAAAGAGTCCCCTTGTGTCTGGCGCCCCCACCAGGAAGAGAAAGAGAAGCAAAAGAGAGTTCCTTCAGACTCATGAAATGTTTGTGGATCCTGCCATCACCACTGATACCATCGCCACCTGCTCTCTCAACCATCGAAGCTTTATAGCTTTTGCCTGTTCCACACATTGACCACAAGAAAGCTATCCAAGACCAAACCTATTCTTTCTTTTGCATCTTAAGGGGCATGAAGACTCTGTGAGAGGGCATCAATTATCCTGGTACCCGAGAAGAGTAGTGTGAGCTGCCTCAATGACTACCTCCCAAAGCACTAACTTCTACTGCAATGAAATGCTTTGAGAGGCTGGTCATGGCCAGAATTAACATGTACCTAAACAAAGATCTGGACCAACTGCAATTCACCTATTGTCACAATCACTCCATAGCAGATGTAATATCTCGAGCTCTCTACTCAACTCTGGATTACCTCGAAAACACCAATTCATACATATGGCTGCTCTTCATTGACTACAGCTCAGCCTTCAATGTTATTGTTGCTTCAGTGCTGGTCAAGAAGCTACAGACTCTTGGCCTCTATACCCCACCCTGCAAATAGATCCTTGACTTTCTCACTGGAAGACCACAGTCAGTATGAATTGGAAACAATGTCTCCGCCTCACTGATTATCAACACACGCGCACCCGAAGGATGCGTGTTTAGCCCACTGCCCTACTCGTTATACACCCATGGCTGTATGGCCAGGCATAATTTCAATGCCATCTATAAGTTTCCCAATGACACAATTGTCGGCAGAATCACAAATGGCAATGAGGAAGGGTAAAGGAGGGAGGTAGATCAGCTCATTGAATGGTGTATCTAGCACTCAACATCAGCAAAACCAAGGAGATGACTGTGAACTTCAGGAGGAAGCCAGGGGAACAGGCCTGGTGGACTCTGATGAGAAGAACTCAGGATAGAGTGGGCCACCGAGTATACCTGGCGATAAGGTCCACAGGGAGTGGGGCCCTCTGGAGAGGTGGAGAGAGGGTACCGGCTCCCGGGAGATCCTGGATGGGCTAGGGGTGCCTAGGATGAGAGAACTGGGCCCCGGCTGGTGCCAGGACCCTGGTTGAGACGGTGTCCTCACATCCATTGTGGTACCTGACGTTGGTATAATTTGGGGTGGAATGAAGGAGGTGCACCTGCTCAACCAGGGTTTAGATTTGTGGGTCCTCACATGCTTACTGAGGAGTACTGGTCCCAGAGACATCAGCCACGCTGGTAGGGAGATGTCAGTCACAAATTTCTTAGGAAAGGAGAAAAAGCGATTGTGAGGGGTCTGATTGGTAGCCGTGTACAATAGCAACTGTATGGCGTGGAGTGCCTTGAGGGAAGGTCTCTTGCCAATAGTTGATGGACCAGCCTTTCAACCTCAGGACCAGGAGGACTGACTTCCAGATTACCACATTTTCACGCTCTACCTGCCCTGGGGTTGAAGCCAGTCATGCGAGTAGCCGTGATGCCTCACACCACCAGGTACTGGTGCAGCTCTTCACTCATGAAGCTGGGCCCCTAGTCGCTGTGGATAAATGCTGGGTATCTGAACATGGTGAAGATCTGCGCCAGTGCCTTGATATCAGAGGCGGTGGAGGTGTCAGGGCAAAGAATGGTAAAGGGGAAACAGGAGTATTCGTCAATGACTGAGAGGAATTAGACATTCTTATTTGAGGAAGGAAGTGGTCCCCTGAAGTCGACGCTGAGTCGCTCAAAGGGCTAAGAGGCCTTCACTACGTGGTCCTGTAGTGGGCAGAAGCAACGCAGTTTGCACTCTGCACAGACCCTGCAGGACTCAGACATTGACCAGACTTCTTGGACGATAAAGGGGAGGGTCCGGGACTTTATAAAGTGGTACATGCATGTAATGCCTGGATGGCAGAGGGTGTCATCCAGTGCCCAAAGCAGTTCAGACAGCACACAAGCACAGGTCTGGGTCAGGGCATTGGGGGAGTCATTGAGCTTCTCCAGCCTATACTGGATGTCCTAGGTGAAAGTGGCCAGCTCAATTCTCCAGCACAAGATCTTGCCATTTTTGATGTTGCCTCTGTGGGTGGTGCTAAACATGAATTACACTGCACGCTAATCTGTGAGAAGGGTGAACCTCTTGTCTGCCAGGTAGTGGCGCCAGTGGCGGACTACTTCCAAATTTCGCCTGGGCCTCCTTTTCAATGACTGAGTGTCCGAGTTCTGAACCGTAGAGGGTCCTGGAGAAAAAGGCCACAGGTCGCCCCACTTGGTTGAAGGGGAAGCGAGGGCAACCAGTGTTTAGATACACAAGCATCACACTTCACCTGGAATGGGGTGGTTTCATCCACGGCATGCATCATGGCATTGGCAATGTCCTGACTGATGCAGGTGAAAGCCATTTGCGCTTCAGTGGGGAGGGGAAATGTGATGGCTTGGGTCAGTGGGTGGACTTTGTCTGAGAAGCGGTATCTCACTGGGAGTAGTAAGAGAAGAGCCCTAGGCACCTGCGGAGGGCCTTGAGTATGTAGGGGATGGGGAGTTCCATTAGGGAGCACGTGCGTTCAGGGTTGGGAATGATGACACCATGTTTCACGATGCACCCCAGGTGGGTGGTGGTGAACACACACTTATCCCTGTTGTAAATGAGGTTCAGTGTCTCTGCCATCTGAGAAATCTCTCCAGTTTGGCATCGTGGTCCTGCTGGCTTTGGCCACAGATGGTGACATTGTTCAGGTATGGGAAAGTCACTCTTAGATTGTGCTGGTCTAGCATGCAGTCCATCTCCCATTGAAACACAGAGACTCCATTTGTAACCCCAAATGAAACCAATTGAGACCTGGCGGAACTGGTAGAGGTACCCATCTGCCTCAAAGGCAATCTAAGTTTATCCTGGGTATGGATGGGGAGCTCATGGTAGGTGACTTCAACGAGTTGGGGTGGTTGGTTGCTTATTTGAATAATTCTGACGCAAAGTCCACAGACTGTACAACAGGCTTTAATTAGCTTAGAATTGTACACAACAGACTCAGTATCTTGCTGGCTCTACTTGTCTGACTGTCCCTGAAGGGGCCGACTCGAGTCTTTTATAAGCTAAGTGATTGACAGCCGGCAGGTGGGGACAACCTACCAGGTTGCATCCAGTAGGTACAGTGGTTTCCCCCTGCAGTAGGCTGGTAGGAGTGCGGCCAGTGTAGTGGCTGTATCACCATGTGGGTAGAGTGAAAAGTGCTCACTGTTTAAATTTAGCTGATGAGCCACACTTGGATGTTGTCATTCCCTCGTATATTGTAGTGTATCCACGACATTGTTAATAATGTGATGAATATGTTCATTTAAGTGAGCAGTGAGTTCACTTCGCCATGCCATATTTTGCTAAGGTCATGAAGTTTCATGCAGCAATATTCAATGGTGCAGGGATTTATACTCCAGCCACATGTAACTGAGACCTTGTGAAAGTAGCCCTGATTGGTCTACAGTCACTCCCACAGACCCTCCTGGCATGTATCCCAATTATTTGGACTTCAATAGCCCACTTGGAGAATTATGGAACTTTATATCTCTTTCCTGAAACCTCTCAGCCTTCCATTACAGTCATAGTTCATGTTGTTCAAATGTATAATTTAAAGCTGATGTTCTTCAGGGATTAAATTTAATTGACCTTGGCCCCATCATTATGTAGGTCATCTCTTTGGCTTGGCTTCGCGGATGAAGATTTATGGAGGGGTAATGTCCACGTCAGCTGCAGGCTCGTTTGTGGCTGACAAGTCCGATGCGGGACAGGCAGACTTGGTTGCAGCGGTTGCAAGGGAAAATTGGTTGGTTGGGGTTGGGTGTTGGGTTTTTCCTCCTTTGTTTTTTGTCAGTGAGGTGGGCTCTGCGGTCTTCTTCAAAGGAGGTTGCTGCCCGCCGAACTGTGAGGCGCCAAGATGCACGGTTTGAGGGGATATCAGCCCACTGGCGGTGGTCAATGTGGCAGGCACCAAGAGATTTCTTTAGGCAGTCCTTGTACCTCTTCTTTGGTGCACCTCTGTCACGGTAGCCAGTGGAGAACTCGCCATATAACACGATCTTGGGAAGGTGATGGTCCTCCATTCTGGAGATGTGACCTACCCAGCGCAGTTGGATCTTCAGCAGCGTGGATTCGATGCTGTCGGTCTCTGCCATCTCGAGTGCTTCGATGTTAGGGATAAAGTCGCTCCAATGAATGTTGAGGATGGAGCGGAGACAACGCTGGTGGAAGCGTTCTAGGAGCCGTAGGCGATGCCGGTAGAGGACCCATGATTCAGAGCCGAACAGGAGTGTGGGTATGACAACGGCTCTGTATACACTAATCTTTGTGAGGTTTTTCAGTTGGTTGTTTTTCCAGACTCTTTTGTGTAGTCTTCCAAAGGCACTATTTGCCTTGGCGAGTCTGTTGTCTATCTCGTTGTCGATCCTTGCATCTGATGAAATGGTGCAGCCGAGATAAGTAAACTGGTTGACCGTTTTGAGTTTTGTGTGCCCGATGGAGATGTGGGGGGAGGGGGTGCTGGTAGTCATGGTGGGGAGCTGGCTGATGGAGGACCTCAGTTTTCTTCAGGCCGACTTCCAGGCCAAACATTTTGGCAGTTCCCGCAAAACAGGATGTCAAGCGCTGAAGAGCTGGCTCTGAATGGGCAACTAAAGCGGCATCGTCTGCAAAGAGTATAAAGACCCCAATGCTATTTTAAACTGGATTTTAACCAATTTCCTGATTTTTATTCTGGACCTGGTTGAACTACTTCTGCAGAAAGAATTTCCATTTTGCTGAGCTCAATACATGGCAATACACCAATTTCCCTCCACGCAGTTATTCAATACATGTTGTTGCAAATGAGTTTTAATGCTTGGCCCTTGATACTGAAACCTAATCCTTTATTGCCCATTAACACTAATGAAATGAGCTTCAGTTATCTAATCACAATGGGAACAAACACATTTATAGTAAGAGGTTTTTCTATAATGTTCTCAGATACACTATTTCAATTATGGAATTATGACATTGTGGCCACTGGTGAAACCTAGATGCAGGAGGGGAAGGACGAGCAGCTCAAAGTTCCAGGGGTTCCAATGTTTTAGGTGTGATGGAATGAGAGAGATGAAAGGGAGAGGAGTAACATTGGTCGTCAGGGACAATATCATAGCTGTGCTCAATCAGGACAGACTAGAAGGCACATCAGGTGAGGCTATATTATATACCACTGTAGAAATCTGTAGAGCGATAGCCTACAGCTGCAGGAAACATGAAGTCGTGATAGTAGGTGATTAACTTTCCACATATTGACTGAGACTCCCATAGCGTAAAAGGGATGGATGGCTTAGAGATTTTAAAATGTGTTCAGGAATGTTTTTTTAAATAAATATGTTGAGGTACCAAATGGAGAGAGTGCAATACTGGATCTCCTATGAAGGAATGAGACAGGACAGGTATGTGGAAGGGAACACTTTGGGTCCAATGACCATAATACCATTTGTTTCAAGATAATTATGGATCCGGATAGGTCTAAATTGGAGAAAGGCCAATTTTGATGAAATAAGAAATGATCTAGAAAGCATGGATTGGGACAGGTTGTTTTCCAGCAACGATGAGCTCAAAAAAGTGGAAGGCCTTCAAAGGTGAAATTTGAGAGTTTTTATGTTCTTGTCAGCATTAAAGGCAAGGTTAACAGGCTTAAAGAATCTTTGTTTTCAAGGGATGTTGGGATTTGATTAAGAAGAGAGAGGTAAAGCAGGTATCAGCAACTAGGATCTGTACTATCACAATAGGTGAACTTGAGGCCTATAAAAATTGAAGAAAAATCTTGAGAGAAATCAGGATGGCTAAAAAAGAAGACGAGCTAGAAGAAGACATGGTTTCTCTTGCAGATAAGGTGAAGGAAAATCTTAAGGACTTCCATGGTTTTATTAAAAGCAAAAGGATGTAAGGGACAATATTGGTCCACTTGAAGACCAGAGTGGTCAGCCATTTATGGAGCCAGGAGAGATGGAGAGATGTTGTGGGTTTTTTTTTGCCACATTATTTACTTAGGAAATTGGTTAAGAGTCAATAGAAGTGAGGCAAAAAAGCAGGGAAGTTATGGAACCTATACAGATTAAAGAGGAGGTGCTTCCTATCTTAAAGCAAATAAAGGTGGATAAGTCTCCAGGGCCTGACAAGGTATTCCCTCTGTCCTTGATGGAGGCTAGAGCAGAAGTTCCAGGGGCCCTGGCAAATATATTTAAAATGTCCTTCGCCACAGATGAGGTGCCAGAGGACTGGAGGGTAGCTCATATTGCTCCATTGTTTAAAAAAGCTCCAAAATCAACCCAGGAAATTATAGGCCAGTGAGCCTGATATCAGTAGTAGGTAAGGTATTGGACGGCATTCTAAGAGATTGGTTTAGTAAGGAACTGATTAGGGATATTTAACATGACCTTGTGCGTGGTAGGTTGTCTTAAACCAATCTTAGAGAGTTTTCAAGGAGACTACCTGGAAATTTGATGAAGGGAAGGCTATAGATACTGTCTGTATGGACTTTGATAAGGTTCCACATGGGAGGTTAGTCAGAAAGTTTCAGTCGCTCGTTGTTCATAGCAAGGTAGTAAACTGGAATCAACATTAGTTTTACGAGAGAAGCTGGAAAATGGTAGTGTATGATTGTCTCTCACACTGGAGGCCTGTGACCTGTGGTGTCTCGCAGGGATCAGTGCTGGATCCATGTTGTTTGCATCTATATCAATGATCTTGATAACATGGTAAATTGGATCAGCAGGTCTTCAGATGATACAAAGATTGGAGGTGAATTCTACAATGAGGAAGGCTTTCAAAGCTGAGATCTGGATCAGCTGGTAACATGGGCTGCAACATGGAGGATGGAATTTAATGCAGACAAGTGTGAAGTTTTGCATTTTGGAAGGACAAACCAAGGTAAGATGTACATGATAATGGGAAGAGCACTGAGGAGTGCTGTAGGACAGAGGGATCTGGAAAGACAGCTACATAATTCCTGAAAGTGGCATCACAGGTAGATGGGGTTGTAAAAAGAGCTTTTGGCATACTGGCCTTCATCAGTCAAAGTATTGAATATAGGAGTTGGGATATCATGCTAAAGTTGTTTTAAGATATTGGTGAGGCAAAATTTGGGTATTGCAGGGAGTTTTGGTCACCTAACAGGCAAGGACTTTATTCCCCGGAGCATAAAAGAATGAGAGGAGATTTGATAGAGGTATACAAAATTATGAGGGGTATAGGTGTAGAGCTCGTCGAAAGAACCAAAGACTTGTTGATCCAAACCAAGGCTTTTATTAGCAAAAGACCGGAGCTCTTCACAGGTGGCCGACCAGTCCGGAATGATCCGACCTGGCTAGGGACACAACCCTTTAAGGCCCAAACAATAGGTGTGGCTTAGCTCTCAGCCAATCGCTGTAAGCACAGTCTAGATACAGTAACTATATACATTATGTACATTGGTGATAGATCTGTACTATCACAATAGGTAAATACAAGTAGGCTTTTTCCACTGAGGTTAGTTGAGATATCAACCAGAGGAAGTGGGTTAAGGGTGAAAGGGGAAAAATTTAAGGGGAATTCCTTCACAGAGAGTAGTAGGAGTATGGAATGAGTTGCTAGATGAAATAGTGCATGTGGGCTCAATTGTAATATTTAAGAAAAAATTGCATGGGTACATGGATGGGTAAGGTATGGAGGGCTATGGACTGAGTACAGATCAGTGGGACTAGGCAGAAAAGTAGTTTGGTGCACATTTGAAGGGACAAAGGGCCTCTTCCTCTTTTGTAATGTTCTATAATGCTATGGCTCTATCCTATGATCATTAACCACGGTGAAACATAAAAGTTTGCAGACACTGTAATTGTAGTAAAAATGCCCCAAAAATGCTGGAGGAACTCAGCTGGTCTTTTCAGCATCCATAAAAAGCAAAGATATATTGCTGACGCTTCAGGCCTGGAGCCCTTCTTCAAGGAATAATCTGAATGAGCCAGAAGCAGGAAATCTCAGAAACTCACAGAATTCAGACAATGCTAGCTGGGGAAGGAATCCAGACTAACAAATGGTATTAATTGGATATGATCAGGTGCAAAGTAAGAATTTGCCATGTTTGTGCAAATGGACACATTGAAGGGAGAGTCAGAGCTGAAGGAAAGCGATGGGAGAGAAGGGTGTTTGGGGGGGGGTGGTGGTTTAATGAAAGCCAGAGGTCGATATCAATGCCATCCAGTTGGGAGGTGCCCAGTTGGAAGATGAGGTGTTGATCCTCCATTTTGCAGGTGGACTCAATCTGGGACCATGAGACCATGTTAACGATATGCACTATTACAACCAAGAAGAGAGCTGCTGTGATAAAAGAGCCTTGCTCGACCTCTGTTGGCTCAGGGTTTGTGTCTGTGGTGGATCCACTGGTTAGTTTTGAGAGTGACCAAAATCGACAAAGGTACCCCTCTCCATTAATAGACTCAAAGGTGTTTGTGAATTTTAAATAAAGGCCTCATGCTTCTCCTTACATTTTGCTTTGGATTTTTCATATGGTTAAAATAATGTTTGTTGTGCCTTTTCATGGACATACTCTAGGTTGCGACTCTGGAGAGAAAACGGCAGTAGGAGGAATTGGTTATGAAAGATTTTTGATATGATCTTTCCTAAGTAGTCAGCATGCAAAGGAGATGTACTTCATGGGGCACCCTTCACAGTTACTGTCACCAGATTTGTCTCCTATCTTCAAGATGATATGACCTGTCTGAGAATCCCTGTCTTGTTCCCTGATGAGGTAACTAAGTCACAAATTGATGCCAGAAGTACATCTCCTTGCATGTTGGTACAACAGCAGGGACTCCCTCTGTTTTGGTTGTGTGTAATTTTTTTTTCTGCTGGATAGTCTTCTCAGCTTCTTGCCAGGCTTGGGTAGCCCTGAGATTGTACCACATTGGGTGCTGCCAATTGGTGTCAAGGATACTCGCATCAAAGATTCAGGTGTTACTGGAGAGATCTTACATCTGCCTCTCTATCTATGGTTGGCTCCCCTCCAACACTTGGCTCTTAGCTGGCTGGGGCCTTGAGTTTTTACCTCATGGATGGTCTTGACAGTGTTGAATGATCCACATGTCATGGTCATCAGCTTGTCGCTAGATGTCCTGAACCCTTTCCACATGATTTTTGTTGATACCTCAGCCTTCAGTTGCTTGTCAATCTGTTTGTTAGCAGTATAGTGCAACACCTCACTGATATATGGCACGTTTAATGCTAACAACAGAGCAGAATTTCTAAGCATTGCTGTTACATTTAAATAAAATCAGAATAGCCTGGACATAATGCAGAACACTTGTGGGAAAACCTTATTAATGACACCACTATATCCCAACAAGCCAATAAAGAGAAAGATGTGCATTGAAATTCAATTGATGCACCACCTCACACAATAAATACAAAATATTGCAGGTGCTGAAAATTTGACCTAAAGTTGGAAGATGCTGCAAATAGTTGAGAGACATTACCTGGTAGGGATAGTTGTACCAACATTGTCTTGTTTCCCAAAGCCAGGGAACCTGCACAAGAGACAGAACACATTTTGAGGAACAAATTCATCAAACGTTGAATGGAAATGTAATTATCTTTTGCTGACTAATCTCTAATTATATTATGGGCACATATTGACGTTTTAATTGTTGGGGAGGTGAGGAACTTCCTTTCCCCTCTTTTCCTTTCACAGCCTCTTTTTGCACCAGTCCTTTTTCCTACTTCTTGTCCTGCGGTATGCTGATTGAGAAAGTTATTTTAATTTCCCACTTACAAGGCCAATGAGTGTCTCCTTCCTGGTAACTATTAAAGATAATTAAATGTATCTTCTATGAATGTTCAAATACCAGCTCAATAGCTCAGAGAAACTGCTCAGACCATTTAAAGCAAAGCAAACTTCATTTATCCCTTTACCTTGTTTAAGCCTCATCCCCAAGGTCTCTCGAGAATCACTTGAAAATAATGCCTTTTATTCAAATTGTCTGATCTTGTGGTGATGCACATAATTGTAGCGGCGAACCAGCCTCACTTGTCACGCACGGTCAGCGGGGCAGCCACAGCAAAGATGGTTTCGCGGGTCCTTCTCTTCCGGTGCAGTCTGGAAGAGTGTGCGTGCGCTTGTGTCAATGTAATGTAAGTTCTGGAACGTGAGGGGTGGGCTGTGAACGGCCTTAAAGGCTGCAGCATGAACTTCAAAGTAAATCTGTTGTGCTAAACGAGCTCACAGTCTGTTGTCTCCGTCTTTTCGCTGCACTCGCGCACAAGACACTCCATGATCTATTCTTTTTTTTCACCATAACCCTTTTTATTGTTTTTTTTTTTAGCTACCATCCCATGGTGCCACATTTATTCCTTTAGCCTGTATGTAAGCAATTTGTGTGTTTCTCTTAACATCAGATTGCAAAGATGAGGTGTCTTCCTTCAAAACGAAATGTTTGTGTATCGCACTAGACCCCATCTGCTGGCTCAGATATGAACTGCCACATTTACCCAGATGCGTAACCCTGTCCAATGAATCACTTGAATTTAAGAGGTACAGTATAATGTTACGATACAATGCCTAAACCAGAAATGAACTTCATTCAGACATAACTGAGCTATTGAAATTCTGATAAAGGCTAATGATCAAACAAAAAGACCAATTAAATGGGAAATTAAGGAGAAAATGCTGGAAACTCAGTACTTTTTGGAAAAAGACACAATGAATATTTCAAGACCAGAATGCATCATTGGATGTGTTGGGTTGCAGTGCCTCAGACCTGAAAAGTTAATTGTCTCTCCTTCTACAGATGCAGTCTGACTGCTTAACATTTTCTAATATTTTCTGGGCTTTTTTCATTTCAAATTTCCAGTGTTTGTAGTTTTTTTTTTAAATTTTCATTTATTGGGACTAAAGTTGGCAATGACAGAAATGGCAGTGGATGGAACCACAAGCTTGGGAACAACAAATGTGTGAACCAGACCAGCAGCACAATGTAATCAGCTGGCCAGCGGTTTAGACCAGGGTGGGAGATTAATATTTTGAAGATGACTGAAACCCACTTTACACCTATGACTGTGTGGCACCATCTATAAATTTGCTGGCGATACCAGGGTGGTGTGATGTATAAAGGAAGGGGATGAGTCACCATACAGGATGGAGATTGAAAATTTTGCTGAATGGGTGAACCAACAACTACCTCACACTCAATGTCCCCAAAACTAAGGAGATGATTGTTGACTTCAGAAAGAGAAACCCAAAGGTCTACAATCCAGTGATCAATAGGGGAATCAAAGGTAGAGGGTGAGCAAATTTAAGTTTTTGGGAGTCACTATCTCAGAAGATCTCTCTTGGATCAATGGCATTGTGAAGAAAGTACATCATTGCCTCTACTTCCTCTGGAGTTTGCAGAGGTTTGGTATGACACCAGAAACACTGGAAAATTTCTACAGAGGTGTGATGGAAAGTGTGCTGACTGGCTGCATCATGGTCTTGTATGGGGACACCAATGCCCATGAACGTAAAGCCCTCCAAAAGGTGATGGACACAGCCCAGGACATCACAGGCAAAACCGTCCCCACTATTGAGTACATCTACAGAGAACATTGCTGTCGGAGAGCGACAGCAATTATCAAAGACCCTCAACTCCCAGCACGCGCTCTGTTCTCACTGCTGCCATCATGAAGAGCTATAGGTGCCACAAGACTCACACCACCAGATTCAGGAACAGCTGCTACCCCTCCACCATCTAACTCCTCAATGACAAACTCAATCAGAGATTCATTTAAGGACTCTTACTTGTGCACGTCATTGATTTTCTTTTCTTTTTTATTCTCTCTGTATTGCACAGACAGTTTGCTTACATTCGTTATCTGTTTACATCTCTTTACTTGTTTACATGTTTACACTGTGTATAGGTTTTTGTATTGCACTATCAATTAGTGGTAATTCTGCTGTGCCCACAGGAAAAATAAACTTAGGGTTGTATGTGATGTTATGTATGTTTTCTGATAATCTGAAAACTGAAAAATGATTGTCCATTCTGAGAAACTGTACATAAATGCATTTTTTGGGCAGTAACTAGCCATCCCACCACAATGGGACTATTTGCTTTCCTCAAAGAAAAGTGCGCAGAGAAGAGGACTCTGGTATATTTGAATATACAAGAAAATCAGTTCACAGCAGTTAAGGGTTGTGTTAGTACAAGTCCAAAAATAAAGCAAGGCGCAACTGGCTCAGCAGAAGGTTCTGTCACATGTGCAAAGTGGATTGAATTCATTAGCACAGGACTATGCTGCAAGATGAAAGTATCTGCAAAGCTTTGAAGATCATGAGAAAGATGTCACAGAAATGAGGGACTGACGTCATCCAAATATAGTGCAGCCAGAGTGAGGCAACTTCAGCTAGAAATATTCATGGCAGTATTGAGATCTTGATAGAGAAACTCTGAGAAGATACTGTGAATTCAAAAGGGTTAATAGAAAAGAATGGACCAGTAGCTACAGATTAGAGTCATATAGCATGGAAGCAGGACATTGTCCCACTAAATTTGTGTTGACCATCAACAATCCATTTACACTATTTATAAAATAATCCCATTTTATAAATTCCCACCAACTTCCCCCAGATCTTATCACTCACCTACCCAACGGATATAATTTACAGTTGTCAATGAACCTACTGGCCCACATATCTTTGGGATATGGGTGGAAACTCATATGATACATCATAGCCTGTTATGCATATTGTGTGAGGAATGTCAAACTACAGGTATTGAAAGGTACCTGCTACTATCCTCATGGTCAGTGAGTCAACATAAACCAGGCAGGTAATAGGAAAGTTCAAAAAGTACATAAGGAGTTCAGCAGAAATGTCCTGATGACAAAAATGTACCAGACATTTCTTTTGTCAAATTATTCTGCTCAAAAACATTTCCTTTGCCATTGATCCGTGTTAAAACAACAAGAAGATTCAATATCTCCAGATAATGCAAATACACCAAGTTATGTGGCGAGTTAAACCGATGTAAAAGATGAAGAAACCCTCCATCCTTTTGTTTGAGTGATCCTATAGGTCAAATTATAACAAAGGATGGAAGGAAATGGAACAATATTGAACTCTAGTTATTGCAATTTACATTTATAAAGCCACAATATGGATGTTTTACAACTTCCTATTTGACCTCTTTTTGACGACTTCGAAATTTAATCATTGCTTTTAAGAGGTGCTATATCGTGTTACTTAGATGAAGTGAACCTTGGATAATGGGAATAGCTTTTTCTTTACGAATAGTGTAACCAATGCCTCCATTTCAAGTGATTACAAATACATTTAAAAGCTGGAAGACTAATTGCTGTGCTTTTAAACATTTCAGATCATTATCCATGATGTAATAGAATAATGTTTAAAGACAAGAGAAAATATTGTAGTGTTGTGATTTAGCATTGAAGGTGTCTCATGTTAAATGTTACCTTTATGACTGAGGCTTACAAAAACATGATGAAGCCAGTCTATAAATCTTTGCAATATCCACATGACAAAGTATATAAAGGAGTGCTTTCTCATCAGCTCCATCAGAGGTAAACCAGGTTATAAGGATAACACCATCAGCAACACCAACATGACATCTCCAACATTGTCCAATTTTAATTAGTTACACTTTATAATGAACGTGTAGCAGCATTATAGATAGATTACAACTCCCAGAAGTCTAGTGAACTGGCACAGGACATCACAACGTCCTGGCATAGTGTGCGTCGTTCAGTGTTTTAGAATAATACGGGCGTGACTCGAGTAAATGAGATTTGATTTACCTGCAACTGTGTCATTATTTTGCGTTCATCAGCCACCACTGTGTTTTCAGTGGCACAAAGGTAAATTAAATATTTGTTGGTGGAAAAATGTGTTGAAATCTAGTTAAAGGCTATCAAAATGATTCTCAGCTGAATCCTAATTTGATTTACAATTTTTTTTTTGCCATAGCTAGCTAAATTACATTATGTTACAATAGAACTAAACATTTTTTTTCGAATGTTCTGTCTCAAATTTTTTTTAAAAATCTGTTTTATTTGCAATGCCTTTAAAGTGCCAATGAACAAGACAGGGTTTGAATCCACGCCATCTGGAAGGAGCTTGCATGTTCTCCCCGTGTCTCCAGGGGCTCGGTTTCCTCCCACCATTCAAAATGAACCGGGTGTAGCAACTGTGTTGCAGTGCTAAATGAAGAACGAGATATAGTTGAGTCTAAGTTCAGTAAAAGTTGTCTACTCAAAATCATTTACTCAAACAGTAACATGCAGCTTTTGAAAGCTCCACCTGTTCCAAATAATGTCATTGCAGTGTGAGATCATGACGTCATTCAGAACCTCCTGAGATGGTTCAATTAGGCCTCTGGTGAGCCGCTACAGGCCGCCCCCTCCCCCCCAACCCCAGAAACAGCAATAGAAACCTCTGGTGCCATTACTGTCTACCGCTCTTGGGCAGTCATCCGTGCTTTTGCATCGGGGATCGTGGGAAGGGCCAATGAAGATCGAAATGAGCAGGCTTTAGTTGGTCAATCGTAAATGTCTCTGGATGCCACCCAATGTCCAGTACACAAATTGTATGATTGTTTCGTAACTCTCTGAAGGGGCCCTCATATGGCCTCTGTAAAGGTGGCTTGTGTGCACCTCTACGCCCAAACGCAAATTCACTGTCCCAGAGTTCCTTTGGGATGAAATGTGTCATTGTTCCATGCCTTGACGTGGAAAATGGAGCCCATTTTCGAAGCCGCTCCCACAGTCTGCCTAAGACTTCAGTTGGTGGCAACTCCTGTCCATGTGCTAAGGGGATGAACTCCCTATGTACAGTGAGCAGGGCTCCATAAACTAACTTGGCAGATGAGGAGTTGAGATCCTCCTTGGGTGTCGTTCTTAATCCCAGGAGGATCCAGGGCAGCTCATCCACCCAATCAAGTCTCTAGAGGCAGGCCATCACTGCAGCCTTCATATGCATATGGAGCTGCTCCACCAGGCCATTCAACTGCAGGTGATAGGCTGTCATATGGTGGAATTGTATTCCCAGCAGTCGTGACAAAATGTCCCAGAGTGCGGAGGAAAACTGTGGGTCTCTGTCAGAGGTGACGTGTGTGGGTAGGCTGAATCAAGACACCCAGGCAGAAATATAATCTCTGGCACATGAATCGGTCGATGAGTCCATCACAGGAACCACCTCCGACCACCTAGTGAATCTGTCAATGACCATTAACAAGTACCTAGACCCTCATGTCACCAGAAGTGGGCTGACAATGTCGACATGCATGTGGTCAAATCTGTGCTGCGTTGGCTGAAAAGGCTGAAGCGGCGCCTTCGCGTACCTTTGCTCTTTTGCATATTGGCCGCCCATGCACGTCTTTACCCAGTATGTGACTTGCTTTTTGATTCCATGCCATACAAACTTGTCAGCTATCAGGCGGACCGTCGCTCAAATGTAGGGGTGGGACAGTCTTTGAATGGCATTAAAAATGCAATGTCTCCATGCACCATGGACGGATAGGGTGAGGCTGACCTGTGGAAACATCGTACAGGAGAGTGGTACCTTGTGGGCCAAAGGCTACATCCTTGAGTTGCAGGCTCGTAACAGCAGTTCTATAAGCCGGGAGTTCATCGACCTGGCACTGAGCTTTAGCAAATACCATATAGTCTTCACCCAGAGAGTGGGCACGTACTGCTTGAATGAAGGAGTGAGACAGGGTATCAACCACCACATTACTCTTACCAGAGATATATTTAATCCTAATTGAAAACTCAGATACATAATATAAGTGGCATTGCTGGCGGATTGACCAGGGATTTGTGAAGGGGAATGTTAACGGATTGTGGTCAGTAAAAATGATGAAGTCCTTGTCTTCCAAAAAATAGCAGAAATGTCTGACCACTAGATACAGCACCAGCAGTTCCCTATCGAATGTGCTGTATTTCACTTCTGGAGGGTGGAGGTGCCTACTAAAAAATACTAGAGGCATCTACTAAAAAATGTTAGAGGCATCCATTGTCCATTGGTGTATTGTTCCAAGTCCCCGTCTACTACTGCATCAGATGTGTCTATCGTCAAGGCAGTTGGTGCATCCATTTGAGGATGGACCAGTGATGTTGCCTTCATTGGGGCACCTTTGGACTGCTGGAATGCTACCATCATCTCCTTTGTCCACTCGAGTTCTTTGGAATCGCTGGACTTGAGGTCGAAGAAGGATTTCATAATATGAGTTGCAGAGGGTAGAAAGCGACCATAGAAATTGACCATCCCCACAAATTCCAGGAGTCCTTTGATGGTATCGAGCCTCGTGAATTTGACGATGGCTTCCACCTTGCTAGGCAATGGAACGATACCCTGACTACTGATCTGTTGTCTCAATAACTCGACAGAGGACTGCCCGAATTTGCACTTGGCAGAGTTCATAGTTAGCCCGAATTCCTGTAGGTGGCGGCAGAGTAAACACCGATGCTGCAGGTGCTCTTTGTGGGAGTGGTTGGCGATAAGTATGTCATCCAAGTATATGAAAATGAAGTCCATGCCACACCCCACTGCACACTGTGTCCATTAGTTACTGGAACATTTGTGTAGCATTTTTGAGCCCAAAAGGAATTCTCAAAAATTTGAAAAAGCCAAATGGTGTTATGATGGTGGTCTTGGGCTCATTCTCTGGGTTTAAAGGTATTTGGTGGTACCCACGCACCAAGTCAATTTTAGAAAATATCCTGGCCCCATGAAGATTAGCTGTAAAGTCCTGTATATGGGGTACAGGGTAGTGGTCTGCAGTGGTAGCATGGTTGACATGCCTGTAATCCCGCTAGGTGTCCAACTTCCTGTGGCTTTGGGCATATGTAGTGAGGAAGCCCACGAGCTATCAGACCTGCATATGAATCCAAGTTCCTTCATTTTGTGGAACTTTTGTTTTGCAAGCCTCAACTTGTCAGGCAGCAGGTGTGAGGCTCGGGCATGTAGAGGAGATTCTTGGGTGAGGATATGGTGTGCAACACCATGTTTGGGTGTGGCAGTGGAGAACTTGAATTTGTTGTTCAAGAACTCCACAGCATCTAGGTATGGGGTGGGTAGTTTGGCTTTTCCAAGCCTTGGTGAACATTGTGATGTTCACCAACCAGTGCCCCTTTAAGTCCACCATGGGCTCTGAGGAAGTCGACACCCAGCAATGGCCGGGACACAGCTGCAAGAATGAACTTCCATGTGAACTTATTGGTGCTGAATTTCAGGGGTATAGTCCATCTGCCGTGCATAGAATCGAATCATTATTCATCGCAGTGAGTGCCGGACCTGTGCTCATGCTACAGGTATCAAAGCCCGAAGGAGGAAGGACACTATGTCGACTAGAAATTTGCACTGGGAAAGCTCATCCTAGACTTAGAGTAGGCTGTTACAGTGGCCAGCCGCCTTAGCCATTCCCTGGAAAAGTGCAAAGGGGTCGGAAATGGCAAGATCCAGACCCCAGCGTCGACAGTAAAAATACGAAGTGGTTGTCCCAGAGTCATACTTGCCCAAGAGAACGTGCACTCTCATTGCCGGTACCATGGAGCCTGGGCCTTTAGGTGTGATGCAGCACTAATTTCTGTGGGCCTTGCACTTTGTTGTTTCACATGCCACAGAATGTCTGCACGGGCGGAAACTGTTCAAAGTTATCAAAGTCCTCATCAGCCAACATGAGGTGAACGTCTTCTGGCATGTGCTCTAAAAACAACTGCTCAAAGAGTAAGCAAGGCCTATAGCCGTCTGCTGGTGCCAACAAGTTGTTTATTAACTTCGAAGGGGTCCGGTCTCCGAGGCCATCAAAATGGAGAAGACGTGCAGATCACTCGCACCATGAGAGACCCTAAATCAGAGAAGGAGGGCTTTTAGGGCTCCATACTTGCCGAGAACTGGTGGGTCCCGAAGGAAATCCACGACTCAACTGGCCAGGTCCTGGTTGAGGGCGCTTTCCACATGATAGTCCTTCTATCTTGCGAATGTGGAACTGCATCTCAGCCTGCTCCAACCAAACTTCAGGTTGGGTGGCTCAGAAGACAGGCAGTTTAAGTGAAACCACGGCATTTTCTATGTTGGGTCCAAAATCTGTTTGGGCCTGTTGGGGTCACCAATGTAGTAACTATGTCACAGTGTGAAATGAAGAATGGGAAAATGATCAGATGTAGCCAAGTCAAATTTCAGTAAAAGTCGTGACGTCACTCGGAACCTCCTGAGTCGATTTGATTAAGCCTCTGGTGAGCCACTACACAGAGGTGTAGGTTAACTGGGTGTAAATTGGGTGGCACGGACTCGTGGACTGAAATAGCCTGTTACCATGCTGTATGTCTAAATTTAAAGTTTAAATTTAAAATATTACTACAGATTAATTTTAACAACATTTTTCTCTATTTTTTTAATTGGTACAGAGAAATTTAGATGAGGTGAGTTCTCACATATGGCAGTACAAGGAAGTATGCACAACTAACATAACTAGATTAATAAGCTACTATGGCTAATTAACCATGGCTGTGATTCATCTGGTGATGGCAATAAAAACTCAAAACTATATCATCTCTCTCAGATCGACTTGACAGCATTACACATGAGATAGACTACCTTTATCAGCTGGCGTGAATTCTTGGGAGTTTCTTCCATACCATAATGGTTCTATGATCCTAGATCTGCAAGACATCAGGCTATTATTAATGATTGATAGGCAATCCTATTCACTAAAGATATAATGATGTATTAATCTGTTCCAATGAACTAGGACTTCTCCCCATATATAACCAGAACTCAAGATCTGAAAGATGGTGGTCCTCCCTGAACAAGAATCTCCACATTGTGGTGCAATTTAGATGGACTTAACTCCAGCACTGGGACTACAAAAATGTGGCAGCATTTACATTTTGGTTCTGCCAAACAGTGTATCAATATGTAATAATCAAGTGATGTTATTTGCTAAGGAGTTTGCAGAGGTTTGGTGTGACATGAGAAACCCTGGCAAATTTCTGCAGAGGTGTGGTGGAAAGTGTGCTGACCAGCTGCAGCACAGTCCGGTATGGGAACACCAATACTCCTGAGCCCTCCAAAAGGTAGTGATAACAGCCTCGGACATCACAGGCAAAATCCTCCCCACTATTGAGTGCATCTACAGAGAACACTGCTGTTGGAGAGCAGCAGCAATTATCAAAGACCGTCACCACCCAGCACAAGCTCTGTTCTCACTGATGCCATCAGGAAAGAGGTACAGGTGCCACAAGATTCACATCAGCAGGTTCAGGAACAGCTACTACCCCTCTACCATCAGACTCCTCAACAACAAACTCATCCAGGGACTAATTTAAGGACTTTACTTGTGCAGTTTATTGATTTTCTTTGTTTCCCCTGTATTACAGCGTCAGTTTCTTTGCATTCATTATCTGTTCAGTTCTTTTGATTGTTTACATGTTCAAGCTGTGTGCAGTTAATGTTTTCACTTCCAATTAGTGGTAATTCTGCCACACCCGCAGGAAAAAGGAATCTCAGGTTTGTATGTGATGTCATGTATGTACTCTGACAATAAATCTGAAATCAGAATCTTATTTAGTTCAATTTGTATCACGTATCTTTCTAAACTTTGAATCTAGACTAAAATATCCCAAGAGGCAACAGCCTCAACTCAGGAATTAATTGAGAAGATCGATGCTGCATTTTTCCAAGGCAAGTTTACAGTTACTAAGATACGAGGATCAAAACTGCAGGGACTAATTCAATAATCACCATCGATAAGGATCTGTGCAATTGAAATGAATTTTTTCCTCATTTTAAAGAGGGTGGCAGGAAGAATGACCAAGATTAGAGTGATTAATAATATTAAAGGTGGAGGTTCGGATTGAATTGATAAATGGGGATTCTGGTCAATTTAGAGTTTGGCTTTGGTTCAGACATATTGTCTGAGCCAAGGTGGATGTGAACTGAAGCCATTTGGGCTCCACTTGTGGAACAAGATAGGAGATAGCTCAAACATTTACACCTGTTTAGAGAGGAGTAAAACATGAAAGTCTGCAGACACTGTGATTGAAGTGAAAACATAATGCTGGAGAAACTCAGCAGGTCAAATAGAGTTCTGTATATAGTAAGGATAGATACATAACCTGTGCAGTGAACTGGAATTCACTGTCTATGTATTGTTCTGATGGCTGTCTCCACCCTCACCTACCCCAATATAAACCCTGGTTTTCCCGCCTTACTTCAGATTCACCTGAGGACTATTGTGCCTACCGGCCATTGATTGTAAGCTATTAAAAGCCTGTTTGTACTCCTCCCTTGACTCTGAGTGTGTTCAGTCACGTACAACCTGTGCTTTAGGTATCTTTGTCTTTGCTCTATGAAGTACACTGTTTGACCTGCGGAGTTTCTCCAGCATTGTGTTTTTATTTTAAACCTGTCGACCGCTCTATGAATATCACCGTACAGTGATCCTATCTCTGCAGCATGTTATGTTATGCAGCATTACATTTAGACCCTCATGGTTTCTCTGAGCCCTAACCGACATTTCCATGCCCTGACTATTAGGGTGGTCATCACCTTCCCATCCTCTCAACTCCACAGACATCTATCCATCACCAATCCACATTTCCCCTTCGCAATTCTCCACTTCCTGCCTGTAGCCTGATACTGCAAGCTTTGTAAACAACCTGCCAGCAAGCCTTTGAACGTAGTTAGCTGCAGCTTGAAAGCGAGAGTGTAGATCATAAATGCTGTTAAAATTGGCAGGGTGCCCAGGAACCCATATTCCCTGCTGCACTGACTTATGCAGCCTGTCTACCTCCCAATAAAAAGTATAGTTTAAGTTAGCGTTCAGGTTGCTCCTTCTGAGGGAGAACGGAATGACCTCTAAAAAAAATCACTGTTGATCTGTTCTCACCAATTTTCTGCCAAATTGATACATTAAACACTGTCACAAGAAGTTATCCATCAAGAGACAGGTCTGAAGCCAGATGCTCAGTGAGTCAATTCACGTTTTGCCTGAAAGGCTTCAGACAGGCTGCTTGGAGTTTAATATAATGAAAACTTTACAGAACACAACATGCTACATACGGAAAAGAGAAGGAAAGAAAACTCTTCCAAAATTGATTCATAAAATTTGCATATTAGATACTGTAACTACAATTTATACAATACCCAAGGATCCTCTTTCATTCTAATGTGCAATTATCTAAAATAGAGGTATATCCATGACTTTATTTGGTCATAGTTCTGAAACGTCCAAATTATCAAGTTCAGCAACCACATGTAATATATCCTCACTCTATTCTTCTTCTAGGATAGTTCCTCATGATCAAGGATGACTTAATGACACTTCAGTTCTGTAGGTCCTCAGGTAACTGATGAAGCCACTGTGGGAACCTGGAGATTTGAGCACAGATGAGGCAGCGGGTACTCAACAGGTGACTGAACAAGTTTTTGGAGGTCGCAAATCCTTCCACCACATTAGCCCCTTTTCCACTGGCACATTTGCCGAGGAACTGATGGGGAATTAACTGGGACAGGGTCCAGTGGAAAAAGAAAACAGTCTGCACGCTGGCGTCAAATGGCATTATTTCACGCTGGGGGATTTCCGGCCTTTACCCCTACTCATGTCCCCTGCGTCAGTGCGCCGATTAAACCAGTGGAAAAAGGACAGCAGAGAGATACCAGTTTCCAGTTGAAGGTAGAACACACTGGGGATGAGTGTGCTCAGTGGGAAAAAGCAGTCAGTGGCCCAGTGGAAACAGCACAAACGGCTTCCTAACCTGGGACACTGCACAGCCAATTAATTGGAATGCCAGTGGAAAAGGGGCTTGGCTGGGGTTCTGTGCTCTTCCAATGTAAAGATACAATGCCTTCCCAAATGTTAATTTTCCACAAATTTTAAATATTTAAGTTTAATTTTTTTTAAAATGTAGGCCTACAGCACGATGACAAGCCCTTTTGGCCCACGAGCCTGTGCTGCTCAGTTACACCCAATTGACCTATAACCGTGGTAGGTTCTTGAAGGGTGGGAGGAAACTGGAGTACCCGGAGGAAACACACGCAGAGACGAGGAGAATGTATAAACCCCTTACAGACAGTGCCGGATTCGAACCTGTGATACAGGTGCTGGAATGGTGTGGCATTAAAATCCATTCCTTTTGCCCAGCAATGTTGTGCATTAACAAGATTCAGAACAGAAAATCTGTTTTGGAGATATGGTGTCAGGTACGCAAATGACATGGCTTGTATTAAAACTGACTGCGTGTAATGAGGGCCTCAATGCTGAAAATGCCTTGGAGAGGAGGCATCCTTCCATAAAATGAAAATTGCACATCTTGCCAAAAGAGTAGTGAAGGAAAGAGTACAACTCTTAACTGAAGATAAAAAGAACTCAATTCTTTTCTGTTGTATCAATGAGAGCAACCATAAGATTCAGCACTCATTTTACATTCAGAATCAAAGAGAGGGTGCGGAAAATCTCTCCCCAGTATTTTTCCAGACTAGGACTAATCCAGAATATATGAATTAAAGAAGCTTCTCCTCTCTTATACCTATCTCAACTCGAACTTGTATCGGGATACAAGTTTACATTCAGAATCAAAGAGAGGGTGTGGAAAATCTCTCCCCAGTATTTTTCCAGACTAGGACTAATCCAGAATATATGAATTAAAGAAGCTTCTCCTCTCTTATACCTATCTCAACTCGAACTTGTATCAGGATACAAGTTTACATTCAGAATCAAAGAGAGGGTGTGGAAAATCTCTCCCCAGTATTTTTCCAGACTAGGACTAATCCAGAATATATGAATTAAAGAAGCTTCTCCTCTCTTATACCTATCTCAACTCGAACTTGTATCAGGATAAAAGCAAGATAATTTAGCTTTAGACATGTGTGCTCTATGTACCACTTTGAATTGCAATAAACAATGCTGAGCACATAACAGAGCTTTTAACCATCTTAAAAATAACATCCCACTCTTCATCTGATGTAGCCAAGTTTAAGTCCCATTCCCAGGCATTTTTAATTTTTATGAAGCCTGTTTGAAATGTAATAACTTCTCATAATTGATACATATTAAACCTTTACGAAAGGGCTGAAAATTAAAAAGAACTCATCAATAAAATTTGTTTCAGACACTTTAGGTAAAGCAGAAATTAGAGACTGTAAAAAATGCCGGATTTGCAAATATCTGACAGCTAATTAGAATTCCGCACTGTCTGTAAGGAATTTGTACATTCTCCCCATTTCTGCGTGGGCTTTCACCGGGAGCTCTGGTTTCCTCCCACCCTTCAAAACATACCGAGGATTGTAGGTCAGTTGGGTGTGATTGGGCAGCACAGGGCTCGTGAGTCAAAAGGGCCCGTCACCGAGCTGTATGTCTAAAATTTTTAAAAATGAAAAAACCATATTCCACCTGCGCAGCCTAAAACACATCCGTCCTTCTGGGATCACCTCTAGTTAGAATTTGACATCTGCACTGCCCTTTTCTCATTCCCACTCTCTCCATCTCATGGACCCAAAATTTCCTGTCCTATCTGGTTAGATGATTTGTCTTCTGGCCTTCTCATAAATGTTGCTTTGTTTTCTTTTCTTCCCTGTTCAATTCTTCTTTAAACTGCTGTTAATAACTACAGAAGTTGCATATTTGTAAGAAGTAACATCAAAGTCCAATTCAAAAATGCTTCAGAATTATGAAAAGTTTGCGACAAAATGAGAACTCTTCAGGAATGTCAAAAATAATTTCACCTTTATTTCACTCAACTGAATTTTCTTGGGATAATTAGAAAGAAAGACCATGTACTGTATTCAATTATGGGTTGACTTGCCTGCATGGCATTGGCATGCAAATCAAAGCTTTTCACTGAATCTTGGGACACATGATGATAAACAATGCAATTGTTATAAATGTTATAGATCAAAGGCCAAAATTCAGATTTTAGATTCAGATTTCAGATCTATTCAACATAAGGACATTTTGTTAAAGAAGAATTGAATGAGTAACAGACTGTTCACCTCCTGTCGTGAACTGGGATTCACTGGTAGTGTGTTGTGCTGATGTCTGGCCCCAGCACCTGGCTTCTCCCCCATCTGCTCACTTATAACCCTGGTTTCCCGCCTAAACCCAGAACCCTTCTGAAGACTACTGTGAAACCCTACCCTCGGTTATAAGCTAATAAAAGCGTTTGTTCTCCTGCCAGATGTTTATTCATGCTACAATTTTATTAGCTTATTCCCAAACAATGGAAGTGCTATTCAATCCTGGTTTGGTGCTGATAGACCCTCTGACTCCCGATGCGTTTGAGGAGTTTACGTACTGGCTAGACTGCCTCCAGGCCTACCTGAATGCGACCAGAGACGTCTTCCACATCGATGAACTCAGGAGGTCCGCACTTGTTTCGAGGGTAGGAACGAAAGGGTATGCAGTCATCAGGGTCTGCTCTTCATATGATGCTGCCATTGAGACTTTGAAGGCTTGGTACCTGAAGTCACAAATTAGATCCTAGCGAGGCACCGACTGCTCTACAGCGCCAATGGCCAGGAGAGACCATTGATGACTACCTGCTGGATCTGTGGACGCTTGCCAAAAAATGCAGGTATGAAGCGGCTATGGGCCACGTTCATGAGGAAGAACAGATCCAGGACACACTAGTTGCGGGGGTCTGCTTGAAGTACATGAGGCAGCGACTATGTGAGTTGGGTAAGAAGGACCTGGCTAGCCATGTTGAACTGGCCAAATCATTGCAACAGGCCAAGCTTGAGAATGACAACCTCGAAGCTCGCTCACCCAGGTGACCCCTTCCGAGGACCGGCTGGTCCCACTACCCCTGCCCTAACAGCTGCAGCTTCCCATGCTAGGGAGTGCTTTTTCTGGAGCAAGAGCCGGCATGCTCGATTTCAATACCCGGCTAAAGACTCAGTGGCAAGAAAGGATATTGGGCGAGGGTTTGCCATGCGAGGGGAAGCCTGGGCAAGTCCACAGCCTGCCCTGTTCCCCGATCTGATTCCAGTCCCATGCTGACTGCCTCCAATTCACCTGAACAGACTTGTTACGCTACACAGTGATGCAGGGTGGCAGTGAGGAAATGGCACAAAAATGCTCGGCAGCCATCTTGCCATGACCCAAATTCAAACTCGGTGCCATCATCATCACAGGAGGAAGGAGGGAGACCATCTTGTCGTGCCACGAGGTCGATGGCATCTTACCTACACAGGGCAACCCAGGACAGTGGGGGCTATTCGAGTGAGGAGTATGGAGTCTCTGGGGACCTAGTCTCCATGGTCCTAGATCAGGACAGACCTCACCAGCTCAGCAATTCTTATAGTGACTGTGAAGGTAAGCGGACATTCCACTAAATGCCTGATCGTCACAGGCTCTACTGAAAGCTTCATTGACTCATGGACTGTGCAAGAGTACAACTTAAAGATGTATCCTTCCAATTATCGCATATTCCTTGCATCTTATTTGCATTCTACGCATATTCAAAAACATTGTTGCTTGAAGGGGGCGGAATTCTGTAAATTTTACCTGTACAAGTACACGATCCTTTATCCGGAACCCTTGGGGGACAGTGTGTTCTGAATTTCAGATTTTTCTGGATTTCGGAAAGCCAGATTTAAGCCCACCCGAATAGTGCTGCCGTATCCACCCCCACCCCCTTCCAGTCGCCCTGCCGTCTCCCCCCACCTCCCTCGCCCGCCCGACTCGCGCTGCCAATCTCTTGGCTGCCCGACTCATGCTGCTGGTCTCCCCACCTCACCCACCCGACTCGCACTGCCACCTGACTTCCACTGCTGGTCTCTCTCCCCACTTGCCGATTTTGGAGCTTTCCGGATTTTAGATGTCTGGATGAAGAATCGTGTATCTGTATATACTTGATGAATTGTGCACTCTGGTGTTGTTGGGTCTGGACTTAAAAGCATGACCTTGGAATATTCTGCTCCCCTCCCCCTTGCAACAGTTCGCAATGGAGGGCCCCTAAAATCAGAACCCTCATGCAGCCTCTCCACACTGAATATCGACCACCCAACCTTTCTTCCCAAATCTGTCCTTGGATTGCAAACCTATTGCTACCAAAAGCAGGAGGTACAGCACCGCAGACCGAGAGTTCATAAAGTCTGAGACACAACATCTGCTCGACAAAGGTAACATCGAACCTAGCACTAGCCCATGGAGAGTCCAAGTGGTAGTGGTAAAAGGGGAAACAACTCCAGTCTAGTAATTGACTATCAATCAGTACACACTCCTGGATGCATACCCACTCCCTCGAATTTTTGACATGGTGAATGATATTGCGTAATATTGGGTCTATTCGAGAATTGACTTGAAAGCTGCTTATCACCAGCTGCCAATCCATTCCGAGGACCGTCCATATATGGCATTTGAGGCTAACGATCATCTCTATCAATTCCGGAGGGTCCCTTTTGGAATCACTAATGGGATTTCTATCTTCAAAAGGCAGATGGACAGAATGGTGGGACGAGTATGGGTTGAAGGCTACCTTCCCCTACCTCGATAATGTCACCATCTGTGGCCACATCTTGGATAACCATGACGCCAACCTCCAGAGTTTTCTCCACGCGGCAAAAGCCCTGAGACTCACTTATAACTTGAACAAATGAGTGTTCAGGATTAAATGTCTGGCTATCCTTGGCTACGTGGTTGATAATGACATCATTGGCCCAGATCCCGATAGGATGCGCACCCCATTAGGATTCCCTGTTTCCAGGACCATGAAGACTTTGAGGAGATGCCTGGGGTTTTTCTCATATTACGGCCAGTGGATCCCTCAATAAGGTTTGCCTTCTCTTAAAAGCCACTAATTTCCCCCTCTTGGCTGAAGTCCAAACGGCTTTTAATTACCTCCGAAATCACATTGTGAATGCGCCATGCATGCAGTGGATGAGAATGTACCTTTCCAAGTGGAAAGTGATGCTTTGGACATAGCCCTGACCGCTACCCTCAACCAGTTGCATTTTTTTACCTCAGACATTACAAGGCCACAAGCTCCAGAACCCCTCTGAGGAAAAAGGAGACACAAGCCACTGTAGAAGCCATGAGGCACTGGAGACACTACCTGGCTGGTAGATTTATGCTCCGCACTGACCAGCACTCTGTCGCATTCATGTTTAGTAATGTCAAGAGGGGCAAAAATAAAAAAATGACAAGATTTCTAGGTAGAGGATTGAGCTCTCGACCTACAATTAGGACACTGCCTATTTCCCAAGAGTTCTTAATGACCCTCCAGATGCCTTATCCAGAGGAAGCTGTGCCTCTGCACACACCGGCCAACTGCCATCCAGGGGTCACCCGCATGGCTCATTTTGTCAAGGAACACAATCTACCCTACTTCATGGAAGATGTCAGGGAAATGACCAGGTCTTGCCAGGTCTGCATTGAGTGCAAGATGCACTTCTACCATCCTGCAAAGGCACACATGATCAAGTCATCCAGGCCCTTTAAAGAGCTCAGTGTTGATTTTAAGGGACCTCACCCCTCCACGAACAGGAACACTTTCTTCCTCTCTATCATTGACAAGTACTCCCACTTCCTGTTCATCATTCCATGACCAGACACATCCACTTCGTCAGTCATAAAGGCCCTTGACTCCATTTTCACTCTGTTCGGGTATCCCAGCTATATTCATAGTGACTGGGGCTCATTCTTCATGAATGACGAGTTATGTCAGTACCTGCTGACGAGGGGCATTGCATCCAGCAGGACTACTAGCTACAACCCCCGGGGGAATGGGCAGGTTGAAAAGGAGAATGCCATGGTCTGGAAGGCTATCAAACTGGCCCTGAAGTCAAAAGGCCTTCCTGACTCATGCTGGCAGGAAGTCCTCCCTATAGTATACCATTCCATCCGGTCGCTACTATGTAATGCGACCAACGCTACTCCTCATGAGCTCCTATTTAATATCGAAAGAAGGTTGGCATCGGGAATTACACTCCCAATCTGACTCACCACTCCTGGTCCAGTCCTTCTCAGGAAGTACGTGAGGAGAAGCAAGACCAACCCCCTGGTGGAAAGGGTGAAACTGTTCCACACCAATCCCACGTATGCCTATATGGAGTACCTGGATGGCAGGGAGGACACTGTCTCCATCAGGGACCTGGTACCCGCTGGAACACAGGGTCTGTTGCCTTGTGCCCTGCGAGCCACAGAGCTCATTCTTGCCAACAACAGTCAGGAACTCGGGGGATCTGGTTCAGGAGGAAATTGCATCCCCCTCCACCATTGAGCTGGGGACCCAGCCCATCTCTCCTCCCTCACAAGGGGACCAGGAGACCCAAGGAGCCCAAGTCCGCCCAGTGTTAAGGCACTCCACCAGAATCTCCAGACCCCCAGACTGCTTAAATCGGTAAATTTGTAAATAACTGTATATTTTTCAACTTTCTTTCCGAACCCATGTTCTCTGTCTTCATTCACAGACCTTAAATTCTGTAGGAAGGGGTAAATACAGTGAATTGAGATTCACTGGTAGTGTGTTGGGCTGATGGCTGGCCCTGCCCCCATCTGCCCACTTATAATACTGGTTTCCCGCCTAAACCCAGAACTCTTCTGAAGACTACTGTGAAACCCTACCCATGGTTATAAGCTAATAAAAGTGTATGTTCTCCCTCCAGTTGTGAGAGCTTTTATTCGCACGACACCTCCCAAGCTCTTAATTCTGCTGAAAGCTAAACATCATAAGTGTGATGGCATTGAATCGAAGAGGTGCCAAATTTCCACTTAACTGGATAAAACTAGTTAAAAGCTATGTTACAACATAGATCATCTGAGTAACCCTGCCAAGCTCTTGTCCATTTCTTTGCTTCTCCTAAACTTGGGGACATGGAATCTGATACGATGGGCAGTAAGAAAGGGAAAAAGGGGTCAAAGACATACTCATTTCCTGGATTTCTTGTGCGGTAAATTACTCTGAGTCTATTTGGTGGGACAATAATCAAGTGAATGGAATTTGAGAGAGACCAACTTATAGAGAAATAAGTAGGGGATTGTTGAATCAGATTTGGATAGAATGCATTTTTTATTAAATTGGAGAACAGTCCTTTGAGAACTTGCAAAAACATGCTGGAATCAAATATAAGAGACCACTTAAAATGATATGGAAAAAATAAACAGTCACCATGAATTTTCTTTTATAAATTACAGCTTCCAGGGTAAATAAACTTACATTTCAGTGGTAATTGGTTCTTCATTATTTTTAGGATAGCACCTGTGACAGCTTGACATACAATTACCGGGCAACAAATTGTTGTGCACTTTGAAAATAACCTCTATTATTGTGTTGACTGAAGTATTAGATAGCTCTTCTTGACTGGAACAATTGCAGTTATTTAGCTACAAAAAGAAACACTATTTTCACAAAAACTGGAGCAGATTTTATGTTTATAAGGCCTTGGTATCTGAGAAGCCTTATAGCCAGTTTTTCTTTGTTCATATCCATTCATCAAACAAAAGTACACACTTTCCAAAATTCATCTGATCCAGCACCATATAAAAGGCTATCGTTGAGCAGTGGGCAGAGCACACTTAATCGCACAGCCTGCCTCGCACTGTGTAAGCCCATTTGATAATGTGGACTTTACACTCCACATCCGAGGCCCTCCCGATGAGCTCAAACCTCTTCCACCTCCATAGGTGGCTCTTCAGGTGTCCTGATGCCCATCTCCAAGGTCTCCAGGTTATATATGCCAAATCTCCCTGGTATATTTTTGAGAGTACATCTGCACAACTTCATACATTTGGTTTCTGGCATCCTATATCTGCGACTTCCTTAGCTCTCTACATATAACAAATTAATAGATCTTCCAAGGAAGCACTGTTCCAATAAGGATACACAAGCCATTGATGTTGGTTGGTTTTGGTCATGTGGTATACAATGTTGCATCAATATTCTTCAAGAAGATGGTGTATTAATTCATATTGCAAAGAGGATGGTCTTCATTGTGGCTATGCACTCCCCCCACTTTGAACACCCTGTGGGCTGAGGTTGCTCCTTGTCTTTCCTATTTGAAGAGAGTGGGTCGACTGAGGACATTCCAACATAAATTTGATTAGTACAAGGAATCCAACGGATGTCATTTGAATGGATTTTTAGCTCTTTTCCCAAGCTGTGTTCACAAAAACAGAAGGGGCTGATAGGTTGGGTTGGTTGTCTTGGTTGAAACTGACTAGTATTAATGAATGCCTGTTCTGTCATTGCCAGGTCAAAAGCACAGATAAAGCTAGGTGGTTAGTCACTGATATCAGTGTTAAGAAAAGAAAGATTCTTCCTTGTGAAGGGCTATTGTACTACAAGTATGAATAGTTGTTTTCTCTGGCAGATGAACATTGAAACAATTGTTTGTGCTCAATGCCTGGGGTCTTTCACATCATAAATCTTCCAAAACAACATCTGATTGTGTACAATCAATGAAGCAGATAGTAGCCAATTTCTGCACAGCAATGCATTATGATATTTGCAAGAGACTAGGGATAACTTTCTTGCTCTTCTCACAAATAATTTTTATGGATTGCTTATGCCCACTTGAGATATCACCCATGATGCCGATTTAATATTTCATTTGACAGATGGCACTTCCATCACTGCAGCACTGGCGTGTCAACTGAGATTTTGTGCTCAAGTCTTCTGCAACCTATATATCTTCCTTTATTTAAGAGATACTGCAGTACATTTTTACTTGAGTCAGGGAGACGAGGTTGTATGACAGACAGGCTCTGCTGGCCGCTGAAAGACTTGGTAACAACCTGATAAATGTGTTCAGTCTGCAGACTAAAACTACTCGAAGCAATTAGAAAGGAACCAGGATAAGTGTTGCATCTTGGTTTGGTTGGGAATTGGGGGAATTGAGTGTGACCAGATTTATTTTATTATTTCTTTTCACAATTTCAGTGAATTATAAATTACAGAAGATAAAGGGAACATATTGCTTTCTTTTCCAAATGTAAGCACAAATAGGCTACTGAATAGGCTGCTGCCACAAGAGAAAGAACTAATCTGGCCATTGTGCAAAGCACAGAAGGATACAACATTACAGCCCATTTTTCACAATAATACTGTTATCTGTTGCCTCCTGCCATGTGCCAAAACACAAGCATGATGTTCTTAAAAGTTTAAAGTCTTATGGAGCTTCCAACAGTGAACACATGCCTTGGGATCCACAGGAGAGATATGCAATTAATATTTGATGTGGTGTCATTTTATAGAAATCACTTACCACCATTAATAAATATAATAATGCTGCTTGACTGTCAAGGAGAAAACAAATAGTGGCTGTTGTTCTCTAATAATCTAGCATGATGTCTGACACCTCGTGTCTCACACAATCATGTGTGTTAGAGTTAAGTGTTGCATTGGTGAACATTTGAAACTTGTAATTAATGAATGCTTAAAATGGTTTTCTGAACACTGGCATTTTTGTAAACTGTTTTCTTTTAGGTCATTAGTTCTCAAACTTTTTCTTTCCACTTATATACCACCTTAAATAATCTCAGTGCCATCGGTGCTCTGTGATTAGTAAGGGTTTGCTTAAGGTGGTATGTGAGTGGGAAGAGAAGGTTGAAATCCACTGCTCTAGACCCAATGTTACTGAAATATTCATTGCAGAATGAATACAACTGAATAGCTTTGGGGTGTGATTTAGAGTCAACAATACCAAGTGGGTTTAGAGTCACATATTCTCCAGGCAGATTAAGGCTGACATATTTTTCCCTGAAGGGAAAACTACGGCAGTCTTTTTCTTTTTAAAATGTTTTTATTGAGTTTAACATATAAATCGTATAACGTATTGTTATATGAAGAATTTATATGTATGTATTGATGCAAATGAAAAATAAAATTTTCAAAAAAATGTATAAATCCTACATACAAAGTCCTCTAATAAAACAAATAACAAGTCATGTCAAATGCATATCACAAATTAATATAAATGTAACTCAAAAAACCTATCCATATATGTTTATTTAACAATATTACTTTTAAAAATTCTGGATAAAAACCAATCGAACTACATTAGACAATCACTTGGTCTAAACAAATGGAAAATTCTGTCTAACTTAATGACAACCATAATAAAACCCATAGTAACAAGTTAATCTAAGAAAAGAATATAAAGAAAAAAACCCAAAAAAGACCTAAAACTAAATCTAATCTCTCCTCTCCCACTAATCCAGATTACCTAGTGGTAAAGGATGTCAAGATATGGATCAAATAGCGAACAACAAAAACTAGACAGAGAATCACCGACGCATCCAAACTTCTTAAATCTTCCAGTCATGATACCATTTTATGAAATGGGCCCCACATCTTTTCAAATTGAAACTTTCTATCTCTAATATTGTATCTAATTTTCTCCAAGCTTAAAAAGGACATTACATCAAGTAACCACTGTGTATAAGTAGGTGATGAGTCAACTTTCCTTTTTAATAAAATTGCTCATCTGGCTATTAACATGATAACAGCTAAAAAAACCTTTCTCCTGGAGTATGTGGACAAAGAGATATCAGATTCAAGAGAAAAAAACAAACAAGGCAATTAAAGGGCATGGTTCTATAAAAATCCTTGATAAAGTTTAGAAAATTTTTTCCCCAAATCTTCCTAAACTGTAGCGTTCCCAAAACATAGGAAGCAATGAAGCTTCAAAAATGTTACACTTCTCACATAATGCATCAATATCTGCATAAAAATAAGATAATTTGAGTATTCTATGTTAAAATACAACAGCCAGGTAAATTTTTGCAATCATAATTACCAAGACTAGAAATTTACCAAATTTCAGAATGAATTTACCAATCACAGATGCTTTAATGTACTTTGAACTGGGGCCAATAGATCATTAAACGAGGCCTCTGGAATACCAGTCTTATAAGAACCAATGTACATGCATCAATAGCCCTCAACTGCTGTTTCCACTGAACATTCTTTAATGCCTTTGGTATTGTGGCTTTGTGGTGATATGACCACCAGCCCACTGCAGGGGCGATCTCTGTACTTGCAGGAAGACCGCCTAAGGGGCTAACTCCACCTGGCCAGTTGTCAATTAACCAACCTGAATATAAACCTGAGCCGGCCCCTTATGGAGCAATCAGGATAGAAACTGGTGTTCAGACTTTTAATGGATTAAAGCCTGTTGTACATTCTTTGCTGAGTTTTGTATTTGCTTGTTGCACCACAGCACACCACAATTTAATCCATTAAAGTTTTAAAGAGAGGCCATGGAGAGATTTCTGACGATAGGAAGCCTGGAGATCAACCCCCAACACCTGGATGCCCAAGCATGCTTCTAGATCTGGAAGCATGTGATTGAGGTGATCATCCAACCAAAGGCTAACACCAACCAGAAGCGACTCATGGTTCTCCACACCAAGCTGGGCCCACACTATTTCCAAGCAATCAGAGACTACACTGACTACGAACCTGCGATGACCGTCCTGGAGAGCATATACAATCCCCTGACAAATGTGGTCTATGCCCGGTATCTGCTCAGCATCAGAGTCCAGCAACCAGGTGAAATGACAGATGTCTAGCTGTGGGCCTTGTGTGAGCTAGCCCGCCCAATCAGAACCAAGACTGGGGTGACCGAAGGGGAAGTGGAGCAACTGATCTGGGATGCCTGTGTGCCAGGGTTGCACTCGAGGAGCGCCCGACAGAAGCTGCCAGAGGAAAACATTGCCTCACTTACCAGGACAATGGAGGTAGTCCACTCCCTGGAGGCTGCAGCTCCATGTAGAGGTCTTCAATGCCCGACTCCCCCAACCTCCTGCCTGGCAGATGCAAACAGCCGCTGTCGCAGGAGGGCCTTATGTGGCGGAGACGATGGCAGCCGCCAGTGCAGCTCATGCCCGTAAGTACTGATGGTCCCAGTGTGGATCAGACAGTCAAACCCGCAAAGGCTGCCCAACAAGGAACTCACATTGCTTCCTATACGGGAAGAAAGTCCACTTCGCCAAGGTGTGCCTTTCTAACCCTATTGGGAGCCCTGCGGCCCTCCGTGATCAGCTGGGAACCCTCCCGAACACCGCCACGTGTGAAGACCAGGCGACGCCATTACTCACCTTTCCACTTCTGCCCTCACTGCTGATGTCACTTCCAGACCAGCCACTAGCCTGCATCACAGTAGTGTCCTCACCCCGGGCACCACCATATTCCTCCAGACGACTTCCGCCCACACCGAAGACATCATTTCTGCTCGCACAGATGGCATCATCTCTGGCTTCACTGCCAGTTGGGTTGCTCGCTCACACCAATGCCACGTGTGTCCACCGGGCACCACTATCTTGGGCTAGTCAGGCCCCGACTGCCACAACACGCACACCACATTGACAGGACGATGTGGTCAATGTGGGCGTATACTTTATCGGCCACCCGATGCACCCCAAGCCCCGGAAGGAAGCTGCTGGCCACTACTCGCCATGTCCATCGGGGAGCAGTGAATTGGACCCTGAGATGCTCCTAGTGTCCACCACCTTAAAATGGGACATTCTCCATGGACACGGGCGCTCAATGATGGACATCGATGTCAATGGGAAGGAAAAAAAATGCCTGTTCAATAGTGGCAGTATTGAGAGTTTCGTGCACCCAAATGTGGCCCGGACACTAAAGCTCAAAATTTATGCTACAAATTTTTCCATTGCTTTCGCTGCCCAGGACCTCTCCATCACGACCCTCGGGCACTGCTCAGTAGAGCTGCCAGTGGGGAGGTGAAAACAAACCAAGGGTAGAGCCTCCTGATCATGCACCAGCTCTGTGCTCCAGTCCTCTTAGGCCTGGACTTTCAGTTCCACCTCCAAAGCCTCACCCTCACCTTCGGCACTCCCCTCCCCTCATTCACATACCACAGCACACAGCCCAGAGACCGCCCCCTGTCCACCTGCAGGCTCTCCATACTATGGGTACCCACTCTCACCCTCTTCAACTACCTGATGCCAGACTGCAAGCCCATAGCTGCCAGGAGCAGGCACTATTGTACGGACAACAGGGTTTTCATCAAGGCAGAAGTGAGGTGACTTCTGGCGGAAGGTATCATGGAGTCTAGCACCAGTCCCTGGAGAGCCCAAGTCCTAATGGTAAAATGGAGTAGTGAACTGAGGATGGTCATTGACTATAGTCAGACCATTAACCAATACACCTAACTGGATGCCTACTCCCTACTGCAAATAGCTGACATGGTCAATGAGATAGCCTGCTATAAGGTCTTCTCAACGAACAACCTAAAGTCGGCCTACCACCAGCTCCATATCCACGCTCGGGATAAACCATATACCGCCTTCAAGGCAGACGGGCGACTCTACCAGTTCTGCCGGATCCTGCTTGGGGTCACTAACGGGGTCTCTGTTTTTCAGCGGGAGATGGACCACATGGTAGACTGGCACCACCTAAGAGCGACCTTCCTGTACTTGGACAATGTCACCATCTGCGGCCATGACCAGCAGGGCCACGATGACAAACTGGAGAGATTTCTCTGGATGGCCGAGGAGCTGAACCTCACTCAACAAAGAGAAGTGTGTGTTCAGCACCACCTGCCTCACCATCCGAGGGTACGTCGTGGAACATGGTGTCATTTCCTGACCCAGAATGCATGCATCCACTAATGGAACTACTCCTCCCCCATGCACTGAAGGCCCTCTGAAGGTGCCTTGTGCTTTTCTCCTATTAGTGGGTCCCGCGTTTTTTGGACAAGGTCCACCCACTGGCCCAAGCCACCACCTTTCACCTTCCCCCGAGGCGCAAGCAGCTTTCGCCCACATCAGGCAATACATCGCCGATGCCACGATGCTGCCATGGACAAGGACACCCCATTCCAGGTGGAGTGCGATGCCTCTGATGTTGCCCCTCGCAGCCACCCTGAACCAAGGGGCCGACCCATGGTCTTCTACAGGTCCCTCCACGGTTCAGAGTTCAGGCACCCCACCATTGAAAAGGAGGCCCAAGTAATCGTGGAAGCGGTTTGCCATTGGTGCTACTACTTGGCAGGCAGGAGTTTTACCTTCCTCACGACCAACATTCAGTTGCGTTCATGTTCAGCACCACCTATAAGGGCAAGATTAAGAATGATAAGATCTTGCACTGGAGAGTCGTGCTGGCCACGTTCAGCTACGACATCCTGTACAGACCAGACTCCCCTGATGCCCTGTCCTGGACTTGTGCTAGCGTGCAGTCTGATGAACTGCAGATGCTGTATGACACTCTCTGCCACCCAGGCGTCACGCGCCTATATCACTTCATCAAGACCCGAAACCTCCCCTTCACCATTCAAGAAGTCCGGACCATGGGTCTGTGTGGAGTGCAAACCACGCTTCCTCTGTCTGCCACAGGCCCACATTGTCAAGGCCACTCGGCCCTTCGAGTGGCTCAGTGTCGACTTCAAGGGCCCCCTGCCTTCCACAAACAAGAACGTCTACTTCCTCACAGTCATAGACGAATACTCCATTTTCCCTTCACCATCCCCTGCCCTGACACCTCCACAGCCACCGTTATCAGGGCTCTGATGCAGATCTTCACCTTGTTCGGATACCTGGCATTCATCCATAGTGATCGGGGGGGCCGGTTTCATGAGTGAGGAGCTGTGCCAATACCTGGTAGTGCGAGGCATTGTGGCTGCCACACGACTAGCTACAACCCGAGGGGCAACAGGCAGGTGGAGTGTGAAAACGGGTGATCTGGAAGGCAGTCCTCCTGGCCCTGAGGTCCAAAGGCTGGTCCATTGACTACTGGCAAGAGGCCCTCCCCGAGGCACTCCATGCCATTAGGTCACTCTTGTGGACAGCTACTAATCAAACTCCTCATGAGCCCCTTTTCTCATTCCCCAGGAAATTGGTGACTGGGGTCTCCCTTCCAGCTTGGCTCACATCTCCGGGACCGCTGCTCCTCCTCAAACATGTGTGGGCCCAGAAGGCCAATCCGCTGGTCGAACAGATGCTCCTCCTTTACGCCAACCAGAACTATGCCTCCATCAGGTACCCCAATGGCTGTGAGGACACCATCTCGACTGAGGATCTGGCACCAGATTGGGCCCCCCCCCCCCCCCCCCCATCAACATGAGTACCTGGTTCAACCTCTCTACCACAGGAACCAATGGCCCACTCAGGATTCGGGGGCCAACCTCCTCCGTTCACCACTCCAGAGAGCCCCACTCCTCGTGGACCACACCCACCCTGCCACCACCCCCCTCCCCGGACAGAAATGCAAACAGACACCGCTCTGCCCATACCGCCATCTGTCCAGCCATGCTGGACCCAGCCAACTTTCAGGCAACCCTGCCCGCACCGACCTTTGACCAGGAGCCAACCATGCAATGGTCTCAGAGACTCAGACAGCTGCCGGACCGCCTGAACCTGTAAATACTACCCGGCACTGTCTTCCCCCACCCAGGACTCATTCTAAGAAGGAGGTGAATGTGGTGATACGACCACCAGTCTACTGCATGGGGCGACCTCGGTACCTGCAGGAAGACCACCTAAGGGGGTGACTCCACCTGGCCGGCTGTCAATCAACTGACCTGAATATAAACCTGAGCTGGCCCCTCCTGGGCCAGTCACTTGTGGAGCCATCAGGACAGAAACTGGTCTGCAGACTTTTAATAGATTAAAGCCTGTTGTACAGTCTTTTCTGAGTTTTGTATTTGCTTGCTGCACCACAGGCATCCATTGTGAGGAAGATGTGCATGCTGTTAGAGTTACATTGACACAAACGTGGTAGCCAAATTTCCTAAAAATCTTTGGCCTTATGGCAAATTTTGTGTCTCCCAACACTTTGACATTTTCTAAATTGAGATAGAAAGTGAAATAAATTAGGCTACTTCAAATAAAACTTTTTAATGTGGAAGGAACTCAAAATGGATGTTGTCTTAAGTTTTTTCAGAAGAGTTTGAAAAGTGAGATTCAGATGTGGGACTTGCTGTTCCACATTGACAAAAACTACTTAGGATAAAAATGCAACTCTAGCGGATGATATGTTTTACCTTTTTAGCATATACAGCCAAAGTTATTGTATATCCAAATGATGATTATGGTGACAAAGCACCACATCTTGAAAAAAAGCTTTTTTAAACACACTCCCTCAGAAAGATTTAATGAAAGAGAACAAAGTACAAAATATATGCAAATCAAGATGTCAAAACTGCAGGAAACATTTTCTCTTTCTGCAGCCATATCCACAACCTCAGCTAATATACAATAGACCTTCAGGTGAAAAAAATAGTTGAAAGAGTTTTGAAAATGAATAGGACATAAAAGGTGGTAAGATGAATGGGGAGAGAGAAAGAATATGATTTCAAAAAAGAATCTCCCATGACTATATTTAATGGTGGAACAGGTTCAAATGCCCTATTCCGGCTTCAATTTTCTTTTTACATGTTCTCTGAAAGAAATACATGAGAGAAAATGATATTAAAGGATTTGTGTATGAACTCATAACTCAAGAACAATACCCTACAATCCAATTAAGTCATCTTCTTTAGACCAAAACAATAATCCCCTGCCTGTATCTGGCTGACGTTCCTATCTCGCACTTGTAATTGATTGCATTGGCTCTGTGTTTTTCTTTTGTAGAGGAACTATTATTACATGATTGCAAAGGCATCAAATCATTTTATTTTCCAAATAACCCCACAATTGTCAATGAATGAACAAGCGACTTCCCTAAAAAGAAAACGGAATCTGTGCAATGCGTATGGGAGAGAAAGATCAAAATGTTGTGGCGCCATAAAACGATTCTCAAAAATTGTCAGTACTCACGATCCATCTTACAAATTTACTATTTCAGATTACAAAGTGATTGATCAGCACACACGAATGCAATAGAGTTGCTCAGTATCTCTGCACTAATGCAGCACAATGCAAAATTAAACAATCAAAAGCATTGTGCCTTTGTCAGCCCTGAAATTCTTATATTTCAGCTGGTAATCTAGAAATTATACCTGCCATGGCTGGCCCTCTCACGATTAGCCCTTTCCTCTTGCAGGACACAAATGCTAACCCTCTCGCAACAAATCCAAATACAGTTAAAGATGAGATAGTGTTTCTCTAGGACCATAGAGCATAAATATAAGTTAGAATATAAGTTAAATACATTAAAATAGTAAGACTTATACAGTAACAGTCCACAGTACCTTATCCCCAAATGTTCTGGGAATTCAAGAGTCTGATGGCTCAACTTCTTTATCAGGTACTGTGGAATGATTGTGTTGAATGCTGAGCTGAAGTTAATAAACAGCATTCAAACATATGAGTCCTTGTTTTCCAGGTGGGTGAGGAGCTAGATGGAAGGCAGTGGCGATGGCATTGTCCGCAGAGCGGTTGGGTCTGTATGCGAACTGCAGGAGCTCGATGTGCCCCATGATGAGCCTCTCAAAGCACTTCATGATGAAGGACATGAGAACAACAGGCGATGGTTATTGAGGCAGGACACAGATGACTACTTCGGCATGGGGACAATGGTGGCAGCTTTGAAGCACATGGGGACCATAGTGCTTAGGGAGATGGTGAAGATGTAAATGAGTATATCTGCTAGCTGAGCCTCACATCCCCTGAGCACTCTGCCAGGAATGTTATCCGGTCCAGCAGTTTTCCGTGGGTTGACCTCTCTCTTCACGTTGACCACTGCAAGACACAGCACCTGGTCATTTGGAAAAGAGGTGGTCTTCTTCGCTGCAATATCGTTTTTCACCTCGAAGCACGTGTAGAAGAGGGAGTCATCACCAGAACAGACAGATGGTGTAGTCTTGTGGTTGGTAATGTCTTGGATGCCCTTCCACATGCTTGTGTGTCCTTACTGTCCAGGAAGTGACTGTGAATGTGCTGGGAATGTGCACACTTTACTTCCCTGATGGCCTTAGACAGCTTGGCTCTTGCAATAGCCAGGGCTACCCTGTCATCTGCTCTGAAAGCCACGTCAAAAAGGAAGGAGATGGAAATTTTCCATATTTAAAGCCTTGCATGTAATTAAATGGCTGAGCAGGTCTGAGTGCAATTGGAAGGAAAATGCAAGGATTTATTTTTTCTGAATGTAGCTGTTACAGCTTAAGGAGACGTGTGGTTGCAATATTCATGTGTAGCTGCGCTGGCAATTTTGGAAGGAATGTGACACACAAGGTTTTCCAATCCTTGCTTCAGAAAATAATCATTGTGGAAAAGATAGGAACCTCATGACAATCAGTTTTCTCCGTGTCCAAACCAGAATGCGGGCTCTGACAGAAAAGCCTCTTCCATTCTCACAGCCTTGTGCAATTTTCTGGCCTGAGTAAACATCCCCAGAGAACTATGTCTAGACACAAAAGAAGCCACAGAACAAGCACAGTTTGTATGGTCAGAAAGGGTGTCAAAGATAAATTAGATAAATTATATTTTGGAAACTATTATAATCAATCACTGAATGATTTGCAGAATTTGGCATGGGGATTTAATGGCTTGGCTTAAGCCATGAAAAAAAAATAGTTGTGCTTAAGAAACTCAGAAGGTCATGTAGCAGGCCTTTTACTTTCTATGGATGCTGAGTTTGTCCAACACTCTTGTGTACTGCACTGTTTAACTGTATTTTTTTTGCTCTGCCACATTATATCCGACACTTTTGCAATGCTATCCCATGGACTTTTGGTTTTTTTAAAATCCTTTTTATAGGTTGACTTGCCTGGATAATATGCCAAAGAAAATTTTCACTGTACCTTGGTACACATGACAATAAACAATTCAATTCATATTTTATCAGCATTATCAAAATGTGACAAAAAAGTTTTTTTTTAAATCTAACCACAGATTCAATCCTTTGAGGCCCGAGAATGGGGACGAAAGGAAAGGAATTGCCTATTAACCATGCTATGCACTGCCAACCAATGAATATTTTCTCAGAGAAGATGCATGCTTAATGTGCTGGGAACATTTTCCTTTGTTGCTCAGCTGCCGTAGCATCAGTCAAGACCTTACGGGGCAAATTTCAGGGAGATCAAGTTGTGTATGGCATGAATTTTTATGGATCACAAAAGTTTGGTTTGCAGGTACAGCAAGGCTATCAAGAAGGCACATGGAATGTTGGCCTTCATTGCTAAATTTAGGAGCAGGGAGGTTATGGTGCAACTGTAGATGGTATTGGTGAGGCAACATCTAGAGTACTGCACACATTTCTGGTCTCGTTACTTGAGGAAGGATGTATTGGCTTTGGAGCAGATTCACCAGGTTGAGAAGGCTAGCCTATGAGGAGAGATTGAGTTGTCTGAAATTTAGAAGAATGAGAGGGGATCTTATAGAAACATATAATATTATGAAAGGCATAGATAAGACAGAGGTAGGTAAGTTGTTTCCATTGGTGGAGGAGACGAGAACTAGGGAACATAGCCTAAAGATCCAGGGTAGTAAATTTAGGAAGGAGATGAGGAGCAACTGCTTTTCCCAGAGGGTGGTGAATCTATGGAGTTCACTTCCCATTGAAGCAGTGGAGGTGACCTCAGTAAATATATTTAAGACAAGGTTGGATAGATTTTTACAGAGTAGGAGAATTAAGGGATATAGGGAAAAGGCAGGTAGGGAGAGATGAACCTATTATCAGATCATCCGTGATCTCATTGAATAGTGGAGCAGGCTTGAGGATCAGATAGCCTACTTCTGCTCATACCTTTTTAAGTTCTGATCTACTGATCAGATGGTTTATCTTATTAGGGGACGTGAACCCAACTGCAGTGTATTGAGGAGGAGAGGTTGAGATTAAGGGGTGACCTTTTCTTTTTAAACAATGAGAATGTGGCTGAAGCTGGTTAGCCCATCTGGAAGCATGCAATGCCAATCTCTATTGGCTAGAATCTGCTCAGATTAGATTTCAATAGCTATTAGAAGGCTGAGCTCACAGGTTTTCAGAGGGCCTGGGCCATCCAGGAGTGTGCATAGAAATTCTGAAGTGCTCCACCTTGTTGAATGTCACAGTATAAACATGAATGTTTTTCAATCTATTAGATGCATGGAGGACTTGTATCAGAAATAAAACATCATCATTAAATCTCCATGTTTGATTTCTGAGAGTTTCTCTTAACAATCTAATCACATATAAACATGGAACCATGAGGTAATATTTTGAGGTCCAAGCTTCTGTTAATCCTGTTAAATAACCCATTTAATTTAAAAAAATAATGGTGCATCATGTCATCTAAGATGGCCATTTCAAATTTTTGTAGATACATTCACTGCCTATTCTACAGATACTCAAAGTCACTACCAATATATCACCATTATTATAAATACATGTACCCTTCATAACCATTCAGATATTAATCTTAAAGCTACTTGACAGATTACATTTCTGCCATGTTACCACCAAGTCAAAACAGATCAGTTGCATTTCTTAATTTGATAAATAGTTCAAATATAAATTAATACTCACATTCGTGAGTTGCAATCATGAAACTCAAAAGCTACAAATGAAAAATGAAATATCAAATGATATCCGTGATTTCACCAATAATTTGAATAAATGGGAAATGGGCCTTAATTTGACATACAGTACCATCCATAATGCTTGGGACAAAGTCCCTTTTTACCTTGCCCCTGTGTTTTACAGTTTTTAATTTGTATTCAAACAATTCTCATGTGATTAAAGTGCACAGTCCAGATTTTATTCAAGGTTATTTGTGTACATTTTGGTTTGACCATAGAAAAGACAGCACTTTTTATACATAGTTCCCCCATTTCAAGGCACCATAATGTTTGGGACATTTGACTTCACAGGTGTTTGTGAGGACTCAGATATGTTTAATTGCTTCATTGGTGCAGGGATAAGAGAGCTAGGCTTGCTTCTAAGCCTTTGATCATCTTTAGAGTCTAGGGTTGTCATTTTTCAATATGAAGACCAGAGTTATGTCAATAAAAGTCAAACCTTACCTTAGGTTGACAAAATCAACTGATTGGAACATCAGTTATGAAGAAAGAGTGGACTGGTCAGCTCAGTCATTGTGAAGTGACTGGTCAGCACAGGAAGACTTGTACTGCTGATGCCAGAAGAATACTCATCATCATGAAGAAAGAAAACTAAGCATATATTCAACAGATCAGAAACACTCTTCAGGAGGCTGGTGTGGGTGTATCAATCACTGCTGCCCATAGAAGACTTTTTGAGTAGAAATACAGACGCTACACTCTCAGAAGCAAACCACTCATTAGCCACAGAAACAGGATGGGTAGATTACAGTTTGCCAAGAAGTATTTAAAAGAGCCTAGAATTCTGGAAAAAGGTCCAGTGGACAGATGAGACCAAAATTAACCTGAATCAATGTGATGGCAAGAGCAAAGTGTGAAGGTGTAAAGAAACTGCCCAAGATCCAAAGCCTAGCACCTCATCTGTGAAAGACAGTGATGGGGGTTACTATAGCCTGGACATGTACGACTGCAACAGGTACTGGCACACTTATCTTCATTGATGATTTAACCGTTGATGGCAGGGGCAAAATGAATTCTGAGGTGCATAGAAACATCTTATCTGCTCAAGTTCAAGCAAATGCCTCCAAACTCATTGGACAGCACTTCATCTTATAGCAAGACAATGATCCCAAACATACTGCTAAAGCAACAAAGGAGTTTTTCAAAGCTAAAAATTGGAAACCTTTTGAATGGTCAAGACTGTCACCTGATCTAAATCTAATTGAGCCTTTTATATGCTGAAGAGAAAACATAAGGCGACAATCCCATGAAACAAGCTGGAGCTGAAGATGGCTGCAGTAGAGGCCTGGCAGAGAGAGGATCACCAGAGAAGAATCTCAGCACTTGGCATGGTCTATGAAGCATAGACTTCAAACAGCCATTGCATGTGAGGGACATGTGAGGGACATGTGAGGGACATGTGAGGGACATGTGAGGGACATGTGAGGGACATGCAGCAAATTACTGAACACGGCTATTTTAACGGCCACACCATTGTCATGTCCCAAATATTACGGTACCCTGAAATGAGGGGACTATGTATAAAAAGTGCTGTAAATTTCGACATGGTCAAACCAAAATGTATGCAAATAACCTTGAATAAAGGGTGGAATTTTTGCACTTTAATCACATGTGAATTGTTTGATTACAAATTTAAAACTGTGGAGCAGGGGGAAAATAAAGGAAAAAAGGAACTTTGCCATAAACATTATGGAGGGCATAGTTATTGGTTTGTTGGTTGTAAGTGCTCTTCATATATTTATTAACAGCAAATAAAGCATTGTTTTCTCCATTCCATCAGCATTAAGCTTGTTCTTAAAATCGGTGAATAGAATAAAATTATTCCAAAATATTTAAATGTGCTTCTGCCTTACCTTCTTCAGGAATCTTACACCATAGGAAAATATATATAGATAAAATGTAAACTTCCACCTGTAGAAGAAAACATAAAACATCATAAGAAAGCAGCTATTTTGCCACATACCAAAAATTTGCAAGACCAATTACTGTTATATTAGAGTACCCTGTATTACTAATAACTTAAATAGATATGGAGGTCAAAATTTACTGCAGAAAAAAGCTGATAGAAAGAATTCCATATTTAAAAGGGTTTGGCTTTTACATAACACCTTTCAGATCCCTCCATTTTGTGCTCCCAAATGTTGAAATACTCTTGATGTATAGCTCTCATTGCAATAAAAGAAATGCAGCATCCTATTTGTGAACAGCAATCATCTCCAAAAGCTTCATGTTAATAAGCAGATAATTCAATTATTAAACCTTTAACCTGAAATATTAACTGCTTCTCTTTCCACAGATGCAGTCTCTCCTCTTATCACTTCTCAGCACTTTTTCTCTTCCACCCTCCCTCCTACCTCCACCTATTGCCTCTTATCTGTGTTAGGTCTGCTTTGTTCATGAATGAGTGAGACAAACACCAGGCTGAGTCGAAATCAGGGTTCTTTGTTCTTTATTACCGGATTGTAACACTTGCGACTAACCATGTTAGTCGGAGAATGCATTCTGCCGTTATCAGCAAAATGGTGATTTTTTATACCCTTGGATATGTGCTTAGAACATCATCATATCATTACTTGTCCAATGACTAAAACTGTTGCTATCCTTTCCCTGCTAGCTTCCTGCCTCTCAATCCATCAATGTCTCTCTTATCTTGTAAGTACAAGGATGCATTCACATCTTATTACAGCCCTGCACATTCCCATCTCATGATGTTTTACCTAACAGGAGTACAAGGACACCTCCCCTTCTTGTTACAGCCCTGTACAGGGTAACTCCTTACACATTCCCATCTCATGATGTTTTACCTTACATCTGTCAGCCTGTGCTTCTCCCCCTTCCACTTCCTCCTTTCCTCTCCTCCCCCCTCGTATTTTTTTTAATGCAGGCATCTGCCTGTTTTCTTTTCTTATACCTGACAAAAGGGCTAGGCTCAAAACGTTGGCTACGCTTGACCTCCTAAGGATGCTCCGTGATTTATTGAGATTCTCCAGCTCAGTATTATTACAGTACTGAGTGCTATTTCAGAGTTCATCACCTGTGGCCTATTTGATTTTCATTTCGATTTTTTCAAGTAATGTTGGCTGAGGGATATATGCTTGTCAGGATGTTAGGGATGGGTTCTCCTTTTCTTTTTCAAAATAGCAATAATGTTTCTTAGACATTTACTTCTGAAAGTAGATGGTGCCTCAATTTAGCAGGTTGCCCAAAGGTAGCTCCTAATATTATCCATAGCATCCCTCGATACTGCACTACTTCAGTCTAAATTTTATGTACATCTCTTGTCACAAGCCCAGACGACCCCAAAACCTAGCAGCAATAGATATTCACCAAGACAAATGGTTACTTAAACAAAAGTTGTTTTTAATTATCTTTAAACATGAAAACAGGATCAAACTCTAACTTATTTCTATTAACTTATTTGACCTAACTTAACCTCCTTCTAATTCTAAGCGCACGTATATGTAATGTGTGAGTCAGTTTAGAAAAGTTCTTTAATTCACAGTCCAATCTCACTTCTCCACTCCTCCAAATTCACTGGGTGCAGGCAATTCTTACACTTCTTAAGGAAGTGGTCTGCAGAGAAATAGAACTGAGCTACTATAACAGGAAAAAAAAGCTATCACATTACAAGCAGACGCTTCCATCAGAGGCCTTAGGGCAGCATTGTTGCAGGAAGAAAAACCAATAGTCTTTGCCTCAAAAGCACTAACAAATCAGAGACCTGATGTGCCAATATCAAAAGGGAGCTGTTGGCAGTCGTATATGGATGTGAAAAGTTCCACAAATTCATCTGTGGGAGACAGTTTGTGATAGAGAGTGATCATCGCCCACTGGAACTCATCCAGAAAAGAACCTCAGCAAGGCACTAGCCAAACTACAGAGGCTACTCCTCTGCCTCCAATGTTATGACTTTACCTTGAAGTCCAGGCCAGGGAAGGAAATGGTGATCACCGATGCCTTGCCACATCTTTCCCCAAACAAAAAAAACAAAATGAAAGACATGGAGATCAAGGTACATCACCTCGTCAGTGCGACCAGTAACAAACTAACCCTGATTAAAGAAGAAACCACAAAGGACGAAATGCTGCAGCTGCTCTCGCAACAGGTGATACAGGGATGGCCAGAAAGGATAAAACAAGTGCAGCTACAATACATCAGTATTGGTCTGTCAGGGACAACATATCCCTGGAGAACGATGTCTGCTGGTGGGGTCTTGGCTGATAATACCAGAGACAATGCAAAAGTAATTCTCCAGAAAATACATCAAGGCCACATGGGAATGGAGAAATGCAAACTTAGAGCAAAGTCAGCAGTTTACGGGACAGGCATGTATAAGGACATCAAAAAAATTGGTGGCCTACATGTACAGCATGCCAGAAATACAGAAATACACAACAAAAAGAAGAGATGATTCCCGCTGAAATACCTGCCAGGCCATGGCACACTATGGGAGCAGACCTATTCACAGAAAACCAAGAGTGGTATCTCGTTGTGTCGTGCTACTACACCAAATTTGCCTTCATCAGGAAAGTGAAGAACCTGAGAGCACCAACCATCACTGCTGCAGAACGAGCACTTTTCATGGAACAGGGGATACCCGAACAAGTGAGATGTGACAATGGGACCCAATTCACATCGCGGGAATTCAGAGAAATAGCTGCAGAATATGGGTTCGTCATCACTACATCATCACCATATTACCCCAAGGGCCATGGATTCATGTACAGAAAATTAAATACATTCTTACTAAGTGTCGAGAGACATTTACCTTGCTCTCTGTCACTGCGAGCAACAACCTTGAGGGCCGGCATGAAGTCCCTGGCAGAGCTTTTGAATGGCAGTAAGTACAAGACAACCCTGCCAAGCAAAATCCATCCACCAGACGACCAAGAAGAAACAAGCAAGTTGACAAACATACAAGAGGGAAGTCGTCAACATTATAACAAACATGCACAAACATTACCAGAACTTTTCACAGGGCAGCATGTGCATGTTCAAGAGCCGGAGATAAATATCTGGAGCCCAGAAAAGGTTGTTAGAAAAGCTGAGCCACCAAAGTCATACATCATTGAGACAGAATCTGCCAGGCAGCTGAGACGAAACAGGACCCACATTCGCCCAACACCAGACCTGACACAAAAAACACCAGAAGCATCGGCAGCTTTTGTAATTCCAACGGCTTGAGGGAACGTGAGGCGAAGCCCCAACCAACAAAACCACAACGACTACACAGCAAGCAGCAGGAGAACCGCAGAACCAAACAGTTGCTACAAGGCCTACGAGGTGTTGAAGCAACATCCCAACACCAGTGCGATTCCGCTGAAAATAATATAGAATCGCGAATGTGTAAATAGAATAGTTAATTCTTAATTGCAATAGCAGATAAAGAAGCAGTAATGATAAATTTTTAAAATGTTAATAATTTATTTTTTAAGGAGGAGGTATGTTATATACCGAAATAACCTGGAACTATTTTATGCTAGAGCATGAACACTAACACTGTAAGAGCCACATCACATTTGAGAGTGGTGCATTATATCAATATGCAACCCAGTAGCAAAATATGAGTAAAGAAATGTGCTGTTAAACTTACAAGCTTTTCAAGTGTTTATTAAGACCTCGAATGGTTCAACCTGGAATCAACAGTGCCTATGTTTGGCAGTGGCCGCAAGGGGTTGCAGACTCTGGAGAAGCTGAGGACTGATGCAGGGCAGACCATCCCCAATTTGAGAAAGAGAAGGAGAAGTCCCACTGAACAGCGGACATGGCAGTGGAACAGTGAGGGATTCTGAGATGGAAGAACACACAGCTGGCGGGATGTTGGTGACTCGAGAAGAGAAACCCATGCAGGATACGGGCTGCTAGCAACTGTGGTTAAGGGACCCACACCATTCTTGTGACTGCTAGGCACCGGCTGAAAGTGCATGGGGTATTGGAACTGAGATGCGAGAGGGAGTTGATGGTGCTTGGATTTGGAACTCAGTTGGTGATGGTTTGGACTGAAGGCCGTGTGACTGCCAAGGCTTCAGCAGCGCTGGAGATGAATCCACGGACACTCAGTGCCTCTGGAGGCACTCTCCTCCACTTCTTTTTCTTTGATTGAAAGGGAACTGGGCAATTTCTGCTGATGGCAAATCTTTGTTTTGGTAAACTAAAGGAAATTTTGTGTAACAATACTTTTTCTGTCTTGAACCTTGCCTATTGTTTAGATTTTCAAGCCTTGAGCACCACAAGAGTGTCTACTATAGAGGGGAAGAAAACATTGTTTTAAATTTAGAAGCACATTATCTACAAAGAACATAGGGGACAATTCTGATGACAATACAAAGATAATACATCTAGAGAAAATTTTGTGCAATTATGCTGCTATGTGGAACACAGTTTTAATGCAATAAAAGATCCCAGAAGACTTCACAAATGTACTATATGTTTTTTTTTAATGTTACTGAACTCAGAAAATGCCAACAGCACTGGTGGCTAAATCTTGGATATACATAGCTGTAGGGAGTGAAATAAAGTTAGAGAGAGAGAGATACAAGGATGTAGAAAGGTTGGAAGTTTGTGCACAGCCATAAAGGGAAGGGAATTAGAAATACACAAAGGGCCAGAATTGGGGAGTGCAAGGATCTCCAAGATTTGTTGGATTGAAGGAGATTAAAAGGGATAAAGCCACAGAAGAATCCAAACACAGATGAGAATTTTAAAGACAAAGTTATTACTGCACCAAAAGCCAATACAAGTTATTAAGTTCAAGAGGACTGGGGAGTGGGGGGGGCGTGGCAAGATGGCGTAGAGATCAGACGTGTAATCCCTGCCCTCTCTGGTCAGACTTTTAAATGCCCATGTTTTAACCCTTTATTTTTAAATTTAAAACTTAAATTTTTAGTTTGATATTTTGGTGAGCCATTATGGCTACTAATGTAAAATAAAATAAGTCTCAGTTACAAAAGAAAATACAGTTTCGAAGTGCAGAATTGGGGCCTCAACAACTTGGAACAGTCTCGGAGCCATTTTCAGCTATTCCCAAGCTTCAACAATCGCCGGTGGGGACAAAAGCAAAGGTAACAGTTACTCACCAGTCTCAAGATGGCGCTGGTTCGACCCGAGATGTCGGGGACAAGCCTGGAGGCTTGCTACAAAGAACTCTCCTGTTGGAAGAGACGGGAGTGCAGAGGAAGAAGATTCCTATGGCAGACACACAGTCTGCAGCGACTATGCGCTTGGGTGGCGCTGTTAATTATGGAGAACTCCGTAATTTTATTTTAAAAATGGTCTGCGGGGGGGACAGCAGCGACGACCCCCTGAGGAAGTCGGGGGATCGTTGTTGGGTGTCCAAACTCACAGTAAAACAACTAGAATGCTACCTTTTGAAGAGCAACAAGAAAAAGACTTACCTTTCTCTACTGCTGTACAGGAAATGGAAGAAGAGCTGGAAGAAGGTGAGTTACAAATTATGGAACCGGATCCTGTAACTCAAATTGCACTTCAGCCTGTCTATATGAAGGTTTGAAGGTTTTGCTTCCTATTTGGATGTTATTACTGGTCATTTGAACCGGGTAGTTCAAATGAATACTGATATAATTTCAGACTTAAATGTGGTTAAGGCAGAAGTTAAAGAAAACCGGGAAACCTTTAAAAAATTTGAAGCTTCTCTTTCTGAATGTAAACAACAAGTACAATCCAATACAGAAACAATAGTAAAGGTGGAAAATTCAGTTAAAAATTTGGAAGCCCGGGAAAAAGAGTTAATAAAAAAAATGGACTATTTGGAAAATCAAAGCAGAAGAAATAATGTGAAAATTGTGGGTTTGCCAGAAGGTATAGAAGGTCAAGATCCCATCAAATTTTTTAAAAATTGGATTCCCCATATGTTTGGGGAAGAGTCCTTTCCTGACAGACTGGTAGTGGAAAGAGCACAGAGCTTTAAAAAGACCACCTTTATCTGGTCAGCCGCCAAGAGCTGTGATAGTTCGTTGTTTGAATTGTTTGGATAGAGAGACAGGAAGTTCAAAATGCAAGACAAAGACAAGCCCCAATGACGATTCAGAATAGTAGTTTTCTTCTATCCTGATTTGAATCAAGATATCATCCGATGCTGACGTGAATTTAATCCAGTTAAAGATGTTTTATGGTGTAAAGGTTATAAATTTGCTTTTCGTTTTCCTGCTGTGTTGAAAGTGTTTTATGGAAATTATCAGTTTCAATTTTTTGAGAGTGAGCATGAGGCAATGGTTTTTGCTAATTCATTACCAGATGTCAGAGGACAAAGAAAGAGTTCACCATTATCTCCTAAAAAAAATCTGATAGACTTGGAAATGGACAAAATGGCAGAAATGGAAAGAACGGGAATGAAAAGAATTCATCTACTCTTGAAATGAGTTCGCCATCTGGACTGGAATCTCAAGGCTGATTTTTTTTTGTAATATGTTAATATTTCTGACTAGCTGGCTGGGGAGGAGGGGATTGCACTAATTTCTTTGTTAGTCATCAGTCACTAGTGGGTAATCCAAACCCAGTTTTTTTTAGGGAGTTACTACCTTTTGGTAGTTTTTTTTTGTTGTTTTATTCTCTCTTATTAACAATATTATTTTTATTTGGAGGACCTATATATTTTAATTTAAGAGTTCTATATATAATTTTTTTTTCTTTTCTTTATTTTTGTTTGTTATTATTAATTTTGTGACTATTTTTGGTTTCTAGCAATTGTATTAGATATGTCGAATTTGAAATTTGCTACCTTTAATGTTCAGGGATTAAATAATCCGATCAAGTGTAAGTGAGTTTTGGCTTACATTAAAAAGATGAAGATTGATATTGCTTTTTTTACAGGAGACGCATTTGAATGAAAAAGATTACATTGGAAATCTAAAGGTATAAAAAACTTGGGGATTGTTTTAAAGAAGGTCAATTTTTATCATTTAATCAAATGAGGGAAGATTTTGGTATTAATGAGAATTCTTTATTTGTTTATTATCTCTAGTAAAACAAGTATTTGGTAGAAATATGATTTTACCTAAATTGACTAAATTTGAATTTTTTCTTGTGATTGCATCAAAGAAGGGATATATTTTTTTGATGTATCAAATATTACAGGAAAATATGGGAAAAAAGGGATGGAATAGATCTAAGATTAAATGGGAAAGGGATATCAACTTTACTTTTTCTGAGGATGACTGGTTAGATATCTGTCATGATAGTGTTACTAGATTGATAAATGTTCACTATGTAATGGTTAATTACAATTTTTTACATCAATTGTATTTAACACCTGAAAAGTTTTAAAAAAAATGGTTTTAGTGAATCAGATTCTTGTTTTAGATGTGGTAATTCGGTTGGATTTTTTTTAATGTTGTTTGGTTATGTGTACATATATAATTTTTTTGGAAAGCAATTCAACTGTTTTTGGAACATTTGTATAAGATCAAAATACCTCTGGATCCGACAATATTTTTGTTGGGTGAGTTGAATCCTTTGAAAGATTTGGGATTAGATAAATTTCAGATTGCTTTTGTGTATTTAGCTTTATCTTTTGCAAAAAAATGTATAGCAAGTACATGGAAAAATGCTAATGTGGTTGATATTAATAGATGGTATAATGAGATGAAAACTTGTTTAGTAATGGAAAAAATTACATATGTTTTACATGATAATTATTCTTTTTTTAATAAGTGGTCTTTATATTTAGAATATTTACATTTAGATTTACCTTGATTAGATTTTAGTAAATATATTTCTTTTTTTTTTCTTTTTCTTTGGCTTTCCTAAAGAGAGTAGGCTGAGAGGGGTAGGAGGGGTCTTTTTTTTCTTCTTTTCTTTTTTTTTATATATATAAATAAAAGATTTTATCATTCATGATATGTATTTTTCTTATTGTATGTAATAACTTTGTTGAACAAATAAATAAAGTTATGGAAAAAAAAGTTCAAGAGGACTGGAGGACCAGCTGAGTTAGACCAGTGGCAGATAGGTTTCGAAGGAACTCAAACTTACCAATAATAGAAAGTGGGAACAACCAAAGGGTGTTGGAATAATCAAACTGAAGTGCCAGTTGATGAAGTAGACAAAGACGATGTGGTCAAACAATAATAATGGCTTTTATTAGAAGAAACTCATGGTACAATAATGAAAGACAATAGGTGCATATACAGTTATACCCAAGGGGTGTGTCCTTAACAGTAGAGATAATGCACAGCCAATGTAAGTACAGCAAGGCTCTCCAGAGGGGTGACAGACAGCTTGGCAGACATTCACCACAGTCTCCCCCGGCAGAAGAAGGGTTAAAATCATAAGGACAGCTGCTAGGAATGACTGAAGTAACATGGATACCATGTTTCGCCTTGAGAATACTCTAACAGCCAAAATACACCAGTATCTAGCAAGCAATCGAAATATAGGTAGGGAATTAAAAAGAAGGAGCGCAAAGGGGGTAATCTCTGGATTACTCCCTGTGCCACGTGACAGTGTGAATAGAAATAGAATGAGGTGGAGGATTAACACGTGGCTGAAGGGGTGGAGTAAGGGGCAGGGTTTTAAGTTTCTGGATAACTGGGACCTTTTCTGGGGGAGATGTGACCTGTACAGTAAGGACGGGTTACACTTAAATCCCAGGGGGACCAGAATCCTGGCAGAGGTATTTGCTAGGGCTACTCAGGATCCTTTAAACTAGAATGGTTGGGGGGAGGGAACAAAATAGTACAGAGCAGTAAGGAGAAGGTTAGAATGCAAACAAAGAAAGTTTGTAGTAAGTATTTGAATATGGATGGGCAGGTGATAGAGAAGGGAAATGCTCTGGAAGAAGATGAAGGGCAATTGGCAGGAAAAGTAAATAATGTTGTTATTAAAGATGAGGGAAAACGGATTAAAAATTGGGAAATCTCTGAAATTCATATATTTTAATGCCAGGAGTATTGTAAAAAAGGTGGATGAGCTGAAGGTGTGGATTGATACTTGAAAGTATGATGTGGTAGCGATTAGTGAGACATGGTTGCAGGAGGGATGTGATTGGCAACTGAATATCCCTGGGTTTCATTGTTTTAGGTGTGATAGAGTCGGAGGGGCAAGAGGAGGTGGGGTTGCTTTGCTTGTCAGGGAAAATATTACAGCGGTGCCTAGGAAGGATAGATTAGAGGGCACATCCACGGAGGATATTTGGGTAGAACTGAGGAGTAGGAAAGGAGAGGTTACAATTGTAGGGGTGTATTATAGACCACCCGGAGGGGACCGAGACCTAGAGGAGCAAATCTGTAGGGAGATAGTAGATATTTGTGATAAGCACAGGGTTGTAATTATGGGAGATTTTAATTTTCCACATATAGATTGGGAAACACATTCTGTGAAAGGACTGGATGGGTTAGAGTTTGTGAAATGTGTGCAAGATAGTTTTTTACAACAATATGTAGAGGTGCCAACTAGAGAAGGAGCAGTGTTAGATCTACTGTTGGCAAATGGGATGGGTCAAGTGACGGAGGTTAGTGTTGGCGAGCACTTCGGGTCCAGTGATCATAATGCCATCAGCTTCAATGTCATTATGGAAAGAGAGAAGTCAGGGCCAAGGGTTGAGGTTTTTGATTGGGTAAAAGCTAGATTTGAGGAGATGCGAAAGGACTTGCAGGGTGTGCATTGGGACAATTTGTTTTATGGGCAGGATGTAGTAGAGAGATGGAAGTCTTTTAAAGATCAGATTTTGAGAGTGCAAAAGCTTTATGTTCCTGTTAGGTTAAAAGGAGGGGCAAAAGGTTTGAGAGAGCCGTGGTTTTCAAGGAATATTGGAAACTTGGTTCAAAGAAAAAGGGAGGTGTACATTAGATATAAGAAGCATGGAGTTAAGGAGATGTTTGAAAGATACATTGAATGTAAGAGGAATCTTAAGAGAGGAATTAGGAAAGCTAAAAGAAGGTACGAGGAAACTATGGCAAGCAGGGTGAAAACTAATCCAAAAGAGCTCTACAAATATGTTAATGGTAAAAGGAAAGCTGGAGACAAAATTGGTCCCTTAGAAAATCAGAGCGGAAAACTGTGTGTGGAGCCTAGAGAAATGGGGGAGATATTGAACAGTTTCTTTTCTTCGGTATTCACTAAGGAGAAGGATATTGGGAGATGTGAGATAAAAAAAGCAAATTGGGTAAATATGGGGAATATAGAGATTACAAAAGATGTAGTTTTAGGGCTTTTGAAGAATATAAAGGTGGATAAGTCTCCGGGACCAGACGGGATCTTCCCCAGGACATTGAGAGAAGTGAAGGAGGAAATAGCAGAGGCTCTGGCGGTAATTTTCCAAATGTCATTAGATATGGGGATAGTGCCGGAGGATTGGCGCATTGCGCATGTGGTTCCGTTATTTAAAAAGGGTTCAAGGAGGAAGCCTGGCAACTATCAGCCTGTAAGTTTGACGTCTGTGGTAGGTAAATTAATGGAGAAAATTCTTAGAGATAGTACTTATAAACATCTGGATAGACAGGGTCTGATCAGGAGCACTCAACATGGATTTGTGAGAGGAAGGTCATGTTTGACCAATCTGATTGAATTTTTTGAAGAGGTGACTAGGAATGTGGATGAGGGTAGCGCAGTGGATGTTGTCTATATGGACTTCAGTAAGGCCTTCGATAAGGTACCACATGGAAGGTTAGTTAGGAAGGTGCAGTCTTTAGGTATAAATTTTGAGATAGTCAAATGGATTGAACATTGGCTGAAAGGGAGAGGCCAGAGAGTGGTAGTGGATAATTGTCTGTCAGGTTGGAGGCCGGTGACCAGTGGTGTGCCTCAAGGATCTGTATTGGGCCCATTGTTGTTTGTTATATACATTAATGATCTAGATGATGGGGTGGTGAATTGGATTAGTAAATATGCAGATGATACTAAGATAGGTGGAATAGTGGATAATGAAGAAGGTTTTCAAGGATTGCAGAGGGATTTGGGCTGCTTAGAAAAGTGGGCTGAAAAATGGCAGATGGAATTTAATGCTGATAAGTGTGAGGTGCTTCATTTTGGTAAGAAGAATCAGAACAGGACATATGTGGTCAATGGGAGAGCATTGATGAATACAGAAGAGCAGAAAGATTTAGGAGTAATGGTACATCATTCCCTGAAGGTAGGAACTCACGAGAATAGGGTGGTGAAGAAGGCTTTTAGTATGCTGACCTTTATCAATCATTGCATGGAATATAGGAGTTGGGAGGTGATGTTGAGATTGTATAAGACGTTGGTGCGGCCTAATCTGGAGTTCTGTGTGCAGTTCTGGTCGCCTAATTATAGGAAGGATATAAACAGAGTGGAGAGAGTGCAGAGAAGGTTTATCAGAATGTTACCTGGGTTTAAGTATCTAGAGTATATGGAGAGATTGGACAGATTAGGTCTTTATTCTTTGGAGCATAGAAGGTTGAGAGGGGATTTGATAGAAGTATTTAAGATTATGAAAGGGATAGACAGAGTGGATGTGGATAGACTATTTCTGTTAAGAGGAGGAAAGATTAAAACAAGAGGACATGAGTTAAGAATTAAGGGGCAGAGGTTTAGAGGTAACATGAGGGGGAACTTCTTTACTCAGAGAGTGGTAGCCGTGTGGAATGAGCTTCCGGGAGACATAGTGGTGGCGGAGTCAATTGTATTATTTAAGAAAAGGTTGGACAGGTATATGGATGAGAAGAAGATGGAGGGTTATGGGCATTGTGCAGGGAGGTGGGACTAGAGAGGGGTGTTTGGTTCGGTGCGGACTAGGAGGGCCTAATGGCCTGTTTCTGTGCTGTAATTGTTATGTTATGTTATATGTTATAATGAGATGTTTTATGAATATGTCAGCCTATCAGGTTGTTAACGAATTCTGATGCTTCATCTCAAAACAGGTGGCTCCTTTGCAACCTTGGGAACTGGTACAGGTCCTGGGTCTGTAGTGTGGGAAGGAATGGCTTCTGGATCCTCTCCAGAATTGCCAACGTGAGGCAGTGGAGCCAGGGGAAAACCAGGTGAGGCCAGATCTCTTAGGGGTACAGTGTCAGTACACCCGTCTGGGAATTTAACATGAGCGTAGTTGGGGTTAGTATGCAGTAGCTGAACTGGTTGGACTTGGTATCTGTTTTATGCGCCTGAGCGTGGCTCTTCAGCAGCATGGTTCCAGGCTCAGATAAACAGGCTGGCCAGTCCATCACAGTTCCTGATTTCCAAGGAAAGGCAAACCATACATTCATGAGGTGTTTGATTTGTTGCAGTACACAATAAAGACCGAATAGAATGTAGTGCCTCAGGCAGCACCTCCTGCCACCGGGTAACAGGGTAACCATGTGTTTTTAAAGCAAGATTAACAGTCTTCCAGACTGTAGCATTAGCCCTTTCAACCTGCCCATTGCCCTGCAGGTTGTAGCTCGTGGTACGGCTGGTGGCAATCCCCTTTTGTAGCAGGGCTTTCCGCAGTTCAGCACTCATAAATGCTAAGCCTCTATCGGTGTGAATGTAATTGGAAAAACCAAAAATGCTGAAAATTCTGTCAAGTGACTTAATGACAGACACTGACGAGATGTCAGGGCAGGGTATCACAAAGGGAAACCTGGAATATTCATCAATTACAGTAAGGAAATATACATTTTTGTTGTTGGAAGGTAATGGTCCTTTAAAATCTAAGCTAATCCTCTCAAAAGGTCGGGTTGCCTTGATGAGAGTGACCTCTGGATCTTTGAAGTATTGCGGTTTACATTCTGCGCAAACATGACAGCTTTTAGTCAGTTTCTTGACTTCTTCCAGAGAGTAAGGAAGGTTGTTAGCCCTTATGTAGTGGAAGAATCTCATGACTCCTGGGTGGCACAGTCTGCTATGGATCTCTTTTAGCCCCTCCAGCTGAGCACCAGCAGCAGATCGTGACAATGCGTCAGAGGGATGTGATAGTACAGATCTATCACCAATGTATAGTGTATATAGTTACAGTATCTAGACTGTGCTTACAGCGATTGGCTGAGATCTTAGCCACGCCTACTGTCTGGGCCTTAAAGGGTTGTGTCCCTAGCCAGGTTGGATCATTCCGGACTGGTCGGCCACCTGTGAAGAGCTCCTGTCTTTTGCTAATAAAAGCCTTGGTTTGGATCAACAAGTCTTTGATTCTTTCGACGAGCTCTACAAGGGATCATTTAACCTGCCCGGTCTGTACTGGATCTCATAATTTTAGTTGAGAGTTCTATTCGCCAGTGTGCCATCTTATCTTTCTCGATTTTACTTTTATGTTTAGTATTGAACATGTAGGCTACAGATTTCTGATCAGTGACAAGAATAAATTACTTTATTTTAAGAGATTGCATTTCACACTCTTCCATGGTGAACTTGTGGTATGTGTAGCATTTTTCAGGAGTTCACCCTTTTCTTTCCTTCAGGGTTCCAGCACTCCTGGATGTTTCCTTTTCAGTTTCTAGCATTTCACTGGACCGCATGGCATTTAGAAACCAGGAAGCAAAGAGGCCTGAATGTGAGATTTAAATGAAACTTGTTCAAGGGAAGGAGTATTAATTTTTAATTAATTCTACATTTTTTGATCGAAATTGGTAATATGTAGAAAATGAGTAGGGAATGCCATTTATCTCATTACAAACCTTGTGCTTTAATAAATAATTTACAAACTTAAAAAAACAAATGCACAAAGTTAAATGCATCTTACTGGTACGTTGGAAACACATTGGAGATCAAAATATGTGTGGGTCCTTGAAGTAAAATATCTGAAATTGTTTTCTGCAAGAAATTATGACACTTTAATAACAACCTATAACCTAAGGATGTGTATTTCTATTTCTATATAAAGCACAATCTCAAAATGAAAAGAAGATGAAAGCTGATGCCAATCTGTCAATCTCCCTTGGACAACTTAACGTGATTTCTCAGTCATAAATATAATAACTGACAACAAATACAGCTCCCAGGCAAATTTCAGACTGTTTTGAGGAGACAATTAAAACAAGGATCATTGTAGCTCATGTCTGTTTCTCCTTTTATGGACTGCTTTGCAATCAAATCACACTCTTATCAAGAGCACAAATCTAAATCTGCCAGCAAACCATATGACTGGCATTTGTGAGGTACTTTGGGATCCAAATGTAGAGCAAAAGTAAATTTAAGAGCTGCATTTACCAACTAAACCAGAAAGTAATGTTTATCATTATTGAAAATATCCTTGTTATTGAGATTAATTCTTGATTTCTCAAAACTTGCAAGCCATGATTCCACCCATCCCTGTGTCGACTGAGGGCAAGCCAAGATTGTGTCATTGCACCAACCCTCTCTTAAACTGCACTTCTGCAAAACAGCTTCAATAAGCTTCCCACTGCAGTGCAGTTAGTTCTCAAGGTTCAGTTATCAGATTTCAGATTTATTGTCAGAATACGTACATGCATCACATACAACCCTGAGATTCTTTTTCCTGCAGGCACAGCAGAATTACCACTTATTGATAGTGCAAAAAAAACTGTACACAATGGACACGTGTAAACAAATAAAGAAATGTAAGCAAACTGACAGTGCAATACAGAGAGGAAAAAAAATCAACAAAGTGCAAATGTAAGAGTCCTTAAATGAGACTGTGATTGAGTTTATTGTTGAGGAGTCTGATGGTGGAGGGGTAGCATCTGCTCCTAAACCTGATGGTGCAAGTCTTGTGGCACCGATACCTCTTTCCTGATGGCTGCAGTGAGAACAGGGTGTGCGCTGGGTGGTGTGGATCCATGATGATCTGCTGCTCTCTGACGGCAGTATTCCCTGTAGATGTTCTCAATGGTGAGGAGAGTTTTTGCCTGTGATGTCCTGGGAAGTGTCCACAACCGTTTGCAGGGCTTTATGCTCAGATGTATTGGTGTCCCCAAACCAGACAGTGATGCAGAATTTTCCAGAGTTTCTGAGTCATACCAACCTCTGCAAACTCTTGAGGAAATAGAGGTGCTGATGTGTTTTTTTCATGATGCCATTAGTGTGTTGGGTCCAGGAAAGATCCTCCAATATAGTGACTCCCAAGAACTTAAATTTGCTCACCCTCTCCATCTCTGATTTCCCAAAGATCACTGGACTTTGTACCTCTAGTTTTCCCTTCCTGAGGTCAACAATCAGCTCTTCGGTTTTGGTGGCCTTGAGTGCAATGTTGTGTTGACAAGGAAACTGTTCAACCTTTCAGATCCATTGCAGAACTAAAATCAACCTGTCATTGAATTACATACATTTGTGTATATTTCAAGAGTAGCTCCATCATAACAGAGTTGTACAAAGAAATGGCCTTACTAAAAATCACCTTAGGAAAAAAAGGCCAACTACGAACCTCCCTTCGCTTGATATTTAGGAGCCACAATGAAACTCTGCAAAGTGAGGATTGGTTTCCATATCTCATGACCTAGCTCTCAGTGAAGGCAGAAAGGAATGATAAAGTTTATCAGAGGCAAACCAATGTTAGAGAACACCTTCAGGTCAACATTTGACAATGGTACACATTACTGACAAACATTCCTAAACAGGAACTCCATTTCAAACCCGTTGACCACAAAACAATTTCATGACCAAGAAAAATTCCCCCAAAATTTTGTAATAACCTCACCAGGGCCTGGATTTCACTAACTAAAGATGAAGAGAGCTAACGTCGTCACAAGAATATGGAGGTGGGGCATGCAGAAGAGGTAGGCAATCGCAATAACCCAAACTATCTCGTCAAGCTTGAAATGTCCCACCTACATCAGAGACTGCAAATCCCACACTCAGACTTCACAGAACTGGAATGAAAGCATTTTTCCTTTAGCCCACAGGAAATGCCAACGAAAATAATTTGAGTCAATCATCTCATCTATATTGGTGAAATTAAGTGACCCATTGGACCACACAATACATAGATCATAAGAAAAGAAGAATATAAAAGAAGGAGCACAATTAGATTGTGTATTTGTCAAGATTATCACACTATTCATTGTGCTCTCTTGGCCTCAGCTCCTCTTTCCTTTTGTATCTTTGGAATTTATTTGGTTTTAACCACCATTTTAAGATCCAAGTCTCTAGCTCTGAAATTTAGTATGGTATTCTATGATGTTACAATCGCTGTTCCTCCCATAATCCTATGCAAATGAATCCAGTCTTACTATATATGATTAGATCTAAAGAAATTTACTCTTTAGATCAGTGGTTCTCATATGTTTTCTTTCCACTCACTTATCGCTTTAAGTATTCCCTATGCCATAAGTGCTCTGTGATTAGTAAGGGGTTGCTTAACGTGGTATGTGAGTGGAAAGAAAAAGTCCGAAAACCACTGTTTTAATCGTACCTAAATGATGTGCACGGTTTTGCAACTCCAAAGGAAATGGGCAAATGACAATTTTTCTCAAGCAAAATATTTCAGTAACAATTGGGTCTAGAGCAGTGATTCTCAACCTTCCCTTCCCACCCATATACCACCTTAAGCAATCGCATGCACCGATGGTATAGGGAATATTTAAAGTGGTGTGTGAGTGGAAAGAAAAAAGGTTGAGGACCACTGGTTGAGATGGTTCTCAGAAACTGTCTGGACATACATCATGAACTTGTACTTATGACTAGTTTTGCTAATCTGGTTTCTCTGGCCTACAGATAAAGTCACTCAGGATTATAATAGATGCTTTCCAGCAGACCTGCTCTATTTCCTAATTTGTCTCTGACCTTCAGTGCAGCTACTGCATGAGGGTCTATGGACTACATCGTTTATGATTTATTTCCATATTAGGATGATGATGACATATACAATGTCCACATGCGCCACAATTCTGACACTGCAGCTGAATAGGAACCTTGTAAAAACAAACTACAATAGAACAAATTAAATGGATTAAAAAGAGATAATAAATACACATGATAGGTAGATAATGTCCATAGTTACTACAGTACAAGAAAATAAAGTCGTGCTACAATAGGGCACACAGTCCTTTTTGTGTTGTCAGAATATTTTATATTTAGTGCATAAGGAATGTTTCAAATGACTAATAGACATTAGGGAAAAAAAAAGTCCTTGAACCTGGAGGTACTGCTAATCAGCCTTCTATACTTCCTCTCGATATTACCACAATGCCCAAGTTCCCAGATTTGCTATTCACTTTAATCCATTCCTGCAGTAGCTGCTAAAAATTGGAAGGATCCCTTATTCCATCTTGCACTGGATGTGTTGAATCTAACGCGAACTTCAGCACCTGCCTCTTTTTTCCTCTCATTAGAAGCTTCTTTGCAGGAGCCACATTCCTAACAAAAAAAACTCTGCCGATGGGAGCAACGAGAAGAGTATGTGGCCAACGTGATGGGGGTCTTTATGATGTTGGCTGCCTTCTTAAGGCAGAACCTCACATAGATGGATGGTGGAGCCTGCAATGGAGTCTTCTGTGCTCCTGGACCCTCAAGTGACCAAACCTGGCTGTGATGCAACCAGTCAGTATATTTCCTAAGATCCATCTGTAGAAATTAGTTAGAGTATTTAACAACATGGCAAATCTTCTCAAACTCCTTAAAAAGTATTCCTTTCCCCCATTTAAATTGAGCCAAGGTCCAGTCTCTAAATGTATGAATTTAAAGTTCACAATTACTAGAATTTTGTTCTAATGTGATGCTCTGGTTCAACTACCCAGAAAATGCATTTAGAAATGCAAATATTCTGAGAGATAATATTTTATTAATTCTTCACAGAGCCTATGTAATTTTCCTAATGCAACACTAAAGAAACTTCATAAAAATTCTTCATACCTGTAAAACCCCTTGGAATACTGGAATCTAAAAACAACAGTTGTATACTGATAGCAAGCTGAGAGTCCACAGGAGTAGTCTGAGCTTCTATATGCAGCACCCACAATACTCATGCACTGCAGGGGAAGCTGAAGTTTTGTCTCTCCAACACTGCATGATAATCATCCCAACAAGCGACAGAATGCTGGAATCTCCAAATGCCATTTTGGAGTTTGTGCCAATACCCTTCCATGTTACTGACATCTCCTTTAGGTGTTCAGTGATGACGGCCAAATGATGCACCTAGGTGAGAATAATCAACAATCTTTTCCAATCGATATCTGACGATATTTTTGTCACCTGAAACGTGGGCAGGATTCTTATGTGAGCTAACCCTCCAGACAACTTGCACATGAGCTGTCCCTTCACCCTTCCCCCACCCCCGCACCATACCAGATCTCTAACCTCTTGTCCCTCAGCAGAAGCAGATCCCACCTTTTTACCGTTTCTCTCAGTCCACAGAGTAGCAGTTGCTAGATCTAGATGTCAAACTGCAGAGATCTAACGTGCTCTCTACAGTCTCTAGAGTTTCCCAGCAGAGTCCAGGATCATAAGAGTTCCAGGATATATGAAAGGAGCAATGATCATCATGGAGGGAGAGCGGGAAAGGAGAGAGCTGCAGCCTTAACATTGTAAATGTAAACTTCAGGGTGAGAGGTAAATGGGCTGTGAGAAGGTAGGCTGGAGAAGAACACATTGACATCTTCCTGCACTGTAGTCTAACGACTTCAAGGCAACTGCCCTAAGTTCAGCAACTTCAGATAGGTGAACCAATACAATACATTTGAGTGCTTCTGTAATGTCAACCCATCTTATTCAGTCAGGGTAAGGTAAGTACATTGATGAGCACACAACAAAGAGTCTGACTGATGTGACTGCCATGACAGAATTGTGAGGGCGTATAAATACAATGCAGGATATCAGAATGGACATTAGAATAGCAGCAAGTGTCTTCAGGTGTTGCAGAGCATATGAATATTATGTGTGAGTTGTGACTGGTGAGTTTAATTGAAGGTGCGCAATTAGATTTTAGCTGCTGGGAAATGAGATTTGATGATGACTTCAGTCACCTCGATCATGAAGTTGGGATCAATAAGCCTTCTGACCATTCAGGTACTGGGAGTGCAAGGAAGTATCCTCAAGGTAAAATGGAAACAACTAAAAAGGATGATGCAGGGCAAGTCTCAGATAGAGAGGCACAATGTTAAAAAGATGAGATATTTGAAGGACAGATTTTAGCAACATAGCTATCACTCTGCAACCAACAAGGAATGGTTTTCACCAAGCAGCTGCTCAGGCAAGAAAGCGTGATTAGATTTATTTGATCAGTCTATGTAAAGAATGGAAGGCACAGTTGGTGTAGTGATTAGTGCAATGTCATTACCAAGTCAGTGATTGGGAGTGGGGTTTGAATCCCACGCTCTCTGTAAGGAGTTTGCAGGTTCTCCCTGTGTGGGTTTTCCCTGGCACCTCTGATTTCGTCCCACCATTTGAAATGAATGAGGGGTGTAGTTTAATTGAGTGTAATCGGGCAGCATGGACTCAAGGGCCGAAATGGCCTGTTACCATGCTGTATGTCTGAAAAAAAAACAAAAATAAAAGAAATGTAATATTACAGATTTATTCTTTATTGTTAATGAGCTTGCACTTCATATATAGTTGATCCTGGTTGCATTTCATATTTAGTTGATCTTGGGGGCCACTGCTCCTCAGGTCACCTGACCTTTCATGCTCCCATCAGCTTCTTCCTCCAATCAGCTTTTAGCTGCTGCCTTGCGTTTTTTATTAAATTCTAACTGCTGTTGTACTATTAGCTTTATTTTCATCCTATTTAGATTGTATATGGTATAGAAGAATTAGTTTAAATCCACTGACGTGAAATGTGTTGCATGAGCTAAGCCGTTTTTATTTCTCAATTTTAGAATGCAACTATATCGAGTAAAGCTTGGAAAGCAGCCACCAAGTTTTTCATTCTTACAATTTACTCAACTTAATTATCAAGCATGGGGATGGCGTGGAGGCACAGGTGTTTAAATATCGACCACAGCTCAAATGACAGCTGCCAAGGAGTGGCGATACTGGCGAACTATTTTCATGAACTATGTCAACAACTATAGGGACAAGATACCAAACAAATACTCAACACTATTAGGCTGTGTGAGGTGTAACATTTTTAAATACATAGAAGGACGTGAAAATGTTGACTCAGCTATCTCTAAGTTAGACACTTTATATGTGAGGACTCCAAATGAGGTTTTTGCCAGACATTAGCTGGCTACCAAGTGGCAGAAGGCTGGAGAACCATTAGATGATTTCTTCAGGGAGCTGGAAAAGTTAAAGAGAAACTGGAATCTTCGAGATCATAGTGTGGAGTGGTGTGGTAACGAGGCAATGCGTGGCACATTCATCGCTGGCATTGCCTCACGTGCAATATGCCAACATCTTTTAGAAAACAAAACACTGGATTACAGACTGGTTGTAACCAAGCTTCTGCATTAGACGTAGCTCAACACAATTATGATGTATATGCTACCATGCAGTAGTGAACCCTGAACCACGACGGATACCACAGGTACGTGAGAAGGATTCTTGAGCAGTGCTGCCTGATAACCTTTCAATTGCTCTTGAAAAGCCAGCTGTATCTGCCACTTAAAATACAAAATGGAAAGGTTTCTTCTGTGGTTTCTCTTTCCATTCATTGAATAACTGTCCAGCATGCGAGGCTACTTGTAATAAATGTGTCAAGAAGGGACATTATCTAAGGCCTCATCAAAATCAGTGGCAACAGTGATCAGCTCTCATGTACTGGCTACACTTACTAACATTCCCCAAGGACCCGCTCAAGCCACAACCTTTGTGACTGTGAATGGTAAAAGGTTAAGTGTTCTGTTGGATTCATGCAGCACTGATAATTACATTAGCGAGAAAGTCATGTGGGGACTAAAACTAAAGGTTCACCTATCCAGTAAAGATATTAACTATAGCTCAGAAAACATTAAACACTAGTTCCCAAGGATATGTTGTTGTTGATCTCTTAAGTCGTAATAGCTGCCACACAACTTGGTGCATTGAAGGACCTATATCCTGACTTAATACTTGGCCAGAATTTCCAGCGTCAGCATCTGAGAGGGAAATTTGAATACGGAGGACCCTTGTCTGATTTAACTATGAACGGTGCTGATCATTACTGTGTACCGATAGCAGCAAAAATAGAAGAGCCGTCCCTTTTTCCAAACTTATCACCAAGCTGTAAACCAATTACTGCCAAATCAAGTCGCTTTAGCAATGATCAGGACTTCACTGCAAAGGAAATTCACCAATTACTTTCAGAAGGTATAATTGAGACTCACCATGGGAAGCTCAAGTGGAAATGGTGAAGGATCCTACTTACTGACTCAAGAAGCAAATGTGTATAGCAAAGTACTGAGCTATTATAGACATCGGTGTACATGTTGCGGAATCACTTTACGCATTGTCAAGTTGATGTACATGTGTGGAAGTCAATGTACATGCTGTGGAGTTGAGTGCAAGACTGACAGGTTCAGGTTTGCATGCTGGACTTACATATATCATTGCTTCTGTCACATGGACAGGAAGTGACATCATCAGTGATGTCATCAGCTCAGAAAAAAAACCTGTGTTGGATGCAGGTCAATTTCCCATGTTTTCCACAGCACGTCCGCCATTTGGGGAGCCGGTTCGCATGCTGGTAAGTGGGTCACCACATGTATGTGGATTATTCACAGACAATTAATCAATACATGAAATTGGATGCTTACCCCTTGCCAAGGACTGACAAAATGGTGAACCAACTTACAAAAATATAGTGTGTTCTCACCTTTGATCTGAAAAGTACCTACGGCCGAGTGTTACTGAAGGAGTCAGGTAAAAAGTATATGGCTTTTGAAGCCAATGGATGTTTATACCAATTTTGTAGGATTCCATTTGGAGTCACAAATGAGGTAGCCACTTTCCAGAGAATTATAGACAAGTTAGTTAGAGAAGAAAAACTACAAGGTACCTTCCCTTACCTTGATAATATCACTATTGCTGGACATATGCAAGAGGGACATGATCAAAATGTAAAGAAATTCCTAAAGACCATCAGAGGCACCTAAAATGTAATGATTCAAAGAGTGTGGAGTGTGTAAATTCCATTATTGTTCCTGGATACCGTATGGGGAATGGAATCATTAAGCCAGATCCTGAGAGATTTTGCTCACTACAAGAGCCTCCTGCACCAGAAATTTGAGATCCTTAAAAAGGGCTCTCAGGATGTTTGCTTTTTATGCCAAGTGGATTCATGGGTTTTCTAACAAGATTCAATCAATGATAAATACAGAGAAGTTTCCAATGGAGGAAAAGGTCCTGAATACCTTTAACTTACTAAAGAGAGAGTTGGAGGAGGCCACCCTAGCACTCGGTGGTGAAAACTTACCCTTTGATGTAGAGTGTGATCCATCTGATGTAGTTATTTCTGCTGTCCTTAACCAAGGAGGATGGCCTATTGCATTTATATCAAAGACACTACCACATTGTAGAGAAAGAAGCGACTCTCATCATTGAGGCAGGGCGCAAATGTTGCCACTACTTGGCATGGTGCCACTTTAGCTTGGTTACTGATCAGAGGTCAGTGGCCTTTATGTTTGACAGTAAAAACCGTACAAAGATAAAGAACACAAAGATTCAAGAATGGAGGCTGGAACTTGCAGCATTTAGTTACAAAATAAAGTACCAACCTGGGAAAGAGAACTTGGTCCTTGATGCATTAAGTCAGGCGCACACTTGTTCAGCCTTTACTACCTCCACACTGACTGATATTCACAACAGACTTTGTCATCCAGGAATAACTCGGCTGCTGCATTTTGTTAGAGCAAAGAATCTCATCTTTCTTCAGAAGATGTCAAGAACATTTGTGCTTCATGCAGGGTCTGTGCTGAACTAAAGCCTCAGTTCTACCATCCACCAGGAGGGACTCTTATCAAAGCACAAAACCTATGGAATGGCTTATTATTGATTTCAAGGGACCTTTGCCAACAGCTTTGTGTAACCCAATATCTACTTACAGCAGTTGATGATGATATCTACAATTAGCAGCAAAAATGTAGCATTTTATAGATGAGAACAAAAGCAACCTGATGTCTTCCAGACACGACCTAAACATCTATTTTAGCTTAACAGAAAATATGCATATCTTGGTCAGAAGCAGGACTGAGTCCTGGTGAATTATAGGTACACATTAAAATCTGTTGGGTTGTTGATAACTACGGTCTGAATATACATCCTCAACCGATGGTCAGAACACTTCCAATCTCTTTTCAGTGCCAACCGCTCAGTCCAAGATTCCGCCCTGCTCCAGCTCCCTCAACAGCCCCTAAGGCTAGAGCTGGATGAGGTCCTCACCCAGGATGAGACATATAAGGCAATTAAACAACTGAAAAGTGGCAAAGCAGCAGGTATGGATGGAATCCCCCCAGAGGTCTGGAAGGCTGGCGGCAAAACTCTGCATGTCAAACTGAATGAGTTTTTCAAGCTTTGTTGGAACCAAGGAAAACTGACTCAGGACCTTCGTGATGCCATCATCATCACCCTGTACAAAAACAAAGGCGAGAAATCAGACTGCTCAAACTACAGGGATATCATGCTGCTCTCCATTGCAGGCAAAATCTTCGCTAGGATTCTCCTAAATAGAATAATACCTAGTGTCACCGAGAATATTCTCCCAGAATCACAGTGCGGCTTTTGCGCAAACAGAGGAACCACTGACATGGTCTTTGCCCTCAGACAGCTCCAAGAAAAGTGCAGAGAACAAAACAAAGGACTCTACATCACCTTTGTTGACCTCACCAAAGCCTTCGACACCGTGAGCAGGAAAGGGCTTTGGCAAATAATAGAGCACATTGGATGCCCCCCAAAGTTCCTCAACATGGTGATCCAACTGCACGAAAACCAACAAGGTCGGGTCAGATACAGCAATGAGCTCTCTGAACCCTTCTCCATTAACAATGGTGTGAAGCAAGGCTGTGTTCTCGGACCAACCCTCTTTTCAATCTTCTTCAGCATGATGCTGAACCAAGCCATGAAAGACCTCAACAATGAAGACGCTGTTTACATCCGGTACTGCACGGATGGCAGTCTCTTCAATCTGAGGCGCCTGCAAGCTCACACCAAGACACAAGAGAAACTTGTCCGTGAACTACTCTTTGCAGATGATGCCACTTTAGTTGCCCATTCAGAGCCAGCTCTTCAGCGCCTGATGTCCTGTTTTACGGAAACTGCCAAAATGTTTGGCCTGGAAGTCAGCCTGAAGAAAACGGAGGTCCTCCATCAGCCAGCTCCCCACCATGACTACCAGCCCCCCCACATCTCCATCGGGCACACAAAACTCAAAACGGTCAACCAGTTTACCTATCTCGGCTGCACCATTTCATCAGATGCAAGGATCGACAACGAGATAGACAACAGACTCGCCAAGGCAAATAGCGCCTTTGGAAGACGACACAAAAGAGTCTGGAAAAACAACCAACTGAAAAACCTCACAAAGATTAACGTATACAGAGCCGTTGTCATACCCACACTCCTGTTCGGCTCCGAATCATGGGTCCTCTACCGGCATCACCTACGGCTCCTAGAACGCTTCCACCAGCGTTGTCTCCGCTCCATCCTCAACATTCATTGGAGCGACTTCATCCCTAACATCAAAGTACTTGAGATGGCAGAGGCCGACAGCATTGAGTCCACGCTGCTGAAGATCCAACTGCGCTGGGTGGGTCACGTCTCCAGAATGAAGGACCATCGCCTTCCCAAGATCGTGTTATATGGCGAGCTCTCCACTGGCTACCGTGACAGAGGTGCACCAAAGAAGAGGTACAAGGACTGCCTAAAGAAATCTCTTGGTGCCTGCCACATTGACCACCGCCAGTGGGCTGATATCGCCTCAAACCGTGCATCTTGGCGCCTCACAGTTCGGCGGGCAGCAACCTCCTTTGAAGAAGACCACAGAGCCCACCTCACTGACAAAAGACAAAGGAGGAAAAACCCAACACCCAACCCCAACCAACCAATTTTCCCTTGCAACCGCTGCAACTGTGTCTGCCTGTCCCGCATCGGACTTGTCAGCCACAATCGAGCCTGCAGCTGACGGGGACTTTTACCCCCTCCATAAATCTTCGTCCGCGAAGCCAAGCCAAGAGAGGGATATTAATTTGTAGGGAAATATAATACCAACAATTTGTTATCACTTTGATGTTAGATCAAATGTTTGACCACCCTCCCTTCTAAGCCCCACATCCCCATGCTGACCTGCATAATATCAATCATAGATTTAACATTACTGGGATTTATTTCAGTAGCCTCCTCCTGTTAATGTTGTTTATGATAGACAAAGATGGCTTCCTGGATCCTTACAGACAGAGGACTCCTTTACTCTACCTCGCTTCAGCTTCAACCTCCAGTGTAGCAAGTGAATATTGGATTTCAATAGCTTTCTACAAGCTGTGGGATGGTTTACAGCCAATGAATAGTCTTCGTCCTTCTTCCAACTAGTTAAAATCTTTCGCCTCTTTGTGAAGAGAAATGGAATGAATGGGAATGGTATCTCGGCCTTCAGAATGCAACACTCCATCAAGTCTTGCTTCAACCACCTCTGTCTCAAAGTCAGGAGTTCCAGTTGATTCAATCTCTTCTCATTGCTTGAGTAACATCCACATAAATCTACTCTGCGTCAATTTCAGGGCAATTATATCTTTAGGCATGAAATTTATGATATTTCCACATACTTACAAATGGAATAGCATATTTTTAAGAAGTATTTTTTGTCAATTACAACTGAGGACAAATAGTATCTTCAATATTCGTTTTGGTTGATTAATTTTCATAGTTAAATTAACATATGTTGAATTATAGTTCTTGACAACAATATCCTGCTTTGGTATTTAAAAAAAGACACTTTGATGAAGCATTTTATGAAATTACTAGTAGGGTGCCTATTGTCTGAGCCATTATGAATTATTCATATTTCTGGACACTATATCAATAAAACAAATCAATATACTGTACATTGTGTTAATTTTTGCAAGGCACCATATTTTCAGCATGATGTAATTTTTGTGGCAAACTATATTTATAAGATACATAAAAATGATGAAAATGAATATACTTTCTGTAATAAAGTGCCTCCAGTCAAGTAAAGACCCAAGTAAAATTGACTGGCAAAACATTCTAAACAGATTGTTTTGTTTAGAGAATTCATGTTATTGATAACCCACATCAGTTGTAGCAATCTAATTTGTTCAATCTCAGAACTCATCTCCTGCTTGAAGTGCCAGTTGATAAAGTAGACAAAGACGATGTGGTCAAACAATAATCATGGCTTTTATTAACAGAAACTCATGGTACAATAATGAAAGACAATGGGTGCATATACAGTTATATCCAAGGGGAGTGTCTTAACAGTAGAGATAATGCACAGCCAATGTTAGTACATCAAGGCTCGCCAGAGGGGAGACAGGCAGCTTGGCAGAGATTCTGCCTGGTATTCCAGGCTTCCGTTAACATTCTTGCAAAAAGAATCTGCTTTGAACCCTTTGAAACATTATTTACATAATGTTTTCATCATGTCCCTCAGAATTAGATCAAGACTCTTAAAAAAAAATCAATCAGTTTAAAATCATAATATGTTTTTTTATGAAAACACAGCCAAAAATAATAGCTAATAATTGCCGATAAAAGGGTGGGACTTGTTTTGAATTAGCAGAATAACTCCTAACCAACAATATCAAATTATATTATCTGAGTGGAGTAGGGATAATGTCAAGGGGGAATTCATGGCGAACAAATCTTTCTAAGGGTGGATAGTGTGATTGGGTTGAAACAGTCCAGGTTAGATGAACAGAGCTGTGAAACAGTTAGATTGCATGTGGAGGGGGAAATGTTGGTCCTGATGTTCTCAACTTTGTTTATCAACAATTTTAAATTTGTTGAAACTGAGAGCAGTTTCTTCTACAGTGTGTAAAGTATCTTCTGTAGTGTGTAGTTTCTTCTATAGTGTGTACACTTTAACTTCTGTTTAGTTTCCCTTTGGAAAAACATTGCTTTGCACAGTGATTCTGCCCTTTACACATGTTATAGATTTTTCTGTAAGATGAGCATTGCTTTAGCGCATGTTTAGTGCTGCATTGTTTAAATGCCTCTCCATCTTTTTGTTGGTACCTATATGTAGAGCTCGTCGAAAGAACCAAAGACTTGTTGATCCAAACCAAGGCTTTTATTAGCAAAAGACCGGAGCTCTTCACAGGTGGCCGACCAGTCCGGAATGATCCGACCTGGCTAGGGACACAACCCTTTAAGGCCCAGACAATAGGTGTGGCTTAGCTCTCAGCCAATCGCTGTAAGCACAGTCTAGATACAGTAACTATATACACTATGTACATTGGTGATAGATCTGTACTATCACATTCACCCCTTCTTGGAGAATTGACCCTGGGAAGAAAAAAAAACAAAAACGAGGGAGAGAATGAAAGGACTGTAGTCAAGGACTGTAGCGGTCAGGGGTTCTGACCATCCGGCGTGACCACCGTGGTGCCGGGATTGGGGTCGCTGGAGTGGTGTCGCCAGCGGGCTCGTCGGGTGCGACTGCTCCGTTGCTCAATTCCCCAGTCGTTTTGTCGGCAGGGTGGGCCGGGTCATTGGGGTGCTGTTGGTCCTTCTGTTGCGGCACGGGGCCTGGAGCATAAGGAGTTGGGGGGTTTGCTGGGTCTACCGCGTCCTGAGCTAGGTCCCGCACCGAAACAGTGTCCTCCCGCCCGTCTGGGAACTCCACGTATGCGTAATGTGGGTTCGCGTGGATTAGAGTCACTCGGTCGACCAAGGGGTTGTTCTTTGAGTGCCGGACATGGCGTCGCAAAAGGACGGGGCCAGGGACGGTGAGCCATGCCGGTACAGTGGTTCCCGATTCGGATTTCCTCGGGAAAAGGAACATCCTTTCATGGGGGGTGGCATTTGTTGCAGTACATAGGAGGGAGTGGATGGAGTGTAAGGCACTAGTGAGAACCTCCTGCCAGTGAGAGGTGGGGAGACCTTTAGACCGGAGAGCCAGTGTAACCGCTCTCCATATGGTGGCATTCTCCCTCTCGACCTGGCCATTACCGCGTGGGTTATAGCTCGTGGTCCTGCTTGAAGCAATACCACACTCCAGAAGGTACTGTTGCAGCTCTGCACTCATGAATGAGGACCCCCTATCACTGTGGATGGAATTTGGGAACCCGAAGATGGTGAAAATACTGTGAAGGGTCTGTATCACTGAGGTGGCAGTGGTGTCTGGGCAGGCCACAGCGAATGGGAAGCGGGAGTACTCGTCGATGGCCGTAAGGATGTAGGTATTACGGTTGGTCGACGGTAGGGGTCCCTTAAAGTCTACGCTAAGACGCTCGAAGGGGCGGGTGGCTTTGATAACGTGGGAGTTATCCGGACGGAAGAAGTGGGGCTTGCATTCGGCGCACACCGAACAGGCTCGGGTCATGGAGCGTATCTCCTCGACTGTGTAGGGTAAGTTGCGCGCCTTGACAAAGTGAGCAAACCTAGTGACCCCTGGATGACAGAGCGCCTCATGGAGTTTCCGTAGTCTGTCCATCTGTATGCTGGCGCACGTCCCCCTGGAGAGCGCGTCAGGCGGGTCGTTGAGCTTACCAGGCCGGTACAGGATGTCATAGTTAAAGGTGGAGAGTTCGATTCTCCATCTGGCGATTTTGTCGTTTTTTATCTTACCACGCTGGGTGTTGCTGAACATGAAGGAGACCGCGCGTTGATCAGTCAACAGTGTAAAGCGCCTCCCAGCGAGGTAATGTCTCCAACGACGCACCGCTTCAACTATGGCCTGGGCCTCCTTCTCGATCGAGGAGTGTCTACTCTCCGGACCCTGGAGGGTTCTGGAGAAGAAGGCTACAGGCCGACCGGCCTGGTTCAAGGTGGCTGCCAGGGCGAAGTCGGATGCATCGCTCTCGACTTGAAACGGGTCAGACTCATCGATCGCGTGCAGCGTCGCAGCAGCGATGTCAGATTTGATTCGATCGAAAGCCGCTGTGGCTTCGGTCGAGAGGGGAAAAGAGGTGGTCTTGATAAGAGGACGTACCTTGTCGGCGTAGTTTGGAACCCATTGGGCGTAATACGAGAAAAGGCCCAGGCAACGTTTGAGAGCTTTCTGGGTATGTGGGGGGGGTAAGTCCATTAAGGGACGCATGCGGTCAGGATCTGGCATGACTATCCCGTTTTCCACCACACAACCTAGAATAGCGAGTCGTGTGGTCCGGAAGACACACTTGTCCAAATTGTAAGTCAGGTTTAGCTGACGGGCCGTTTGAAGAAATTTGTCTAGGTTGGCGTCGTGGTCCTGCACGTCGTGGCCGCAGATGGTGATATTGTCCAGATACGGGAAGGTAGCGGTTAGCCCGTTCTGGTCCACCATCCTGTCCATTTCCCGCTGGAAGACCGCGACACCATTCGTGACCCCGAATGGTACCCTGAGAAATTGATATAGCCGCCCATTCGCTTCAAAGGCCGTGAATGGTCGGTCCTCGCAGCGGATCGGGAGCTGGTGGTAGGCCGAACGTAGGTCAATAGTGGAGAAAATGCGGTACTGGGCGATCTGGTTCACCACATCCGTGATGCGTGGCAGGGGGTACGCATCCAGGAGCGTGAAGCGGTTAATGGTCTGGCTATAGTCGACCACCATCCGTAGTTTTTCCCCATTCTTGACAACCACCACCTGGGCTCTCCAGGGGCTTGAACTGAGTTCGATGATGCCCTCATCCAGCAATCTACGCACCTCACTCCTAATGAATTGCCTGTTTTCGTAACTATATTGCCGACTTTTGGTGGCCACAGGCTTCCAGCCAGGGGTGAGGTTTGCGAAGAGTGCTGGCGGGGCAATCCGGAGTGTGGAAAGGCCGCAGGATTGGCCCTGGGGCATGGGGGCGGGTTGCTCGGGTGCTTCAGGAGTGGGGCGATGGCAGACCGAGAGGGGGGCGTGGGGTCCCCCAAAGTGTAGGGACACCGTTTGGAACTGACACTGGAAGTCTAATCCCAGCAACACTGGGGAGCACAATTGGGGAAGGACGAATAATTTGAAGTGGGTGACCGTCACGCCCTGTACTTCCAGCGTGGTGATGCAATACCCCTTTATCCCAGTCGAGTGCGACCTCGTCGCTAATGAGATCCTCTGGGTAGTGGGGATAATGTCAAGTCCCCAACGGAGGGCCAGATCTGGCTGGATAAAACTGTCAGTTGACCCAGAGTCAAATAAGCAATTGGTGTAGTGTCCATGCACTTTAATCAGTTCCATTGCTCTGGTGAGGGGATAAGAGCATTGCTGGTTTAATGTTATTGAAGCAGTTGACAGGGGAGTTTTGTGCGATGACGTCACGCAACGGGATGACGTCACGCAACGGGATGACGTAGTCAACGCTCGAGGAGGAGGTTGGAGGACCTCCCGGAAGTGCTGTTGTGGCGGCGTTGGCGGGTGAATGGTAAGTAGTGGGGTTTGTAGTTGCTCGCGATTGGCGGTGGGTAGGTCGTTGGTCGCGGCGGTCGGGCCCTGGCGGTTGTCAGCGATGGACGCTAGAGTGAGCACCTGGTTGGCCCCGGGGGTGTCTGCGGCGGCGGTAGCAGCGGCGGTAGCGTCGGCCCCGAGGGTGTCCGTGGCGGCGGCAGCAGCGGCGGCGGTAGCGTCGGCCCCGGGGGTGGCTGTGGCGGCGGTAGCAGCGGCGGTAGCGTCGAGTGTTCCGCACGGGGGCGAGAGGCGGGCCATCACCATGGTTGCAAGGGTGGGTTGCCCCTTCCGGGTTCGGCGTCTCCATGACGTCAGGCGTTGCCGTGCAGGGGAGCCCTCGCTCTCATTGGACGAGAGCTCTGGGGAAGAAGAGTTTGAATGGGATAGCGGCGATTGGGCTTCACACGAGGCACTGTGTTTGCTGGCGGCCATTTTAGACCTACAGACTGCAGCAAAATGGCCGTTTTTAAGGCACTTCTGGCACCTGGCTTTTCTTGCTGGGCACTGGGACCTGCTGTGCTTGTCCCTCCCGCAGAAATAACATTTTGGGTTTGCAGGGGGCAGTGTAGCAGCAGCCGACAGGCCGTCAGGGGTAGGGTAGAAAGGCACTCTACTCACATCAGAACGAGGGGTCCAGTCCCTAGAGAGCTCGGTGAACTTTAAGGCTGCATCCTCCATTGTGATTGCAATCTGGGCCACGTCCTCTAGTTTTTCTACCCCTTGTTCGAGCAAGCGCAGCCTCACTTCATTCGATCTGAGCCCAGCCACATAGGCATCCCGGACAAGATCATTTGTGATCTCGGCAGCAGTTTTGTCCACACAGTTACAGTCCTTGCCCAATGCCTTTAATACTTGTAAATATGCCCTGCTGGACTCACCGGGCTGTTGCTTCCTCGACGCAAGCACGAGCCGGGCGTGAACTCTGTTCACCGGTTGATCATACAGTCCTTTCAGTACCTTTATGGCTGCGGTGTAAGTGGTCTCATCCTGGATGTTCTCGTAGACTCTCAAGGACACCATAGACAGCAATGCTGTTAGACGCTGGTTATCCTCCTCTACCTGAATGAATCTCAGGAAGTTTTCAAAGTTCAGCAGCCAGAACTTAAAGGCTTTGAAGGCTGTAGCTGACTGTGGGTCGATATCAAGTTTTTCTGGCCGAGTTAAACGCTCCATCCCTTTCAAAAAAATTCTTTTTGCTAATAAAATTGTAGAGCTCGTCGAAAGAACCAAAGACTTGTTGATCCAAACCAAGGCTTTTATCAGCAAAAGACCGGAGCTCTTCACAGGTGGCCAACCAGTCCGGAATGATCCGACCTGGCTAGGGACACAACCCTTTAAGGCCCAGACAATAGGTGTGGCTTAGCTCTCAGCCAATCGCTGTAAGCACAGTCTAGATACAGTAACTATATACACTATGTACATTGGTGATAGATCTGTACTATCACACTATATCTTGTTTTTTGTTTGTATGTGTGTCCAGACTCTGCGGCTATGACTATGCCTTCATGTTCACTGGCATTTACACTATTGATACACTTTTTCACATGCTGCATCACCAACATCGAAGTACTCGAGATGGCAAAGGCTGACAGCATCGAATCCACGCTGCTGAAGATCCAACTGCGCTGGGTAGGTCACGTCTCCAGAATGGAGGACCATGGCCTTCCCAAGATCGTGTTATATGGCGAGCTCTCCACTGGCCACCGAGACAGAGGTGCACCAAAGAAGAGGTACAAGGACTGCCTAAAGAAATCTCTTGGTGCCTGCCACATTGACCACCGCCAGTGTGCTGATATCGCCTCAAACCGTGCATCTTGGCGCCTCACAGTTCGGCGGGCAGCAACCTCCTTTGAAGAAGACCGCAGAGCCCACATCACTGACAAAAGACAAAGGAGGAGAAACACTCAACCCCAACCCACCAATTTTCCCTTGCAACCGCTGCAACCGTGTCTGCCTGTCCCGCATCGGACTTGTCAGCCACCAACGAGCCTGCGGCTGACGTGGACATTACCCCTCCATAAATCTTCGTCCACAAAGCCAAGCCAAAGAAGAAAACTTGTTCACGTGCTGCAGAGCAAGTTCACTGGCATGGCATATCTTCACAATATGAAACAGAAAAGGACACAGTTCTACAAAAGCTCATCAAGAATCTGAATGAAGGATGACCTAGAGGTGAATGTCAGCCATACAATAACATCGGAGCTGAGTGCTGTCAATGGGCTTCTACTCAGTCAGAGCAAAATTGCCATTCCTCAATCACTGAGACAAGAGATGCTGAAAAGGGTGCACGAGGGGCACCTTGGAATTGAAAAATGCAGGAAGAGGGCCAGAACGGCTGTTTATTGGCCTGGGATATAAATGCTGACAATGAATGGATGATGTCCAGCTGTGAGACCTGTTTTAAACATCAAGCAAAGCAGACAAAGGAACTCATGATAATAGCTGACGTACTAGCAGAACCATGGCAGAAAGTTGGGACTGATCTCTTGCACATGAATGGAAATAATTACTTTCTGGTTATTGATTATCGATTGAACTGTCATGTCTGCTGCTTGTGTGATCCAATATATGAAATCAATCTTTGCACAGCACAGGATTCCTCAAATTGTCTACAGTGACAAAGGACTATGTTACAGCTATAGAAAATTCCAAAACTCTGCATTCACAGTCAGTGAAAGGAGTTCACGTAGTTAAACAGTTGCCCAAGAAAGCATGAGACAGTGGCTCAGATCTGTATCTAGCACTATTGAGTTACAGAGCTTCACCAATGGCTGAGTTCTGATGGGACTTAGACTATGCAGCACACTTCTCTAATCTGCAGACCCAAACAAGAACCAAGATGTCGAAAGGAAACAAAAGTGTCTGCAAGGGAGACAAAAGGCAAACTATGACCAGTCAGCAAGAAGCTTAGGGCCACTGGCACAACATGACACAGTGAGACTCAGAGATTCCAGCACTTGGGACACAAAGGCTACTGTTCTGGGAGAAGTAAATCCAAGATCCTACACTGTCAGAACAGAGGAGGGTCAAATACTGAGGAGGAATCAAAGGAGCCTGCTGAAAATGCATTAAGAAGATCCACATGAGTTGTCAAAGCACCTGACAGACAGAATCTATTAAAAGAACTGCACACTTTAAATTGAAAAAATACTGCATCAACGTGTCATGTTTGATTAAATATCTCAAGGATGTCCTGATAGAGTGTAGTGATAGAGTGCTACCACCAGGAGGAGTGGAGACAGAATGTTGCCAATGTTGTTGCATCTTTAGTAGATTCAAGATGAATGCCTTCCCATGAGGTCTGGCATGTGTGTGTTCTGTTTTAGTGCTGGTTGCTTAGTTAATAAATCTAGTTGTTTTGAAAAGAACCCAAGTTTCTTTATTGTAATAAAAGAATCATCACCAAGAACAAGCCTGTTTTCAACACATTCTTTAAAACCTGTTTACTCGCTATGGAGTTTCTCCAGCACATTTTTGTAATGCACTAGGCCTCACCTTCTGTAGACGTTCTTGTTTAATTGTCTTCCACACACAATGGTCTTGATTGTTTTCCCAGAGCATTGTTTTTTAATTAGATTTCCAGTCTATGATTTATAACTCAACTACCTGCTGTCCTGTGCCTGAACAAATGAAGTGATTCTCTCTCTGCAGGATATAGTGCAGCAGACAGCAATATAATTAAGTCATTGTATGCATCGATAACATCTCAATTTCCATCATCTCTTTTTTTATTATGTATTTCTTTCCTTCTGGTACACTGTGCTCATCAACATCATTTTCTCTATTTTACTTTAAATAGTGAACCCAATGGGCAGCTGATCTAGCTCTTGAAATTCACTCTCTCCACCACCATAACCTTCATATATCTTCTGGAAATAATCAATTAAGGTTCACCGATTTCATCGCTAAATGTTGGAATTCATATTCTTGGATGTAATAGCTCAATTTCAGTTTGAGGTGTACTTTAAACTTTACAAGAGTAACTTCAGGGATTTCATTTTTGTGTTCACACATTCTCCAACTAATTAAAAGATATAACCTCTTTTCATCTGTCCACAAGGGGAAATAGCTGACCTTCTCTATATTACAGTTGCTATTCAGGATACAATTTAGTTCAATCTTTCAGAAGACTTCTGCAACATCATGTCTTCTGTTGAAATTGTGCAGAGACTGTTAACTTTGTTACACACCCAATTACCAGAAGTCTTTGTTATAAATTCAGTAGTAGCATCTTCGTAACATATAGATTTTCCACATAGTTATCTGCCATCTCCATGTTACAACCATTTTCCAGAAAACGATTCATTGACTAAATTTGCAGACTAATCTCTGTGTCTCAACAATTTGCTTATCCCCCGATATCGTGCCACATCTCAAGTAAATGATATCATGTGTTTTCTTTATCTAGAATATGGCACACCCATAGGTAAATCGAAACACAAGCACACGGGATTCTTATGACTAGCGAATATAATCTTCTACTCTTACAATGAACTACCAACACATAACATAATTATGGGTTAGCACAACATCATGGGTCGAAGGGGCTGGACTGTGTTTTAGTGTTCTATTTATTAGGCTAGACTTTCCATTCATGTCAATGTATTACAACATGACAATATTTTCAAACTTCAACAATAATAATTATAGCCCAGGGGCAACAAATGTTTGAATCTCCTTGGAATCAATGATGCAGCAAATACTTTGTAATTAATACAAGGAGTATGCTTATCTGGTATCTTTTGTGTCCTCCACCTCCCCATATGACTAACCCTCATCCCAATTATCCCAGGATCACCAAAAGATCCATCTGCCCTACTGAACTGTCACAATCATTTTTCTCTTGCATTAACTGCAACTGTGAATATTTAATTATCTATCATTTGGTATTTATCACTTCATTTCTGTCTTGCATTCATGGTAAATTACTATTTTACAATTCGATTGCAGTTAATGCATCTTATGTACCTGATTTGGCTGCAGCAGGCATGAAATTAGATGTGGTTGTACATTGTTCCTGTATTCATGACAATAAACTCTTAATGAAGATTGAATCACAACTTGCTTTCTGTCAAACATCTCAAAGCATTTCACAGGAGCATCAACAAACAAAATCTCAGATCAAGTGAAACGTGAAAGCCTGAAAACGCTGTGGTTGTAGTAAAAACACACCAAAATGTTGGAGGAACTCAGCTAATCTTTTCAGGAGAAAAAGATACATTGCCCGACATTTCGGGCCTGAGCCCTTCTTCAAGGAATAAGCAGAATGAGCCAAGAGCAGGAAATCTCAGGAAGTCTCAGCATTCAGACAATATTGGCTGGGGGAGGAGTCCAGACCAACAAAAGGTAATTGGACATGATAAAGGACAAGGTAAGAATTTATCATGTTTGGAGCGACAGAGATAGGGAAAGACGATGGGGGCATAGACATATCTAAGGTATGGCAGCCTTGGGTGCAACTTGAAGGGGAGATGCCATTGTCCTTCCCTTGCCTGCTCAATGTTGAACTCCTGAGGAAGTGCTCAGTAGCTTTTTATATCCCTCAGCAGTGTTCTTCACTGTGGCAGTTCTTCTGAGGTTCACAGCGCAATTAATTAAATTGGCCTCCTCCCCCCACCCCCCCGCCCCCCTTTATGAGCAAAGTATACGTATGTTTAAAAAACACATCCACAATGCTGCAGAACCATCTCTGGTTCAACCAAGATCAAAATAACAAGGGCACATTAACAGCCAAGAGCCGCAGACTTAATGAGCCAAATGGCCTTTGTGCTCCGGAAGACCCCATCCACGAAGATAAAATAGGATTTTCTGTACAGTAACCACTGCCAGTCACATTTTGTTCTAATAAATGCACCACAGTTAATGGTAGTTTATAAATTAGAGAGTGTCCCTGCATAGTTTAATCAAACAAAGGTGAATAAGAAACAAACAATAAATTCCACTGACAGTCCTGGATAATAATTTATTTCACTCTGCCCTTAAAACATTATTGTTGTCATTTTTCTACAACATGCAGCTCCATGAGAAGGAAATTGGTTCCATGTTTTGACCATTATCATAATTCATTTTATATTGCAGAGTTTAAATTACGCAGGAAAGCTAGGCAAGGCTGCATTCAGCCGAAGGAAGGGGAGTGAGTAAACCTGACAAATCTAAGGGTTAACTTCCCTCCAAACCCTGGCGTTAGCAACGTGTGACGTTTAAGAATATATGTTCTTAACAATGAACATTTAGCCTGCAAATTCTATAAAGATGGTTTTCTCAGTGGATCAGTGTAGATCAAGCAGACAGGGAACAGCATTCATACATTCACATCCCATTCACACAGTCAGACTTGTCCTGGACTGAAACTCTGATGCACCCAAAGCCTGGAGCCCAGTCTGAAATACCCCAGCCTGGAGCCTGGGCCTATCCAAATACGATTTCAACACGACTGCAGCCAATCCCAACACAAGTGTGGTCAATCCAAATCCAAATTTGACCTTGACCCAACCCCAGCCAACCCGAGATCAACCTTGACCCAATGCCAGCCAACCGGAAAATGACCTTGACCTGATCCAAGCAATCAGACTCTGACTGAATGATGCATTGCTGGAAGAACTCAGCCGTGGGTAGAAATGCTCAATCGAACTGCCAAGACCTTAAATAGGTCACAATAGAGGGCCTTGGCTCAAAATTGAGGGACCGTTTCTACTCATGGACACTGACTGACCCACTGGGTTCCTCCGCCAATTCTTTGCTCATGATTGTAGCATCTGCAGCGCCAATATTTCTCTGTCTGGACATTTTCACTCGGGTGAACCTCTGGTCCATTTCTTACACAATCGCATCACCGACATCAATTTGAAATCGATGCCCAAATATCATCCTCCATCACGGTCTAGACCCTTGGCTAACTTAGTGACATCGCTCCAAACTGACCCTGGTTGGCAGAGAGCAGCCCAACTCCCTCGAAATGCACAGCTAGGTTGCAGTGTTGCAAGAGATGGACCAAGTGAATTTGAGGTTCGGGTGGAAGTTGCCCGCCAGGCCATGCTGCCCATTCTATAGCCTGTCCAGAATGACAGTCTGAGTAGGTCAGTAAGGAAGAGGCATTTTACAGATGAAAATCAGTGTAATAACCCTAATGCTCGTGTCAGTTTCTCACCATCCCCCGTATTCTCGGACCTTTGTCTTCTGGTTGAACGTGGTGCTCCCCTCTCTCCCTCCCCTTAAGATGCAGGCTCAGTGGAAGGAGAGGACAAGGAGGAGCACGTTGTGGAGAGAGGAGGTTGCGAGGACAGGCAGAGAAGGCAAAGTGGATGGCACAGCGGCGATGAGGGATGGTTGTGGGGTGAAGGGCTTAAGTAAGTTTTAATGGGGGATGGGCGCATTTCAGTGCTTGCATAGATACATCAATGCAAGGGGAGAAAAAGGAGGGGAGGGTTTTACCAAAAGCCAGAGAAGTCAATATTAAATCTATCCAGTTGGAGAGTGCCCAGTCAGAGTTCCGATGTTGTTCCTCCAATTTGCGGTGATCTCAGTCTTGCAGTGTTTGAGACCATGCACAGACGTGTCAGCTATGGAACGGGATGGAGAAGTGAAATGGGTGGCAGCTGGGAGATCTACACTTTTGCGGAAGACAGAGCTGAGGTGATCATCAAAGTGATCTCCCAGTCTGTGTCCAGTCCAGAGCACTGGATACAGTGGAAGACCCCTGTAGATTCACAAGTTAAATGTTGCTTCATTTTGAAGGATTGGTTTGGGCCCCAAGAGGTGGTGAGGGAGGAGGTGTGGGTGCTCATGCAGCATTGTGAAACACAAAATCTGCAGAGACTGTGGTTTTAGTAAAACACATAAAAATGCTGGAGGAACTCAGCCAATCTTTTCAGCATCTTTAGGAGACAAAGATATATTGCTGACATTTTGAGCCTGGGGCCTTCTTCAAGGAAAATTCAGAATAAGCCAGAAGCAAGAAATCTCAGAAAGTCTCTGAATTCAGACAATGCTGGGTGGGGAAGGAATCCAGACCAAAAAAAGATGTTAATTGGATATGACAAGGGACAAGTAAGAATTCATCATATTTGTGCAAAAGGAGGTGGAATGGAGAGATGTGGAAAGAGGAAATGGGGTTTTTTAATGAAAGCCAGAGAAGTTTATATTAATGACATCCATTTGGAGGGTGCCCAGCCAGATCTCCTGCAGTCACAGGGGTAGGTCCCAAGGGTGTGATTGATGGGGAGGGAGGAGTGGACAAGGAAGTTACAGAGGGAGCAGTCCTTCTGGAATGTGAATTGGGGAAGAGAGGGGACTATGTGTCTAATGGTGGGATCACATAATAGGTGGCAGAGATGGGTGTGTTGGATGTAGAGGCTGATGGGGTGGTCGGTGAACGCAAGAGGAATCCTGTCCTTGTTGCATGTGAGGGTGGAGGGAGCCAGGGCAGATATGCGGGTAATAGAAGATATGCGGGTGAGTGCCAAGTTGATGGTGGGTGAGGAAAAGCCACACTGTTTGAAGAAGGTGGACATCTCTGATGATCCGCATGGAAGTCCTCATCCTGGGTGCACATGTGATAGAGACAGAGGAATTGAAAGAATGGAATCTTACAGGGGACAGGGTAGGAAGAGGTGTGGTCAAGGTAGCTGTGAGGGTTAGTGGGTTTCTAGAAGATGTCTGTCAAGCGATGCTTTCCCGAGATGGATACAGAAAGACTGAGGAAAGAGGGAGCGTTTTGAGTGATGGACCAAGTGAATTTGAGGTTGGGGTGGAAGTTGGCAGCAAAATGGATGAAGTCATCAAGCCCATCATGGGTATACTGCGCAGAATCAATGTAGTCATCAATGTAGCAGAGGAGGAGTTGAGGGGCTTTGCCTGCGTGCTCCATGTAGCCAACAAAAAGGCAGCCATAGTTTGGGCCCACACAGGTACTCATGGCAACCACTTTAAGCTGGAGAAAGTAAGTTGAGTCAAAAGGAAAAATTATTGAGCGTGTCGACAAGTTCTGCCAGCTGGAGGAGGGTGGTGGTGGAGGAATACTGATTGGTTCTAGTGTCCAGAAAGAAACAAATGGTGTTGAGGCCTTGAGTATGGGGAATGGAGGTGTATAGGGATTGGAAATTCATGGTAAACATGAGGCAATCAAGCTTAGGGAACTAGAAGTTGCTGAAGTGATGAAGGGCATGTGAAGTACCCCGGATATAGGTGGGGAGTGACTGGATCGGGGGGGGGGGGGATGACAGACAAAATAGAGTCAAGGTAAGCGGAGACCAATTCAGTGGGGCAGGAGATCGTGGAAACAATGGGTCTGCCAGGACAATTGGGTTTGTGGATCTTGAATAGGAAGTAGAAACAGGCAGTACAGGGTTGTGAAAAAATAAGGTTGGACGCCATGCCGGGGAGGTGACCAGAAGTGATGAGTTCAGGGATGGTAATGTGATAGAGTGGTTTGGTGGAATTTGGGGAGATCCTGTTGGAAGGGTAAATAAGAGAAAGTGTCTAAGAGTTGTCATCTGGATTCAGCCAGCTAGAGGTCAGTGAGCCAGACAACAACACCACGATCTCAGACAAAACCATATATGATAGCTAGGTCGAAGACTATTGTAGCTCAAATACAGGAAAAAATAAATCAAAGACTTTTTAGGAGAGAATTTCAGAGTTTTGAGCAACGGAAAACAAACTTTTGAAAATGAGTGCGATGCAACTATATTTAGAATAATTGAAGGGCCAGATCTAACATAAAGTAGACATCAAGAGTAAGGGCAATGAAGGAAATTTCAAGCAATCGAGGAGGAGGTCTTGGAGGACGCTTTAAATGCTTTGATTGACATGGAAACATTGCTTTATGGCAAAGTCAGAAATACATGGTGGTTGTGGGGGTGAAAGTGTTTGAGGAATTTTTCTGCCCTTTTCACACTGGTTATTGGACAAACTATCTGACGATTTAAAGACAATGAGAGGTCTCCAGACGAGCAGTCAATGTAGTGTTTTAAAAATAAATTATTTCTACCATGGAGGAATCATAGCAGCTAACTTGCATGGAGTAAGGGTCCAAGAACATCATTTGTGTAAATCTCAGGCTATTAGTGCATATTAGAAATCTTAAAATATTCTCACCTCACTTTGGGCATAATTAAAATATCCACACTTCTGTAATTTATTTTCATAAATTCACTATCTATTAAAATTGCAAATTAAATGTTTTAAAGAGTAAAAATTTTATGATAGCCCAAAAATATATTAAAAAAGCAGACAGTTGGGACTAAATTTCCCACACAATTGATCCACAATTAATGCTAATTTTTGCTTTTGAAGCAAGCTTTCGGATTTTACAGATCAATCATAATTAATGATAAACGTATTCAAGGCAATGCTACATGTGCGTTTTAGCAATTCCTTTAATTTAATGATGGAGTGGTATAAAGATATTTTACTCTGACCTTATTACTTAATTAAGTTAACCAAAATAATGATTTAGTGAAAAGTATGCATCTAATGCCAAATATATGGCATTCGATTGACATATATTATATATGGCATTCAAATAGAACTGTACGAAATGCATACTTTACTGGGGCAAAAATTTGGGGTTTTAATGAGAACAATTTTAATTTGTTCACTTTATAATATCTTGAGTTAAACATGCATACGTGGAAGTTTCTGAACATGACACCCTGCTTCTCTGTACTCTGCAGCATCATTAAACTGATGTGAATCTCAACTTTATATGTTGCAAAAACAGTGAAAATATCAAGACTGGCTTTGAAAGGGGTGATTGAGTTTTTAAACTCAACTACTGCTGTACATCTCTGGTCATGAAATTCAGATTTTGCATTTTAAAGACCATTATTGCTGCAGGAGTTTAAAACTCAGAAATTTTCTGAACTATTAACGATATTTTGATCTCAGATTGCCAGAGCGCTAGAGGTGAATTTATGGACACTTGATGTCTCTGATGGGACTTCTCTATCTTACTGTGGAGATGCCGGCCCATGCTCGACGCACTTCTATGTACTTATATAACAAAAAACATTAATGAATTGTGGGTACAATTACATTTTGTCTATTAGCACATAACATAAAACAGTAAATGAATCCTGAATCCCCACTGCACATGAAAATTTTGATTTCATCTTCTATAACTGAAAAAAATATATTTCAATTATTTTTAGTTTCTACTTTGCTATCTGTAAGATTTTTCTTTAATGAATTGTTGATCTGTCTGACCACTCATGCACTGCTTCTGATGTCTTCTGCTCCCCGATCAATAAAGCTTGGTGAATCTTTATTATTAAGAGATCAGTCTTCACTATTTACTGTAAAATATGGGTCAAATTAATTTTGCAACAAGTTAACTGCAAAAGGTCTTGTATTACTGAGCCCTTATGAAATTAATATTTTATAAGGTTGATGTGCAGAATGCAATCAAGCTAAATCAGCATTAAAAACAAAATAGGTTGGTGCCAAGTGTAGACAATAACCCCGGTCACTACACGAGAAAGTAACCTACCAGTACTAAAGAAAAGCACATCAAACTGAACTATGTAATTCACACCAACTTACTGCATGACACTGACAAAAGACAAAGGAGGAAAAACCCAACACCCAACCCCAACCAACCAATTTTCCCTTGCAACCGCTGCAACCGTGTCTGCCTGTCCCACATCAGACTTGTTAGCCACAAACAAGCCTGCAGCTGACGTGGACATTACCCTTCCATAAATCTTCGTCCGCGAAGCCAAGCCAAAGAAAGAAGAAGAATGCATGTCTAATCAGTATATACACTCCTCATTCACACAAGCTCCCTTCTTTCTAATGCTACGTGTTAATTGCTATGTAAATAACGATACAGTGCCTTAAGTGAAGCATATGTCTTGCACAAGTTATCATTAGACCAATATTTCCCACTAACATTTTCAGAATTCATTGAGTTTTATTTTAGTTCCTTGTTCCGTTGCTGGAAACAAATGTAGAAAAAATGTTCAATCTCTGAAACACATCTTATCATATCATAAAACATTGTAAAATGACAAAACTATACTCAAAAAGGAATATGCTGTAGCAGAATGTTAAGAATACAAATTAACTCAGTAAATTGAAACAAATACTTGCTTAACAAACACTTTCTATCACTACTGCCTTTCTTTGAACATTCAAAGAGCTTCATATCCTTTCTATAGGCACTGATATAGTGAGATTTATCAAGTGATTATGGAGAATAGATAATGGAGCAAAGGAAGTTAAATTATCTTCATATCTTGTTAATTCCGCCACAGTCAAGATCAAATCATTGGGGATTTCTGCAGAAGTCTGTTGGATCAAGACAAAGACAATAGCTGAGGAATGTACTCATCCCCTTTATTATTTGTTGTATGGTCCTGGAATATGATTTTGCACAGAATATTCAACAGTGTTTGTAAGATTAATGCACTGAGGATCTTATTTTGATGTGTTGTTTTAGCCTTGTGGCAGGCTGGGACAAGTGGAAGAGAAAGGAGGATTTTAGATTCTGAATGAAGGGAACTAGTGTCGGAATAATGATACAGTTTAGTATCTCCGGCTAACCAAAGTGTGGAAGGTTGGTTATATACATCCTAACTTGAGAGGGCAGTGAATGTGTTGGAGCTCAAGGATGAGAAGAAAGACTTTGCCTATGCATCTGTGATGTCTACTATTGTCTATTTGTCATTGAGAGGTTTCTTTCTTTTTTTTGACTTATTTTGTGGATGTTTCTTATCTCCCAGCCTTCAGTAAACAGGCATGACTGACAGCATGGAGAACCAAGAATTTTACAACGTATCTGCTGTGCTCTCATCCTTCTATTGAAATCGTCATTGAAATTTGGCTGCTAAAGGCTCCATTCCAGCGAAGTCATCTAGAACATTTTCAACAGTAGATTTGTGAGGACATCAAATGCAATCAGATTAGTTATACCCCCTGTACTAAATCTGAGTAAAGCAAGACTTCACCTGCTACAAACCCTAAATGATTTGCACAAATCTGGAGCAATTCAGTTGCCCATATTAATGGGATGCATGAAGTTAGCCTTAGGTAGTCTTCCACATTCACTATTTCTCTATCATTTAGATACAGATGGCCCTTTGCCGAACTAATTTTATGCTTAGACCCAATGACCTATACCCTCCTATCAATGTACCAATCAAAATGTTTCTTAATTGTCAATATTGAGCCTGCATTCATGCTTAACCCATATCCTCTATTTCCTGTCTCACCTAACCTCAGTGGAAAATGCCTGCTTGTATTTATCTATAGCTCTCATATTTTTGAATGCCACCCTAGCAAATTTCCGCTCATTCTTCTGCATTCCAGGAATGAAATCCTAACCTGTTTAACCTTTCCCTGTAACTCGGTTCCTCAAGTCCAAGCAACTTCCTTGTAAATAAATTCTGCAATCTTGCAATCTTATTGCTATCTTTCATGTTGTATATTTTCAAAAGAAAATTTGGCTGCCTTCTACCTTTGGTTCTGGGAAATCTTTGCTCTTTGGCCAATTCTCTGATTGTGGATTGGTCCTTATGGTTCATCTGTAAAACCCCATTAGAGCTTTACTTAAATTCAGGTGGAAGACTACTTCTGACAAAATAAGTTGAAATTAAAACCCTGTTTCTTTCCTCACAGGATGCTGTATGACACGCTAAATATTTATCTATAGCATTTTCAGATTTTCTTTCAGATTTTTGCACCAGAGCTTTGTTGTCTTTCTGCAAGATCACTGACAAACATGAGCATGACTTTGTGCAACATTCCCACAACTTCTATGCACTCTCCCCTCTGTCTTGATGAAGGGTTCTGGCTCGAAATGTTGACCATTATTTTATTTGCAATTATTGTTGCTTCACCTGCTAAGTTTCTCCAGTAGATTGTTTGTTGTTTCTACTCACCTTACTCAGTTTATAATCATTAACCAATTCTACTTGCCTTGATGCTTTTTTTAAATTTTACTGAGATTACGCATACTGATGCAAATCTACCAAAACCACAAAAATGCCTTTCAAATATTAACAAATTCATTTAGTCACAATTTTGACCAAATATGATCCTGTTTAATTTGCCACGCTAAACAAGTTAATGTAACATGGCAGAAAACAGTATTAGAAAGAACCAGCTTTTAAAATGAAATAGGCCTAGTACTAGAGTCAGTCCTCATTGTTCAAAACAAAACAATAAGTAACAACATTATTAAAATTATTAAAAGAAATCAAGCCCTGTTCTTTCTGTCAGAGTATAAACTGTCTTCAATTCTGCATTAGTAAAACACAACAGATTAAATCCGTACATGCTCTCACAGAATTTGGTAAGGATGCTTGGCTTCTCCTGGTTCCTTCTCTGCCGAAACCAGCGTTGAATTGTGCGAACATCCCAATCCAGTTGCTTGGAAAGCCCTTCCAATCTCTTTTCATCTGGATGCTAAACAAAAAAAAGATAATTTAGTCAATCATAAATTTCTCCTTGATAAATAATACAGCATCAAAATGTGCCTCACGTGCAACATCCACATACACAGACACTGAGATCAAGAGGACACAAGCATGTCTAAGAGACATCTTTTACAACCAAGAGAGGCAAGGAAGGTGAGACGTTCAAAGTCTGCTCTCTTATTGCAAATTCAGGGCAAAACAAAAAGCAAATAACTTTCATAAATTGTTTCTTGCCATGAAGATACTATCTGCAAATCACTGCAGATTTTGCATGAATACAACTTCAGATAATGTGTTTAGGACTGCAACAGGGAATTACAGGCCTGAGCGCCTTTTGCTTTTTCCTTAAGCACAGGTCAGGTTCCGTCCACCACTGCTTCATCAACTCCATTCACTTACTCTAGGTGAAAGGAGCTTTCACGTGAGCCCCGGGACAAACTCTGCATGATACTCAGTGTTATATTCAAGATTCAAAATTCCTTTATTGTCATGTAATAGCACAAAACATGTAATATGACACAAAACTGTCTTTTGCCTACCGTAAGGCATACAAGGTCAAATTTCAGATTTATTCTCAGAGTACATCACAGATGACAGGTTCAAAGATAGACTGAAGGTGGCGGGACATTCACATTGCGAGGCTTGGTGTCCAACAGGAAATTGTAAAATAATGAAGAATTTACTTGTTTTCTGAGTGTATGCCAAATTAAGCAGAGTATTATTACAGCTACAGTAGACAGACACTTTTGCAAGTGAAGTAGGTGTGGTTATATTCATAGAGTCCATTTGATTTTGATCAAATCCATTCCCCGCCCCTCCCCACCACCCCGAAACTGGAACGGACTCACCATGACTGGTAGGTTTTGGCATTGGCAACTAGACCATAAACAACGAAGGGTAAAGTGGGGAGGCCTGTGTGCCAGGCTACGGCTAAAACCACTCAGGCCAGCGCTACCGGATATTTTCCTTGTAAATGCTCAGTCTCTGGTGAAAGAAAATGGATGAATTGAAGACCTGGCTCCTCACACAGGAACTTTAGTATAATTATTTTTATGGAGACATGGCTCAATAGCGGTATATCAAACATTGTGGTGGATTTGAAAGGTCGAACATTTTTCAGGGCTGACCGAATAACGGCAGTGAGAGGGAAAAGGGAGGTGGGTTGTGCATCGATGTAAATCAATTATGATGCTCTAACTTCATCATTGCTGACATCTGATTATCAAGTGTAGACCTTTTTACCTACCAAGAGAATTTACTTGGATCATCACTGTTGCAGTTTATATACCTCCGGGTGCAAATGCCAAAACTGCTTTGAATGTTCTTAAGGCTGCAATTGGCAAGTTGCAGATATCACATCCAGATGGTGCCTTTTTGTGTCTGGAGACTTTAATCACTATATTTATGCTCGGTGCTTGCAGGATTTCATCTAAATGTGACATGTAATATGCGAGGGGACAAAACATTAAATCAGATTTACACAAATGTGGCTGATGCATACAGAACTACTGTCCTCCCTCACTTGAGTCAGTCTGACCATCTTTCACTGTTTATGATTCCCAAGTACAAACCAGATATTAAATGGGTTAAACCCGTAATTAAGACTATCAAGATCTGGTGGGGTGGGGGGGTGGTGGGGGGTGAGTTGGCTGACTTTGTTCTTCAGCAGCATTTTCAAAATACAGACTGGAGTGTGTTTGCTAATCCTGTCACAGGAGATTCTCAAATCGATAACGAGGTACACGCCAACTTTGTTATTGAGAATATAAATTGGTGTGTGGATGGAGTAACATCACAGAAACTGTTGGATGAACAGTAAGGTTCGTCATTTGATCAAAGACAGAGATTCAGCCTTCAGATCTGGAGACCAAGAGTTATATGGATTGGCCAGGTCCAATTTAAAGAGGGGAATCTCTTGGCTAAACATATATACAAACAGAACATTGAGGAACACTTTGCTTCCTTGGTCTCAGAATGCATGTGATTATAAATCATCTGGTATATCACCCGTTCCGAGTTGTGACCCCCTTAAAATTCTCTGAGGAGCTTCATTATTTTTTACGCTCATTTCGATTGAGAAAATAAGGACGTCTCTTTCAAGGTGGATCTTGCACTGAATGAATCACCTCTCTCGTTTTCTATTATGGATGTATGGGCCATCCTTAGAAGGGTGAATGTACAGAAGGCAGTTGGACTGGATGGCATACCTGGTCGAATGGTTAGAGCTTGCACAGATCAGTTGGAAGAGGTTTTTACGGATGCCAAGCCAGTTGTTTCAACAAGTTTAAAGACTGCTATAATTGTGCCTTTGCCAAAGGCACAGCAGCAGGTAGTGAGAACTGCCCAATGGATTGTTGGAATGCAATTGCCTACCATCGAATCTATCTCTAGGGGATGGCCGGGCGACAGCCCCCGGCCCGAGCCGGCCAAGGCGCAGCGCTCGCCACCAAAACAAAAAAGAAGAATCTATCTCTAGGGGACGATGTTTGGACCGGGCAAGGAATATCATTAAAGATGCAACACATCGTAACCACAAACTATTTACTCTCCTACTAATGGGCAGATGTTAGAGGAGCCTTCACCCAAGAACTATTAGCAATTCACGGCATTGAGCGGGGCTGCACTTATATTTTAGAATTAGTAATCCTTTTTTTTTAAACAATTTATTTTAGAATAATGTGGCTTTAATTGCACATGGTTTATCGTGCGCTTATTGTAATATATATATAACTCTATTTTACATTGCTGCTTATGTTTCATTGGCTGGTACACTAGCATAATGACAATAAAATGTATCGTCATTATCCCATACAACCTAGAGATCTTTTTTCCCGTGGGTGAGGCAGAATTACCACTTATTGGTAGTCAAAAAACTGTACTCAAGAAGATGTGTATACATGTAAACAAATAAAGAAATTTAAGCAAACTGACTGTGCAATACAGAGAGAGAGAAAATCAATAATGTACAAAAGTAGGAGTCCTTAAATGAGCCCCTAATTGAGTTTGCTGTTGAGAAGTCTGATGGTGGAAGGGCAGTAACTGTTACTGATCCTGGTGGTACGAGTCTTGTAGTAGGCCCTATTTGTCGTTTTAAGAAAAAAAAAACAAGACAGTGTTTCCCTGAACCTGCGGTGCTACATAAAAAAAATAACAACTACAAACAGCATTGGAATGGAAGCACCAGGATCCGATGTGGCTGCTGAGAGCAACTGCTGCGCCGCCATCCTGGGCCCTTAGCTGCCACTATGTCCCCGCAGGACAGTGAGATATCACAATATTAAACTCTCTCTTACACACACATCTCCAATTACATGCAACTACTTAAAATGTATATTAAAAAAAAGGTGCCACAATACATTGATTTTCAGAGGTTACAGAAGAGACAGGTTGAAGAATGTCTTTAGGTGTTAAAATGTCCACTAGAGACCGTTCACCTGATCCAAAGAGGACACTGCAGGCTATTACTGCGCCGCCGTCAAGCCCAGGTTTCCTGACATCTGCTGGACTCTGAATGTTAAATCGTCTTTTTTAAAGGGAAAACTACTCTCATACTTCACCATCCCTCAAGGTTGAAGCCATGGCATCACCCTCATGAGGCCCCAGCAATCCTGGACACGCATCTTCAGGACCCCCGAACCAGGCCCACAACTCTGCCACTCCAGACACCTCAGGATACCTCCTCCGGCTCCACCGCTCCAAACTCCTCAGTACACCTCCTCCAACTTCGCCACACCATCTCCATGACTCCCAGCAACAGGCAACATCAACTCCACGCAGAAGACTGAAGGCCATATCGCCCCATTTGAGGTGTCAATCCCCTCACCCTTTCAAGTTTGCAATGTAAGCTCCATCCCCTGGTAGTTGAATCTGTGCACGTTGTGGCCTCTTTCAGAGATCCGCTCTTGCTTGCTGTTCCCCAAATTTTAACATCTGACTCCATGTTCCAGACTCCATCTTTGCACGACACCTAGCTGGGGGGGTGTCCTGTAGCACCAGTACAGAGAGGCCACTATGAACTATACCCGTGCCACCATTTTGTGGAACCTATACCTCTTATACCTCTATCCTGATGGTAGCAATGAGAACAGAGCATGAGCTGGGTGATGTAGATCCTTGATGATTGCTTCTGGTCTTTGACGGCATTGTTCCCTGTAGATGTTCTCGATGGTGAGGAGGGTTTGGGCTGTAAATTTCTGAGCTGTGTCCTCTACCATTTTTCGCTCAGGAATATTGGTGTCATCGTAAGAGCCCAGGATGCAGCCAATCAAACAAAGAATCGCCATTGATGTTGCCTGGTGCACATAACAGTACGAGAGAAAGAGATGCAAAACAGTGTCCCTTCAGAGACACTGAGTGTCCGTGGATTTGCCTCCAGTGCTCCCGCATGCACTGCAGCTGCATGGACTTCTATTTGATTCATTGGTAACCCCAGTTTCAGATCCAAACTTCTAACACGATTGTCTGTGGAAGCCTTCAGCACCCAAGGTCCTTTGGGAGCCCTTCTTGAATTCAAGTTCCGACGAATGAGTCTCCAGCAGCCCGCAGCCTGCCTCCCATACGGATGCACCAACCACGTCATCTGCAGTCTGCACGGGTCTCTCTGCCTCTGAACCCCTCACTGGTCCCCTGCTATGTAACTATTATAGATGACACTTTCCAGGTTCTAGTATTTCCTAATTTCAAACTGGGTCATCTTCAAGGAAACGTGGGGACGATATTCCGAATTACTATCTTATTAATCCAATAAACCAAACCTCGTAGATACAGCTTTATGTAGCTTTAATTCATTGATAAAATGGATAAACATTTTGTGTAACTTCACATTAATATTTTCATAATGATGAATAAACAAAGCATTTACTGTATCTAAAGATATATCGATATTCAACTTTAAAGAGATATACAAGAAATAAAATGCATTCAAGGAAAATTATCTTGAGCTCACGTCTCCTTCATAGTTCATCGAAGAATGAGATACAAGTTCTTAGTCTGCGTGGATATTACAACATATTATGTCATAATCATTAAAGTAACACTACAAACAATAGTCTTTCTTAAAGAGACAAGCACAAAATTAACTAAGAATCAAAACCACAAGTTTTTAACCTTTACATTCCAGCCCATAATTATTATAATGACTAATATATAATAATTACTATTACAGAGACACAAGTACACATGGTTGTTGTAAAAGACAGATTTTAGTAATGGGTCGATTTAAGTAACAAGCCTTGGTAAAAACATTTTCTGAATGAAACCTTTCTTATCCAGAACTGTATCCACGATTTTCCCCAGCAACCAAGAATTTCTTGGTGCAGAATCATCCATGATAATTACAATGTCTCCGCATACAAAATTGCAGTTAGCTTTAGACCATTTTTATCTTTCTTGTAATAATGAAAGATATTCTTTAATCCATCTTTTCCAAAATAGATCCGCAATAAACTGCACTTGTCTTCATCTGTGTCCTACATAAATACCTTCTTTCTGAAATTGACCTGGAGGCATTAAAGGTTTAGATTTAAGATGATTTGGTGTAAGTGCCTCAATGTCATTTGAATCGTCAGGAATTTTAGTTATTGGATGACTATTCAAAATAGCTTTGATTTCGCACAACGCTGTCTGAACTCCAGTTGAGCTCCTGTAAAGTTAGATCCATTATCAGAACATAATTCCTTTACTTGACCACATCGTGCGATAAAACGTCGAAGAACATTGATAAGAGTCTGTATCAAGCTATGATGCGACTTCAATATCATAGTCAAACAGGTAAAAATAGCTCTGTATCATTTTTCAACACTTCTTCCTCGTTTTACTTGCCAAGGACCAAAATAATCAACTCCCACGTGAGTAAATGGGGGATAATCGTGAAATTCTGTCTTGTGGCAAATCTGCCATTTGTTTTTGTCCAGGTTTAGCATTTGCACGTCAACAATGAACACATTTTGGTATAATTCTTTTGATCAATGTTGAAGTACCAAGTATCCAATATTTCTGGCGTAATCCTGTTAACATGTGATTACAACCAACATAACCTGTTTTTTCATGAATATATCGAACAACCACCATGACCTGTTTTTTCCTTAAATTAATTGAATGTTTCACTTCTTCTGACATTATTGCTTTTTCCAATCTTCTGATGATGTATTGAGAGTAGGAAGAAGATTGGAAAAAGCAATAGTGTAGAAGTGAAACATCCAATTATATTAGCTAAGGAATTTCATATTTCTGATTTGATTGTTCGACATATACATGAAAAAACAGGTCATGGTGATTGTAATCACATGTTAACAGGATTATGCCAGAAATATTGGACACTTGGTGTTTCAATATTGATCAAAAGAATTATACCAAAATGTGTTAATTGTCAACGTGCAAATGCTAAACCTGGACAACAACAAATGGCGGATTTGCCACAAGACAGAGTTTCATCTGATGAACTCCCATTTAGATTGAAAACACGACTTGCTTTTGTAACATTCACATCCTTCCTCAATTTTGATATCTCATTATCAAATGCCTTTTTCTGACAAAAACACATAATCTCCAATTTGCCAACTCATTATCTGTTAGGTATTGGCTCTTTCAAGACTTTAGATTCTGTTTTTTTTTGACACAATTTAAAAGCATAGTTTTTAACCTAAAAATCCTAAAAATTTGCTCAAATGAAACCATGATGAATGATAGCAAATTAATTGAGTAATCGGATCATTTTAATTATATATTTGAATAGCATTCACATTAGAGTGAATTAGTGTTTTGGTTTTGTTATTAATGTATTTAAGTAGTGATGTACTATCAGTCCAAAACATAGAGTCTGACAGCTCCATCTGTAATTCTCTTCATGACAGTGTCCATTTTGCTCACCATAGTAGCGGCAGTCAATTCCATTCGAGGTATGGTGATTGGCTTTAATGGAGCCACTCTGGCTTTTCCCATTACAAATCCACAATGTACTTGCTCTTGGTTATTTCGTAGAACTAAATAATTGACAGGACCAAAACCACCTTCGCTTGCATCAGCAAAGTGGTATAACTGAGCAAATGTGGCAATTCCAAAGTCTATTGGTTTAAATCATCTGTTGACTTCAAAATTCTCTAACTCTCAATCCAATTCATCCAATCTTATGCAATGGAATCTGGTATAGTTTCATCCCAACCAAATTTTCTTCTGCACAATTTTCTTGGCTATTAATATTACTGATGCCAAAGGATCATATATTGAGCTTACAATCAAAAGAATACCTCTTCTTGTCAAAGGCTGTTCTTTCAAAACAATTTGAATTTGAAAATATCAGATCAAACACACCATTGCACCCCTAGAATCCCTTCAACAGGTAGAACATCACAATCCAAGTCAATAGGTTTTATCTCCTTTGCTCTTTCTGCCTCAGGAATAACAGCCAACACATCTTGACTGTTGCTAATCCATTTCATAAGGAAGAAACCTCCTTTATCTCAGATCTCTTTCAACATGATAAAGATCTATCGCTTCTTTTTCTGAAACCATTGAACGAAGACAATCATCAACATAGGAATTATTTCTGATGATTCTTATTGTTTGAGAACTAAATTGCTCCTCATTATCTTCAGCAAATTTCCTGCGAGCAAAATTTGCACAACTCGGTGATGAAGTTGCTCCAAATAAATGAACTGTCATTCTGTATTTAATCATATCTTTACTGTAATCGCCATTAGGCCACCTTAACAATCGTAGAGAATCACAATCTTCTGATGGTACTTTTACTTGAAGAAACATTGCTTCAATATCTGCAGCAATTACAATAGGCTCTTTACAAAATCTTATCAGAACACCTATTAAAGTACTTGTTAAGTCTGGACCTTGTAAAAGTGAGAATTCAATGAAACTCCTTGAAATGATGCTCCACCATCAAATACTACACGTAGTTCTCCTTTTGTGAATGTATAACGCTATGATGAGGTAAATACTATTTTCTACCATATTTACATTCCAAGATATCTTCTGATACATTTTCTACGTAACCCTTGGTTATCATGTCTGACATGACATTGGTATATTCAAAATGAAAAGAAGAATTCCTCTTGAATTTTCTCTTCAAATTTAGCATACACTGTTCTGCAATTATTTTGTTATCTGGCATACAAATTTCCCTTTTCTTCAAAGGTAATGAGGTAGTGACAATCAATATATTTAACCGAATTTCAAACTAAATCCAGGAACTGCTTGTCCTCCTTTGATGGTTCTTGAATATCTGTGAGACATTCAGGAAAATCCATTTTAAACTGTTGTTCCCACAGATCAAGTTTGACAACTGAAATTCAGTTGAGATTTACATTTGATGACTCCTGATCATTATTCATTTTTCCTCCTAATTGTCCATTCATTGTCCATCCAATCAATATTCTTACTGCATAAGGTGTGTCATTTTGACTCCTCATTATTTCTAGAGGTTCAAGAGCATTTGGTACATCTAATCCAATTAACATCTCATTTTAGCATCAATCTTGAGTAAGAAAATGTCTTTTAGATGTTCCCACTGTTTGATATCATCCTGATAAGGAATATTTTCCTTATTCACAGGAATAGGCTTCTGAGTAATATTTGATCAGGTGGTTAAAGTTTATTGAGATGATTTTAAGGGGACTTCCATGTACAAGATGTTTTGGATATAACCAAATTGAGCACAATTTGAGCAACTGATATTGTGAGTTAAAACCACAATGGGTTGCGGATTGGGTAACAAATGGAAAAAAGAGAACAAATAAGTAGGTAATTTTTAGTTTGGAAGTCCGTAAGAGTTGAGGTGCTACTGGGATTGATACTGGGGTCCCATATGTTCACAACGTAGCTTAATGATTTTGAAGAGGGGATTAGATGTGTAATATCCACATTCACTGATTACACTAAACTAGTTAGTGGTTGATTGTAAGGAAACAGTAAAGCTTTGGGTGATATTGAAGCTAAGTAAATGGGCAAATTACACTGTCAGATAAGTGTTTCTGCTGTAAACAAGAAACTGGTACAATATTACATTCATCTTGGATATGAGAGAAAGTGATTTTTTTCTGGGAAGAATTGAATTTAATATTAAATCAAAGAACCAAAAATAAAATACCTAAAGACCCAAAAATATTTTAATTAAGTAACATAAACAATAAAGATTTGCAGTTAAAGTTGGATAAATTTCAAAAACGATTTATTATCATTGCTTTAGCAGCAGCAAAAAAATTGTATAATGATAACATGGAAAGTGGAAATATCTTTGAGATACAGCATTGGTATATAGAAATGAATAATTGTATTCCATTACAAAAAAAATTATGTATAATTTAAAAGATAATTTTGGACAATTTCAACAAATTTGGGTAAGTGCATTAGTGATCTCCAGATTCAATCCTCCAACTCTTAATGAGATCATAAAATATAGGTTATATTCTTTCAGTCAATAAAATTAGATAAAAACTAGGTGACACATCCATTTTTTCCTTTTTTTGTCTCTTTTTTTCTTTTCCTTCTGGGGGTTAATTGGGGGTGTTGAGGGAGGTGGGATGGGAAGAAAATGAAAAATGTCACTCTATACACATGAATTTATGTATGTAAAATTTATAATTTTGAATTATTGTAACTTATTAAATAAAAAAATATGAAAGAACTAAAAAAGAGTAAATGGATAAATTTATGCCAGATATGTAAAAAAAGGGTAATCAACATTGGTAGAAAAAAAAATGGTAAAATAATTGTTGAATGGCGAAAAATTGGAATGATATTGGTGTTCAGAGAGGCCAAGTACAGAAAACATCATGCATCAAGAGCAAACAATTTCTCCCTAGATGTTGCCTGACCTGCTGAATTTCTAAAGTATATTCTGTTCTTATTTCAGAATATTACAGGCTAGAATACCATGTCAGGTATTCAGCGATTCCACAAGTATAGAGTTACTGCAGAAAAAATGGTGTTAAGATCAAAGATAATGAATGACAAATTCTGGGTTTTTAAAAAAATTTTAGACTTAAAGCACAGTAACAGGTCTTTCGGGCTCACCAGGCCATGCCACCTGAATAAGCCTATGTGACCAATTAACCTACTAACCCATCTAAGTCTTTGGAATGTGGGAGGAAACCGGAGCACCTGGAGGAAACCATGCAGACATGGGGAGAACATACAGACAACTTGAAAATTGCGCTGGATTCAAACCGGTGTCGCTGCTGCAGTAATAGCATCATGCAACATGCAAACAGCTACATTAACCATGCTGCCCCAAAATACCCAGTACAGAGTTCTTCTGCAAACAGGCCAAAAGGTTATTTTGTGGCAATGCACATTCTTGGAGCAACGAACCAGCCCTACTTGTCATGTGCAGTCGGCGGGGCAGTTGTGGCAAGGATGGTGTTGTGGAACCATCTCTTCCAGTCTCGACCAGAAGGCTGCGTACGCGCTTGAATCATCAGGACCCAAGTGTATAGACGTTGGGGGCAGAACAGGATAAGGCTTAAAGTCTGCTGCGGGAGATTCAAATTAGAGCAGTTGTGATACTAGAGCTCACAGCCTGTTGCCTCCGTCTTTTTGCCACGCTCGCTCAAAATACACTACCTTGGTCTCCACGTCCTGAAGACTTGAAACAATGGAACAAGTGCTGTAGGTGCCGTCGCATTGAAACTGGCGACTTTCTGGACGAACAGGCATTTAGTTTGGCCAAGCGGAGGCCCAGTTCCAGATCAAACAGATATCCTCTGATTCAATGAGATACTTCTATGTCGTCAGCTCGCTCGACCAGGAAGCCACCTCACAAGTCGATGACCTCATTCATGCACTGCCATTTGAAGGTAAATACATGGCTCTGAAAAGCCTCTTCATTAGCACATTTGGCCTCTCACGATGCAAGCGAGCAGCCTGGCTCCTGCACTTGGATGGCCTAGGCAATAGAGCCCGCTCTGCCCTCACGGACGAGATGCTCATGCTGATGGAAAGGCACAAGCCCTGCCTCATGTTCGGGCAGATGCCCAAGGTCATCAGATTCCTCTTGGCCAACTCCAATTTTAGTGATCCCTGCAAAGTTGCGGCGCGGACGAATGTTCTCTACCGTTCGAAACACGAAGCCATAGACTCCGTTAACTGTGTTTCGGGGCCACCACCAAGGACAACACTCAAGTCTAATCCACTATGTGAGCAGGCCCCATCCCATCAGAGGATGGAGAGGTCTGATCCCAAATGGTGTTTCTATCACCAATGTTGGGGGCATCCGTCCGCAGATGCCGCCAGCCATGTTCGTTCCCGGGAAATGACGGGGCCAGCTGCCGCTAGTGGCTGCGGCAGCTAGCCGACCAAATAGTCCTCTCCATGTCTGGGCAAGCACCCCAGACTGCAGATTCCTTGTGGACACAGGAATCATACCCACCCCTCCCCCCCCCCCACAGCACTTGAGATGCACATGAGACCACACGGTCCTTCCCTTCAGGCTGCTAATAACACTGCCATCTGAACTTACGGAAAAAGGCCGATTCCTGTACATTTCAATGACAGCACATTCCATTGGTCTTTCACCCTTGCTTTGAAGGACAAACCCTTGCTTGGCACAGATTTTCTCTGGGTCCACTCGCTACTCGTCGATCTCCAGGTCACGCTCAGACCTTCCACACGGTGTACCTCAGCAGATCAAATGAACCATCCACCCAGCTCGCTTCCATGGAGACCAAACACGGCCAGTACGGCCAATTCCTCGCAGATTTTCCATCCATTCTGCACCCACAATTTAAGGCAGCCATGCCCAAACATGGCGTCCAACACCATATTACTACTACTGGTCCGCCTAGCCCTAGACAAACACCACCTTGCCAAGAAAGAGTTTAGGCACGTGGAAGAGCTGGGCATCATCCGTCACTTTGATAATCCATGGGCCTCTCCACTCCACTTGGTGCCTAAGTCCAATGATAGCTGGAGGCCCTGTGGCGATTACGCAATGACACAAGACCACTACTCAATTTCCCATATCCATGATTTCACAGCAAATCTTCATAGGGCAAAGCTTTTCTCCAAAGTACACCCGAACAACATCCAAAAGACTGCTGTTATCACCCCATTCGGCCACTTTGAGTTCCTACGCATGCCATTTGGTTTTAAAAATGCATCATAGATCTTTCAGTGCCTCATGGAGGCAGTCGGGAGAGACTTGCCTTTCCTTTTCATCTACTTAATTGACATCCTGGTACCCAACAGTTAGCCTGCAGAACACATGATGCACCTCAGTCAGCTGTTCACTCACCTTGCACAGTTTGGCCTCACTGTTAACCCAGAGAAGTGACAGTTTGGCCTCACGGAAATAGACTTTCTTGGCCACAGGATCACCCCAGCCGGCACCATCTCTTTACCAGACAAAGTCGATGCCATCTGGCAGCTTACCTTACTGAAGGAATTCATGGGCATGGTGAATTTCTACAACAGCTTCATCCCTGCAGCAGCCAAGATTGTGCGCCCTCTCTTTTTATTAAATGTTGGCCTCATCAAAGGAGCTTCAATGGACAAAGGAGCCACACACTGCATTCAAATTGACTCTGGCCCACACTAGGAGGCTGGTACACCTACGGATGGAGATACCGACAGCCCTTACCATCGATGCATCCAACACAGCCATGGACGCTGAACTGGAACAGTTAATTGATGACTCATGGCAACCCCTTGCATTCTTCAGTTGACACCTGCGACCACCCGAATTAAAGTTCAACGCATTTGACAGAGAACTACTTGCCTTTTACCTGGCTGTCTGCCATTTCTGTTATTTCCTTGAAGGGCACCCATTCAGTTTACACCTACCACAAGCTGCTTACGTTGGCCTTCGCAAAGTCCTCTGACCTATTGTCTGCCTGACAACAGAGACACTTGTCCTACATCTCCGAATTCACCACTGCTTTCCGACACCTCTACAGAAAGCACAACGTCGTTGCCGATGCACTTTCCAGGCTTACAGACAACGCCCTGTTGCAGGGCATTGACCTGGATAAGGCACAGCAGAACGATCCTGAGACACTCAGCTCCATAACAGCCATCACGGGGCTGCAGCTCCAAGACCTCCCACTCCTCTGCAACATTTCCACTGGCCAGCCCCACCCTCTCATCCCCGCACAGTGGAGGAGGACAGTTTTTGACTTAATCAACGTCTTAATCCACACCTCTCCATCTGCACAACATTGCGGCTAGTAGCCGCAAAATTTGTTTGTCATGGCCTGCTCAAACAGATCACTGAGTGAGCAAAGACTGCACAGACTACCATATGTCCAAGGTCCAGCAACACAAACTCCACCACTTCAATGGCCCAACCTGAAGGTTCCAACATGTCCATCTGGACATAACTGGATCGCTGCCCGTCTCCTGGGGATTCTGGTACCTACTCACAATGATTGTCAGATTTACTTGCTGGACCATTTAAAGCCAGCACATGTGGACTTGTCCCAGCCAGTACAGCCTTCCCCCACCAGTGCTCCTCTCCCACAATGCATTCCAAGGGCATCGGTGCCAGTTTTGGGGGTGGGAATTGGGTTGTGTGGTGACCCACACTCTAGTAGCGGTGAACCGTCCCTTCCAGTTCAGACCGGAAGGTCGCGTACGCGCTTGCGTCATTGCGACACTGGGGGGGCAGCATGAGATTCAGATTAAAGCAGTTGTGATACCGGAGCTCACAGCCTGTTGCCTCAGTCTCTTTGCTGTGCTCGCTCAGAAGATGCTCCAATCTCTAACATTACAGGCAGCCTTGAATAGAGCACAATTTACAGAGTATAAAGGGCAGCTATTATGGTGTTCATTCAGGAGACTGATGGCTGTACAGAAGATTGCCCCTTTGCCTTATTGACTTTGAGAAAGAGGTTGCTATATTGGTACCCTGCCAGAAGATTTTTGATTTCTTTCCTGTATTCCAACTCATTTGATGCCCAGCTCACAACTTTGGTATTGCTGACAAATTTTAAGACAGAGTTGGAATGATATTTACCCATGCAGAGGAGAGAGAGAGAATGAATGGAGGGTATATCATAGGGGACTGAGTACACATCCTTGAGAAGTGCCGGTCTTGAGTGTGATCATGGAGGCGATTCTGTGACCCATCTTCACTGATTGCTGTGTGTTAGACAGGAAATCAAGGATCTAGGTTCAGAGGGGGACTCAGAGGCCTAGATCCTGTGGTTTGGGAATGATTTTGCCAAGGACTTTGGCATTGATAGCAGAGCTGTTGCCCATGAACAGTAACCTGAGCTAAGTGACCATGGCATCCAGATATTCTAGCGTTGAGTGGAGCACTGTGGGGATGGTATCTGTTTGGCCGATATATTAAAGTGGCTCAAGGCTGGCTGGTAGGCTCAAACTTGGGTGATCTTTGTCCAACCTCTCAAAGCATTCCATGATCATGGGTGTCAAACCCACCGTCCATTGTCATTTATGCGCATAATTATGCTTTACTTCATGATGGCGGCCTTCTTGAGCAAATCTATTTCTTATGGCTTGAGAATAAGGATATTGCTCTTCCTGACTTATCATCCACCTCATCACCCTCCACTACATCCACATGCAGCCACATCATACATGTGGTGAGATGTAATTACACCACTAGGTCACCAGGGGTCATCCCAGTGACCTTGGATATGAAGTAGTCCAGAGCTACAGTCTAGCCTTCCAGGTTTATCGTGCAGAGGGACAAGACACAGTGTACATATTAGTTTATTAAAGCTGTCTTATACTCGCACTGCTGGTGTAGTTATTGTCAGTACAATACCACCTCCCTTCAAACCAGACGAGAAGCCATTCTTTCCAGGTCGAACACTGATTTCTTTACACTTTCTTCGATTCACCATTCTACAAGAGGAATAAAATAGACAAAATTTGCTGAGCATGGCAAAATGCAGGAGAAACTCAGCTGGTCAAACAATGTCCTTTGTATAGCAAGGGAAAAATACATAACCGACATTTCGGGCTTGAGCCCTTCATCAAGGTACAGACGAATGTCGGCAGGCGTCCGAACAAAAGGGTAAGGGTGGGGGAGGGGGGAGCAAAAGCAGGATGTGATAGGTGGAGAAGGGAGGGGACAGCAGTGATGGGGGGAGGAGGAATGGCTGGGTGAGTGGAGGGGGAAGGGAGGGAGGAGAACTGGAAAAACTGGAAAGGGGGAGGGGGAAAAAGTCAAGCAGGTTTGCATAACATCATTGTTTCATCTGTAACCTTAATCACTGCTTCTCTGCAATTGAGATCCCTCCTACATTGTTCCTCAATTTAAATTCAAGGAACAGCACTTTATCTTTTGAACAGCCTTCTCAGTACAAGACAGACTTTACCCAATGCTTTATCCGAGATTCCGAAAAAATGGCAACCTCCAAAAACCATCACTTTTTTTGTTAGCTAACACCTGCTCATCAAAGATGGAGTTTGACACCAGTCACGACCATTGCTCAACTCCCGCGTATCCCGTCACAAATTAGTGGCATCGTTACTTTCCAAGAATCCCACCGTCGAACATGACCCTCACTCAACTCACAGTGGAATTTCCTGTGTCGCTCTGCTAAGTGCTTCCGAATCGCCCGGTATTGACACCCATCCAGCGTCACGGCGCTTTCAATCGAGCAGGCAAGGGGGGAGAGACGGCAGCATGACTCGGGTGGGCAAAAGGGGCAGGTGAGAGACAACAGGGCGACATGGGCAGGCGGACTTAAAGGGACTGAAATCAAAATGATTTTGAAATCCAGAAGATTCCAAACAATGGCAGGTGATCCTGGATAAAAGGTTAGGCACCTGTATTCCCATTTTCACTTTCACGAGGTCCAAACTGTGTTTCATTATTTGTCGTTCAGCCTTGCACTATAATACTATGTTCTCTGCCACCTGCTGCATTGCATGTCTCGTTTCGAATCTGTGAAAGGCATCAAGCTGAACCCTGTTTGTGCTGAGAGAGTAAGAATTTTAAAGTATGATTGTTTTGAATTCAGACTTCCAGCATCCACAGACTCACACATTTAGAATGTTTAATTTGGTTCTGTTCTAATGACACAAAATGAATGAACAGCAGTGAATCCTAATGAGCTCCATTCACGGCTATGATCCGTTGGAGTGATCCTATGGAATGGAGTACGGTCTACCCACTCCTCCCATTGTGTTCTTCCCTGGAGGTAGTCCCGTAATTCCACTCACCTTCTCATTTTGATGTCCTCCCAGCCCAAGCTCATGTTCAAGTTTATTTATCATCTCATTGTAGAACCCAGTTTGTTGGTCCACAGTGCAAAACAGTTCAAACACACGTACAGACATAACACACATAGGCAAGAGCAGCACATATATAATTAAAATAAATATTATTATTATTAAAATAATTGAATCTTTCAGAGTTGATCAGATATTCATCAGTCTCACTGCCCGTGGGAAGAAGCTATTCCTCAGCCTGGTGGCTCTCTTTCTCGATGGGAATAGCTGGAAGCTGCTGTTTGCAGAGTAGCGAGGGTCCTCATTGATTTTATGAGCCCTCTTTAAACAACAATCCTCTGTAAATCACATTGATGGGGGGGAGGGAAACCCACAATGATCCTCTCTGCTGCTTTTATTGTCCTGTGGATTGGTCTACAACAATCGTACCACACCATGATTTAGCCGGCCAGGATGCTCTCGATAGAGCTCCTCTAGAAAGTTGCTAGAATGGTGGCCAGTAGACTTGCCTGCCTCAGCCTTCTAAGTGCAGTCGCGGTTACACTTTCCTGACAAGGGAGGAGATGTTGCATGTCCAGAATACATCACTTGTTAAGTGGACTCCAAGGAACTTGCTGCTCTCTACTCTCTCCACTTCCTAGCTATTTTTTTAGCTCTTTGTTTTGACCCCTCTGTTTCGACCATAGAGGGTGGCCGTCCATGATCTTCCTGGTCCACGGTCATTTTTGTTTTGTTCACATCAAGACTCAGATTGTTATTCTTTCACCATTTTATGAGATTTTCTACCTCTTTGTAGTATAATTCGTTATTCTTGTTTATGAGGCCAACTACAGTTATGTCATCTGCAAATTTAATGATTCTGTTGAAGCTAGATCTGGCAATACATTCGTGGGTCAGTAAACAGGTGTAGGCTGAGCACACAGTCCTGAGCGGCTCAGCTTGATGGTGCTCAATTTTCTGCAGCCAACCTGGACTGACTGTTATTTTCATTAGGATGTCCAGAATCCATTTACAGAGAGGGATGTTGAGTCTAAGTGAGGACAGCTTCTCCACCAGCCTCTGTATTAAATAAAGTTGATGAACAGCAGCCTGGCATATGAGGCGTTGTTCTCCAGGTGGGATAGGACAGAGTGAAAGGACAAGGCTAAAGCATAATCAGTGGAATGGTTCCATCTGTGGACAAACTGAAATGGGCAGTGTCTCCAGGAGGTATGTTTTGAATCATTCCATCACCAGACATTCGAAGCATTTCATCATGGTGGAGATCAGTGCAGAAGTTATTGAGGCCTTTTACTGTTGCCCTCTTTGATACTAGGATAATGGCAGCTGTCTAGAAACCTTCTGGGACAAATGAACTGCTGAAATAACATGTTGAAGATGGCACAAGGACCTCCATCAATTGGCCTGCACAATCCATCAGTACCCTTTGTTTGGTCCTGCTGCCTGTGTGGGTTCACCCTGGATAGGATTCACCTCAACTTGGATGCGGCTATGCAAAGGGCATGTTCTTCAGGGGAGACGGAGCTTGCTTTGGCATCAGCTGTTCTTTTCATCGAACCGTACATAGAAGATGTTCAGTCTGTCTGGAAGGGAGACGTCGTGATCATTGACTAACAAGGTTATCTTGTGATTTGTTATTGTTTTGATGCCAAGGTAATCCATGAATAGCAATTAAGCCACATGCTGTGAAAACCAAGACCCCACTCTTGACCCTCCTGATGCATTCTGACTTTGTGTGCTGTCAAAAGGTACTTAATATCCTTAAATATGATTTGAAAACTTAAACAAACAAAAAGCATTTAAGTCATGAAAAATATCAATAAGATAGTAATAACCACACGTGTTTATAATCAAATTAAACATGTAAATGAACTAAAAGATTAATAACTACAATAAAGAAGCATGCCATTTTACCTTTGTTCATCATTTTAGAAAATGTGAGCAACCTATTAAAATACAAAGGGGTTTTAAAGATGTGTCATCTATGGTGGTGTAACTACGAGAGGCTGTACTCAATGTTGAGTCTGGGTCATTGGAAGGCATCAGAAGCACCCATATCTAACTGTGTAAATTAGCACTGCAGCATGCAGGAGGAGAAGTCAGACATGTGCTGATGTAAGCTACAGATTCGTAAGAAAGGACAGCTGGGCGTCAGTGTGTTCCAGTACAGCATGATTAGTAATAAATCTCTAATGTAAAACCACTGCACAAACAAGCCATTAATCTCATGAGATGTGGGGCTTTTCAATTCTACTCTCAGCAGCAAGAGGATAGATTTATTTAACTTTAGGAGAAATTTAAGGAAATCCGATGAGGAGCAAAAAGTGGCTGCAACTCCAGGGCCCAGTGAAGCAGATCATCAGATGCTGATGGCATCACTGACTGACCTGCCCAGCAATTTTCAACATGTGACAGTGGAGAGCTGTCCCCATTTTACTGGATTATTATGTAGTACTGAAAGACTAATCTGCATTTCAATTCCCATTACATTCCCCTTATACCATTCCAATTCCATCTTTACTTTCACCAACAATATCACAGTAGTGGGCTGGGTATAAAATAACAACGAGACAGAATGCAGGAAAGAGACTGAAAGTTTCATGGTATAGTAACAAGATAGCAACCTTTCTCGCAATGTAATTGAGATAAAAGGAATTGATTGTTGACTTCAGGAGAGTGGGGGCAGAGAGCCCACCCTTGATCACCATCAATGATGTGTAATTGGAAGAGTAGATAGCTTTAAGTTTTTGGGAATAAACATCTCCAATGACCTGACCTGGGGAAAGCATGTAGACGTGATGGTCAGGAAAGTGGACCAATGCTCTACTTTCTTAACAGACAAAGGAAGTTTGGCATGTCTCACTTGTCCTTTAGCCTTCTGCAGGTGCACCCTCCCTACTTGCATCACCGCATGGTACGGGGAGCTGTTCTACTGAAAATTGGAAAAAGCTACAGAAGGTAGTGAATGCAACTTCCAACATAACACAAACTTACCTCCCCGCCATGGACTACATCTCCCGCTGCCAAGGAAAGGCAGCCAATCCTCTGAATGACCCATCACATCCCAGACACCGGGAGAAGACTCAAGAATTTTGAATGCACAGATCAACAGATTTAAAGACAGCTATCAAGCTCCTGAATGCACCCCACAACAGTATTATCACATTACCTTTGCTTGCTAGTTATTGATCTTTCTTTTCATTGTATTTCTATACTCTTAGTTGTGTTCTTTGCACTGCTGTATGCATGCTAGTGACAAACTGTTAAGCCTGTTTGCAGAAAACCCTTCTCATTGTACCAAATATAATGTGAAAATTAAACTTAATACCTTTACACAATATACATAGTTCCTTCTTGAAAGCTTCAATTGCCTTTTACCTTAAACTGAAGATGAGGAAATTGTTAACTATTGACACTAAATGTGAATATTAGCATGGTGAATACATTTGGTACTTTCGACCAATTTATCCTCGACTCTGAGTTAATCTGTTGAACAGATAATTCAAACCATCAGAAGAATTGGCCTGATTTTATCATCTAAACAGTCGAGATGTTTTCACCTTGAACTGTTTTTTTTTGCTGTTGACTTGTGTCCCAATCCAAAAACAGTTTGGGAGCCTGAATAAATGCTGTGAGACAATATTATAAGAGTGGAACTGAAATTTCCCTGGTGTCAATACTGTGTTCTACGGGTGCCAACATTCTGTCTTTTGGATTTGTTTTTTGATTGATACTCAGGAATCTGCCGATCTATGCAGACATATATAATGAGCAATGGGTAGAAATTCCACTTCAACCATCTTTTCTCCCTCCTGTGCATTTCTCTCCCACCTCCAAACCTAGCTTTAGTGCACTTTATTTGTTGATCTGCCAAGTTTACACAGAGTAAATTGGATAATACAGATTCCAAATGTTGAGCAAACCAAAATAACAAATTAGCCACATAATGAATGTCAAAGTGAACAATGAAAATAAAAAAAAACTTGAGAGTTTTCCTTGCTCAGTTTGAAGAAAGAGAGTGCTCTGTAAAAACCATAGCTCCTTCCTTGCTTGATCTTGATCACGAGCGGCATCAAGCAATTCTCCGCTCCACTCAAACATTAGTCTCCGATTGACTTCAACTAGGGCAGAGAAATAGTGTTAACTGAAGAGCTTAAAATTAGAAAGGGTTGGAAAAGAATTATTTATTCTGGTGGACGAGTAATTGAGAAAAAATAAACCATTAAAAAAAATCACCATAAATGTTAAGAGATTATGAGTTCATTTTGAGTTGCTTGGCACATTCCATTCTTCAACACACTGTTAAAACAAAAATCAATGCATTGTTTCTGAAATGTATTTAAAGGAGAAGTGTGACAGATTATGTTATATTTTATATTGTGTATAGATGTGTTTTTGGAGGAGATAGATTGTGAGGTTTTTAGTTAGGTCACACACAGATACAAACATTTCAAAACAGATCTCATTTAAAATGCAAGAGCTTGACTCAAGCCATACAGTCCAGGCTCGGAAGGCCTTTGCATAACTTTGAAGAATGCCTATAGAGACTTCACAAGTAGGTTTTAATTGCGCATGCTGTGAAGTAATAGATTATTGTTTTGAAAAGCAACAGATGAACAAACACGGAAGATTGGGTCTGGTGCTGCAGTCTATCTGAATGCAGTTTGCTGTTCTAAGAGGGCCATGTGGTTTTCTCGAAGAGAGAGAGAGAGAGAGAGAGAGAGAGAGAGAGAGAGAGAGAGAGAGTTCAGTTCTACAGTTCAGCAGCAGCAGCTGAGACTGGAACAGGACAAGCTGGCAAACTGGTGGAAAAATCCCATTTTGAAGACGGGTTGTGAGTTCTTAGTTCAGCCTTTATGGTCCATACAAGAGGAGATGGCTGGCTGTATAATGTTTTGCCTGAGATAAAGGAAAAAGAAAAGGAACTCTACGGTGTCCTGAAAGAAGGAGGTTATCATCTGGAAAACCCTGATGGGGCAAGTTTCTTCAGCAAGACACTGAAGTAGCTGATTGGAAGGAATCAGCTTGTGTCCAACAAGCAACAAATCTCTCTGAAAGCTGTCAAGAACCTTTCTGAATGGTAACTATTTACTTTCCAAACACCAAAACCTGGTGAAGATTCATAGATGTTAAATTCTATGCACAGTATAAGAATTGCCTGGTATCAGTGAACTTGGAGGAGTGAGAAATGAGATTGGACTGTGAATCAAAGAACTTTTCTGAACTTACACACACATTACATACATGTGTGCTTAGAATTAGAAGGGGGTTAAGTTCGGCTAAATTAATAGTAATAAGTTAAAGTTTGATCCTGTTTTTATGTTTAAAGAAAATTAAAATAACTTTTGTTTAAGTAAACATTTGTCATGGTGAATTTCCATTGCTGCAGGATTTTGGGGTCCTCTGGGCTCATCAGAGAAGAGACTTCACTGGAGCATGTAGGTGGGAGTTTGCACAAATAGTCACCAAAACCTACATCCTTACTAGTCCCACCATGACAAATTGTGACAAATATTAGCACTGAGAGTATTAAGCCTCATTCCAGCCAGCTATCATTCCACCTAAACATGCACACATGTTATCAACGTAACATTCCCAACGTAACATTCCCAACGTAACATTCCCAACGTAACATTCCCAACGTAACATTCCCAACGTAACATTCCTAACATAAGATTCCCAACATAAGATTCCCAACGTAACACTCTACTCCATCTCCAGTTTTAGTTGCCATTCCTTCATCAGGTCTTTTTCAGGAATGATGAAGCAAATCTTATGATTGCTGTTATAACTTCTTTCTCCAAGGGTGCATAAATGCACACATACATAAATACATGCATACATGAATGAAAATTCTGAAAGCAATCACAGATGCACATTGCACTGTGCAAGTCTGAGTGCCTCTGAGCATTAATGTGCCAAAATCATGAACCTGGATGGAAAATCGTGGGCTTTGTGTAACTCACAGATTAGACCTGATTTTCAGATATGTGATGTTTTTATTTGAAACTGTATTGATTTGTGCATGAACACTTCACAATAAAAAAAATCCAATTTATGGACATTTATTTATTTAGATCATTAAAAAAGACAGTTAAAGGACTCTAGTATATTTTTTCACTGGCAGGCCATTTTGGAGCAACCATTTTGAGAAGGGCTGGAATGAGGTCAAAATGTGGGCTTTGGTGAATGTTGGCTTTGGCGAGAATGCCGAGTCCATATTGGTACAACTGGCTTTGGCAGGAATAGGGAAGACCTCCTGCAAAGGAAATTTTGAAAGTTAGGTAGACATAAAGTTAACAAGCAGGACCTCTGAGGCAATAATCTCATGAGTATTCCATGAGTCATGTATGAGTGAGGCAAGAAATAGGAAGATAGTGGGTACTTTGCACATCTTTGTTGTTTCTCTAGAACAGTCATTCCCAAAATGGGCAGTGCTGACCCCTAGGTGCGATGGAAAGATCCAAGGGGGCAGTGAGTAAAAAGGGGGCAGTCTGAACATTCCTGGCAAACTCAGTTCATAACGCTCATTGTATGCTATCCATCAGTGAGGAGGAGGTGGGGGTGATTGCCTGGGATGGTGACTGCCAGGGACGGTGACTTGCCTGGACAGGACTCCACAGGATGGGACCACTCGGGATGGTAACCACTCAGGATGGTGACCACTTGGTATGGCAACTGACCCTCCTGGGATGGTAACTGCCCGAGACACTGACTGCCCGGGATGGTGACTTGCCTGGACAGGACCACTCTGGATGTGACCTCTTGGGCCATGACCACTCAGGATGGCGATCGACCCACCCGAGACAGTGACAGCCCAAGACGGTGACTGTCCAGGATGTTGATGGCCGGGGACAGTGACTGGCCAGGACGGGACCGCTCAGGATGGTGACCACTCGGGATGAGCCTACAAAGAACTTATATTTTTTGCTGCAGAATAAAATATGGCCACAGCACAGCAAATGAAAAAGAAATGGAAGGAATATAGTGTGAAAACTGTGAAAACGATGTAGTTACAGGTAAGGTGTAAATTTACCATTACATATTGAAAATAAATTGGTTTTTTACACATTTTATTTGTGAAGGACATATACTTGTTTATAGTGTTAGATTAGTTGCTGTTTTAAATTTGCAGTAGACCTCATATCAAGAAAGGTGTGTGTGTGTGTGTGTGTGTGTGTGTGTGTGAGGGGGAGAGGGAAGTACTAGGGATGTGCCCTGGGATCCAAGGGGGTGGCAGCCCGAAGAAATTTAGGAACCACTGCTCTAGAACTTAGAACATTACAGCACAGAAACAGATCCCTTCGGCCCTTCTAGTGTGTGCCAAACCAATTTTTTCTACTCCCACAATCTATAGCCCTCCATCCCTTTTCCATCTACGTTCTGTCCAAATTCTTCTTAAATGTTAAAATTGAGCCTGCATTCACCACTTTAGCTGCCAGCTCATTCCACACTCCCACTACTCTCTCTGTGACAAAATTCCCCCTAATATTCCCCTAAATTTTTTCCCTTTCACTCTTAACCCATGTCCTCTGGTTTGTATCTCACCTACCCTTAGTGCAAAAAACCTATTTACATTTACACTGTCTATCCTTCTCAATTTTAAATGCATCTAACAAATCCTTCATTCTTCTATGCTCCAGGGAACAATGTCCTAATCTGTTTAACCATTTAACTCAGTTCCTGAAGTCCGGCAACAGCCTAGTAAATCTTCTCTGCACACTTTCCATCTTAATGATATCTTTCCTGTAATCAGGTGACCAAAATTGCACACATTACTCCAAATTTGGTCTCACTAATGACTTATACAACTTTACAATAACATCCCAATTCCTATACTCAATACTTTGATTTATGAAGGCCAATATGCCAAAAAAAACTCTCTTTACAATCCTATCCATCTGCCAATTTCAGGGAATATGTATCTGTATTCCCAGATCCCTCTGTTCTACTGCACTCCTCAGTGCCCTACCATTTACCACGCATATCCTTTCTTAGTTTGCAACACCTCACACTTGTCTGCATTAAGTTCGATCTGCCATTTTTCAGCCCATTTTTTCCAGCTGGTCCATATCCCTCTGCAAGCTTTGAAAACCTTCACTGTCCACAATGCCTCCAGTTCTTAGTGTTATCTGCAAACTTGCTGATCCAAATGACCAGATCACTTATATAGATGACAAACAACAAAGGCCACAGCACCGATCCCTGAGGCATATTATTAGTCACAGGTCTCCAGTCAGAGAAGCAATCATCCACCACTGCTCTCTGGCTTCTCCCATCAGCCATTATTGAATCCAGTTCACTACTTCACCTTGAATGCCTAGTGCCTGAACATTCCCGACTAACCTCCCCTGTGGGACCTTGTAAAGTTAATGTAAACATCATCCACTGCCTTTCCTTCATCAACATTCCTAATATTCTTCTGAAAATCTCTACAAGATGGGTTAAACAAGATCTACCACGCACAAAGCCACGTTGACTATCCCTAATCAGTTTCTGGCTATTGAAATAATTGTATATCAATCTCTTAGAATTTGTTTCAACAATTTACCTACTACTGATGTCAGGCTCACTGGCATATTATTTTCCAGGGTTATTTTATGATCCTTTTTTAAACAATGGAATAACATGAACTATCTTCAAATCCTTCAGCACAATACCCGTGGCTAACGACCTTTTAAATATTTCTGCCAGAGCCCCTGCAATCTCCATACCTGCCTTCTCAAGGCCCGAGGGAATATCTTGTCAGGCCCTAGATATTTATCCATGCTAATTTGTTTTAAGACAGCAAGTACTTCTCCCTTTTTAATTTGTATAGGTTGCATGTCCTCATTGCTTGTTTTTCTTACTTCCTTAGACTCTGTTCCAGTTTCCTGAGTGAATACTGATGATAAAAAAAAAACATTTAAGATCTTCTGCGTAACTTTTGGCTCCATAGAAAGCCGACCATTCTGAACTTCAAGGGAACCAATTTTGTCCCTTCCTAACCTTTGGCTCTTAATATACCTGTAGAAACCCTTTCGGATTTTCCTTCACAACTGTCTGCCAAAGCAAACTCATGCCTTCTTTTATCCTTCCTGATTTCTTTCTTGAGGTTTCTCTTGCATTTTTTTTAATATTCCTCTCTCTTCTTCCAAACTAGATCCCCAATGATCCAGAAACCTTAAGCCTGGGTAGCAATCCTGAGATCATAACCCTAGAGGCTCTGTCCTTCAACCTAGTGCCTAACTCCCTAAATTCTCCTTGCAGGACCTCCTCACCCTTCCTACCCACATCATTGGCACCCATATGGACCACAACATCTGGCTGCTCACCCTCATTCCTGAGAATACTGTGACCTGGATCTGAGATATCTCGATCCTGGCACCAAGAAAGCAACATATCAACCAGGATTCTCAACCCCTTCCAGAGAACCTCTTAACTATCCCTCTAACCATGGAATCCCCTATTATTACAGCTCGCATTTTCACCTCCCTTCTCTTCTCCTCCTCTATTCTCTTCCCTTCCTAGCCACAGGACCAGACTTTGTTTCAGAGACATGATAGCTACTGCTTGTTCCTGGTAAATCATACCCCCCCCCCCAACGATATCTAATATAGTATCATTGTTATTGAGGGGAACAGTCCTGCACTCCCTGTCTGTCTCCCATCTACCCTCCTCCTGCCTCCTAGGTGTGATAATGTCCCTATAACTTTTGTCTATCACCCCTTCTGCCTCCTAAATGATCTGAAGTTCATCCAACTCCTTAACTCGGCTGTTAGGAGCTGCAGTTGGATGCACTTCTCTCAGATGAAGTCATCAGGGGTACTGCTGGCTTTCCTAATGACCCATATTCTGCAAGAGGAGTCTTCCCCTGCCTTGGCTGCCATTCCCACTGTTTATAACTAAAGGAAAAAAAAATCTAAATACTGCCCTTACTTGTACCTACCTGCTAAATCCTTTTTGTTCGTCGAATAGCGTGGCCCTTTCTTATTTCAACTCCTGCATCACCACCTCAGCCTCTATTCACCGAAGTCCCTGGAGACAAAGACTTTCCACTCTGACTCCGCCCGCTCCAACAATGACCTCTCGAAAACACAATTCCTCACTTTTATAGTGATGTTAGGGTCACCTGACCCCAATTGCCCTTCATCTGTTGAACTCAATGCCCAATCAACTCCTCCTATGTCTTCAACTGTTGAACTTGATTGCCCAATCAGGTTTAATGCTCTTCTCATAAAACTTCCTGTCCTTGAAAGAAACAGATGGTTGTTGACTTCAGGAGGGCTCGGGGAGATCACACTCCCCTGACCATTGACGGCTCTACCGTTGAGGTCAGCAAGAGTATCAAGTTCCTCAGAGTGTACTTGGCAGTGAATCTCACCTGGTCCCTTACACCAACTCCATAGCAAAGAAATCCCAGAAGTGTCTCTAATTCCTGCGAAGGCTGAGGAAAGTCAATCTCCCACCCTCCATCCTCACTAAATTCTACAGAGGATGTAGTGAGAGCAACCTGTGCAGCTGCATCACTGCCTAGCTTGGAAACTGTACCACGTCAGACTGCAAGACCCTGCAGAGTATAGTGAAGTCCGCGGAAAAGACCATTGGGGAACCTCTTCCTACAATGAAGGATATCCACAACACTCAATGCAGGCAAAAAGTGGCAAGATGTGGATAGTGTACCGTGGATCTTCAGTGTATACATCTTAGCACCTTAATATTTTAATGTGTTAACAACTTTCCTAACTTATATCTATGCTCCGTGGTCCTGGAGAAATGCTATCTTGTCTTTATCGTGTGAGCACGGTATGAATGATAAATAAAGTTGACTTTTACTTAGAAGCGGCACAAAGTAGAAACTTTTCAGCACAAGAAATAATTGTTCTTCAAGGAAAACACATTTTTTGAATAATGTTGCTGCAGTTGTAGGTGGGGGAGGCAGTGGGGTAGGGTTTGAACAGAACCAGTGCTCTCCAGCAGGAAAAAAAAACATAAGTAAATCATGATCTCAGGCATCCAGTGAAATATATTGCAGTCTGCCCTCTTTGCCAAGCTGAAAACTTCAGGTCTTTAAGTTCCACTCTCAAAATGTTTCTTAATGAAATGAGTCACAACAGGGAGTGCTATTTATGACAAAGGATCTAACCACGGTGTATTCCCAATTTCCTTATTCATCAGTTACACACCTACCCCATATTCACATCTCACAAGACTCAGATTACAACCTCAGCTGCTGTCTACAAGTGAAAACCTTGCTGCCTTCAAGGATAGGCCGGCTGGCTGTGTGGAAGCTTGCTAATGTAACCAAATGAGGATGGTGATCCAGTCTGACGTTGGTCTCAGCCAGCAACTACTGTGTGTGGATAACATTCTAATTCAAATTTGATCCAATCTAATGGCCTACTAATTTGGAACGGAAGCAACTAATCCCAAATGAAACAATGACCACCTCTTCAATAGAAGTTATCATATCCGGTGCCATCTTTCTAGATCTGTGTGGGTTCCCTCCAGGTGCTCCAGTTTCCTACCACCCTTCAAAATCCACCCAGTGTTGTAGGTTAATTGGGGTGTTTGGGTGGCACAGGCTTGGGGGCCAGAAGGGCCTGTTACTGTGTTGTATAATTTTTTTTTAATTTAAAAAATTAAAAAGAGGAATGTGGCGCATGGTCCTGATACATTTCTTCCCCCTATTACCAGGTGATATATTACAAGAAGTGGTAGTGGTGAAAGGCCTTGCTGTGATCCAGCCGCTTACTTAGTTTGACACATGGTGGACTCGTATGATCCTGCCTGCATTCAAGGTCTGCTGTTTCCTGTGCTGACTAAAGCATCTGCGGTCTCTTATCAGAAGGAGCTGCAGAAGGACAGCTATTGATAAAGGAGAGCGACCCCATTTTGGTTATCAGTCTGCTTACGTCCTTCTCAGGTTGTTGCCTGAAGATATCTGAATTTGTTCATACTGGCTGTTGCTACATCATGGATCGCAGATCTCACCATCATGATTGGGAGCATTTGTGAGAAATATTCCTGTTGCCTGCTTTGCATTTACTGCCAAAATGCCCGATGCTTTCCTCGCAGGTGCTTCCAATGTTCCACCACTAACATGCACAGATTTCAGCCCTTTATGATAATCTCCTGAAGGTGGAAGGATCTCCAACCATGTAAGCAATGCAGACAGCAAATTGAAAAAAGTCTGGAGTCGGATGTCCTTGGGCTTATGGAGTGTCTTTCATCAAGTTGTCCCAAGATTGCCACAGGGACTTTAATGTTGCTAACTTTTCTTTCAGCAACTGCCATTATTCAGTCACTATTCCTGCCTTTATTACTTCAGCAGAAATGATTGTTTCGGCATTTCCACCTCCAAATCAGTAAAATCCACCACTATACCTGTCTCTGGGATTGATATCAATTTTAAGTGGTGAGTGCAGTGGTGAAATTTGCTGAAGATATCTACATGGCAGTTCTTGCAGTGAAACATGCCTAAAAGTAGAAAAACAAAACAACTGAAGTTAGGGATTTTGTGAAACAGAAATATTACACTTTTTTTCCCCCTGCATAACTATTTCCCCATTATGCCCAATGAATCACATTTGCAAAAGGGATATGGGTGAACAATCATACAAACCAGTGAGTTTTCCGACTCCCATTCCTTGCATCACTCTTGCCATGCCCATTTTTACATCAGAAGACTGTCTTAAGTGGTGAAAGATTTGGCTTGCTAATTTCTTCTTCCCATCTATGCTCTTATGGAAGGCAGCCCTGGTGCAGTTAAGGAAATATAAAGATATAAGTGAATGGGATTTTAAGAAAAAAATATTTGGTATCCAACAGAAGCAGACTGTTTTCAGAATGCAATGTATTTTTGATGACAGAAAACTTGCAGGAATATTTGAGGGCCAACTAAATTAATGATAAAGGATAAATTATAATTTGTGTAACATTCCAGCCTCACCTGCTAGATGATCTCCCATTGGCATCCTGTGTGATGATCTTCTGCACCAGCTTTGTTTTTTTTCCCCCACACCGTTGCAGAGTGTATTTCACAACACTTCAATAGGATCTGCACATCTTCATTAATAAATCTCTGTTGATGCTTCCCGACATTCCCGACATTTTTCACAAAGGAAAGTTACCACCTCAGAGCTGGATTTAGCCACAATGTGCTAAGTAACATTTACACTGGTGATTTCAAACGAGCTACACAATTGTTCATTATTTTTGAACATTGTCTGATGCAGCTAAGATTCCAGAAATTTTTGCAGATAAAAAGTTATGCAAAAACAAAATCCTTTAAAAATAACAATAAATTCAATGTTTTATTAATTACATTAATGCTGCTATGGATTTGTGAAGTCTTTTCAGAATAATGCATAGAAAGTAAAGTTGGCATGTTTCAAACATTATGAAATAATTCAAGAGTTTGTGAAATTACAGCTTCCTCTGGGGCTGCAAGTATTCTTGAATGAAAGTTAATTTCATTTTACAACCATTTTATGAGGATAAAACAGTAAAAATATTAAAATTGCTATCATTATTTGGCACATAGACAGAGGGTAGAGGAGTATCTCTTTTACAATTTGTTGGCAAATAGGAACCAGGTTTGACTGCACCTGCAGAGAAATTCCCACCTCATGTAGAGTATGCATTGAATGGAGAAGGAAATTCAACAACAAAGTCTGATATAAAAAAAAATTAAGTGTCAAAATTTGTTACTGAAATTTTAGGAGATTTTTTTCCCCCTTTGGTCAGTAAATGCTTGCCTTTGTGATTGCTGTGAAGACTTTTTCCAGGATAGCATTTGGCTGAGCTTTCTGTGGACCATTTGCTTGAATTCTGAGGCTTAAAGCACATGGTTTGGCAATGAACCTGTGAAAATACAGATCAAATTAAATATTCAGAATAAAAACCACATTGCAAACTCACAAATCAAGCCTTTTACTACAGACAATGGCTGAAAAAGAACAAATATGAATAATACAATTTTGAACTTGATTCAGGTTCTGAAATATTCCTATTCCCGCAGAATGATTTTAATTTTAATTCTTACAAAATTTCACCTGGAATTATACAAAAGAATGATAAATGAATGTCATAGTCCAGTGGAAGATATCAGCAAGAACTTTGTGAAGATATAAGAGACGGCAGATGCAAAATGCAAACTGCTGGAGGAACATTGCATATCAAGCATTAGGGATGTTCGGCATTTCATGTCAAGACCCTACATCAGGACCTGCAAACGTTTATTTTTTTTGCCCCAAAGCTTTATGGAAGACAGTTTAAAATCTTGCTTTAAGAACTACCATAAAGGAAGCCAATGTGGTTTTGGAGGTTATTCATGCTAGCCTGTGGTGACTGAGGTTTTCTTTTGTAATTGACTCACTTCCTGGTTCACCAAAATATTTGCACCATCTACAACCCATGTTGGAGCATGATGCAGTGAAACTGACTTGTCTGGGGAGTGCAGTTCCAACACTAACAGAACTTGAAATTATCAGAAGAATGCAATCCACTGGATCGGCACCATGACCAACCTCCAAACATTCTGCCCATCAACTACTTGTGCACCATGTCCACAGCTTGTTATAGCTATTAAAGGCCCTAAAACCACTTGCCCAAACTTTTATGGCAAAAGCTCCCATATACAGTGACACCTAAAAGGTCGCAAAGGACACCCTGAAGGGCAGTATGGTAGTGAAGCTGTTGGAGTCACTGTCTCACAGTGTTAGAGAGCGGAGTTAAATCTGACCTCAAGTTCATGTTCTCCCTTTGACCATGTTGGTTTCCTCAGTTTCCTACCACATCCCAAAGATGTTGATAGGCTACTTGGCCACTGTAAATTGCTCCTAGGTTGTTGGTGTGTGGTAGAATCTAGGAAATTGATGAGAATAGAAAAATAGGAAATGGAGATATAATATAGGATTTATAGACATTGTCTGCTCAACTCTTGAGGTCATCAAGAGTATCAAGTTCCTTGGAGTATACTTGGCGGAGAATCTCACCTGGTCCCTTAACACCAGCTCCATAACAAAGCCCAGCAGCGCCTCTACTCCCTGTAAGGTTGAAGAAAGTCCATCTCCCACCCTCCCTCCTCACTAACACTCTACAGAAGATGTATTGAGAACATCCTGTGCAAATGGAAGCTATAATACTTCTGACCACAAAACCCTGCAGAGGATAGTGATAGTGGGGGCCCTCTTCCTCCAATGAAGGACATCTACAACACTTGATGCAGGCGAAAAGGCAATAAACATTGTGAAGGACTCCACACACCCCTCATGTAAACTGTTCTCCCTTCTGCCATCTGGTAAGAGGTACTGCAGCACTCGGGCCCTTATGTCCACATTGGGCAAGTTTTTTCCCCAAGCCATCAGACCTCTGAATTCCCAGAACATATGTGGATAGTGTACCATGCACTTTTACTCTATATATCTTAATATTTAAATATGTTTAACTTCTATTCTAACTTATGTTTATGTAAATATGCTCTGTGGTCCTAGAGAAATGCTATCTCGTCTTTACTGTGTGAGCATGGCATGAACGATAAATAAAGGTGGCTTGACTTGACTAATGTAAATTGACTAATAAAGATTGGTGTGGATTGGATATGCTAAAATGCTTGTTTCCAGGCACAAAGTTTATGTCCACATCACACTACTTTGACTCCGAATCACATTCTTGTTGCTGCTTCTTAATCCTTCCTAAAAACATGTCCCTCACATGAACTACAGGGGTTTGAGATGGAAGCTTACCACACCACAACTCTTCCTGGAGGGCAATTAGCAATGGATAATGAATTGTGGTCTCAACTGTGTTGCCAATATCCCAAAGACGAATAAAAAAATAACAAGTCACAAGGCACATCTGGAGTGCAAGCAATTACCTGGACTAAATATCTTTCTTTACTATTTGTTTTGTACAAATAGGCATATCCCATATGAAAAGAGGAACATCCCGTTTAGAAGGAAAAGCATAGGAAGACCCCTACAGGTCAGTGCCCACTGCAGCAGACCAGTGGATGAAGGACCCACACAGGCTGCGGGCTGCTGGAGACTGACTCATAAGAACCAGGTATTTGAAGTGGGATTAAAGAGGCTGCTGAGGGTAAGGAGGGCTCCTGAAAGGCCTTGGATACTGAAGGTTTCCTGATCATTTTGGAGGTTTGGAACTCAAGCTTGGGTTGCCAATAGTTTGAACTGAAGTCTTGCAGCTGCAGAGGCTGAGGGAGCGCTGGAGGCGAAATCACAGACACTGTCTCTGAAGGGACCCTCTTTTGCTTCTCTTTCTCCTATTGTTAGGGGAACCAGGCAATGTTCATAGTGACTCTTTGTTTGCTTTGCAGCAGATAAAAGTTGGTTTATCATGTAAATTACATAACTGTCATTATAAATGCATCCACTCGGTAATAAAATTCATTTGCTTGTAAATATTCAGAGTCGGATTTGAGCATGGTCCATCAGGGGTTTCTGCAAAATTAGTCTCTTCAGTCATTTATGTTCACGATTGTATGTAAGTTGGCGATGACTCTAAAAGTGGGCAGTGAAGAAAGTTTTCTATATTAAAATGGGATTTTGATCTACTGGATGGGAGATGATGGTTTAATACAGATAATTACAAGGCATTGGATATTACAAAGTCAAAATAGGGCAGGATTACCACAGTTAATGGAAGAGCCCTGGGAAGAATTGCAGAACAGGGGTACAGGGATATGCTTCCCTGATAGTTGCATCAGGGTGGCTTCATTTGTCAGGGATTATGTATAGAAGTATGGTGCCTATACAAGAGTAAGGAAGGACATATTTAGAGTATTGTGGGCAATTTTGGTCACCCTGCTATATGGAGGGTGTCATTAGCTGGAAGAAGAGCAAAAAAGATACACAAGGATGTTAATTGGACTGCAAAGCTTTTGTTGCAGCGAGAATCTTTTTTTCCAGGAGTGTATGGCTAGATAAGGTGGTATCATCATCTTTTCCCAAAGAAATGGTGAGCATGGATATAAGGTGAGTGTGAAAATATTTTAAAGGGACATGAGGGGCAATTATCTTCCACACAGTGGCCAACGCATATATGGAGAAACTGCTAGAAGAAGCTGTAAAGGTGATACAATTACAATATTAGACAATAGACAATAGACACAGATACATCTATGGGGATGGTTTAGAGGGATGTGGAGGATATTGTGACCAGCCAGATAGGCCACTTGGTTAGCAATGACAAATTGAACAAAAGGAACCGCTTCCATTTGTATAGCTCTATTACCAAATGTATTTATTGAAATGGATTTTGCGTGACTCAAGAAAAATGACTTAAGGAGGGGTGGCATGGTTGGTGTAGCGGTTAATGCAATGCTGTTACAGCGCCAGTGATTGGGACCAGGGTTTGAATCCTGCACTGTCAGTAAAGAGTGTGTACCTTCTCCCCATGTCTGTGTGGGTTTACCCTGGGGGCTCCAGTTTCCTCCCACTGTTCAAAACATACCAGGAATTGTACTCCAATTGGGTGTAATTGGGTAGCATGGGCTCGTGGCCTGAAAGAGCCTGTTACCATGCTGTATGTCTTTAAAAAAATGGAAAGGCAAAAAGAGCCATTGGTTCTGAACAATACACAAAAATGTGGGAGAAACTCAGCAGGTCACATAGTACCCAAAATGTTTCAGGCCTGAGCCCTTTGTCAGGAATGGTTGTTAAAATGTCTTCAGATTATTCTAATACCTATTTGTAAAATTGTTAAAATTGTAGTTCCATCATTTCATTTGATGTACATTGTAGTTTACTATTAATAATCATGTGCAAGATCTGCTGAGTATTTCCAGCATTTTCTGTTTTTATTTCATTGCATTAAAGAAGTGGAGCTCAATGGGATGTTCTTACATATTAAAATCCATAAAACAAAATCCAGAAAACAAAAGGCAGAAAATAAAAGTGAAATTATGCCCCTTACTAGAGTTGTCTATACTCAGTGTCAAAGAGATCCCCAATTTAAATGGTCGGTAAATGGAATAAAATATTTAGGAGTAAGGGTAGATAATAATTTTAATAATCTACTTCATTTAACTTATTTCCCTTTAATTAAAAAAATGAAGATTTGAAAACCTGGATGGAATTTCCAATATTATTATTGGGAAGAGTTAATTGTATTAAAACGAATACATTTCCTAGAATGCAATTCCTTTTTCAAACATTGCCTATATCCTTACCACAGAATTTTTTTTCAGGAATTAAATATGTAAGGATATTTCTTTGGAAGGGAAAAATGTTGAGGGTTTCTTTATAAAAATTAACATGGAAATATGAACTAGGAGGTGTACAAATTCCAAATTTTAAAAAATATTATAAAGTAAAACAAATGAGATTTCTTTCTTCTTTTTTAGAAGAGGGAGAGAAATCAGCATGGATTAAGATAGAGACAGAAAAGATAGGAGAGAAGACACCAGAAGATTTTATATATAAATAGGAACAGAGATTAATATTTGGTGATAAGGAAACTCATAATTGAACATTTGATAAATATATGGTATAAAGTCAATGCTGAAATGTTAATGAGGAACCCTGGTTAGCTCAAATGCCTTTGAAACAAAATGGCATTATCTCAATTATCGACTTTTGAATATTTTTTCTAATAAAATTAGAAATATAGAAAATTGTTATGAAGGCGGAAATTTAATGTCATTCAAACATTTAAAAAATAAATATAGGATACAAAATAATACAATATTTTGTTATTATCAAATAACAGCTATTTACAAGATAAACTGGGTCTAACAATGTTATTACCTAAAAGTAGTGCAATAGAAGCCTTGATTTGTATTAGATCTATTAAGAGATTTATATCAGCCATATATATACTACTGCAAAATGGAACACAAAAGCAGGAAATTCATAGATCTAGACAGAGATGGGAAACAGATTTAAATAGTATTATCAGGGAGAAAATTTGGTCAGAACTATGTCTACACAATAATGACAAACACAATAAATGTTAGATGTAGATTGGTTCAATATAATTGTTTACATCAATTATATCTTAACCCACAAAAATTAAATAGTTTGAAGTCAGATCTTTCAGATCAATGTTTTAGATGTAGCCAAGCGATTGGTACTTTTTAAAATTCTACATGGTCATGTTCAAAATTGAGACCATTTTGGATAGAATTAGGAACTTTTTTGGAGCAAGTTAGAGCAGTTAAATTTCCACAGGACCCAATGTTATTTTTACCGGGCAATATTTCAGGGATAAGGCCAAAAATAATTTGTAAAACCTCCATTAGCAGTTGCAAGAAACTGTAGAGTAGTGACATGGAAATCGGATCCTCATTTAGGTTTAGAAAGATGGCAGAAATATATAGTTGCATACCTCTTGAGATGATTACATATAATTTGAGAAATAAATATGATTTTTTTGGGAAATTTTGTACCCATATTTGCATATTGTCTGTATAAATTTATAAATGGTTTCCCTAACCTTGTGAAACCTCATTAATTCCTTGGAATAAATAAACAAATAAAATTGAAAAAGGTTAGATCCAAGTGAAAGATAACCAGGTTTTTTTTTTCTTTCTTTTCAAATTGTATTATTTTCTTTTTCTCTTCATTTTCTCTCCTTATTGGGATTTATCATGGGGGGAGGGGGAAGGATATTTCTTTTTGGGGGTTTTATAAAACTATCATGTATAATGTATTTGACAATTACATTATTATATTTTGTATTTTAATATGAATACATGTATGGAAATTTAAATTAAATATTCAAAAATAATGCAGAACACCAACAATGATTCAGGCACAACTGATGCTGAAAGCTTTAATTCTGAAACCCATTGAGAAACAATAATTTAATAGCACTTTTGCAATAATAGAATCAGCATTGAAAATGTATTTTTTGTTTGAGTATCAAGACTATCTATCCCTCCTCTGAACCCATTAATCTACACAACAAACATTTATTTAATTTTAGATATTTTGCACTTAAGCTTGCAATCAAAGAGAAATAACCAAAGGAATAAAGTGGGATGTTATTAATTCAGTACTGATGCTGATTTTGTAAGAATTTAACAGCACAAAGAATAAATTATGGTTATAAATAACAAGAATTTCTGCAGGTGGAACCAGCAACAAAGGATGTGAATGTCAAATCCCTTCTGTACTTCCTAACAAAATAAATTCAGAAAATATGCCACTGAGTGATAAGAGAACCTTAAACAAAGGGGTAAATCTTTGATGTGATGGCCAGAACTTACAGTAGCGGCTACTATCCATAAAAAGGCGCTCGGAGGCTAAGTAGGCTCTTAACTGTGACGCGCTAGAACAAATTCATAGAGAAGCCCAGATGTGCTTAAAACTGTTTATTAATGAACACAAAAGGACTTGTAACATTCATTGTAACGTGTTAACATATATGATAATGACCATGGTAATGTGCTAACAGTAACGGTCCTGCCATACCAGTCAAGGTGGGCTAAATACAGCTCAACCCCATGCAATCCCCAAGCATGAAGTGAATAACACATACGCACTAGAAGAAATAGAGCACATGCAGCCTCTGGACCCCGGAACACCATCGACGCCCAAAGCCAAACCAACAACAATAAAAAATACACCCTTGGCTTTTACACCAGCCCCTACTTATTATGTCTCAAATAATAATTACACAATTATAAATAACAATCAAATACAATAAATTCCAATAATATTTAGACCTTCTTTCTTCATAAAGCCAGAAGTTACTCGGAAATGAGTTTCCTTTACCACCTCTCTGGACCAGTAAAGTCTGTAGTCTGTGTAAGGGGCAAGGTCAAAAAACAACAAAATAAAGTCAGTTTTCAGCTTGTCAAAGTTCCTCTGCCTCCTGTAGAAGACAGACTTTATTGATGGGACTGTTGAGAAAGCCGGTTTTAGTCTTGATCCGAACATGACATACAAGTCCTTTTTGTCCAAAATGTTCTCAACAATTTTTCCAGTTAGCCAGGAGATTCAAAGTGCTAAATCATCCTGGTGTGAAGTTGCATCTGATGTTAGACCATTTCTGTCCTTCCTGCACTTGGGGAAGATATTCTTTAATCCATCTTTTCGAGAACAAGTCCACTATATAATGAACTTGCCTCCACCTGCATCAAGCATACAGATATATGTCTTCCTTCTGAAACTAGCTGCATCAATGGCATTGTCTTAAGGAGCAGAAGGTGGTTCAAGTGCTTCAAGGTCATTTGGATCTTTGTGGAGAATAACCTCAGCTTCACACAAAATCTTTGCATATTTAGGATGGAAATGAGAACCTTTCACAAGAATCTAATTAATCTTTCCTATACACATCTATGATGTGAGCCACAGAGGGATGGAAGACCCAAATGCGTCCTTTCTGGAGCAGTGTATTATAGATTTGATCCTGATTCCAGATTTCAATTGCTTCCTTCAACCCACGCTGAGCTCCCACAAAACTGGTGTGCCATTGTCAGATCATAGTTCTTTCACTTAACCATGTCTGGCTGTAAAATGCCAAAAGGCAATGATTATTTTTTGACTCTTTCTAGTGCACTTCATTGAATTTTTTCGCTCACCCTGTATTGGAGTTTGTTTACATTTGCTATCTGTTTACAGATCTTTGATGGTTTACACTGGGTACAGTTTTTTAAAATATTTTATTTAAGAAATTTAAAAAACACAATTACATTTCAATTAATACTGAATTATATATAAAGAAGAATACATGTGGTGTATATAAACCTAATCTCCCTTCCCTCCCTACTATTCTCCCTCCCTCCCATCTACCCCCTAAAAAGAAGAGAAGATTATCTAAAATACATATACAAATTCAAATCAACCTCTGTAAAGCCAAAAACCATCACCAGAACAAGTCCTTGAGAGCTTAAATCTTCAAACCAACATATTGTAGATATAGGTTCCATATTTTTTTAAATGTTATTTATCATGTGAACTATGTTATTTTCAACAAGATCTCAACTCTGTATGCCATCTTTGCATTCCTAAATCCATTTCCAATTTCCAAGCAATAGCTACACATTTCCTACAAATAGCTAAAGTTAATTGTAAAAATCCAATGTGGTACATAGTTATTCTTAATTTAATATTCCCCAACAAATATAACATCAGATCTAGTGGGAGTTTTACCTTTAATATTTTCTCCAAAATTATTTTAATTTGTATCCAAAAAGATTTACCAAGTCATATGAAAAAATGAACTTATCTCTCTACCATGTCTAAAATTAATATCTGATGATATGAAATAAAATCTTTTTAATTTTTGAGGAGTTAAATATAATTGATATAAAAATTATATTGTACCAATCTATAACTTACATTAATAATTTTACTCATATTATCTTTACATGATGTTCTCCAATCATTTTCATCTATTTTTCTATCTAAATTAATTTCACACCTCAATCTTGATTTATGAATATCTGGTTTAAACATTTTTCGCTGAAGTGATTTATACATTTCTGAAATAAATTTATTTAAACCTCCTTTAGTAATCAACATTTCTAATTCAGACTGCCTAGGTAATCTTAAATTTTAAATTAATTTATCAGTTAAAAAAGCTTTAACTTGATAATTTAAAAAAAGGTATTATTTGGGACATTATATTTTTCTTCCATTCATTGAAAAAAAATAAAATAACCAGCTTCAAAATAGTCTTCTGTTATTTTAATCCCCATTTGATTCTGGATCTTTAAAAATTGATTATTAACAGTAAAAGGAAAGAGTTTATTTTTATATAAATGTGTTTTACGCAAGATCATACCTTTCCCTCCTATCATAATTTAGTTTATTCCCTAATTCAATTAAAAGTTTCAATATAGGTGGGTTGCTATTACATATTAATAATTTTGAATTCCATTTATAAATAAATTCATGTTAAAATTTTTCATCTATTTTAGTTAATTCCAAGAATCTGCCCTGCTCCAGCTCCTTCAACAACCCTTAATGCTAGAGCTGGATGAGGTCCTCACCTGGGAAGAGACATATAAGGCAATTGGCCAACTGAAAAGTGGCAAAGCAGCTGGCGGCAAAACTCTGCATGCCAAACTGCATGAGTTTTTCAAGCTCTGCTGGGACCAAGGAAAGCTGCTTCAGGACCTTCGTGATGCCATCATCATCACCCTGTACAAAAACAAAGGCGAGAAATCAGACTGCTCAAACTACAGGGGAATCACGCTGCTTTCCATTGCAAGCAAAATCTTCGCTAGGATTCTCCTAAATAGAATAATACCTAGTGTCACCGAAAATGTTCTCCCAGAATCACAGTGCGGCTTTCGCGCAGAGGAACTACTGACATGGTCTTTGCCCTCAGACAGCTCCAAGAAAAGTGCAGAGAACAAAACAAAGGACTCTACATCACCTTTGTTGACCTCACCAAAGCCTTCGACACCGTGTGTAGGAAAGGGCTTTGGCAAATACTAGAGCGCCTCGGATGCCCCCCAAAGTTCCTCAACATGGTTATCCAACTGCACGAAAACCAACAAGGTCGGGTCAGATACAGCAATGAGCTCTCTGAACCCTTCTCCATTAACAATGGCGTGAAGCAAGGCTTCGTTCTCGCACCAACCCTCTTTTCAATCTTCTTCAGCATGATGCTGAAACAAGCCATGAAAGACCTCAACAATGATGATGCTGTTTACATCCGGTACCGCACGGATGGCAGTCTCTTCAATCTGAGGTGCCTGCAAGCTCACTCCAAGACACAAGAGCAACTAGTCCGTGAACTACTCTTTGCAGACGATGCCGCTTTAGTTGCCCATTCAGAGCCAGCTCTTCAGCGCTTGACGTCCTGTTTTGCAGAAACTGGCAAAATGTTTGGCCTGGAAGTCAGCCTGAAGAAAACTGAGGTCCTCTATCAGCCAGCTCCCCACCATGACTACCAGACCCCCCACATCTCCATCAGGCACACAAAACTCAAAACGGTCAACCAGTTTACCTATCTTTGCTGCACCATTTCATCGGATGCAAGGATCGACAACAAGATAGACAACAGACTCGCCAAGGCAAATAGCGCCTTTGGAAGACTACACAAAAGAATCTGGAAAAACAACCAACTGAAAAACCTCACAAAGATTAACGTATACAGAGCCGTTGTCATACCCACACTCCTGTTCGGCTCCGAATCATAGGTCCTTTACCGGCATCACCTACGGCTCCTAGAACGCTTCCACCAGCGTTGTCTCCCCTCCATCCTCAACATTCATTGGAGCGACTTCATCTCCAACATCGAAGTACTGGAGATAGCAGAGGCCGACAGCATCGAATCCACGCTGCTGAAGATCCAACTGCGCTGGGTAGGTCACGTCTCCAGAATGGAGGACCATCACCTTCCCAAGATCGTGTTATATGGCGAGCTCTCCACTGGCCACCGAGACAGAGGTGCACCAAAGAAGAGGTACAAGGACTGCCTAAAGAAATCTCTTGGTGCCTGCCACATTGACCACCGCCAGTGTGCTGATATCACCTCCCATTACTTGACCATCTAAATTGAGCAATTCGTTTACATTGATTATAATCCCCCTCAATCAATGGCATAATTACACTTTTATCCCGATTAATTTTATAACCTGATATTTCACCATTGTCATATCCAACACTCTTACCCCTCCCCCACCCAGCATACATAGTCTTTGAAATGTACCAGTGGGTGTGTGATTCATTTGGATCTACGGAGAGGGATGGTATCAGTCGAGGTGCTTTGTTGTTGTCAAGGAGCTGTTCCAGTTCATCAGTCAGGATACAACTGGGCAGTGGAGAAGATCTTGGCGGTCTTTTCGGAGTTGGTGTGCGAAGACCCAGCGGGCTTTTCTCCTGGTCTCTAGTTTCAGGTGCTCTTCCTGAAACGGTTGTCTCAGCCCTCCTCCGTGTCTGTTGATGTGTGGTGGAAATGCTTCTACTGGTAGCTGGGTTAGACCCTCATTGAACATTGAACCATTCTTTCCAGCTTCAGGTGTCATTACGTCATCCACTGGTCTTAGTTGGTTGATGTGTCTTTTCCATATCATGTACCACACTAGGATGTGATACGAGTATGGGCTGAGTTTTTTCAGGACTAATCCCCGCACCCATGGAGCTTTGTGGATGCAGTAGACTTGCTCCAACACTAGTTCCCTCACTTCAATCGATCTTGGGTCTGTCTTAGCGGAAGCTACCTGTTGCAGTCTGAAGCTGATATTTGGACATATTGCCGACAATCTCATCATTAGATTTCTCCAGAACATCAGCTCTGCCTGTGTTCTTTTTGAGGTTGAGTGTGTTGTGTTCCAGTACCTCAGCAGAAAATTGGCAAGTTTAAGGGACAATGACAAATCCAAAATTCATCTCATTTTTATGGCTTTCTTGAAAGGTTGTATGAAACATTCTGCTTCTCCGTTTGTACTGTGATGGTATGGTGCAGACAGTATGTGAGAAATGTTATTGTGCATGAAAGCTTTAAATTCTGCTGATACCGATTGCGGACCGTTGTCAGAGAAGAGTTCAAAGGGTAATCCATATGATATGAAAACTCCTCTGAGTTTTTCAATGATCTGACTCGCAGTCATTTTTTTTCATGTGGATTACAATAGGTCATTTCGAGTGCATGTCGCCTACTATAAGGAAATTCTTTCCCACAAATGGATCACAAAGTCTATGTGGATTTGATGCCATGGTTGTGATGGTTTGCTTCTGCCTGATGTGCTTTGGTTTGTGCCTCTTGGCACGTACTGCACCTTCTGACTGTGTGCACGATATCTTCCCCTATTGAAGGCCACCAAATGTATATCCTGGCTAGTGCTTTCATACGCACTATCCCTGGGTGGTTATTGTGTAGTTCGGCCAGGACATCTTGTTGCCACTTCTTGTGAATGATGGTCTGGGATCCGCATAGTAGGCATCCTTCATTGTCTTTCTGATGAAACTTGCCCCTTCAGGGTTCTCCAGATGATAACCTCTTTCTTTCAGGTCACCAGAATTCCTTTTTGTTTCTCTTATTCCAAGTGAAACATTAGATAGCCATTTCTCTCCTCTTGCATGAAGTACAAGGACTTTGACCAGGTCATCTTCCAAAAAGGCTTTCCACAAGCTTGCCAGCTTGTCCTGTTGCAGTCCCAGCTGTTATTGCCAACTGTAACACAGTAGAAGTGATGTGTGTGTGTGTGTGTGTGTGTGTGTGTGTGTGTGTGTGTGTGTGTGTGTGTGTGTGTGTGTGTGTGTGTGTGTGTGTGTGTGTGTGTGTGTGTGCTCCAGGCAGAAGCGGCTCTGACAAGCTCTTTCATCTGTTGCCTTTTTGTAAACAACAATCCATTACTGAAGTCTCTTTGCCACACTCTAAAGCTCTTGCAAAGGCTCTGAGGCTTTGATATGTCTTGCATTGGCAGAGCTCCAGTATTTCAAACAAGATCTGTTTTAAAGTGTTTGTATGTAACCTACTCTAACAAAGCTTTCCCAATTAATCTCCGAAAAACATATCTATATACTTTATCACAATTGTGATGTATATAGATTAGAATAAAAGTCTCTAAAAGAATAATTTATATCTTGAGGTTTATAAGTAATTTTTGAATATCTTTTAATAGCATTAATAGTTCTTAAAGTCTGTTCAATCTTCAATTGCCAAGCCAAGACTTTATGAGCTCTTTCCCCCAATTCATAATACTTCTGCCTAGTCCTTTTAATTCATTCTTTGTTCTATAAGTTTGTATCGGATTATAGTACATTTTATTAATTAAATCTATATTTTTCCTTTCAGATGCCTCTTTCTGCAAATTTTTCTTTAAAATCTCTATTTCATTTTCCAATTTATCTATCTCTTTAAGATAATCTTCCTTAATTTTAGTAAAATAACATTATATGACCTCTCAAATAGGCTTTTAAAGCATCCCATAAAATAAATGTATTATCAACTGAATCAATATTAATATGTAAATATACCTGAATTTGATTTCTTATATAATTACAAAATTCAACATTTCTCAATAATGAAGAATTAAACCTCTATCGATAAATTGAATTAATTTCTTCAGTGGTCTGATAAAATACTAGCTTTATATTCTGCATATATAACTCATCCTTGTAATTGAACTGAAGTTAAAAAGAAATTATTCTAAAATGAGAATGAACTCTATAAGAATAAAATAAATAATCATTTTCTTTTGGTTTTAATTTTCTCCATATAGCAACTAAATTCAAATCTTTCATCAAAGTTTTTTGCAGTTTTTGATCTGGTTATTGATTTTTGTGACTTGTCCAATAATGGATCTAAACAGCAATTGAAGTCACCATCAATTATTACATTATCATATGCTTCTGCAAAATGAAGAAAAGAATCCTGAATAATTTTTTCATCATCTACAACAGATGCATAAATATTCATAAGCATACAAAATTCTGAATAAATTTGACAATTCACTGAAACAAATCTCCCCGCAGAATCAACAACTGTAGATTTTAATTCTAATGGTCACTTCTTATTAATTAAAATAGCAACTCCTTTTGCCTTAGAATTAAAAGATGAAGCTATAACTTGACCTACCCATTTCCTTTTTAATTTTTGATGTTCTTTTTCAATTATATGAGTCTCTTGTTAAAAAGCAATATTGTAGGTAGCTGCTACAAGCTATGGCTCCGCAGAGCCTATAGCACAGGACAGGTTACAGCTGTATGCAGGCTAGCTCAGAAAGAACACACTGTTCCCAGAAAGAACAACACAAATCCCAGTTGAATGTAGTTAGCTTTATTGGGCTCACAGCCCTGCTTTTCTTCTCAAGCTGAGGGGTGTGGTCAAAGCCCCCTCAGCGCTGATTGGTGCATTTCTGATCCCATTTCCTTGATAGGCCAGTTAGGCTCCATTAGTTATGGCCAATTGGAGGGCAGCGCTGTGGGCCTCGTACAGTCTCCTGGATTGTCGCATTCATCCTTCAGTTTGTGAGGCACCCCGAGGGACCGTCAAAATATCAACGTTCAATTTTTTTTAATATATGTTAAAATATTTTTTCTCTTAATTTAGTTATTGAGTCCATACACATTTATAAGTTACAAAGTTTAAATTATTTACCACCATATTATTAATCTGGAAATAAATAACTCTTGCCATTCATCTCAGCAGACCCCAGCTCCACAGCAGTTTCTCAAAATAAGTAACATCCCCTGGAAAAATAAAGTAATAAACCCCTAAAAGGGAAAAAAAAACACTAAAAAGTATTATTTATAGACCAGTACTACTCCCCTCTATTTTACAGGAAGTGACCTTCGTTACTAAGAGGCACATGGTTGTGGAAGAAGAGATCAAAAATTCTGCCTCCCCAGACAGAATATAGAAATCATGTTCATTCATCATTTTATCAAGCACAATAAACTTCTTTGATCATCAATCTCAATCAATTCTCGACCCTCCATCATCCGAGATTTATCTCGCAAATTGTTTTTGCTCAATTTCAACTGCTGAAAAGAACGGTTTTGAGATAAACTGGTTTTGTCCTTCTACAAAACAATCCTGTAATGCTTTTATACCCTTAGAATCCCAACTCTTTAAATGACTATTAAACATTGAAAAAGAAATAAGCTGATTATTATATAATGGAGTTAAAATTTGATCCTAAAATCTTATTTTTTTTAATCCATAGTTTTAATAGATGTTTTAATATCAGCATATTATTTTCCCTCTACAAACTTATATTCCATCGAAATACAAATCGATACTCCTCGACTTCAGAAATACAGGCCATCTCAACTTTAGCCCAACTCAGAGATTGGTCCAAATCCATCAATCTACTAATAAATTTCAACTGGGACTGTTTCATAATAATTTTGAAAATGAGGTAATTGAAGCCCACCTAACACATATTTCCAAGTAAGTTTATATAATGCTACCCATGGTAGTTTACCTTTCCATAAAAATTCTCTCATAACTTTATTTAAGTCCTGAAAGAAATGCTTTGAAAGAGAACACAGTACTGATTGAAATAAATATTGAATATTATGAAAAATATTCATCTTAATACAATTAACTTGACCAATTAAAGTTAACAGAAGATCTTTCCACTTAAAGATTGATACTCAGTATTTACTATATTTTTATACTTTGAATAATCTCCTTCTCCAACTGGCAAAATTTCACTCTTATCCCAATTAACGTTATAGCCAGATAATGTTCCATATTGTAATAAACATTCCTGTAAATGTGGCAATGATTGTTCTGGGTTTGTTAAATACATCAAAACATCATCTGCAAATAAATAAATCTTATATTCTTCATCCATAACTCTCATCCCTCTTATCTGTTCATTCTGCCTTATTATTTGAGCTAACAGTTCAATAGCCAATGCAAACAGAGCTGGTGACAATGGACAACCTTGTCAAGTTGAACGCATCAATTTAAACGATGATAAAGCTTGACCATTTGTCACCACCCTACCAGTCAGGTTCGTATATAATGCTTTAACCCAACCAATAAAAAAGGGCCAAATTTAAACTTCTCCAAAACTTTGAATAAAAAAATCCCATTCAACCCTATCAAAGGCTTTTTCCATGTCAAGTGCAACCACCATTGGATGGTTGGGCTGCTGTCGATATGCATTGGCCAAACTAATCAATCGAAGAATATTATCTGAAGGATTACTATTTTAAATAAAACCTGTTTGATCAGCATGTATCAACTTAGGTAAATACTTAGCAAGTCGATTTGCTAACACTTTTGCTATAATTTAATAATCAACATTCAATAAAGAAATAGGTCTATACAAAGAAACTTTCAACAGGTTTCTATCTTTTTTTGGGATTACAGTAATTAAAGCACTAAAACAAGATTCTGGTAACTCATACTGTTCAGCCACTTGTTGTAATACCTCCCCAAACACCGAAGATAAATCTTCAGAAAAAGTTTTATAAAATTCCACCAAAAACCCATCATCGCCTGGTGACTTCCCATTGGGCATTTCCAACATAGCCGCCTTAATCTCTAATTCTGTAAACGAAGCTTCCAGATCCATAACATCGTCCTCTTCTAATGCTGATAACATTAACTTAGATAAATAAGAACCAATAGAACCACTATCCTGTTTCCCCTCAGAAGTATATAATTTTTTATAAAATGAATAAAATTGGTCATTAATTTCCTGAGGTTTATAGGTAACTGTTGAATTCTTTTTTACAGCATTAATAATCCGTGAAACTTGTTCCTTCTTTAACTGCCATGCAAGTACCTTATGTGCCCTCTCAACCAACTCATAATAATGGTGCTTAGATCGATTAATTAAACATTCAATGTATAACATTCATTGATAAGTCTGCAGCATATTATAACGCAATTTCAATTTAGTCAAAGCCACTTTTTTAAAAATCTTCTGTCACTTCCTTCTGAAATTCCTCCAATTCATCAATTTGCTTTACTAACTCTAAACTTTCGGCCATATACTGCTTTTTAAATTTAGTGGTATAGCTAATAATCTGTCCTCTTAAATAAGCTTTTAACACATTTCATAACACAAAACGACTTTTTAATGAATTAAAATTTTCAGATAAAAAAAAGAATCTGATCTTTAACAAAAATAACGAACTCTGGTTTTTTCAACAACATTATGTTAAATCTCCATATATAAGATGAATGTACCACTTCTGAAGTTACACAAGAAAAAAATTATAAAGAATGATCTCATATAACCCTGCTTTTATATTCTGTCTGTAATACCCTTCCTTGTAAATGTGCCAATACTAAAAAAAATCTATTCTAGAAAATGAATCATGTCGAGATGAATAAAAAGAAAAATCCTTCTCTGTAGGATTCTTTGGCTTGGCTTCGCAGACGAAGATTTATGGAGGGGGTAAAAAGTCCACGTCAGCTGCAGGCTCGTTTGTGGCTGACAAGTCCGATGCGGGACAGGCAGACACGGTTGCAGCGGTTGCAGGGGAAAATTGGTTGGTTGGGGTTGGGTGTTGGGTTTTTCCTCCTTTGCCTTTTGTCAGTGAGGTGGGCTCTGCGGTCTTCTTCAAAGGAGGTTGCTGCCCGCCAAACTGTGAGGCGCCAAGATGCACGGTTTGAGGCGTTATCAGCCCACTGGCAGTGGTCAATGTGGCAGGCACCAAGAGATTTCTTTAGGCAGTCCTTGTACCTTTTCTTTGGTGCACCTCTGTCACGGTGGCCAGTGGAGAGCTCGCCATATAACAGGATCTTGGGAAGGCGATGGTCCTCCATTCTGGAGACGTGACCCATCCAGCGCAGCTGGATCTTCAGCAGCGTGGATTAACCCTTCTCCAAATATCCACCAAATTTAAATCCTTCATCAAGGCCCCAATTTGTATTGCCATTTTTGATTTCTTTATACTTTTTGGGGATCTATCCAACAAAGGATCCAAGACACAATTAAAATCTTCCCCAACTAAAATATTTTCATTAGCTTGATTTAATAACAAAAAAGCATCCAAAATAAAACACTCATCATCCACATTAGGTGCATAAACATTGAGCAAAGTCCAAGATTCTGTAAAAATTTTACAATTCACCTTTAAAACCCTTTCAGCATTCCTTTCCATAGTTTGCAACTCAAAAGACAAATTCTTATCAATTAAAATTGCTACACCCCTTGCCTTAGAATTAAATGAAGATAAAAACACATGACCAACCCAATCTCTCATCAATTTCAAAAGCTCTTTTTCAGTCAAATAAGTTTCTTGTAAAAAGGCAATATCAATTTTCATTTTCTTGATATAAGCCAAAACTTGCTTTCGCTTAATCGGATTATTTAACCCCTGAGCATTAAAAGTTGCAAATTTCAAATTAGACATCCTTACAAACTAACAATATAATCACTTACTACAAAATATCGCTCCCATTCTAGTAAATTAAAACCACTCTCCCTCCCTTAAATATTTTTTTTAAAAAGTATATATAGACAAAATTTTAATTATTCCCCCCCCCCAAAAAAAAAACACTACCCAAAGGTAGTAATGCCCTAAAAAAACTGGGTGTGGTAAACCCAACTAGTGGCAGATGACCATCAAAAATTTCAGTGCTATCCATCCCCCCCAGCCAGAAATACATCATTCACATTAATACATTCCAATATTGTAAATATATTCATCCCAATGACTCCATTCCCAATGATTGTTCCAGATCTTCAATGTCAATAAGACTTTGTGTTAAAACCTCTTTCTTCCATTTTTTCCATTCTTCCCATTCTTCCCATTTCCATTTCCCCTCTTTTAGGTGACGGTGGCGAAACTCTTCCATGTCCTCGTAAATCCGGTAACAAATTAGCAAAAATTAATGCATCATGATCATTCTCAAAAAATTGAGATTGAAAGTTATCATAAAATACTTTTAACACAGCAGGATATCGAAAAGCAAATTTATAACCCTTCCGCCACAGTACTTCTTTAGCTGAATTAAATTCCCGTCATCGCCTAATAATTTCTTGACTCAAATCTGCGTAAAAAAAATACTCTGTTATTTTGAATCATCAGTGGAGATTGACTTTGTCGAACCTTCTGTACCGCCAACCGTAATATCATTTCTCTGTCTTGATAGTTCAGGCACCGAACTAAGACCACTTGTGGTGGTTGTCCCAGTAACGGTTTCTTTCATAACACTCTATGTGCTCTCTCCAGTACTAAACCTTCTGAAAAAAAACTCTTTGCCCAACACCTTGGGAATTCAAGTCTTGGAAAAATTTTATTGGATCAGACCCTTCAATGTCTTCTGGAAGACCCACAATTTTCATATTGTTTCTCCGACTTTGATTTTCCAATGAATCAATTTTTTTCAGTAAGTCTTTCTTCTGGATTCCCCAATCCACAAACGAATCTTCCACTTTCTCTATTTTTTTCTTATTACGTACAACTTGAATTTTACAGTTTCTTTCTTTCAATCAATTGAAAGAGTGTTTTGATATTGCTGAAAATTCTTTATTTGTTTATTATCAACTTTGATCTTTGGTGAAAAATATGTATGGTAGAGAGATGATTTTACCTGTATTGACGGAATTCAAGTCTTTGATTTCTTCTATACCAAAAAGGGGTTATATTTCTGTTATGTACCAAGTATTACAAGACAACATGGATAAGTCGGAATGGGAGAAGTCTAAGCTTCAATGGGAAAATGATTTAGCTTTTATTTTTCCTGAAGACTATTGGGCAGATACGTGTCATGATAGTGTTACTAAATTGATGAATGTGGGGTATGGAATGGTTAATTATAATTTTTTACATCAATTGTATTTAACACCAGAGAAATTGAAGAAATATGGTTTTAGTAATTTGGATTCTTGTTTTAGATGTGGTGTATATACTGCAACCTTTTTATGTGCTGTTTGGTCTTGTGTGCATGTACAACCATTCTGGGATGAAATTAAGTTAATTTTGGAAAATTATATAATTTTAAGTTACCATTAGATCCATCTATTTTTTAATGGGTTATATGATTCCTTTAAGGGGATTAGGGTTGGATAAATTTCAAATTGCATTTATATATTTAGCATTGTCTGTAGCTCGAAAATGTGTAGCAAGTACATGGAAAGATGATATAGTGATTAATATAATGTGATGGCAAAATGAATTGAAAGCTTATATTGTTATGGAAAAATTACATATAATCTGCATGAAAATTATTCTATTTTTGTTAATAAGAGGTTATCATATTTGGAATATTTGCATTTAGATATATTTTGATTTATTATATACTTTTAGTTTCTGTTTATATATTTTTGGCTCTCCTTAAGAGAGCTGGCTGATGGGGTGGGAGGGGGGTGGTGGGGATTTGATTTATTAATTTTTCTCTTGTTTATCCCCCCCTTTTTGTTTTTTTTAATTTATTTATTTTATATATATATATTCATATAAAATTTTCTTTATGGAATGTATTTTGTATTATTATTAATGATTCTTCAAGTAGATAAAGTTTAATTTAAAAAAAAACAGTTTTGAGTAGCATCTTGTTTATTATAAGTAATGAATTAGAAAATTCTAAAGCTTCATCTACATCAGTAAAATGAAACCTCGATTGATTTTCTCCTGAAAAAATGAAGTATAGCCGGATATCTGAGACCAAATTTATATCCTTTTTTCCAAAGGACAGCTTTTGCAGGATTAAATTCTTTCCTTCTCTTAACAATAGACATACTCAAATCAGCATTTAAAAAAAAACTATAGTTCCAGTCATTAAAGAGCCATGTTGTTTTCTAGCATTTTGGACTGCCAATCTTAATATTTCTTTGTCTTGATAATGTAGACATTTAATTAGGATAGAGTGTGACGCTTGTCCCGGCAATGGTTTCTTTCTGATAGCTCTATGAGCTCTATTTAATTCCAATCCATTCAGAAAATTTACAGGACCCAAAATTTCAGGAATTCATTTTTGAAAAAAACTATACTGGATAAGGACTTTTTAAAATTTTAACATTGTTTCTATTACTACGATTTTCCAGTACATCAATTTTCTGTAAAAGTTATTTCCTTTCAACTTCCCAGGCCATAAAAGAATTTTCCATTTTATTAACTGCATCTTTACATTATTCTATATCAAGATGATAATTCTGAATGTCTTCTTCAATCTTCAGAATTTTAAATTTGTCCACAGTTTGTGATGCGTGTGAAGATGGTTACGGCACAGACATAACTGCATAATCTTTAACTCTGTTCAAGAACTTCAATCACAAACATTGGGTATGTTCTTAAAAGGCAAATATTTTACAGTGTTTAAACTGCTTTTCAAGTCCATTTCAAGGATTGTTTTGACAGAGCCAAAGATTGCTATGACTCTCCACAAAGATATAATTTGATTGGCACTGTTGATGAATCTGTTTTGAAACAGAATTTTGACATTCGTGGTTCTCCATTGAAAGTTTATTGAATGCTTCAAACAAGGGGTCATAATTAATAGATAGGGAGGTGGTCATTTAAAATTGAGGCACACAGGAATTTATTCTCACAGATAATGGTGAATTTCTAGAATTCTTTACCCCAGTGGGTTGTGAGGTCAGATCCCTGGAAACATTGGAAGAGGAGACTGATTTTAATTCAAAGATTAATGAATTGAGGGAACTAACATAAAAGAGGAGGCAAGGCAGATCAGCCAAGAGAGACAGTCTTGAGGGACCAGATGGCGAACTCCTGTTCCTATTTTATCGTGTTCTTTTAAATTTCTTAAATTTATGTCCCTTCTTTGTCATAACATACTTGTCTGAAATTGGACTTTGACACTTGCATGCATCTAAATTCAATTTGCATCAAAATTACATTTGGCTGAATGTCTCTGAAGAGAGATTTCAAAATATACAGGTTCATTGGTTCACAGAGATAAATGTGACTTATTCTGGTCTTTTCCAGTTTGTTTTATCATATTGTATAGCCTCCGTGCTAATAACATGGCTATCTGTCTTAAGCAATGTGTCATGCTAATTGAGAAATTGAAATCCTCTCAAAGAAGTGAAAATAGTCTTTGCCAGCAGCACAAAATGGGATAATGCAAAGCTGGTAGCCCACTTTACGTCAGTCATGCTTAGTTCTCAAACCAAAACAGTCATATCTTTCCACTTTGATATGTGGCACTGAATAGAGATTTGAATGACATATGGTAAATCCAGACTTTCATCTTTTCAATTATTTTATTTTATTCTGAAACAATAGATGTCCTGACAGTCAAAAGTCAGTTAAATATTGCAAATTATCTAATAATTATGATTCAAGTCAGAATTTAAATAAGGTTTTCCCAGTATCTTTTTAATCCCATGAGTATTCTGGTCTAAAAGATTTTCTGTCTCTTCGCCTGTCTACCTTTCTCAGTCTTGGCCATAAACACACTTGGTTTTACAGTGATGGCTGATATTCTTTTTGGTTATTTCTGGGTCAAAGGTTGAAGCTGCAGCACGAGATTTAGAGGGCCTGCAGGATCAGTCCAATTCTGTCCAACTCCCTGCTTTTCTTCCACCCTTGCTCCTCCCATATCTGCTGCTCAATCTCCTCCCGTATCTGCTGCTCAATCTCCTCATTATGCTACGCCACAAGAAAAAAATTCAACTAAAGCAACTGCATCTGTACAATTGATCTCACCAAAGCCTTTAAGCCAGTGGTTCTCAACTTTTTTTTATATAACCCCAAATCACATTCCATCCTAACCACGGAGCACCAATGGCATCACAAATTCAAATGAGGGTTGGAAATGCTGAACCATAGATTTCAGTTTCAGATTTATTGTCAGAGCATACAACCCCGAGATTCTTTTGCTTGTGGGTGAGGCAGAATACCAGCATGGGTAGGGCAAATAAAACTGTATTCAGCGTACACTTGTAAACAAATAAAGAAATGTAAACAAACTGACTGTGCAATACAGAAAGAAAAAGATAGCTTACTCTGAGCAAGGGTAGTGGATAAATCAATTGATCAGCAAAATATTAATGATCTTTTCAAATAGTACTGCTTGTGGATTAGGGGGCAGGGTGAGTATCTTCCAGCTAATAAGTGCTAGATTCTAAATGTGAGTTATAAACACCTTGAGTGGCAACATCACTGTCCAATTTTACAGAGCTAGCGTGCCACACACTGCTGCCATACCCATTTCTGACTCCGGTACTGATCCTGGCGGCAGCCACAGATGCCATCACCACAGATGCTAACCGACTGACACTACTCCCTTTGCATGTCGGGCCCCAAATGTTCCCAATGATCAGTAATGCCAGCTCATTCCAAGCAGCTATGGAGACCCTCAAGGCCTAATATTGCAGGAAGGTTAATGAGGTCTACACCAGGCATCTCCTGGCCACCAGAAAACAATGACCTGGTGAGTCAAGTGATGAGTACCTGTGGGCCCTCTGGATCCTGTGTAGAGCGTGCGACTGTAAGGCCGGGTCAGCCAGCCAGAATGCAGAGGACCTCATCAGAAACGCATACGTAGCTGGTATCTGCTCTGGGTACATACGGCAATGGCTATTGGAGCAAAACGTTCTTAATCCACAAAGGGCAGTTGAACTTACAGAGACACTGAAGGTGGACCTGCAGAACTTAGATGGCTACTTGGCCGCTTGGTTGCTGCGGCCACCGTTATCCCGGGAGGAGACATTGTCAGCTCGTGAGTGTCCAGTCTCTTACACCATCCCACTACTCTAGTAATCTGACCTCAGGTACTGTTGTGGGAATTTGCTCCACATGCTACTTTTGCAGGCAGGTCAGCATCTGAGGAAACACTACCCTGCCAAGGATGCAATGTGCTCCTGGTGCCATAAATAGAGGCATTACGCCAAAGTTTGCCAGTTCAAACTATCTGTGAGATCTAGCAAAGCCATGTGCAGACACATGCCACTCCAGGCAGCACGATCGGCGCCATCTTCTCTGCACTCCAGAGAAACCATATGTGAATCATGCGGACCAACATTTTGGACTGCTCATTGAATGCCATCTTCCCAGGCGTACGATACTATGAATGGGTTGAGGCCAGCCATCTCTGGCATGGGATCACCCATCAGACTTGGACAATTAATTTATACTGGCCACCATCATCTTGAACTAGGAGACCCTGCACAAACTTGACATGTCCATGATATAAGTGCAGGTAAATGGGCACAATATCAATTATATATTCAATAGCGGAAGTACAGAAAGCTTTATCCACCCTGATATCGCTAAACGATTGTCCCTTAAAGAATGGCCCACCAAACACAGGTTACCATGTGTCCAAATCACACACAGCAGCCACCCTAGGGACCTGTATAATGACCCTTACTGTTGGAGGCATAGCATACAAACGCTTCAGATTGCCACAACTGTGCCCCTTTGCTACTGGGGCTGGATTTCCAGTGCCAATATCAGAGAGTCACTCTGGACAGATGGGCCCCTTCCTCTGCAATGAGCAGTTAACAGATGGCCCCCTGAAGGTGACATGTGGTCTCTCGACCCTCAGGGTCTTCCCCCTTCCACTGTTCGCCAACCTCATCCCCAATGCAAGCTGTGACCATCAGGAGTAGACAGTACTGTGTGGCTGACAGAGCGCTTATTAAGGCGGAGGTTCAGCGCTTATTGGGCGAGGACATCATCAAGGCCAGTAATAGCCCTTGGAGGATCCAGGTGGTTGTAGTAAAGAACATGGATAAGTATAGGATGGTCATAGACTACAGCCAGACCATCAACTGTAATGCACAGTTTGATGCTTACCCCCTTCCCTGCATATCCAATATGGTCAACCAGATTGCACAGTATCGGGTATTCTCCACAATTGACCTGTGTAATGATAGTGATCATGTTTGCATGACCACTAGGAAGGCCTTGATTATAGTTACTGTTTGATTAGACATGGCTGGTAGCATGGGGCTAACACACGGTATGCAGATTTGTAATGGAGGCTTGCAGCCTCATGGCATGCCTCATGTGCTGTTTACATCAACTTTAAAGTAAATAATATTTTCCTTCATCCATGTGTTGTCTAAAAACTCACACATATGAATACAAAATGAAACAACCTGAAGTCAGCATATCACTAGCACCTAATCCACCCAAAGAACCACACGTATACTGCATTCAAGGCAGATAGCTGCCTCTACCACTTCTGCTGAGTCCCTTTTGGCACTACAAACAGGGTCTCCATCTTCCAGCGGGAGATGGACTGCATGGTGGACCACTACGATCTAGAGGTCACCTTCCCAAAGCTAGATAATGTACTATCTGCAGCCACAATCTGCAGGATCATGATGTGAACCTCCACAACTTCCTATGGGCAGCAAAATACATGAACCTTACTTTTAATGAGGATAAATGTGAGGTCGAGAACAGCATCGTTTGCTCTGACCTGGACCGCATGCATCCGCTGATGGACCTACCCCTCCAACATACCCTCAAAGCTCTGAAAAGACGCCTTGGGTTCTTCTCATTACCACGCTCAATGAGTCCCCAACTATGCGGACAAGATCCACCCATTGGTCAAAGCCACCACGTTTCCACTGCTAGCAGGGGAAGCCCAAGCCGCTTTCAACAATTTCAAAGATTATATTGCCCAGGAAACCATGCATGCCATAGATGTGTCTACACCTTTCCAAGTGGAAAGCGATGCATCTAACTTTGCCCTGGCTGCCACACTCAATCAAGCGGGAAGACCCATTGCCTTCTTCTCATGCTCTCTCCAAGGCCCTGAAATTCACCACTCCTCCAACGAGAAGGAGGCCCAGGCCACTATCTCACTAGGAAATGGTTTACCCTCCTCACAGATCAGTGAGTGGTACTATTCATGTTTAATAATAAGCAAAGAGGCAAAATTAAGAATGATAATATCCTCAGGTGGAGAATCGAGCTGTCCACTTAAATTATGACATTCTCTACCAGCCCGGCAAACTTAACGAGTCTCCGGATGTTCTTTCCTGAGGAACTTGTGCTAGTGTTCAAATGGACAGAATGCAGGCTTTCCACAATGACTTTTCTGACCCCGGAGTTTCTCGTATTTTTCCATTTTATCAAATCTTGGAATCTACCATGCTCCTTTAACTAAGAACTATCAGGCCTGTGCCGAATGCAAACCTCAATTCTACCGGCTGCACAAAGTGCATATGATGAAGGCTATCTGCCCCCTCGAGTGCCTCAGCATTGATTTCAAGGGACCCCTCCTTCTTCTAACTGGAATGCCTACTTCCTTACCATCACCAATGCATACTCCCATTTCCCCTTTGCCATACCCTGTTCAGATACGATCTTGGCCACAGTTATCAAGGCCCTCCGGAATATCTTCACACTCTTTGTGTACCCTGGCTTCATCCACAGTGACCATGGTACATCATTTATGAGTGATGTGTTGTGGCAGTACCTACTGGTCAGGTGTATCATCATGAGCAGGACCACTAGCTACAATCCTTGGGGTAATGGGCAAGTGGAAAAGGAGATCACAGCCAAGACCATCCTCTTGGCTCTGAGGTCACGGGGTAATTCTGTCTTCCAAAGGCAAGAAGTCCTCCAAGACGCACTCCACTCTATCTGGTCACTTTTACATATGGCCAGCAACAACACGACTCATGAATAGATGTTTGCTTTCCCTAGGAAGTGTGCATCAGGGACTATGCTGCCTGCCTGGCTTACCTCTGCAGAACCGGTCCTGCTCTGGAAACACGTCAGGCAATCTAAACTGACCCGCTGGTCGAGATTGTCCGCCTTCTCCACGCAAACCCCTAGTATGCCTACAGTTTCTTCCCTATCTGGCGCGAATGCACGGTCTTGATCCGGGACCTTGCTTCATCAGGACCCTCCCTGACCACCACTGACTTTCAACAGACACCCCCTCCCACTTCAACCTTAGGGGTCCCGGAATCGGCAACTAACCACCCCTACCCCTGGCCACTGTTGTCACCAATGATGTACCAGCTCCAATCTCCCCCACCACCCCACCTGTCCCCAGACCTCGACAAACTGTTAACAGGCCAACCTCCCAAGCTGCTTAGGAGGCTATGGCAGTGCCTCAACCATTGCCATGTCGCTTGCTGCAGTAGAGGAGACCCCCAGATAGATTTAACCTTTAAAATATCTTTTTTCACCCCACAGGACTCTTCTTAAAAAGGAGAGGTGAATATGGTAAATGACTGTTATGCTATGATTGGCTGCTGCCGGTTGGACATGCATCCCGAGGCTGATCCAGCCCATAGCCCCTTGCACGTTCCCCTTTCTCTTTGCTTCGATCAGTCAATGAGGTTGATGGTAGTTCCAGTCTTTAGATAATAAAAGCCTGATAGTTTCATAGCAGCAGGCTTTTGTGATTATTAATGGTACATCACAGATAAAGGCAACTCTCAGGGATAAAATGAAAGGAAGTGAATGTGCAATAGTCAATAATAGGCGGTTGATTGACTCCTGCAGAAACCCAGTTTCACACAGAACCTAAATATTACCTGTATTACAAAAACCTGGATTTAACTGCAACAGACTTTCTTCATGCACTGAAGTTAATAAAAGATCACTGGCTATCTGACATCAGTCTGGATTTTTAGACCTTTTCAACCCAATTTTTAACCCATTGTTGTAAGTAGTGACATTCTTGTTTTGAAATCAAAAGATTTTGAGTTACAGCCACCCTCCCAAAGGCTGGACTAGATAAAAAGAAACACTTTAGGAAAGCTCTGAAGAATTGTTGCACAATTGAAGTTTCCAAATTTTGGATTAAAGTCCTTGCTCGGACAGATATAGAGACCCCTCTGCAATACTTGAATATAAAATACATTTTGTTTTGTATCTTGACAGAAGGTTTCCCTCAATTAATCTTTGCTGAAACAAGTCACCAGGTCATCGTTAATCATTGCTCCATAACAGAATTTTATCCTTGCAAATGAACTAATCTACTTTCCTTCCTCAATGATTACATTTAAAGAAATAAAATTTCCCTTGAGGTTTTAATTTTTTTTTAATTTAGCATGGCAACAGACCCTTCCAGCCCACGAGCCCATGCTCCCCAAATACACCAATTAACCTACAAATCCCATACATGCTTCAAGCATGTGAGGAAACTGAAGCACCTAGAGGAAACTCATGCAGCCATGAGCAAAATGTACAGACTATACTGGATTCAAATGCAGGTCATTGGTACAGTAATAGCATTGCATTAAACATGTCAATCTTAACACATCTCTTCTATTTTCCACACATTTGCTTTGGCCCCCTCTGTACAAAGTTGCACCAAGGACAGGACTTCCCTTGTCCTAACCTACCACCCCACCCACATCCACCATATTGTGCTCCACAATTTCTGCCACCTACAACGTGATTCCACCATCAGACACATCTTTCTCTTTCCCCTTTCACCCTGTCTGCTGCAATAATATGAACTTCCCTGTGGCCAATCATTTAAATTCCCAAACCAACACGTCTATCCATTGTGACAGATTTGTACTAATATTAATCTTTAGGTATATAATATTGTATATGTTTCTTGGTGAAGAGATTTTGTGGGATGGATGGGGACACACTTACAGACACACACAATTACACAGAAAGAAGCCATTTTTGGAGATGCAGCATCTGGAAAATGGAGCATTAAAAATTAGAATGCTGGAACAATAGTGTTTACTAAGGTGAAGCACCTGTGTACACAAAAATGACTTTTGATTCAATAGTCAGTAGACAGAGAGGAGTCATTTGCTTTTGAATTACTTTGGAAGTGGTTTGAAGAAACTTAAAAGACAGCAGTGATGTTATGTGATAAAGACATTTCAAAAAGACCTCTTTAGTATTGCACCAAAAATCATCTGAAGTCAGAAATGCATTAGCCTCCGGTGAGAGAGGTATGGTTCATGTTGTACTCTCGTTACCATGGGAGATACACAAAATCAGTGGTAAGGAGGAGCCACTTCAGCTGCCTCTTTGAAAAGAGGACAGTTCCATTTTAAAATGGCCACCATGTAGCCCTTGCCCGGGCTTGTGAGATCATCATGCAGAGATCTAAAGGACTGTAACCTTCAGGCAAGAGACGGAAATCATTCATATGAAGAAACAATCCTCTGAAAACAACTCTACAAGAATTTTGTGAGTTTTAAGGAGTCTCATACCTCATATCTACTCCATAATTACTTTTGAGCAACAATTTAAAGAATCTGAGTTTCAAAACAAAACGGACTCAACTTTAAAAATTGATTCTTTTTGCAGTTGTGCGTAAACTGTAATTGTTTTGGCACCTGCAATCATGCGTGCGCACGCACCCACCCACCCACCCACCCACCCACCCACTCACCCACTCACCCACTCACCCACTCACCCACTCACCCACACATTTTTGCATCGTGGAGCTTTTTGAGTTAAGTAAGAAGAGTTAGATTATTAATAAAAATATATTATTATTTTTTAAATAGCATTGCCTAGTGAATTTCTATTGCTGCTGGTCTCGGTCATAACACAATAGTCTCATGAACTGCAAAGCCAGACTACTTGCAAATTAGAGTAAGAACACTTAATATTCCGTCTGGGTACTCTCTAACCAGCCACCATTAACATCAACCTCGTTTCCATTAAACCACTCCCCCAGGTCTTTCTCTTTCCCTCTCCCTCTGTCTCCACTAACTTCCCTTCCATCTCCTTTAGGAGAACTAATCCCTCTCCCTATCACCACAGCTTTTATCTCTTCCTCTCTACCCTTCCTTCTATATCCATCTATGACCTCCTACCTATTATCCCATACTCCTCCTGCTGCCCCTTCCTCCCTCCTCTCCTCTTCTCCCCCAACCATTTAATTCAGGCACCTGCCTGCATTTTGCTCATACCTCAACTACGAGCCTGAAGTGTTGGTTACCCCCCCCCCACTTCTTCCTAAAGATGCTACGTGATCTGCTGAGTTTCTTCAGCACTTTTATGTCCTCAAGATTTATACTTCACTCTTCATCAATACTATCAGCACCTTTCCATCTGATATCATCGTCCCTATTGTCCATCTCTTCATCTCATGAGTGTTGTGATCTCTCTGTCCTCTCCTTTCTCTGCATCTTAAAACTGTTAACTGATTTTTCTGGTTCTGATGAACAGTAATCAACCCAAAAGATTAATCTGTTTTTCTCTTCTTAGATACAGTCTGACGTGCAAAGCATTCTCAACATTCTCCAGTATATTTCAAGTTTTTAGCATCTAAATATTTTACTTTTAAGGAAAAAAAAATGTGTGCATCAGCTCCTTTCAGCTCATCATGTTCACAACCTTCCACATTCAAGCAAACTTCCCATATATCACCAAATTAATCGGCTCATCAATTCCAACACGTCTGGAAACTTTGTTAGAATCTAGGTACTCAGTGGAGAGGCATTGAAAACATTCATATTTGGTACTTTGAGAGAAATAGCATTTGTAAAACAATTACATTGTCAACACAATACTGAACACATGAGAAATATACTGAAAGTATATTTATGAATACTGAAATAAATGAATCAGGAATATTGCCCCTGGACAGGAAATTCTAAAATTATACAATTTTTCGTGAAGTATGTGAGAAAGATAAATTCCAACTGCAGAAAGAAAGGGAAAATGTATTTCTCCCATTTAATAGCTAAAATAGTGAAGTTAAATTCTGAAAGGAAGATATATAGAAATAAAGTTCAGAACTGAAATTTAGTGGGTCTTTCATACTGCATGTATCAGATTGAGTTTTCCAGCATCCTGTCTCTGTCTTTGTCAGAGCACATGCAAGAGGCTGGTCAACATCAGTCTCTTCATCAACGTATCTACAACTGATATCTTCAGGAACTTGCACAAACCTGCCGTCTGGTACAGCTTTCTCTCTCACCATTCCCTTACATCACCAGGCCCTCTCTGACACAAGCTTTTACTTGGGATAATGATAAATAATCTGCAAAGTAAGAATCCTTAAATGAATATCTGATTGGGTTTGTTTAGGAATCAGATGGTGGAGAGGTTGCAGCTATCCCTGAACCTTCCAGCACGAGTCTTGTGGAACTTATACCTCTTCCCTGATGGCAGTAGCAAGAACAGAGAATACCCTGGGTAGTGTGGATCCTCGATGGCTGCGGCTGCTCTCCGATGGCAGTGTTTCACATAGATTTTCTCAATGGTGGGGAGATGTCCATTACCTTTGGCACGGCTTTCCGCTCAGAGGCATTGGTACCCCAACACCAGGCCAAGGTGCAGCTGATCAGCAGACTTTTCATACACATTTGTAAAAGTTTGCCTAGGTTTTCAACGTCATACCAAACCTCCGCAAACTCTTGAGGAAGTAGAGATGCTGACCTGCTTCCTTCATTGTGACTTTCGTGTGTTGGATCCAGGAAAGATCCTCCGATATAGTGACTCCGTCTCTCCACCTCCGAACCTCCAGTGACCACTGGATTGTACACCTCTGGTTTTCCCTTCCTAAAGGCCACAATCAGTGATTTGGTTTTGGTGACATTGAGTGCAAGGTGGCTGTTAGTACATCAGTCAGCTTTCAGTTTCAAGTTTTCATTCTCCCTCCTGTATACTGACTCATCACCCACTTCTATACAATGAACTTTTCTTTATTTGTCAGCAAATTTGTAGAAGGCATTATTGTTGTATGAGCCACACAGTCAGAGGTGAAATATTGCTTACTCTTTTCTTCCTATGGATGTTGCATGGGCTATTGGGTTTCTCCAGCATGTTAGTGTATTGCACTTGCCCTCAGCATCTGCAAATTTCCTCGTTTAACTCAGTACAGGGCTCTTATGTCATGTGTATTAATAACTTAGATAATGATTTAAGGAATATAATTTGTAGGTTTGCAGATGACACTAAAATTGGTGATATTGGGTATTGTAAGGATGGACCAGGATTGGCTATAGAAAAACAATGATCAACAGGTTAATGGGGAAGAGCCATGACAGATGGGAATTAGTCAAAGTGACACACTTGGGATGATCAAATAAGGGAAGGACATACACAATGAATGTTAGAATCCTTGGGATATTAAGGAAGAGAGGGACATCCAAAAACCCATGGAAGTGGTAAAGAAGCCATTCAATATGTTAGTCTTCATTATCCAGGGCACAGAACAATAGCAGAGAAGTAATGGTATGATTTTATAAACATGTGAGACCACGTCTACAATACAGTGTGCAGTTTTAGTTACAAAGAACATTTTAAAAAGAGGAACAGGAGTTGGTAATCTGGCACGTCGAGCCTGCTCCACCATTTAATAAGTTCATGGCAGACCTGGCCACCTGGAAGGAATGTCATTGATCTGGAGGATGCGGAAGAGATTCACATACCACTGCAGTTCAAGAAACTTCAGTCCAACAATGTGAACTCTCTGCACCTGGACCCATTCAATATGGTACAGATGACAGTTGTGTCCTGGGGACAAGGCTGGCAAGACCTGGTCGAACATTTAATACCAGGGGAAAAAATAAACCAAAGAATATACATTAAATTGCATAAAGCATCCACCACTAGATAAGATACTGGGGCAAAAGGATGTAGGAGATAGAAGCCAAAAACTCAAAGGATGGTTACACTGTTTCAAAAGTTGCTAAGAGAATTTTTAAAATATATTTAACTTTTCTAAAGGGGAGCAGTTGTTCACCTGAATGGCAAACAATAAAATTAAGAATATTTAAAAAAACCCAGAAATACTAGACAATCTCTATCTGTTTCTCAGCGTTCATAAAAGGTAAAGATACATTACCGATGTTTGGGTCCTGAGCCCTTCTTCAAGGTATAAGCATAAAACAGTAAGGCCTCTGAATAGACTGAAAATGGCAGAGGGAAGAGTCCAGACCAACAGTCAAAAGGTCTTGATTTGATAAGAAGAAAAGTAGGAATTGATTTTGGCTCTAAAAGGAAATAGAGGGAAAAGGGAAGAGAGAGAGACAGAGACAGAGACAGAGACAGAGCTGGGGGCAAGATGACAGGGGAAAGAAGGGGAGGGGGCAGATGTTTTAATGGAAACTGGAGAAGTTGGAGGGTGCTCAGATGGAAGATGAGGTGTTTTTCCTCTAATGTGTGGGTGGTCTTAGTCTGTCAGTGCATGAGACCATGGACAGACATGTCAGCAAGGGAATTGAAATGGGTAGCCACTGGAAGATCCACACTATTGTGGTGTTCAGAGCCAAGGTGAGGAGAATTAAGAATGTACTTGGAAATAAATTTCTTAAGAAATTGAAGATGCAAAATCAATGAATCTATAGTTAAGAAACAAGGAGTATCAGAAATCACTACTGACAAAACCTAATAGGCCTCATAACAATAGTTGGTGTTGGATAGAGCATTAATCAGGAAATGTAAATATTTTATACTGTAGATCAGTCATTTTAATCCATGTAGATAAGGAAAAACAAACTTTCATGATAAAGTACAAGTCCATACAATATATGCAAGATGGTTTGCTGGACCTTACATTAAGGCCAACTAGGAAGCAGACATTTTAGATTTAGTATTGTGCAATGGATACAAAATTCAAATTGGACATTCTAGCTCAATACAGATGGACTCCTACTCTTTTGTAGGTGCCATGGATGAGATATCATGCTTCAGTACCCTTATTGGTCATGGAGAACTAAAGAACCCTATGATGTCCTACTATGAAGACGTGTCCTGGGTAATAATTATCCATCAATCATCTTTTGCAGATCACCATTGCTAGGAGTTTGCTGCATGCTTTATAATTCACCTGGCCCATGCTACTAAATATGTGTGACCATGGAGGGTGCTATACCATGCAATGTTTTTATGTTTGAAGGCAAAGGATATAATGTCACCAAAAATTGAAAACCAAGAAAATGTGAGGATTTCAAATTCAACAAGGATTCAAGAGTTGAAAGACAGATTATTAACAAAATTAAAAGGAAAATGGTCATATAAAAAAAGTTTTTTAAATTGGCAAAACAGTTGCTGAGAGGGAAAACTAGATTAATGTTTGACAGTGAATACGATAATTGCAGAAGCATTAAATAATATTTTTTTTTTATTTTCCTTCACTGAAAATGGCATGAAGGCCTAGAAAATTTATTTAGAAAACTGCAGAAAAATTTCTGTGGAGCTTAAAATTGGGTTAACCCAGAAAGAGCACTTTTGTGCACATTTCTCAATGCCGTAGCAATGAATGGGATAACGTCTCTTCAGTTGTTCCTCTAGCAATTCCATTTTGCAAATGGATGACGTACAGATGGATCAAGGCCAACAATCAACATTTCTGGGAAGTACACAACATTTGCTTGTTATTCAACCTCACTGTCTATAAAATGGCAAATCTAATTTTAATCACAGAACAACCAGGTTTTCTTCATCTCACTTCCGCTGAAATTATGCTGGACAAAAGATTAACATGTTGGCTATTTTTCTCACTGAGGCCTGTGACCCCCTGCAACCTCAAATGTAGACCTGAATCATGATTGCTGATATTTGCATGATATTCAGTACCATTCATGATTCCTCATTTAATGAAGCAATCTACAATCAAATGCACAAGACCTGGGCTACATCCAGGCCTGGGCTGAGAAGTGGCAAGTAACATTTGTGCTACACAGTGAAAGGCAAAGACAAAATCCAAAAAGAGAAAATCCAGCTATACCTAATATTCAAGGTATTGTAGTGGCCCATGCATGGGCCAACAAAATGGCTGATGAACACAGCATTGGCCTGGGGGTGCACTAGCCATCATCCCAGGGGACCTCCCACATGGCAGGAAGATGATGAACGGTGGTGGGAACTCCGCCCAATCCCAGGCGGGCACTCTTTTTAAAAAATTTTTTTTTATTTTTCACACAATAAACCATACTGACCAAAATACATACAGACATTTTTCTCTTGAATATGTACAGTGTCATTTTCCCCCCTCCCTTCCCTCCCTCCCTCTCCCCCCTTCCCATTTATTCAAAGTTCAATCTATAAGATACATTAAATCTGTTAAACAATGTCGTCACTTAATAAAATAAACAAGAAATTTTTATCTTTTACTTTTATATACTGAGTCAGTTCATTTCATTGTCTTCTCCTTCTGTCATTTTAGGTGGTGGAGGTTCATGGTAGGATTTCTCTATTGTATTTCATGTATGGCTCCCATATTTGTTCGAATATTGTGATGTTATTTCTTAAATTATATGTTATTTTTTTCTTTTTTTTTTAAACTTTATTTAAGATTTTATAACATGAATAACATATAGGATTACATTTAAAAAAATTAAGAATAAAATAATAAAATTACAATACAGTATCAGTAATCTAAATAAACTATACCCTCCCCAATAATTATTGCACATTAATAACCCAACTCAAATTAGTCCAACCCCCCCTTTCCCCCCATAATAAAGAGTGAAGAATTAATAAAGTTAATAATATATGTGAGAAAAAAAACACACTTACAAAAAAAAACATAACCGATTAAAATACTAACAAAAAGAAAAGTAATTAATACTAAGATATCAGACTTAAAAAACATATTTAAATCAAACTTAAATGCATATATTTAACAAACGGAGTTAAGATGAAACATATATTTAACTCAAACTTAATATAAAAAATTAGTAAAGTTAGTAACATTATCTATCAAAAATTCTTAAACAATAATCAATTCTTAAAAAAATTGTAGCATGAAAAAAAGATGAAAAAAAAACTTTCTCTATAGAGATAAACCTTCACCAAATATCAACTAACTTCACATCTATTATCATATTAGTCACATAAACCACCATCTTAAAACAAAATTCAAACCTCATTAAGCATTGTACAATTCAATTTTAGTACACTTCCACCATTTTTCCCTTTTACTCTTGAATAGTTATCCAATAAAAGCTCCAATACCACATTTAAATATCCCCAATCATTACGTTAAAATTCAGTATCCAAATAATAAAAACACATCTACAACGAAATCTATATCTTCAACAAAAGGAGCATAAACCATAAACAAAATTCAAGCCTCATTAAGAATTGTACAATTCAATTTATAACTTTCACCATTATTCCCTTTGTTCTATAACTAAAATAGCAAAATAATATACACCAGAATTACCACTCCTTTCACCTTAAAGTTAAAGAAAAAATATAAAAAACTTATCCATCCCATTCACATTTAAATTTCAGATATTCCTTATCTACTGAATAAACTTTACAAAAAAAAACACATCAATTTTTAGTTTTTTAAACAATCAAATACTTTCTTATGCTTTTTTTTATATTTAAACAAAAAAAAACCCCCTTCACTCTTTAATCTAATAATACAAAAAAAAAGGAAAAAAAACGGGTATGAGGTTAAAAATACCCTCTCCCATCTAAACCGCGCAATGCGGTAACTCCCAAAAAAAAATTGGGTGTGAGATAACTCACACGTAGCAGATGACTTTCAGGAAATAGTGCCTATCCAGTTCTCTCCCCCAACTCTCTCTTCATCTTAAACTAACATCATCATTATTTAAATTCCCTTTTTTTTTTAAAAATTAGAAAAAAAAAGGACAACTCTTCTTTTAATCAGCTCCAACTGCCGAGTCACCATTACAACCATTCCTTCTTGGAGCACGGCTCTTTTCTTCCATCTCTTGTCTCCTTAGAGATCGTGGCGGACTATGTTTCTGTTGAAACTGAGTAACTGGCAGCTCTTGAGCAAATGTTATAGCTTCCTTTGGAGAATCAAAGAACTTTGGTTGGTAACCATCTTGAAAAACATTCAAAACAGCTGGATATCTAAAGGTTGCCTTGTAACCTTTCTTCCACAACAACTCTTTAGCAGGATTGAATTCCCGTCGTTGGAAAATAACTTCTTGACTCAAATCCGCATAGAAGAAAACTCGATTATTTTGAATCATCAAGGGTGATTTTCTCTGTTGTTCATTTCTAATAGCCACTCGTAAAATTATTTCTCTGTCGTAATAATTCAAGCAACGAACCAAAACTGGTCTTGGACTTTGACCTGAAATAGGTCTTCTACGCAAGGCTCTGTGAGCACGTTGCAGTATTATACCTTCCAGGAAATGTTCTTGATCCAGCACCTGCGGAATCCATTCAGTAAAAAATTTTCTTGGGTCTGGTCCCTCAATACCTTCCGGCAAACCAATAATCTTTATATTGTTCCGTCTGGATTGGTTTTCCAAATAATCAGTCTTTTTCACCAAATTTTTATTTTGAGTTTGTAAGTCTTCAACCATTTTGGTCACATCAAAAACTTGATCCCGTATTTCGACTATATCTTCTTCACATGAATTAAATTTATCTTTCACTTCAAGCTTAAAAGCTCCAAACTCAGCCATCTGTTTAGAATGTATTTTCACCAGAGTATTAAACCTAGTACCAAGTTCAGTCATAATCTTGGATAATCCCTGCATTGTATAAGATAATTTAGATTCAAGATTCACAAAAATCTTTTCAATTGGAAGAGATTTTGGCTCAACAGATTCCTGCTTCTTCTGCATAACCAAAGGATCTTCTGTTCCTTCCTTCATTCTGGTTGCCTTCCTTGTAGTATGACTGCGTGTGGAAACCCCAGCCACAGCCTCTCCAGCAGTGACTGGAGGACGCTGGCCGGGGTTTTCCCCAGACCATAATGTATTAAGTTCTCCCAGTACATCAAGTTGTATAGGTTCTTCTGTCTCAAGAGGTGCAGTTTACAGCGCCACCTCTACAGTTGACAAATGCCTTTGAGTAACTCTTTGTTCTAAAGGCTGTTTGGCGCCCTCTTTAGGGGGCTCTACCGATGTAACATAGAGCTCTACATCCGAACACTGTACCTCTCTCCTGGGATCCATTTCACGCTGAGTCCCGGTGTCTTTCCTGCAGGTAGGCTCCAAAACTTGAACTTTTGGAAAATGTGGTTTTTTGATGATCTGTTGTCATTTTTTTTTGCTCTTTTTCACCAATTGTACCATCATAAGTTAAATTAACAGCACTAAAATTATCTAAACTTTTAAAGAATTTTAACGGGCATTTCTAGACAAAACAATAAGATAGAGTCAGGAGAGGACTGGAAGTCACGTCTGATCCTTATGCCATCTTGCCACGCCCCCCATGTTATTTTTTTCTAATGGAATACATTTATTTATTTCTATGTACCATTATTGTATTCTCAAGTTGTCTTCTAATTTCCAGGTTGACATAATACATTTTTTTGCTACATCTAAGGCTATCATAATAAATCTTTTTTTGTGCTCCATCCAAATCGAGTCCAAATTCTTTATTTCTTATATTACTTAGAAGGAAGATCTCTGGGTTTTTTGGTATATTGCTTTTTGTGATTTTGTTTAATATCTGGTTTAGATCTTCCCAAAATTTTTCTACTTTCTCACATGTCCAAATTGCATGTATTGTTGTTCCCGTTTCCTTTTTACAGCAAAAACATCTGTCTGATACTGTTGGGTCCCATTTATTTAACTTTTGGGGTGTGATATATAGCCTGTGTAACCAATTATATTGTATCATGCGTAACCTCGTGTTTATTGTATTTCTCATAGTTCCAGAGCATAGCTTTTCCCATGTTTCATTTTTTATCTTTATGTTTAGATCTTGTTCCCAATTTTGTTTAGGTTTACAGTTTGTTTCCTCATTCTCCTTTTCTTGCAGTTTGATGTACATGTTTGTTATAAATTTTTTAATTATCATTGTGTCCGTAATCACATATTCAAAATTGCTTCCTTCTGGTAACCTCAGACTGTTTCCCAATTTGTCCTTCAAGTAGGTTTTCAGTTGGTGGTATGCAAACCTTGTATCGTGAGTTATATTATATTTGTCCTTCATTTGTTCAAAAGATAATAATTTATTTCCCGAAAAACAATTTTCTATTCTTTTGATCCATTTTCTCTCCCATTCTCGAAAGGAAAGGTCATCTATTGTGAAAGGGATTAGTTGATTTTGCGTCAATATTAATTTTGGTAGTTGATAATTTATTTTATTTCTTTCTACGTGAATCTTCTTCCAAATGTTGAGCAGATGGTGCAATACTGGTGAATTCCTACGTTGCACCAATTTTTCATCCCACTTATAGAGTATATGCTCAGGTATCTTCTCCCCTATTTTATCTAGCTCTAATCTGGTCCAATCTGGTTTTTCCTTTGTTTGATAAAAATCTGATTGGTATCTTAATTGTGCTGCTCTATAATAATTCTTAAAGTTTGGTAGTTGTAAGCCTCCTTGTTTGTACCATTCTGTTAATTTATCTAGCGCTATCTAATTGATATAGCATTCGTGCAAGAAACACATTTAACTGAAGTGGGACAACAAGCGGGCACTCTGAAGATGTGGGGCCCTGATGTCAGTGCCTGGAATCCATATAAATGCGATGGCCAGTGCAATAAACCAGTCTCGACTTCACGGCTTTGGTGTATGTGTTGTTCTTCTCCAGGCCAGTGTACAGCAAACGCTACATTGGTGACCACAACAGGTCCAACCAGCAGTTGGACCCAAACATGACAGACCAAGCAGAGCCAGCGACCATCCATGCGGTCTTGCTCAGGCTCCCAAAGTTTTGGGTGTTACAGCCACACATGTGATACGAGCAGGCTAAGGTTCAGTTACAGCTTCGACACATTGCCACCGACGACACCTGCTGCCTCTACATTGTGAGTGCACTCGATCAAGACACAGCGGCAAAGGTCCTAGAATAAAGAAATATGGGGCAACGCCCCTCCCCAAAAAAGGACGAGCTGATCTGACACTTTGCCAAGCTACGTACAGTAAAAGGGCTATAAGAATTCGCTGGTATGATAAACTTTTACCACAGATTAATACCGGCAGTGGCCCGCATCATGCACCCACTCTTCACGCTGATGTTGGACAAGTCAAAGGGCATTATCTGGGATGATGAGCCTTCGAGGGCATTCCAGATCATCAAAGACACGCTGGCCAACACCATCTTCCTGGTACACCCTAGATGGAAGGCACCTACTACTCTGACAGTTGATGCCTCCAGCACAGTGGTGGGGGGGGGGGGCGTATTGGAACAGCTCATTAAAGGCCAGTGGCAACCCTTGGCCTTTTTCAGTAGGCACCTCCGCCCCACCCAGAGCTCAAATACAGCGCCACTCTACTTGGCAGAAAGACATTTCCGTTACTTTTTGGCAGGTCGGTAATTCACTGATCACAAGCCGCTGACCTTCGCCTTCTATATGGTATCGGACCCGTAGTTGGCCCAACAACAGAGATATTCGTCCTATGCGTCCGAATTTACCGCGGACATACAGAACATTGCGGGATAAAGCAAAGTAGTAGCCAATGTTCTTTCACGCCCCGCGATCAAGTCGGTACACGCCCTGTCCCAGGGGGTTGATTACATGGTCCTCGCCAAAGTGCAGCACCAGGACCCCGAGATACCAGTGTATAGGACAGCCCTCTCCAGCCTCAGGGTGGAAGATGTCCCCATCAGCCCAAGTAACCTGACACTACTGTGCAATATCTCCACCAGCAGCCTTTGCCCTGTCGTCCCGGCTGCATGGAGGTACCAGGTTTTCGACGCCGTACATATCCTGGCACATCCTGCAACCTGGGCTACAGTTAAGATGGTGGCTAGCAGGTTTGTCTGGCCAAAACCTGCATGAACTGCCAGTCCTCCAAAGTGCAGACTCACATAAAGGCGCCCGCACAGACTTTTGAACCAGCCACATACATATTGATGGTAGGTCCACTACCAGTTTCCCATGTGGCGAGATACCTGCTGACCATGGTTGATCATTCCACGAGGTGGCCTGAGGCAGTCCAGATGGCTGATACCACACAAAAGCCTGCACCAGGACACTCATCAACACATGGGTGTCCAGATTTCAGTGTCCCAGAGCACCTAACCTCAGACAGCAGGGCACTATTTAACTCTGAGCAGCACTGGTTAACTTCCTGGGGACACAGCTCCACCATACCATGGCGTATCACCCTCAAGCCCATGAGTTGGTGGAGTGGTTCCACAGGCACCTGAAGGCTCAAAGGTCCCAATTTGGTGGATGAATTGCCTTGGGTCCTGCTGGGGATTCGCACAATGCCAAAGGAAGATTTCAATGCTTCAGCAGTGGAGATGGTCTATGGTGCACCCTTAATCATTCCAGGGGAGTTCTCAGCCCCCGCCAAATGCTTGGCAGACCCTGTGGCCATCCTTGAGAACTTGAGGCAAAAACTGGGTTCCCTGGTCCTGCAACAACCCCCACCTCATGACCAGTCCAAACATAACTTCCCCAGGGACTTAAAGACGTGTCAGTATGTGTTTGTGCAGAGGGGCGCACACTGGCCACCCCTACAATGACCCTATGAGGGGACATACAGGGACATCAGGAACAATGGGTCCACTTTTGTTCTCGATGTTGGCAGTAAGGAGGAGACCTTTACAGTCAACTGCCTGAAGCTGGCACATCTGGACTGTGACCAGCCAGTCTCCACTCCTCCCCCACGATGCAGGGGCAAACCACCCAAGGCAGTGGACAATGGCCTGATCACTGGTTCTGGGGGGGGGTTTGTGAAGTAGCCTGAGCATGGAAACGTGAACCAGCCCACAAAATGGCCGATGAATGCGACGACTGCCCAGTCCTGGGAGTGACACTAGCCATCACTCCAGGTGACTTCCTGCACATCGGGAAGATGGTGAAATGCGGCAGGAACACTGGCCAATCCCAGGTCAGCGCTCAGATGATGAGGGGCCCTGACATCAGTGCCTGGGGCCCAATAAATGCAATGGCCAATGCAATAAAGCAATCTTGATTTCAAGGCTTTGGTGTGCGTGTCATTCTTCTCCATGTCCATGTAGAGCGAATGCTACAGTATTACCATCAATAACTTGGGGGTTACCATGGACTGGAAACTGAACTTAAATAGTCACCTACAAAATGTGGCTGCAGAAACAGGTCAGAGGCTAGGAATCATTAGGCTAATAACTCCCAAAGTCTATCGACACCGACAAGGTTCAAGTCAGGAGTCTGATAGAACACTGACCATTTGCCCAGATGAGTGCAATTTAACCAACACTTGAGAAGCTCGATGCCATACAAAACCTAGCAGCCAATTTGATAGACACCCCACCCATAACCATCCATTCACTCTCCACAGATGCTCGGTCACTGGAGTTTGCACCAGCTACTGTAGCAATTCACCAAGGCTCCTTATATAGCACTTTCCAAACCCATAAACCCTACCAACCAGAAAGACAAGGGCAGGTAAAGCATAGGGACACCTCCATCTGGATGTTGCCACACACTGCCCTGACTTTGAAACATATCGCTGATCCTTCACCATTGCTGGATCACAGTCCTGGCTGTCCCTCTCTAACAGCATTGTTGTGCCCTCACACCTCAAGGACTGCAGCAGTTCAAGAAGGCAGCTCACCACCACCTTCTCAAGGGGAATTTGGGATAGGTAATTGTGAAACCTACATTCTTGAATGAATAAAAAATTGAAATCGGTTTCAGTCCAGTCTTACATGTTACATGGATCTCAGATTTCAAATCCTTGCTTTTAATGCGACTTTCATAAACAGCAATAAAATGACCCACTGTTGTATAGTCAAGATAATGTGAACTATTTTGTAACCGCGTAAGATTACACCCTTCTCACTATAGTAATTGTAGTGCACCAGTGTCAGGCATACGTATATGAGTGTGTGTGAACAGTCTCCTGAGATGGTGGAAGGCATCAGTAAGTACAGTCTCTTCTGTTATTTGAATCTTGCATCTCTAAGTTATTTAAGAAGCTTCCCAAGTAACTCAGAGACATAATATCCACAATGCACATTTAGCATAAAATATCACAAAGAGTGTAGAAGAAAGAACATACTGAACATACATAAGAACATTAAAGAAAAGTATGAGAGAAGCAAGGGAAGGAGGCAGTGTTATCAGAGTTCATCAGGATGGATGGTCTGGCAAGCAACATGGTCCACTGTCTCATTACCTCGTAAGCTATACCACATCTTTCCAACTCTCCAAGGCATCCACTAAAGCCCTCACATGCAGCCTTCAAAATTCTTGCAACCTGCCCTCTCTCACATTGTGTCACTGTTCAATGATACAGGTCAGAATACCATCCTTAATGCCTGATGGCAGCTGATGGAATTAAGTACAGAAGTGCCATTTCAATTGAACTAAATGAACAACTTGCCTTTTGAGATTGAACGGGCTGCCTATTCCTTTACTCACTTCCAATGCATTTGAACATGAGTTGTTCAGAGAAAAAAATACTATGGTTATATTGTTTCAGATTTTGACTACTTTAAAATCTAATCTGGTCTCAGTTTCCCCAAATTTTGATGGTATCATGCATCCTTCTATTTGCAATGATATAATTTTCCTTTCCTAAAGAAATTTGTTTACAATGTTTCTTTCGAATGTGTTTCATGTAAATGAATGGAATAGATACTATTATTAATTATCGAGAAGCTTGGGCACATTTAGATATGTAAATGATTTAGATTAATATTTTCCATTGATATTATTTACAAATTGTGACTGCGAACCAGAAATAAAGAAGAATAATTCCCTCCTATTGAAATGAAGAGGGCACCAAAGGATTCGGTGTTAAATCTATATAAAAAATTTTTGATAAAGAATGCAAAACCTCTTTCCAGTATCTTTCTAGACAAGGACGTCCAGAACACATGAATTAATGACGCTTCTCCGCTCTTATACCTGTCACACCAGAGACTCATATTAGAGTAAAAATGAGACAATTTAATCTTAGACAAATGTGTCTATGAACCACTTTAAATTGCAGTAGACAACGGTGAGCACATTACGAAGAGCTATTAACCAACTTAAGAACTGTGTGTGTCCCAATCCACATCCAATATAGTCATATTTAAATTCTATTCCAAAGCATTTTTGATTTTAACTAACAGTCAGATTTAAACATAACAATTTCTCGTATTTAATAGATATTAAATCTTTTCGAGATTCATTAAGCTAAAAATAAACTCATCTACAAAATTTGATTGAGACTCACTTTGAAAATCAGATACTTGTGATTCAAGAAAATGCCGGACTTGCAAATATCTAAAAAAATTTGAGCAAGTTAAATTTTGCAGTAAACTGCTCGAATTATGCAAAATATCCATCAATGAACAAATCCTTCAAGCTTCGAATACCTTCTCTACCACCTCTGAAAAATAATTTCATGTAAAGAAGGTTGAAAAAAAGTGATTGAATACGATAGGGCTACAATTATGAAATGCTAAAAAGAAATTTAAAAATGGATTTAACACTGAATCCTTTGGTGGCCCTCTTCGGTACAATGGGAGGGAGTAATTCTTCTTTTGACACTTTCAGGTGGCCAATTTCCCCATTTGTAAAGACACATATTTTAGCAATATGCGGCTGTTGGGAGGCCACGTGAATGTGCAAGGCAAACTTTGTAACCCTCCTCGGAGAGAGATAATCGCCACAGCACAGTGGCTTCCCCAGCCAGTCAGCTGGCAAGCGCCTGACAGCTCCTCTCCCAGCTGCCCCTTCCCCCAGTGCAAGATGTCGGGGCAGGGGCAGCTGGCAGGACTGTCAGTGAGGGACTGCAGGGCTAGAGCAGCCGGTGGGGGAGAAGGGGCTGGAGTGGCGAGTGGGGGGAGAAGGGGGCTGGAATGGCCGGTGGGGGAGAAGGGGGCTGGAGCAGCCGGCGGGGGAGAAAGGGGCCTGGGGCGGCCGGCGGGGGAGGGGGCTTGCCGAAACAATGCTGGTACCTGACTCAAGTGCCGTATTCACCTGCCGGGGGCAGAACAATCAGTCTGGGTACATTCCACGGGGGATGTCCCCACCTTGATAGCCCGCGCTGGCTGTCCCAGCTGACAGCCAGCCATCCTAATTTGACAGGGCAAGGGACAGGAGCCGGAGTGCACTCAGCTGTTCCCTCAGATGGCCAGCCCTGCACTTTTACTGCTGCCACCTGAACGGCAAATCAAAGGCCCGCTTTCCCTTCTTCAAGCGCATACTTAGCGGAGAATCGACCTGAAGAAGTCTTTTGTCTCTGGTTCAGAATTGTGCTATTTCTCTTGCCTCTCTTTTGGTGAAGCGTGTGATTTTACTTAAATGGAAGGATGCTGCCCCACCTACTCATGATCAGTGGTTGCATGGCATCATGTCTTGTTTGAATATGGAGAAAAAAATTGTTATTCAATTAATAATTCATGTACAAGATTCCATAGGTTATGGGGGTCATTTATGACTCACTATCTTACTTTATAATTTTAATTTAATGTAATTAAATTGTCTGGATTGTATATTTTCTATATTCACTATTTTTTTCTAACTTTGTTTTTCCTTTAATACTAATCATATATTGCATTTGGCAAAGCGGTTAGGTAAGGGGTTTGAGTTTTCTCCTTTACTATTTTATTATTTCTTTTTTGTATTGTTAGATTTTTTCAAAAAAAGTATATATTTAGAATATGAACTATGGATATTATTTACAATTTATGTATGTTAATGTTATATAAAATGCCTTATTTAATTTGTGTAACTGTCCATATCATCTTATTGAATTGTACCCTTTTTTGATTGTGTAAGTTCTTTATTAAAATTAGTAAAAATACTTTAAAAAGAAATAAAGATATTGTGACTGGGTGATTCCTAACACAAGTCGGCCTTTAACCTCAATGACACTTCACTTTCATTATCACAAAGGATGATCCATTCCCCAGGCAATGCTTGGGGCATCCATTGTTAGACCAGCTCAGCTAGTGTGGGATGCCAGCAGGCTATAAATCCTTTCTCGACCATACCCCTCATCTGCTTCTCCTGCAACATTTTTCCCAATCTGAATTTGCTAATTTCTCAATCTCCAGGAGATTCCCTGACCTCCCTATATGGTGACAACTCCTCTCCCAAACCCACATTTGTCACCCAGTCTTTGGCCTGACTCCTTAAATTTATAATTTTTAAATTTAGACATACAGCTCGGTAACAGGCCGTCCAATTTGCACCCCAATTAGCCTACCCCCATGGTATGTTTCCAACAGTGGGAGGAAACTGGAGCCCTGGGGAAAACCCATGCAGACACGGGGAGAACATACAAACTCCTTACAGACAGCACGGGATATGAACCCTGGTACCAATTATTGGTGCTGTAAAGGTGCTGTACTAACCGCTTCGCCAACTGTGCTGACCACATTTATGTTTATTTTCGTCGTCACATGTAACCAGAGGCAGTGAAAAGATTTATTTTGTGTGCTATTCAAAGGCTAGCAGAGTTGCCATTGTTAAAATTATGGGGAGAGAGGGAGGGAGGGAGGGAGGGGAGGGAGGGAGGAAGGAAGGAAGGAAGGAAGACCCTTCAGAGACAATAAGTGGTCATAGATCATACTCCCTCCTCCCATATAGCTGCTGTCTGCTCTCCATCACACCATCTCTTCTTGCCAACCTCTGGTCCTGATCCCGAAGCCTCAGAAGCCATCAGTGCCTGCAGCTGGGTGGGAGACCACAACCCCTGATTCTGTTTCTCCGAAGCTGTTGACGCTGTTGCGTCTTTGGCCTGGCGGAAGGCCTTTGGCCAACAAGTGTGAAGCCCACCCTTCTTTTCATCCCCCACACCTTAACAAAAGAGCAGATCATCTCTCAGTTGTCAAAATGTGGGATCAAATAGAAGACCATTCATACTAGATCTGAAAAAAACAGAACTGAATACTTCATAAACAGCAAAAAGCTTGAAACAGTACGTTCAAAAAAGCTAGCCTACTCTTGTTAAGAATAGGCACTTGTAAATTTTTTTAAAAATCAAATGGCATGCTTGTCATTATTGAGGAGGAATCGAATACACTAGATTAGAAGTCATGGAACAATGATATTAAGTTTTGGTTCTGATGCTGCAGCAAAGGGTGTCGCGTATATTCTCAAATTATGGTTTCATAGTGTAGAGCTCGTTGAAAGAATCAAAGACTTGTTGATCCAAACCAAGGCTTTTATTAGCAAAAGACAGGAGCTCTTCACAGGTGGCCGACCAGTCCGGAATGATCCGACCTGGCTAGGGACACAACCCTTTAAGGCCCAGACAGTAGGTGTAGCTAAGCTCTCAGCCAATTGCTGTAAGCACAGTCTAGAGACTGTAACTATATACACTATATACATTGGTGATAGATCTGTACTATCACATTCTCTCAGCCAATCGCTGTAAGCACAATCTAGATACTGTAACTATATACACTATATACATTGGTGATAGATCTGTACTATCACATTCTCTCAGCCAATCGCTGTAAGCACAATCTAGATACTGTAACTATATACACTATTTACATTGGTGATAGATCTGTACTATCACATTCTCTCAGCCAATCGCTGTAAGCACAATCTAGATACTGTAACTATATACACTATGTACATTGGTGATAGATCTGTACTATCACATTCTCTCAGCCAATCACTGTAAGCACAATCTAGATACTGTAACTATATACACTATATACATTGGTGATAGATCTGTACTATCACATTCTCTCAGCCAATCGCTGTAAGCACAATCTAGATACTGTAACTATATACACTATATACATTGGTGATAGATCTGTACTATCACATTCTCTCAGCCAATCACTGTAAGCACAATCTAGATACTGTAACTATATACACTATATACATTGGTGATAGATCTGTACTATCACATTCTCTCAGCCAATCACTGTAAGCACAATCTAGATACTGTAACTATATACACTATATACATTGGTGATAGATCTGTACTATCACATTCTCTCAGCCAATCGCTGTAAGCACAATCTAGATACTGTAACTATATACACTATGTACATTGGTGATAGATCTGTACTATCACATTCTCTCAGCCAATCGCTGTAAGCACAATCTAGATACTGTAACTATATACACTATATACATTGGTGATAGATCTGTACTATCACACATAGATCTGTAGCTTTTGTGAGGAATTACATATTAAAGGAATGCACTTCCAAGAATTTAGAAGGTCAAGGAGAGTTTTGATCAAAGATTTCAAGATGGTTAGTTGAAAAATATATTTGGGATAGAGGAAAATGATCTTCACTAACTTGGGAATCGTGGGCAAGAAGAGTTTACAAAATAGAGGCAGAATGAAAGAAGGAAACATTTCTGCACATAAACACACAATGTTGGAGAATCCTTCAAAACCCATTGATGATGAGTCAATGATAGAGTTTTAAATATCCAGTGCTATTAAGGGATGTGGTACAAGCAAAAAAGTGGAGGTAGTTTACAGATCATCCATGATCTTACAGCAGGGGTGTCAAACGCAAATTCACAGAGGGGCAAAATTTAAAAACTTGGACTAGGTCGTGGGCCAAACTAAATATTTGTTGAAAATTTCCAACAACATCTGCATGTTTTCTCTTCTTTCAACATATGTAACGTTAAAATTTTTCTTATTAAAATAAATGTTTAATCATAGTTTTGGTTAAACTCTTTCCAGAAGTAGCATTAACAAATGAGAAATAAAATATTCAATAAATAATACTTCTCTCTAGCCTTTAAGCTCCTTTTAAATGCTTTTTTTTTCACAAGCCAACAAGTCAAAAAAATAACTTGCTTTAATGAAAATCCAATCTTTCGACGATGAACAGTCCAAAGTGAACCAAAGAAAATATTAATCCAAGCTTAGCTTGCCTCACTGTGATTTACTCTGATGCACCCTGGTCTAAACCAGACACTTGGCATCTCTTCTTAGATGCAAGTTCATCAAACTCTGGGGTCAGAGTTTGTCTCCCACCTGTCTTGAAAGGTCCTGTTTTCTGTCTTTCGTTTGGCCATTTTTCCTAAGGGGTTTATTACATGTGAGTTAGGCGACAGGTCGCAGGTGCTAATGAAAGTAAAGAGAGGAGGTGGGGGCGATTAGCGGGCTGACGCCAACGCATTTGCAAATCATTCTGGGATTTGTAGTATTAGCTGTGCGTGCGCTATACTGGCGCGGCGGCCAGCGGGCCAGCTCTAATACATATTTGATATGATCTTGTGGGCCAAATATAATTATATCACGGGCCAAATTTATTGAGTTTGACATGTGTGTCTTACAGTTTTAAAAACAGGTTTGAGTTCCTCAATGACTGAATAGGTCATAACATTCCTCGGAACAAGATGAAAGATCTGCAATGATTGCTAGTTTCGGCTAAAACCAGAGGAATGCATTACTCCTGAGAGCCCACAAACTTTCAAGCAATATTGTTACAGTTCCTGAAGATCTTTGAAAACATTTTTGTTTGCCTACATTGTGAAACCTTTTGCTGAGTATAGTGTCAGTTATTTGATCCTGATGCAATGTAACTCTGATGGGGGAGGCAAAAGAACAGCAGAATCGAGGAAAGGAAGTGACATTCGATCAAAAGGTGAAAGAATCAAGAAATTATTCCACCCTTCTCATAGAATTCTATGCCATGTTTAAATGCCAGGCATGTTCATGTATTTTCATGTTAAAAGAATATGCATGACGAAGGAACCGTGAAAAACATTCCAAGATCATTTATCCCACAGCACTGATTAATTGCTATCAAAATGGTGAAAGCTTCTTGGTGCCCACCTGGCAATGACAACATTGTGCATCCAACTGTATAGATTAATCTGAACCCTGACTCCTGTTAGGTTTAATTCAGATAGAACAATTAATAGCTGAGAAATATTATCTCTGTCTCTAACAACTTCAAACCTTTCCATTCTAGGGTGGTTTCAGAACAGCATATGCACCATCCATTAGTTATCTCACTCTCCACACATTGCACTTATACTTGTCCTGTTCTGAAATCAATGCTTTTTGAGAAACCTAAGCACAACATCTGGGCCAATCCTGCAGTGCACACTGCAGTTAGATGAGCTAATAATCCACACTCTCTTTCTTGTGGTCATAAAAGATTTCTCAAGTCTGCTGTGCAAGATTTATCCTGAAACCAACATTCAAAAATAATGATCACCTCCTGTATCCTTATTCTGGGATTTGGGTAGTTGTTAGTTCAAAGCAAATAACGCACCAGCAACCTGTATTCAAATCTGGCGCAGTCTGTGAGAAATCGGTACATTCTCCCTGTGCCTGCTTGGGTTTCCTCTGGGTCAGTTGTTCTCAACCTTTTTCTTTCCACTCACGAACCACTTTAAGTAATCCCTATCCCATCAATGCTCTGATGGGATTGTTAAGGTGGTATGTGTCCAGGAAGGGAAGGTTGAGAATCAATTGTCACTGAAATATTTTGCTTTTCCTTTGGAGTTATGAAACCGTGCACATAATGAGTCAATTAGGACGATTAAAACAGTGGTTTTCAAACCTTTTCTTTCCACCCACATACCACCTTAAGCAATCCCTTACTAATCACAGAGCACCGATGGCATAGGGATTACTTAAAGTGGTATGTGAGTGAAAAGAAAAAGGTTGAGAACCACTGCTCTGGTTTACCCCACATTCTAAAGAAATTCAGTGTTAGTAGGTTAATTGGTCACATTGGTGTCTTTAGGCAGCGTGGGCTTGTGGGCCAGAAGGCCTGTTATTATGCTGTATCACAAAATTAAATTAAATTGAAAGCAGCAGTCACACTTCCTCCATTCCAAGTACAAACATTAACTATCGGCTGTAAAATACTTGCAGTCAACCAGAAAAGACATGATAGAAATGAAAGCCTGCCTTTGTCTCTAGCCTGTTGCTGTAATCCATTACAGTTCTTTAGTTTTTTACAAGCAGAACATCCAACATCCAAATTTTGTTGGCCTGAACACTCTAATCCATATTGTACCTATACTGTAACATAGTAAAAAACAAATCTGACAATATATTATTGGCTATTGAAGTTTAACAGTGAGCCAGAGCAAGTTGAACATTGAAGTTTAACAGTGAGCCAGAGCAAGTTGAACATTAGGAAAGAAAAACCAGGATAAATGGCTCTGTAGATCAGTATTTCTTTTTTTTTAAATATACTTTGATAACAGATTTTACATTTCAAACTTCCTCAAAAATAATCATATTTAAACTTATGTTTTCAGTTCCTTTCTTCAGGCTTATTTGAAGGCAGTATACGTTGGCTGCTTATAATGTTCTTAATAACCCTCATAAGCATGACATAATTTCAATTTGCTTGGCTCTCATAAACTTATCATGATAACTTTTAATATTTACAGTTTTATTCAGAGATAAAGCCCACCCATCTGCTCAAAATCTTTTCTCAGTCTTAGCGAATGAGTTCACTGTTGCCGAACACTTGTGAGGAGACAACTAAATTATGGATATCACAGATATTAATTGAAAACCTGTTTAATTCACCAGAAGAAATTTTTTTTTCATTTAAGTATTTATAATTAAATAATAACCCAGCTTGAATCCAGCATTGCAAGCAAGTTGGAAGGTGAGAGAGGAATGGCACTTGTAAAAGACGTCCAGAATAACAGTAAGTTTAGACTTCTGCTTCAAAACTTCACAGTAATCCATCAGAAATTGAATAAAAACATACCAACAAGGTTATGCAATATCATTCCATTAAAATAGGGTTTGAAACACTACAAGGAAGATAATATTCTGTGGTGATACAACTACTACACTGGCCGCACTCCTACCAGCCTACTGCAGGGGGCAACCACTGTACCTGCAGGGAGGCAACCTGGGAGGCTGGCCCCACCTGCTGACTGTCAATCACCGGTCCATATTAAAGACTTGAGCTGGCCCCTTCGGGGGACAGTCAGACACATGGAGCCAGCAAAATTGCTAAGACTGGTTTACAAAGTTTAAGCTAATTAAAGCCTGTTATACAGTCTGTGGACTTGGCGTCAGAGTTATTCACTTGACAGCGCTCACAATTGAATAAACTTAAAATTAAAAGGAGCATGAAGAAGGTCCTCACCATTGAGAGGTTGGATATTGACCCTCAACACCCAGATGCCCCAGCATACTTCGAGATCTGGAAGCATACAATTGAAGTGATCATCCACACACAGGCTGAGGTCATCAACACTAACCAGAAGAGACTCATGGTACTTCACACCAAGCTGGGCCCACGCGCTTTCCAGGCTATCCGAAATGGCACAGATTTCAAACCAGCAATGGTCATCCTGGAAGGCATGTACCGGCCCCTAATGAACATATTCTATACCTGGTACCTGCTCAGCATCAGGGTACAGCAGCCAGATGAGGCAGCAGATGCTTACCTGGGGGACTGTAAGAACTAGCACGCCCGTGGGTGATCAAAGCTGGGATGACTGCTGGGAAAGTGGAGCAACTCGTCAGAGATGCCTGCGTGCGACAGTTGCAGTTGAGGGTGACTTGACAGACACTTTGGAGGAGAATAATGCCTCTCTTACCAGGATCATGGAGTGGTCTTCTTTCTGGTGAGCTGCAGCTCACCACGTCAACGTGTTCAATGCTCACCTCCCCCAACCTCTGGTCTGGCCAACGCTGATAACAGCAGTTGCTGAGGGGTAAAACGTGGAGAAGATGATTGCAGCCGCTAACACAGTCTGCAGCTGTAAGTACTGTGGGTCCCGGTGTGGGTCAGCATTCACTCCCAAAACAACTGCCACATAAGGAACTCCCATTGCTCCTGATGTGGCAAGCAAGGCCACTTTGCTAACGTGTGCCTCTCCATAACCACCATGAGCGCTACGGCCCTCTGCAACCAACCGACTCTCTGGACGCCTCCACTTGTGAATGCCAGGCAGCACCATTACTCCACCTGTAACTTCTGCCTGCACCGACGATGTCACTTCTGGTCTGGTTATCCATCCATGCCGCCACTATGTGCTCACCACGGGCGCTGCCATCTTTCATCATCCAAATTCCGCCCACACTGATGATGCCACTTCCGGCCGAGTCACCTGATAATGTCAATATCAGGTGCATCTCCTGGATGCCGCCATCATGGCCAGCCAACCCCTGACCAATCCCTGACCACCCCAACTCACCCGACTCACTGATTGGACGATGTGGTCAACACATGCACATGCAAAACCACGCACTCGCCACCCTCCACACTCTGAAAGGCACCCACTGGCTGCTATTCACCACAACCATTAAGGAGCAGCGACTCAAACCCCAAGGCAGTCCTTGCGTCCACCACACTAACGGAGGACATTCCCCATGGACTCAGGTGCTCGATGATGGACATCACTGTCAATGGAAAGGTAATAAAATGCCTGTTTGATAGCTGTAGTACTGAGAGCTTTGTGCACTCGAATGTGGTCCTTACTAATTGAAACTCAAGGAATACCCACCAAACTTCGCTATTGCTTTCTCGGCCCAGTACCTCTCCATCTCAGCACTAGGGTGCTGTTCAGTGAACTTGATAGTGGTGGGGGAATATACCAAGGGTTCATGCTCCTGCTCATGCCCAAGCTCTGTGCCCCAGTTATCCTGGGATTAGACTTCCAGTGTCACTGCCATAGCCTCACCCTTGCTTTCAGTAGCGCACTCCCCCCACTCACCATCCACAGCACAAAGTCCAGTGACTGCCCCCAGTACACCTGCGGGCTCTCCACCCTACAGGTGCCCCCTCCATCCCTCTTCAACAACCTGACACCAGACTGTAAGCCCATAGCTGCCAAGAGCAGGTACTACTCTGCAGCCAACAGGACCTTTATCAAGGCAGAGGTGAAACAGCTTCTGGAGGAAGAAGTTATCGAGGCCAGCACTAGGCCCTGGAGAGCACAGGTCCATCAAAGGGGGCAGAAAACCGAGGATGGTTATTGACTATAGCCATACGCCCACCCACTGCCCCGCATCGCTGATATGGTCAACGAGGTCATCCAGTACAGGGTTTTCTCTATGATTGACCTGAAGTTGTCTACCACCAGCTCCCTATCCATGCCCGAGATAAACCTTATACCTCCTTTAAGGTAAATGGGTGCCTCTATCAGTTCTGCGGGGTCCCATTTGGGGTCACAAATGGAGTCTCCATGTTTCAGCGGGAGATGGACTGCATGGTAAACAAGATAAAGGAGGATAAATCTCCGGGACTGGACAAAATATTCCCAAGGACACTCAGGGAGGCTAGTGGACAGATAGTGGGGCCATTAACAGAGATATTTAGGAGGTCACTGGCCATGGGGGTAGTGCCAAAGGATTGAAGGGTGGCGCATGTGGTTCCACTGTTTAAGAAAGGGTCTAAATGTAAACCTGGGAATTACAGGCCCGTGAGTCTGACGTCTGTGGTGGGCAAGTTGATGGAAAGTGTTCTGAGGGATGGTATTTACAAATATTTGGAGGTACAGGGATTGCTAGGGAGTAATCAGCATGGTTTTGTCAGGGGTAGATCATGCTTGACAAACCTGATTGAGTTTTTGGAGGGGGTTACAAAAAAGGCTGATGAAGGGAAAGCTGTGGATGTTGTCTATTTAGACTTTGACAAAGTCAAGTCAAGTAAAGTTTTTGACAAAGTTCCCCACAGGAGGTTAGGAAAAAAGGTGGAGGCATTAGGTATAAATGAGGAGGTAGTGAAATAGATTCAGCAATGGTTGGATGTGAGGTGTCAGAGAGTAGTGGTAGAAAATTGTTTGTCCAATTGGAGGCCGGTGACTAGTGGAGTTCCTCAGGGATCGGTCCTGGGTCCACTATTGTTTGTTATGTATATTAACGATCTGGAAGCAAGGGTGGAGAATTGGATAAGCAAGTTTGCGGATGATACAAAGATTGGTGGTGTTGTGGACAGTGAGGAAGATTACCGTAGATTAAAAGGTGATTTAGGAAGGCTGGAGGTGTGGGCTGAGAAATGGCTGATGGAATTTCATACAGATAAGTGTGAGGTGTTACATTTTGGAAAGGCAAATCTAAATAGGTCATATGCATTAAATGGTAGGCTATTGAGAAGTGCAGAGCAACAAAGGGATTTAGGAGTTGTGGTAAATAGTACCCTCAAGGCTGATACTCAGGTAGATGGTGTGGTGAAGAAGGCATTTGGAATGTTGGCCTTCATAAATCGGTATTGAATTCAAGAGTAGGGAGGTTATGATGAAATTGTACAAGGCATTGGTGAGGCCAAATTTGGAGTACTGTGTACAGTTTTGGTCACCAAATTATAGGAAAGATATAAACAAAATAGAGAGAGTGCAGAGAAGGTTCACGAGAATGTTGACAGGATTTCAAGATTTGAGTTACAGGGAAAGGTTGTGCAGACTGGGGCTTTTTTCTCTGGAGCGTAGAAGATTGAGAGGGGACTTGATAGAGGTGTTTAAGATTTTAAAAGGGACAGACAGAGTAAACGTGGATAGGCTTTTTCAATTAAGAGGGGGGGAGATTCAAACTAGGGGGCATGGTTTAAGATTGAAGGGGGAAAATTAAAAGGGGAACATGAGGGGAAATTTCTTTACGCAAAGGGTGGTAGGGATGTGGATGAGCTTCCGACAGATGTGGTCGAGGCGGGATCATTGGTTACATTTAAGGAAAGACTGGAGGGGTATGGACCGGGTGCTGGTCAGTGGGACTAGGAGGGTGCGGATTTGTTACGGCATGGACTAGTAGGGCCGAACTGGCCTGTTCAGTGCTGTAAGTGGTTATATGGTTATATGATGGGACCCACAAAAAAAAAATCCTTCACTTCCTGACCATCGAGCACCTCAACAACGAATTGGGAATAAAATGATCTAATATAATCTCATACAAGTAAAACAGGGGAAAAAGTTGTTTCAGAATTTCAGCAAATTTAGCATCTTAAGTGAGCAATAATCAACCCACATCTATATATTAAAATTTGCCCAGGTAATAGTAGATTAAGATTAGACTCTTATTAAACAACCTCAAGCTAAAGACTAATGTCTGTGTCACGCGAGTAAAAACCTTCACGACTGGAGGGAGATCAAACGCTTTTATTAGCTTATAACTGTGGGTAGGATCTCACAGTAGTTTTCAGAAGGGCTCTGGGATTAGGCAGGAAACCGGGGTTATATGTGTGAGCAGATGGGGGAGGCTCAGCCAGACATCAGCTCAACACACTACCCGTGAATCCCAGTTCACTGCCCTTTTCTCATCTGTGATCAGTGAGTGTCAGAAGTTGTGCTTTGCTTCAGGGGCATTTAAATAGAAGTGGAATGAGAACCTTGGCAATTAGTTAAGAGTCTGTGATGAAGAGAGAGCCAGTGGAAAAATGAAGAGAGGGAAATCTCAAGTGGAGCGGATTGTGTGTGAATGGTCTAGTGAAGGAGTGGAGAGTTAGAGGCTTTTTTTTTAACTTAAATTTAGATATACAGCACTGTAACAGGCCAATTTAGCCCGATGAGTCTATGCCATCCAATTTAAGTTAAAAAAAAAAAGCCTCTAACTCTCCACTCCACTATCGACCTCAAAGCAGCTTATCACCAAATCCCCATTAAATAAAGGGAATGGCCCTATACGGCTTTTGAGGCTGATGGGGGATTATACCAGTTTAAAAGTGTACCTGGCTTGACACACTAATGGTGTGTCCGTGTTTCAGAGAGAAATGGATAAGATTGTTAGGACATATGAGTTACAGGGTACGTTTCCCTATCTGGATAATGTCACTATCTGTGGGAAAACACAGGCTGAGCATGACAACTTAAAGAAATATTTAGCAAAAGCTAAAGAGCTCAACCTCAAACCATTTTTGGTTTTCCCAATTACACTCATACTGATAGAGGCTCAGCATTCTTGAGCACTGAACTACAGCGAGCCCTGCTACAAAAGGGAATTGCCACCAGCCATAACGCGAGCTACAACCCGCAGGACAATGGGCAGGTTGAAAGGGCTAATGCTACAGTCTGGAAGACTGTTAATCTTGCTTTAAAAACACATGGTTACCCTGTTACCCGGTGGCAGGAGGTGCTGCCTGAGGCACTACATTCTATTTGGTCTTTATTGTGTACTGCAACAAATCAAACACCTCATGAATGTATGTTTGCCTTTCCTAGGAAATCAGAAACTGTGATTGACTGGCCAGCCGGTTTATCTGAGCCTGGAACCGTGCTGCTGAAGAGCCATGCTCAGGCATGTAAAACAGACCCCCTCGTCCAACCAGTTCAGCTACTGCATACCGACCTCAACTACGCTCATGTTAAACTCCCAGATGGGAGTACTGACACTGTATCCCCAAGAGATCTGGCCTTGTCTGGTTTGCACCTTCCTCGCACCCCTACTCAGAGTGAGCTTGAGAGGTTGGACTCACCCCCCCCCCCCCACCAGCCTGTGACCCCTAGTCAGCTTTCAGACGGCCATGCTGAGGTTCCACTGCCTCACGCTGGTGATTCTGGAGCGGGTCCAGAAGTCAGTCCTTCCCACGCAACAGATCCAGGGCTTGTACCAGTTCCCAAGGTTGCAAAGGAGCCACCTGTTTTGAGACGAAGCCCCAGAATTCATAGACAACCTGATAGGCTGACATATTCATAAAACATCTAATTATATTCCGATTGCTTGCTAGATACTGGCGTATTTTGGCTGTTAGAGTATTTTCAAGGTGAAACATGGTATCCATGTATCGCTTGCGTCAGTCTTTCCTAGCAGCTGTCCTTTTGATTTTAACCCTTCTTCTGCTGGAGGAGACTGTGGTGAATGTCTGCCAAGCTGCCTGTCTCCCCTCTGGTGAGCCTTGCTGTACTAACATTGGCTGTGCATTATCTCTACTGTTAAGGACACTCCCCTTGGATATAACTGTATATGCACCTATTGTCTTTCATTATTGTACCATGAGTTTCTGCTAATAAAAGCCATGATTATTGTTTGACCACATTGTCTTTGTCCACTTCACCAACTGGCACTTCAAGCAGGTAGTTTTTCAAGCAGAGAGAGTCAAACAGGTTTTTCTCTCAGTGAGACAGAGAGACAGAGATCAGTTCTCAATGTTGCAGTTCAGCATCAGCAACTGGAACTGGAACAGGACAAGCTGGCAAGCTTGTGGAAAACCCCATTTGGAAGTCAGGTTGTGAGTGCTTAGTTCAGCCTGGTCAAAGCCCTTGTGGTTCATGCAAGAGGAGAGGACTGGCTGTCTAATGTTTCGCTTGAAATAAGAAAGACAAAAAGGAACTCTGTGGTAATCTGGGTGTAAAGCGGGTAGAACAGTAGACTAAGCACTGGACTCATTCCCGCGATGAGGTGACCAGAACTGAACACAAGATTCCAAGTGTGGTCAACCAGAGAGGACTCATTCAGAAAATTATGAGAAATGGAAACTTGGCTGTGGATTAAGAATGGCTTGCCTGTAGAAAGCAGAGGGTAAGTGGTAGAGGGGACATATTCTGCCTGGAGGTTAGTGGATAGTAGAGTTGCGCAGGAATTTGTTCTGGGACAAAATGAATTGGGGATGGGGGAGTGGTATCAAGACCTTTGACTCTCACTCCCCTGCCATTTCTTCCTTAGGATCAAATTCAGTAGCTATAACTCTCTCTCTGCATTTTCCTTTGTCCTTATTTTCTGGTCCTTTTGTGCCACCAGGATATTATAGAAGATTCTGCTAGTGTGAGGCTAACCACAGGACAAGAACATAGAACTTTGCAGCACAGTACAGGCCCTTCAGCCCACAACGTTGTCCTGATCTATATAAACCTACCTCACATCCATAACCCTCTATTTTTCTTGCATCCATGTGTCTAAGAGTCTTTTAAATGGGTTTTGCTGGGCTCTGGAGCTCTTTTCTGCAATTGCATAAAGAGGGACCAAAATTTCTCCACCATGTTTGTGTATTTGTAAGTTTACCCATGCATTTTCCTTCCCTCTCTTATCAGAGTGCTCACCTTCCACCATTTCCTCTTATCTGTTGGCTTGTACTCTCCCTGTGGCCCCTCCTCCTTCCTATCCTCTCCTCCTCATCCCTCTATTCAGGGGCCTGCCTGTTTTTACTTAGCCCTGATGAAAGACGCAGGCCCAAAACGTTGGTTACCCTTCACTTCATGTGGAGCTACTTCACTTGCTGATTTTCTCCAGCACGTTTATGTATGGCATTGGGAGCAAAGAACTGAATGCCAGATACGAGGTGAGATGAGTGACTTTGGCCAAGTATGACCTGGTAAAACTAATCTTAATGGGCAACAAAGCAAAAACATAATGGTGCATATGGTTTGGGAAGTCAATCACGCCAGTCCCAAAACATCATTGCATTTCCTCAAGCAACTGTCTTAAGCCCAACCATATTCAATTTCTTCTTTAATGACTTATCTTCCATCAGAAGTTGGGATGTTTGTGAATGATGTTCAATCCCATTTACAATTCTTACAGCACATCTATGCAAAACTACACAACATTCAGGTAGTGTGTATTAAGGTGGATAACAATACTGCCACAAAAGGTGCCAAGTAAAGACCATCTTCAACAAGAGAAGATCTAGCCACCTATTTCTAACATTAAATACCATTATTCATCACAAAGTTACCTAACGTCAATCTCATGAGGGAGGGGACAGGGAGAAGAAACTCAACTATACCAGTCTCCTAAAAACTGTGGCAACAAGAGCAAGTCAAAAGCCAAATATCCTGTGGCTACCAATTTATATTTAAACACTCCAGGGACGGGGTCTTTTCACTATCTACAAGGCACAAGTCATCCACTTGTCTGGATGAGTTCAGTGCCAACCATTCTCAAGAAGCTTGATGCCTTTCAGGAAAAAAAGCATCCTATTTGAATAGCACCCCATCAACCACTAAGTGTTAATTCCCTCGACTGCTCAAGACTAGTGGCTGTGGTGTGTGCATAATGTTTGCAGTTATTTACCCAGGCTATTCCTCTATAGTATCCTCCAAACCTGCCACCTCTTTTTCCAAGAATGGCAAGCACTATCCTGACCTGGAAATGCATTGCAGGTCCCTCACCATTGCTGGGTACAAAGTAGAATAGAACTGTGGAATTACCTTCATTTGAAGAAGGCCATTTGCCAACATATTCCAAAGGGGTGGACGATAAACACGAGCCTTGCTAGCAATGCTCAGATCACAAAAATATAATTTTTTTCAGTTGAGAATGTACACATACTCTATAGAATGACACCAACATAATTTCGAGCGGCAACTGAGAACATATACTTCAGTGAAAGATGATAAAACCAAGAGAAAGCACGTGTACATTTGAACTAGGGCAAAGGAGAGCACAACGGACAAATGAAGAAATCAGACTGAAGATTGTCATCAAATTGCATCCTTACATAAAAGCTTCCCCCCTCCACCCACCCCCCCCCCACCCCCGTACACATTAAGTGAAAGGATTCCTGTGAAAATGTGCAGAAGGAAGAAAAATGCAGCAAATTCATAATCTGTATTTAGGTCACAATGTATGACTGCTTTACATAGCAGTACTTCAGCATGGAATAGCTCCAACTGGCCCCTCTAGGGATTTTTCTTAATCGAGCTTCTTTTCAAATCTGTGGGAATTCTCAGGGGTAACAGAATGCTATAGAAAGACAGTTTCATGTGGAATTCTGTAGCTGACAAACTGATGTTGCAGGAACCTGAAATAAGATTTCTACAAATTCACACCACGAAATTGATGAAGAGACTACTGGCTCAGTAAGCACATTGAGAAATGTATAGCATCCAGCCACATCATAGCAGTGAAATGGCCTCGATTATTCTTCAAAAAATGTTGCAGAATTCTGGCTATTTGACCTCCTGCTTGATATTGATAATGCCTTGAGCTCTTGCAAAGGATGTCATTCCGGAAAAAAAAATGGACAGCCTTTCCACCTGGTGTCCTTCGCCGTTGAGAAAACTGAACAAGTCATTAGAGCATCACCTGTATGTCCAATGATTGCCAAACTACAGGTCTTTTCTGCACCTTGAACCCACTTACATTGTGACTGAGCCCTCATATTTTCTATTCAACTCTCAGGAGGTGGGACTGGGGAGGGGGCATCGGCTGATTGAATTTGATGGTCCAAGATCTCTGCCTATGTCCAGTAGCACTCAAACCAATGAGACAAAAGAAGAAAATGAAGCATAGGTTTGAAATTTGTCCTACACAGTGAGAATAACTAATTGAATCAAACCCAGTCACAGACTCTGGTACTTGCAAATTATACTTCAATGACATGAAGTCAGAAAGAAGCAAACTGACTTCGATGCCAAGGGCCCACGTCGAGATGGATGTACAGAGATATCTAATCTCTGTCAAAATTGTAATGAATGACAAAAATTTAGAAAAAGACATAAATTAAAATAAATTACATTATGAAAAATTATTAGAAATATCAAATAAAATTAAACCTTTTTTCCTTCCTATTCTCCAGTCAGGAAATCCCCATAATGCAGAGGACTGGGAATCCCTGCATCAGGAGATCTGTTATTGGACACTACCGAGTGATGGCACGGAGGGCCAGATGTCATTCAGCACATCTTAGGTACATGTTCACCCACAAAGGTGGCACAGTTAGTGTAGCAGTTACAGTGCCAGCGAGCGGGGTTCGAATCCAGTGTTGTCTGTAAGGAGTTTGTACGTTCTCCCCATGTCAATGTGCTCCAGTTTCCTCCCATCATTCAAAACATATGGGGGGCTGGAGGTCGATTAGGGTGGCACAGGCTCGTGGGGCAAAAGAACCTGTTATCATGCTGTATTTCTAAATTTAAAAAAAATAAATTTAAACTTACATAGTTGAATCACAAACAGCCACATTGCCCTTCAGAGCAATCGGTCACAATTAATCCAAAATAAACAATGAAGTTCAAGTTTATTATTACCTGACTGTACAAAAACAATTCATGAAAAGACTCTTTCTCCAGACCACGCGCGCGCGCACACACACACACACACACACACACACACACACACACACACACACACACACACACACACACACACACACACACACACACACACACACACACACACACACACACACACACACACACAAAGATGGAATTTTTTTTTAATTATAAAAAATGTTGAGATGATTTACTCCTTTACAGGATTCTGTTCATCAATCTCACAGCCTGTGGGAAAAAGCTATTTTGCAGCCTGGCAGTCCTTATATTGATAATCCTGTACCACCTTCTTGAGGGCAGTGGGTCAGATAAACTGTGTGCTAGATGGAAAGATTCCTCAACAATTCTTTGAGCCCTACTTAAGTAATTAATCTGGTAAATGTCATCAGTAGAGGAAAGGGAGATCCCAGTGATCTTCTCAGCCATTTTGATGATCCTCCATAATGACTTCTGGTCTGAATCCTTTGCAGCTTCCACGATGTAGCCAGACAGGACATTCTCAATTATGCTGTAAAATGTTATCAGATAGGGGATGGTAGCCTTGCACTCCTCATTGTCCTTGGGTAGTGTAGATGGTGCTGTACTTTCTTGACTCATGAGGAGGTTCTGTAGGTCCTTTATATGCACACCCCAAAACTTTGTGCTCCCCACTCTCTCCACAACAGCCACATTGATGTGTAGTATGAAGAATGGTTGACCTTTTCCCTCCTAAAGTTCACAATCATCTCCTTTGTCTTGCCCAAATTGAGGATCAGACCATTTTATAAGGCATCCAACCTCTTTTCTGTAAGCCAACTCATCATTGTTGCTGATGAGGCCAACTTCAGTTGTACCATTTGCAAACTTAATGATTCCCTTTCGTCAGTCTAGTCCTGAGGCAGCAGCGTGAACAGTTATGGGTTGAGCATAGAGCCAGTGGTCATCATGATGGGACATGAGGTTTTGTTGCTAACACAGAGGGAGTGTCAGAAAGTCCAGAATCCAATTTTAGATAGGGGTGTTGAGTCACAGCTCAGACAGTTGATCAACCAGCCTCTGAGGAATGATCATGTTGAATGCTGAGTTGAAGTCCATGAATGGCAAAGTTTAATGCTGGCACAAGTCTAATATACCATACATTGGGGGAGGAAAGAGTAAGCATACAATGACTGATGTAGAAATAGCTAAGGGTGAAGTTGAAAGTGAATGTTGAAAGAAATGCAAGTCATCCAATGTTCAGTCTTTCCGGTAACTGGATGGTGGTAATCAATAAAAAAATTCTAGGTTTGTTCCAGATTGCACCAAGTGCCTTTTCTCTTGTCTTCTAAAAATATCACTTATATATCCATACAGCTGAGGCAGTACAAGTCTAAATAAAACTTGTTCAAGCAATTTGACCAATTATTATCCTGAATATTAGTCAGAAAATCACAAGGAGGATGGAAGCTACAAAAGGGCCTTACATTCGAACTGTCAACCTCCTCGCTGCTCACTCACTACCTATAATTCACAGCTTATGTGTGTGTGAGTGTGAGTGTGAGTGTGAGTGTGAGTGTGAGTGTGAGTGTGTGAGTGTGTGAGTGTGTGAGTGTGTGAGTGTGTTAGTGTGAGTGTGTGAGTGTGTGAGTGTGTGAGTGTGTGTGTGTGTGAGTGTGTGAGTGTGTGAGTGTGTGAGTGTGTGAGTGTGTGAGTGTGTGAGTGTGTGAGTGTGTGAGTGTGTGAGTGTGAGTGTGAGTGTGAGTGTGAGTGTGAGTGTGTGAGTGTGTGAGTGTGTGAGTGTGAGTGTGAGTGTGAGTGTGAGTGTGTGTGTGTGTGTGGAGTGAGAGAAAGCAAAGGGGTGCATTAAAGCTAGAACATGCAGATCAAGAAGCATTGCTGAAATCTGAAGCCAAGAGGAGAAACGTGGGAATGCCTTAGAGATATATGTAGGGAATAAAATTGAGTTAACATTGCAATTGAATAATTTTACATCACACTGGCCAGCATTGACAATAAAAGACAAAGCAAAGTTTCTGAAACTGTTCAATATTGTGCCCTCAAGAGTGCAGTGTGCCCAGCTGTTCTTTCAGCTTATGTTAGACCTCATGTAACAGCGCAGGAGGCACAAACAGATAGATTGGACTGAAAGTGTAATGGAGAATTAAAATAGCAGGTAATTCAAGGTTACCTTCGACTATTAAATGAATGTGCTCTACAAAACAATTTCAGATATCCTAAACGACCACATAGATTAAGGAAGCTGAAAACCTAATCAAAAACAATTAGCTGCTTTGATATGGAAAGAACAGTTAGATCACTTCCAAAAAAATAAGCATTGATTGCTGTCACAAATTTTGCTTTTCCTTTGTGATTTAATGCTGTGGTTTTTCTGAAGCATCACACCTCAATATTTTAGATTTGTTTTATTCTCAGAAGACTTTTCATGACAAACCAACAGTGACAAATGATTATCTTTTTTTTTTTTTTACGGCATTAATTATAGCTCAACGACAGTAGTCGGGCCTCTGAGTCTGAATCATGTGGATCCAAAACCGACTCCAGGAACTTGAGCTAAATCTCACCTGTCACTGATCAAACACATTCTGGGAGAGGTTTATGTTGATTCCGTGTTCATTCATATGACAGGATAGTAAATGAGAGGAAGTTGTTCACCCTAACGCATGAATCAATATTTATCTATCAACTGATATTAATAAAACAGATGATCATGTTAAATTGTACATGAACTTTTGTTTCTCCCAACACACCAACAGACTAAGGTCATGAATGGCGCACTCCTTTTTCTTTTGGTCTTAATTTGAGAAAGATCAGATAAAATCAGTAGTGACCTAGTTTCATAGGAAGATGACATTTAACAATGCGCTTTCTGCCACAGGGCAATCCAGGGAGAAACCATTTGAGCCCTGACCTTCGGTACTCAAAAAAAAAGTTCACGACATGCAACCAAGTTTGAGACTCAAGTGGTGTTAATTTCTCTTGAGATATAGTTGACTCGGAGCATCAAATTTCAAAAATAAACAATCCACGATTTTCAGGACTCCAATCCACTCACCAGCAATTGGAATAAATTTCTGTTGATTGTTGCACAGTTCAAGATTTGTGCTTACTGAGAACAAAGATCGATAACAGTACATTTGCCATCAATGTCATCCTAAACCTTTGTGGTTTCCATTTAATAAGCTTTTGGCAGCAGCCATTAGTAGAAATCGCTGAACAGGAATTAAATTGATCAGAAGGGAAGTCATTCACTCATGCTGGTTTTAGGGAATGAAAACTTATAGGAAAATGCCATTTTATAAAAGCACTGCACAGAGAAAATAAACATTGTTTATTTCCATTGTGACCAATTACTTGACTTGGAACACTGTTCTCATTGCACTAGCCAGCTCTCCTCTACATGGTCAGTCTTGATGAAGTGTCCCGACTGGAAATGCTGATAATTATTTTTCTCCCTGATGCTGTTGAATCTGCTGTGTTCATCCAGCAATTTGGGTTTTGTTCCAGATTCCACCATCTGTGGGTCTCTCATGTGGCCTTGAAACACATTATTTTTGTTTATGCCTAGGTTCTGCATGAACATTTTTTGTAACCAAACCAATGAAAGCAACTTCCTTCAAATTATAATCCACAGAGCTGTTTTAACAATAATTATAAAATTTAAAAAATTATAATTTTAAGTTTAGGCGTAACAGGGCATTTTGGGCCATGATTCCGTGCTGCCCAATTTACACCCAATCCCTGGTACGTTTTGAATGGTGGGAGGAAACCGGAGCCCCACACAGACACACAGACATGGTGAGAATGTACAAACTCCTTACAGACAGCACAGGATTCGAACCTCGGTCCCGATCGCTGGCACTGTAAAGACATTGCACTAACCACTATTACAACTATGTTGCTCATTATGACTGTCCAATCATTTCATGTCACTTCAAGATGTGAGGTTAATGTTACATATCTGTCTGTGGTAGCTCTGCTCCTTTCACCCAGAGGTATTTCAGCTGGATGCTGCCCCTTGGCAACCATCATTTCAAAGTCCATCACTTGGCTCCCTGTTTTAACCTCATGCTGCATCTAAGCTGTCATACTGATTATCCCAGACCTAGCATTGGAAAAGAAGTGTTCAGATGCTACGACTTGCCATGCCAAGACTACTCGGAAGCACCTTCTAAAGCAGTAGTTCTCAAACTTTTTTCTTTCCACTCACAGACCACTTTAAGTAATTCCTATGCCATCAGGGCTCTGTGATTAGCAGGGGATTGCTTAAGGTGGTCTGTGAGTGGGAAAGGAAGGTAGAGAATCACTGCTCTAGACCTAATTGCTACTGAAATATTTTGGTTGAGAAAAATTGTCATTGGTCCATTTCCTTTGGAGTTATGAAACCGCGCACATAATGATTAAAACTGTGGTTTTCCAACTTTTTCTTTCCACTCACATACCATCTTAAGCAATCCCTTACTAATCACAGAGCATCTATGGCATAGGGAATACTTAAAGTGGTATGTAAGTGGAAAGAAAAAGGTTGAGAACCACTGGTCTAAAGTTTTTCCAAGAAGATCGAGGGTGGTAATGTATTGAGTTTGACAGGAAACTGTGCCCAGGGGTAAACTCAAAGAAACTGAGTACTTTGAAGGGTTTGTGTTCGACTAGCTAGGGAAACTCACCATCCATCGGAATATCTTCCCCAAATTTTGTTGTATTTTTAGATAATTAAACATTGCAAGGCAGTCTGAGCCTTTCTAACCTTGCGGCTGGTGGTCCCTGAATAGCTTTGACCACCACTGAGGCCATGATCCATTGTGAAACCTGCAGGCAGCTAGCCCTCCATACCGGTTCCAAAATCAGACCACGTAATCCATGATCTAATTGGATTAAGCAACACTTCTATGTAATTTTAATACATACAAACAAATCTTCATACAGAAGAAGCCCAGGCCCCGATACCTAGAAGAGGTAGTCCAGGTTCACACACCTGGTCTCTAGCCATTGGTTTTTACTGTTCCTTGACCTTTCTGGGTCAAAACCTTTTCACATTTCTTGGCCTATGGATGGCAAGGTTTCCTTGGCAGCAGAATGAGTGACAGTATTTTTTTTTGTTGGTACTCCTTTCACCATTCCATACGGACCTGCTCCAGTTGTTCAGCTTGATGCTCCTCAGATTGATAATAGATAGCACCAATGCAAAGGAAGAAGATTATGTTGGAAAGCAGAATTATACAGTGAACCCAAGTGTTGCAGTGTGATTAATACAGAATCAAAGGGCAGTGATCCAGAAACTAGGCAGCTGCATCAGCCTTTAGATGAGAAAAGCCTGCACATGCCAACAGTTATACAAATGACTGCTGGAAAGGCTTCAGAAATTCTGTTTCAGCTTGTTTCAGTATTTCCCTAACTTCTGCATTTAAAATTAATCTCATAAGTTTGCTGTGGCTCTTTGAACAAGTACTTCAGTTGGCCAAAGAATGCAGAACATAATCAAAGCAAAATTCAGCAGTGCCCCTAAGAACATAAAGCAAGGTCAGTTTTCTCTCATGGTTTTATGTAAACCTCTTATTATGAGTTTTAAGGGTAATGCTGCACTGGAATTTGCTCTGGTCTTTAACTGCCAAATAAAGTCAATGAATGGTGAAAAGACAAATTAATAAACTGTAGTTATTACTCAAAATAGTTCTGGAGAATTCTACCAGACAGTAGGTAATTTGGCCAATCGCATCTACATTGCCTCGATATAGCTATTCAAAAGCAATGGCCTCTCAGAATAGTCTCATAACTTCATGAACTTCAATTAACAATCCAACTTTCCCTTTAAAAGAGAAAATGACCTTCCAGTTGCTAGTGAACAGTGCACCTTACTGCATGTCAAGAACTTACTTATTTGAACCCTCAGGCTCTGTTCAGCCTTACTTTTCACCATTTCCTCATATTTATGGCACCATTCAATATATTTTCTCCCAGCACACATTTTCATAAATTGCAAATTAAATTGCATCCTTTATCAACCTTTATTCTATTTAGCTGTATTTTTCTTAAGTATTTAATAATCTGCTAATTATTTTCAGATTCTTTGTGTCATCAACAACACCTTAATTTTCTCTACCCCAGTTCATATGTATGGTTAAAAAAAAATCCAAACTTTCTCCTACTTGAGTAACAATATGCTGTAGCCAATTAAACAATTGTAACTGCATTTTTATCAAACACTAACTTTTATAAGGAAACTATTACATGGCTTGCAGAATATATATTGATGGATGAAATATTTATCACCATTCGATAATCAAACACAGAGCAACTCAGGATATTGGGTGGAATGGGGCTGTATTGTTTGGAAAAATGAGATGTGATCTTCCTGAAATATTTAATATGGGACAGATGCTAAATTTGTTATCCTTCACTGAAATCTGATAAGGGGTCAGGCATTTAAGAGTGAGACTTTTCTATGAAGAATCAACATGCAATTACTCAAATCTGAAAGATTAATTAGCTGCCTGACTAGCAGTCAATCATTTGGACAACAATCTTAATTATCAACTAATAATTTATAAATCCATTACAATTTTTCAACAGTCAGGCAAGCCAGGCATCTTCTGCCATATAAAAATCCCTGTAAATTTACTGCATTCCATTCATCTAATCAATCAATTATTTAATCAAAAATCAATTAAATTTATCAAATATAACTTGCCTTTAAGAAATCCATATTGGATCAGCTTGGCTAATCCTTTCATTTTTATCTTTAAATTTACTGTGAATTATGTACTCTACGACAGGAGCTGGTTGTAATTGACACTGAATGCTTTGACCTTACTTATGCTGTCCATTTTGAAAGTAGGTATTTACCAACTTAGTAAGGTCCCTGTGTAGTAAACTTTACAAAAATAGGCTGACTTTTTTAAAGTTCTGGCAAAATTAACTTTGTACTGTTGCAAGTTATTGACATGTATGTACCAAGGGAGCAGAAGTGAACTGTATCTGGATTAAGCACTGGACTATTTAACTTAGCTCGTGTGAACAAGCTCCACAGGGCAGAGGTACACTGTACCATCCCTGACTAACAACCTATCCATCTAGGATGAAGCTGGGCCATGTCCACATCGGAGCTGTCCTTAAGCAATTACAGATGACCAATGAAGGAAGAAGGTGTCAAAAAAGAAAAAAGATCCTCAATTATTCACAACTACACAGTTGAGATTTGTGAATGACACATATTCCTTTGATGTTGAAGGATGAAGCAAAAGAAATCCATGGAACATGGGTTGTTTAATGCACTCTACCACCCTTCTGTAGTGCAATGGCAGTTGCGTGGAAAGTGTCCAAGTTGAGGCAATTACATAAATCCTTCATATCTGGGTTCTAATGGGGGAGATATTTCCTGCCCACAGCAATGAAGCAATAAAGTGCTATTCTCACTTCAGTGCACAGGTCTTTAATCAAGCACTCTTCAAAGCACAACTGGAACCTGACCATCATTAAGCACTTCCATAATCATTTATCCTACAATTCAGATGATTTAACATTGGGTTCTCCAGCCCACAGAAAGTCGTCATGGGTTTCCGGTACCATTTTTTCTTTTTTTTTTACAGATAATTGATCTTTCATTATCTGTAAGCCTCAGTTTGGATGGGAATGTGGTGGATGTAGATTTAAAAATTCATGTTAGTCCTCTTGTCTAAGGCTCCTTTGGGAATTATTGGGTATGGCTTGGGCATGCTGAGGAATATTCTTTTTTTAGACATGCAGCACAGTAACAGGCCCATTCAGCTTATGAGCCAATGCCGCCCAATCACACCCAATTGATCTACAACTCCAGTATGTTTCTGAAGGGAGGAAATCAGGGCATCCAGGGAAAACCAACGCAGACACAGGGGGAATGTACAAACTTCTAAAAGACAGCACTGGATTCAAGCCCCAGCTCCTGGTGCTGTAACAGCATTGCACTGACCGCTGTGCTAACCAAATGTTGATGATGGCTCTGGGTAGGTTTAATGGTCACACATCTATATTTTGCTAAAAGACATCAATTTAGTGTATTGCTATCTTTAAACTAGCTAGCTGGTCAATCTACTCATCAACATGAGTATCAAGATATTTTTCCAATATATTCCTTTTAAAAAAAAAACTTTTAAAAACAATGTAAAATCAACAACAACAACAAAAAAAGGTTTTTAAACAATATAGTAAACACCCCTCCCTCCCCCCCGCCTCAGCCAGCCCCTCAAGGGGAGCCAAAAAAGAAAACATAAAACATATACAATATTTTAAGATATTTCCAAATCCATATATTCTAAATAAGATTTCCACATTTTAACAAAAAGAGTAATTATCATGTAAATTATATGTTATTTTCTCCATATAAATACATATAAATAGGGGAGCGTGGCGCAATGGCGTAGAAAGAAGTCATGCAGTTCCACATTTCCCCAGTTGAACTAATTAATGCCCGAATTTAAAACTTGTGAAAGTGGTTAAAAATAGTTTTGCAATATATTCCTGCTGGTAATTTCTAAGACTGCATTTTACCCTGTTTGCTGCCCCACGTTGGACTGCAATTTGAAAGACAGCCAAAACAAAGATCTTCACTGACAGACCTCTCATAGGTGTGGCACAACGGCACATTAATTTCATTGTTTCAATCCATAATCCATTTTCCATTATCAGCAATTGTTTCTTGTCATATTAATTAAATCTGCAAGTGTTATAGGTTTAAAAGAGATGAGCAAGAGTCTTTTCCAGAAATAAAAAAATTTTTGAGAGAAAAAAGCCATAATAATTTAAAAAAACCATTGAAACCATAGGGAATATTTACACTTTGCTCTTGTTCTTGTACACAAATCCCAGTTAACAATCAGTTAAGAATCAATATTTTGCAATAACAGAATAAATCAGGCATTTTCATGATTTGTACTGCCCATCGTTATTGAATGAAGATCTACTGGGACCAATGCCTGAAGAGGGCGCACAAAATCAGTGAACCGGTGCGGACTCGAAAGGCCAACATGGCCTGTTTCCGCTCCGTAAATGGTTATATGGTTATATTTGTAACGTGATCTTTATTGTTTTATCTCTGAAAACTACAAATCAATTACTTAAATAATCTGTTGAAATCTTGAGATGGATTTCTTTCCCAACTGCTCTCTAACTGTAGAAGCCAAAAGCATCAATTTTAAGTCTGATTGTATGAAACTGTAAGGATACACATTGATCACTTAACTTCTAGACGCTATTGAGTTCCAGACACTGAAGACTTTTGAATAGTATTAACTCCATGCTACAAACACAATTTTGTTTTGCATCAAAATGAGCCATACAAACCTATTTATGTTTTATGTCCATAAGATGGGATACCTAAATACTCCGACGAGACCACATAGTTAAAACAATGATCTTCCAGGTCTCAAGCCTTCACTTAAAGTAACCATAAAATTTCAGTTTCTCACATGGTGTTGCAGATGATGACTGAATAATGATGGATTGAGCAAAAAAACTATTGAACAAGCTAAGTAACTAACATACCATGGTCCAAGAATGAAATTAACATATATTTTCTATTTAGAAGTTTAAACAATTTGTTCAACAAAAATGTAAAATTTCATCAAATGAGAAACACCAAAGAAAATAAAGATAACCGCGTTATCTTTATTTTCCTTAGTAATGAATTAGCCAAAGATTTTAGGGTTAAACGTACATAACAATACCATATTGTCTCTGTCTGAAGCACTGGGGTCCAACTGCTGACATTAAAAACTCCATTTTAATCTAACATCACTGAATATCATTATTTTCTCACATAGTTTCAAGTTACAACAGAGATATTTAAGTGTCACAATTTGTATTTGAAGACCTTGAAAGTGTATAAACAGCATACCATTATTCCAAATTAATTAGTTTTTTTCAATATTTTTTATTAACATTGAAATTTCACAGCCAAAAATATAGAGTACATACAGGTATATGTTAAAAGTCAAAAAGATACATTACACTTAAATCATATCATTTCATCCAAGGTACCCCACATTTTAATCAAACAGATTATATTGTATTGATATTTTATTATTGTATTATATAAAACAAGGGAAAATCTAAAGTCACTCCCAAGAAAGAAGCTGTTTGGCCAATAAAAAAGGAAGACCAAATTCTTATCAAAGTGATAAATTACCTCATTAGTCAACAGTTCTACCTTTGTAACAAGTCAAAGATTATAAAAGCAATTTAAAGGGTCCCTACAGCATTTGAAAATTTGAATTCAAATCAGAAATTGAGCATCTAATCTTCTCTAAATTTAAACATAACATGACGACACGTAGCCATTGAGCATGATTAGGTGGGGTAATGTCCCTCCATCTGAGCAACACGGCCCGCCTAGCCATAAGCAAAATAAAATCTAATACATGCAGCTCAGATGGCGTTAAAGTTAGAACACTCTGTCCAACAATACCAAATAAAGCAGTTAAGGGATTAGGTTAAAATTCAACTTTAAAAAGTGCAGAGTAAGTTTGAAATACTCCGTTCCAATATTTCTCAAGACTCTGACATGTGCAGAACATATGAATTAATGAAATATCTCCATTGTTAATTCTAAATCCCCAATCAATGTGTTTAACCAATATTTATTCTCTAAATCAAATAAATACAAGTGTTTACTTATGCAAAAAAAACCCACAGAAATAGCAGGAAAAGTAAAAGTTGAACGAATGACTTTGAAAAACAACATTTCAGTCATTGGAAGCTGAACAATAATTCACATACTAAAAACTGAGAACTTGCTATTAAATTCAAGCACAACTTATTTTTGATAGTTCGTAAATACTTGTACAAGTTGACTTTCTATAAGTATTTAGTGCAATATTCATATAAAATGGTAGATATTATTGCACAGAAGGCAGCTGTTTGGCCTATTGATAATGAAGTTAATGCTTATTGTCATACCCATTGTACAATTTACATAGGCACTGAAATTTTCACTTGCCACAGTTCAATAGGTACTTGTAAAGAAAAACTATAATAATAAACTAATTAAATTATATTGAGGCAATAAATAGATAAGATACACCTTCACAATAACCCGAGTGCAAAAAAAGGTGATTTGCAATAGTGCAGATAGTTCTTTTGTGCTGTGGGAGCAAGCTATGATTAATGAACCAAGGGGAAGTTCAAGAATATGATAGCTGTTGTAAAGAATGTTCTTGAACCTTGGTTTTAGGCTTCTGTACCTTGTGCTTAAAGTTAGAATCCAGGCCACTTCATATCTGTTCATATAGCAGTTCACCTGGTGCCTTGTTATTATCTTTACAAGTTCATTAAGAAATAGATACATTTTTTAATATGATGTAGATATGTTTTTAATATGATGTAGAAAAGTTCATTAAGAAATAATAAATAGCCTAAAGAAATCTCTTGGTGCCTGCCCCATTGACCACCGCCAGTGGGCTGATATCGCCTCAAACCGTGCATCTTGGCGCCTCACAGTTTGGCGGGCAGCAACCTCCTTTGAAGAAGACCGCAGAGCCCACCTCACTGACAAAAGGCAAAGGAGGAAAACCCCAACACCCAACCCCAACCAACCATTTTTCCCCTGCAGCCGCTGCAACCGTGTCTGCCTGTCCCGCATCGGACTTGTCAGCCACAAACGAGCCTGCAGCTGACGTGGACTCTTACCCCCTCCATACATCTTCGTCCGCGAAGCCAAGCCAAAGAAAAGAAGAGATACACACAAATTAAAGGGGGGGGGGGTGACTTTGGTAGTTACTTCACTAAGAGTTAAGATGCAATGGTAATTTTAATGAAGGTCTGACAACTTCAGAGAAATATACTGTACTTTCAAAAGCAATATTTAGATTATTGCTTCTCTTGTCACTTAGGGAAGAACGAATTTAGAACTAAAGAACGTAAGATTTACTAAACAGTGAGAAATATTTGTAGCAGATACCAAGAGGGCTAATAATGAATGGTGAATTTGGCAAATAGAAGACAGATTCAATTTCAGTGCAAAGTGATTTACATTAGGAAGAAAACACAGACGGACAGGATAACCTAAATAGTTTGAAGAGGGTTGCACAAGAACAGATTGATGGAAGTATACATATCTGCAAAACTTTCAAGAGATCTGGATGTGTGATCCGGCTGTTAAGTAGACAGAATACTTGGTTTAATGAGTAGGACGTTGTATATGAGAAAACATGTGCTGAACTTTGCAATTATTAAACCAGGAATATTATGCACAATACAGGGTATCACATTTTGAAAAAGTTCATGTCTTGGAAAGTGGATAAAAGAATGCTATTAGGAACTAGGGCTTGCAGTTAAATGGAGAGTCTGGAAGTCAAGAGTTTAAGAAAAGACATATTGAAGGTGTTCTAAACTGGACAAGTTTTGATAAAGCAAGCACAGGGAAACTGTTTCATCTGCATTCAAAAGAACTCGAAGAAAACCTGGATTTATTTCCACAGAGAGTTATTACGTGCTGGAATGCGTTTCCTGAAAGCATCTTGGAAGAAGATTCCATAAGAGCTTTCACAAGTCAGATTTCAAAAGGCAGATTAATGTGCGGTCTCGGAATAAACGGGCAAGTTCGGCGCTTCCAGCCTGTGAAGAGGCTGGGGGCAGAGGGCCGATGGAAGGGTGACAAAGGTCAGTTATTCCTTCAGTCACTGTGTTGGCAGAAAGTGCACCAATATCCCTTTCAAGCCCAGCAAAATCTTTATGTATTTTTTCAAATACTTCACAATTTCTCTCGAGTCGGAGGACACAGAAGTTGGGATTAAGATCAGAGCTGACGCTTGGAAATCCAAAGAAACAGTTTTCCGGTGAATCCTCTTTTTTTTTGCAGAAAAGGTTGATGTCTACGGATTCCTCAGTAAAGCTTCATGGTGGCAAGGAGTCCTGCATTTGTGTGTGCACTGAACTGCAGAAATTTATGCATGAATTACAATGAAATTAAACTGGATTTGTTATTAGCATTTAGTGTCTAAATTAAAGGCTTAAAAATTCAGTCCTTAATATTAAAGTTGTTCGCATGAAATCTGAAAATATCGTTTTGTACACCCTACAATGGGGCTTGCAGCCGGAATTATGCTAAATTGTCCGACCACTTTCCCTCTCAATGTCGCTGTTCCAACAATTGCTAATCGATGCATGAATGAGGAACATGACGAAGGACTGAACTCTGTGTAACAGAAGTTTATCCGAACGAGAGGGAAGGGGTTGTTGCTTCCAAAGCAACAGTACTTGTTGTCTCAGGCTCGACTTCACCCATATTAAAGACATCTCTTTGTCTGAGCCACGAAGACGAAAAGTGAGGTCCCCCTTTGCAGATTTGCACCATTTCAGAGGGCACGGGACCATTCTGCCCGCCGCTGCTACCCCGGCACCTCCCATCGGGAACTGTCCCAAGCCCCAGAGAACAAAGCTGACCTGCCGGAATGGGTCTGCAAGGTATAAAGGTTGCGCCTCTCCTTTACCGACGGGGCAGAGACGGAAGGAGCCCGACCAAGTCTGACAGTGGGCACCTTCCTGAGAGTCACCCTTGGGCACGTGCCTGTTCCCCGGACTGGGAGCAGCCGGGCCCCGTTCATCAAGCGCAGGGCAAGCGAGCGGGTGGCAAGTTTGCCTGCACCCTGGAAGCAAGGGGCAGCCACGTTCCGGTCCCATCGCCGGCCCCTCCTGCAGTGTCCGAACGCGGCACGGGGAGGGGTTGGCATTTTAACGTGCCCGTTGGAAGTTGGCGTGTGAACAAAAAACCTTGCAGGATCATTATTTGTTGGCCTAGATCGTCCAACAGATGAGAGCAGCCCTACCTTTCGAAAACCAGCCGAACCATAAAGATGCAGAAGGCCAGAGGAAACGCCAGGTACAAGTCGTCCGCCTGCGGGAAAGTGGCTTCGTCTGTGTTCTTCAGGTCTGCCCAGGTGACGTTGTGGGGCAGCCAGAACCTCTCATTCCAGAACCAGGCGAGGATACCTGCCATCTTCCGTGTGGGTGCCGGCGGCTGACGAGCTGCTGAGCGCTGCCCGTCTCCCTCCCTCCCTCCCTCCCTCCCTCTCTGCACTCGGCCTGACGGATTCGGTTCGCCAGAAAGGCGAACAGCCCCGCCGCCAGATCCCTCTCTTCCTTTCTTTTTGTCCTCTCTCTCTCACACACACACAGTCAGTGTCGCCTCCATCCCAGTGGGAAGTCAAGTGTCACACACCGTCCACACAAGACCAAGCGATTGGCTCCCCCCAGCTGTCGCGCACATTTCACCACAGCGAAGGGAAAGTGTCCCTCTCTCCCTCCCTCCCAACCACCCTCCCTCTCTCCTTCCCTCCCTCCCTACCTATCACTCTACCTCCTTTCCTCCCTACCTCCCACCCTACCTCTCTCCTTCCCTCCCTACCACCCTCTCCCTCCCTACCTATCACCCTACCTCTCTCCCTCCCTACCTATCACCCTACCTCTCTCCCTCCCTACCTATCACCCTACCTCTCTCCCTCCCTACCTATCACCCTACCTCTCTCCCTCCCTACCTATCACCCTACCTCTCCCTCCCTCCCTACCTACCTCTCTCCCTCCCTACCTATCACCCTACCTCTCCCTCCCTCCCTACCTACCTCTCTCCCTCCCTACCTATCACCCCACATCTCCCTCCCTACCTCTCTCCCTCCCTACCTATCACCCTACCTCTCCCTCCCTACCTCTCTCCCTCCCTACCTATCACCCTACCTCTCTCCCTCCCTACCTATCACCCTACCTCTCCCTCCTTCCCTCCCTACCTCCCTCCTTCCCTCCCTACCTCCCTCCTTCCCTCCCTACCTCCCTCCCCCTCTCCACCTCTCCCCCTCCCTACCTATCACCATACCTCCTTCCTCTCTCCCTCCCTACCTACCACCCTACCTCCCTCCCTACCACCCTACCTCCCTCCCCACCTCCCCCTCCCTCTCCCCCTCCCCCTCCCCCTCCCTCTCCCTCTCCCCCTCCCCCTCCCCCTCCCCCTCCCCCTCCCCTTCCCCCTCCCCCTCCCCCTCCCTCTCCCTCCCTCCCTACCACCCTGCCTCCAGGCCAAAGTCAGCGCTTTATGCCACCAATCATGGAAAGAGAGGGCAAGGCATCTCAAATAAGATGACCTTTCTGTTCACCAACGGCAACACACACACACACACACACACACTAACAAAAAGCTGGTACCGCATGATTTAGCAACAATGTTACCTCTATCAGGGATGATAGAGTCATTTTAAATCACCAGAACGGGATGCATCTTATCCACGGGAGCACGTTTCAGAGAGCAACTAGAACAATTCGACTGGATTAAATGATTTTCAGATTTTGAAAGCATTTACAATGATATTTCGTCTTATGTTGGTCATTTTGCGTTAGCAAATGCCAGACTACAAATAAGACAAGCATTGATCATCCCTCTCTTTATTTCATTGCAATATAGGACATAACAAATCATCTTGAGATCAGATCTCATTATTGCTTTCATGAGATTGATTGTGAAGAAAAGTAGAACATTTACGCTAAAAGAAAAAGTAATCTTTCACAACTTTTAGGATATCCCAAAGTTTTTTTTAAAAAATGCCTAATTTAGGTGCTTTTGAATTATAACTTTTTTTAATATGATGTAGAAAAGTTAGCATGAATAATATCTCACAAAATGTGAAATGTAAATGAGTGGAAAAATTAAACAAATTTCTTCTGACTTTGTTCAATTCCCTGTAATACAGCGAGGAAGTAATTGTCAATTTTAGAAAGAAAAATTCTGTTGATTCTGCAAAAAGTTTGTTATTTTGTGTGTGTAATGGAAATGCTGTTCGCCAGTGTCTAAGGACAGTAACTGTTAACCGGTCTTAGTTAAATTTGGAGAATAAGTATTTGCCAGAACTCCAGGAAGATAGCCCTTCTCATATTAATTTAATATGTCCTTCAGGTTGGGAAATGGATTAACATCTTAATCAAATGACAGTGCGTTAGCATTTCCTCTGTGGCTGTGGAGTGGGATTGAAACTACACAATAATTATTTATTGTGATCAACCATTTATGGAGAACTAAGTAATATTAATCTCTCAGCCAATGACCTTCTGTGAAAACCTTCATCCTTCCCCTCTCTCAGATGCTGGCTTTCCAGCTGAAAGCTTTCAGTGTTTCCTACTTTTTGGTTCTCATTTTTTTTCTCCAGTATTTATACCATTGGGCTTTTCCAAGTTTGGGAATTATTTCCTCACCAATAAAACTGTGATGCTCTGAATTGATCAGATGACAAGAAACATGGTTGATCTCATTCATTTATATGTTCCAGATCATAAATCTTAATAAGGTTAAAGAAATCAGGGCAAAAATCAATGCAAGACTCTCCCTACTCACTCATAAACTGGGACAACAGAATGGTTAAATAATGCAGCAACATTTTTTCTTTAAAATCAGAAATAAGCTTGTAATAAATTAAAATATTTCTTTCATCTGGAAGATGGCTTTGTATCCACCTATTCCATTCTTTTATTACCCTGAAAGATGAACTGATTGGGGCTCAGGTAGGCTATTACATTGTAGAATGGCTCCTGGTGCTATTTGCTGGCAGGTCAGTCAACATCAAAGGCACTCAACATACAGGTACCAGGATTTTCACACAAGAAAGTACACCCAGAAACTACACCCAATTGCATGTTAGCCTGCAGGATGGAGCGGGCAAGGAAACAGGCTTCTTTCCCCTGCCCTACACCAATAATCATACAGAAGAAATTTACAGGTGCCATTTTCTCATCGTTCCAGGGTCCTGGGTTTGAGCCTGTTCTCTAGCGTAGTTTTCAGTTCTCTCCGTCAGCATGTGTGTTTTCTTCAAGTACTTTGGTTTCCCTCCCACATTCCAAAGATTGCTGGTAGGTTAATGTTCCACTATAAAATATTCTTTAGTGTATGCCGGTGAAAAAAAATCAAAGGAAAGCTGAAAGGGACTTGAAGGAGAATAAATCATGGAGCTGCAGAGAAATGGGAAGTGAGACCAATGGGATTGCTCTGTTGGGAGCCAGGATGAACTTCATGGGCCAATTGGTGTCCATTTGTATTGTAACAGGTACTTATGAGTGTTTTTCAGCTTTGAGCATGTGTGCCCTTCCAAAAGATAGTACATTTAAAATCACTGCTACCCTCTATAAGTTGAGGAGTAGCAGGGGGACAGAATGCATTTTAGCCTTTCGGCAGCTGAGCTTTCAGAAGCAGCTTCTGCAGCCACACAATGTCTATTACAGCATGGGTCACTGCTGGCCTTGTACACATTCTGTCACTTGTCAAGTACTATTTACTATGCAATTCCTAAATGCATCTCTTGACAGAAATATACATCTCACAAAAAAAAATCACGTGCCTGTCACCAGCATTCTTTATAAATATTTTCCAGTTACATCAGGCTGGACAACACAGTCTGTTCACACCTGTTCAATATTAGCAGTGCAACTATTCATGGGGGATGTTTTGACGGCTTGTAGAATTTTTAGAATGGGAAACACCATTACTGTTGACATTATCTATCTCCATTATCAATTGCTGCATTGCCAAATGCTCTTTCAAACTCCTGGCTGCAACATGGCTTGGTTGGCAACCTGATTGGCCTTGAATGCAGAAGGCTTCAGGAAGTGGGAAAGTCCATCACAGGCACCAACCTTCCATCCATTGAAGGTGTGAGGTGCTCCCTCAGGAAGGGAAAATTGTTTCACCACGAAATAAATCCAAGTTAGGATAACATGTGACTTGGAGAGGAATGAGCTTTCAGACAGATGGTTTTGCCTTTCCATGTGATTGCTGATTGAATGGTTCTTTCATAGTGGTGGAAGTGAGTCACTGCACGACATTTTGTTGGTGATTTTTACTGCAAACTTAGTGCACTGATGGTGTAAGGAATGAATGCTTAGAATAATGAGTGGGATGTCAATCAGCAGATTATATCATCAGTGGGTTGACAATGGAATGAGTAGACACTGCAGAGATGGTTGATAAATTCTTGAGAGCTTGTCAAACTCCTTTTTGCCTTTTCCCATACACACGACAGTCTCTTTTCCTTGTGCTTTGAAAAGGTTTGTCATAGCTTCTAAGGTATGGAGTTCTCCTTCAATGAATGATCTTGCCAACATTTCAGTTCCTATGCATTTCAATACTCCCTTTGGATTTGAATATCATCGAGGGAATAAATCAAGCGGATGTAAATGATCCAATCCCAGTGGCAAAGGACAGTTAGCCCATCAGGAATATTTTTCAGTTAAGTGAATGACCAAAATTTCCTATACTTATAGAGTGATATGGAGAATATAAAGTTAACAGTTTTAGTTAAATGGGAGATTGAGTTAGGAGGAAGACTGACAAATTTTTCATGCACTAATGTTGTAATTATGTGGCTGAGAAACAGGTGAAAAGTTGGATTAAATGGCTACAGAAGCCTAATAGTCTGAATACGCTTCAGAATGTCTGATCTCAGAAGCTAAGCAGGCTCAGGCCTGATCAGTACTTGGAGGGGATATCAGGTGCTGTAGGTTTCTGTGAGGGGTGCTGGACAAAGTGACAACTTTCTGTCTGCCTTATGGTAGAGAAAAATTAAAGAATTTCATGTATGGTACATTCTAAATGTAATATTACATGACAATAATGGAACCTTTACCTTTACATCATTGCTAACTTTGGTCTCACCAGAATTAGTGGCACTGAAGTTGATATCAACAAATTCAACTCAGAATGGGGAACATGGTTTACATACCTTAACCACCCACCACCACTAGTGCCCCACTTCTACTGAAGTGAAGTGTAAAATTGTACCTTCCTTGTTTTTCCTGATCAACAGTCATATAATCTTGACTAAATGCAGGGGAGCACAGTGCCACCAGTGGTGGAGCTGCTGCCTCACACGACAGCAGCTGGGTTCCGTCCTGACTTCTAGATTTCAGATTTAATCACGGAGTACAGTAAGCCCTTGACTTCCAACCTACGAGAGTTTCGCCAACCTACACATATGACCAATTTTTTAAAAAACACTACTGTACAAGTACATATTTTGTATTAAAAGTACTACATATAGTGGTCACCGCTCTCGGCGGCAGCCCGAAATCCCCGCTCCCCATTCCTCACGGCAGACCAAAGTCCCTGTTCCCCTTCAGCAGCCCGATGTCTCCATTCCCTGTCAGCAGCCCAAGGTCCCCGTTCACCCCGGCAGCCCAAGGTCCCCATTCACCCCGGCAGCCCAAGGTCCCCATTCACCCCGGCAGCCCAAGGTCCCCGTTCACCCCGGCAGCCCAAGGTCCCCGTTCACCCCGGCAGCCCAAGGTCCCCGTTCACCCCGGCAGCCCAAGGTCCCCGTTCACCCCGGCAGCCCAAGGTCCCCGTTCACCCCGGCAGCCCAAGGTCCCCGTTCACCCCGGCAGCCCAAGGTCCCCGTTCACCCCGGCAGCCCAAGGTCCCCGTTCACCCCGGCAGCCCAAGGTCCCCGTTCACCCCGGCAGCCCAAGGTCCCCGTTCACCCCGGCAGCCCAAGGTCCCCGTTCACCCCGGCAGCCCAAGGTCCCCATTCACTGAATTATGACCAAACCTGAGTTACAACCAATCCTTCAGTCCCCATTGCGGTAAGTCGGGGACGATCTGCACATAGAACCTGAGATTCCTTTTTTCCCGTGGGCATGGCAATAATAAAATGTAAAACATGTAAACAAAGAACTGTAAACAAACTGACTGCAATACAGAGAGAACAAAAAGAAAACCAATAGTGCACAAGTAAGAGTCCTTAAATGAGTTTCTGATTGAGTTTGTTGTTGAGGAGTCTGATGGTGGAGGAGGAGTAGCAGCTGTTCCTGAACCTGGTGGTGCGAGTCTTGTGGCATCTATACCTCTTTTCTGATGGCAGCAGCGAAAACAGAGCATGTGCTGGGTGGTGTTGGTCTTTCATGATTGCTGCAGCTCTCTTGTGGCAGCGTTCCCTGAAGATGTGCTCAATTGTGGGGAGGGTTTTTCCTATGATGTCCTGGACTGTGTCCACTACTTTTTGGAGATTCTAGCATGTGTTGTGTAGATGAATATTTCTCATCTGTATTTACCATGGAGAGGGTCAGATAAGCTAATAAATTGAGGCTAATGAAATTAATGTGCGCCCAACAGGTTAGTTACCTAAAATAATGCAGTAGTTAATAATTACAGTTCTTCTTTGGCTTGGCTTCGCGGACGAAGATTTATGGAGGGGGTAAAAAGTCCACGTCAGCTGCAGGCTCGTTTGTGGCTGACCAGTCCGATGCGGGACAGGCAGACACGATTGCAGCGGTTGCAAGGGAAAATTGGTTGGTTGGGGTTGGGTGTTGGGTTTTTCCTCCTTTGCCTTTTGTCAGTGAGGTGGGCTCTGCGGTCTTCTTCAAAGGAGGCTGCTGCCCGCCAAACTGTGAGGCGCCAAGATGCACGGTTTGAGGCGTTATCAGCCCACTGGCGGTGGTCAATGTGGCAGGCACCAAGAGATTTCTTTAGGCAGTCCTTGTACCTTTTCTTTGGTGCACCTCTGTCACGGTGGCCAGTGGAGAGCTCGCCATATAATACGATCTTGGGAAGGCGATGGTCCTCCATTCTGGAGACGTGACCCATCCAGCGCAGCTGGATCTTCAGCAGCGTGGACTCGATGCTGTCGACCTCTGCCATCTCGAGAATAATTACAGTAAAACCCCATTATAGCATTATCATTTGGGTCCAAAAAATGTCATTGCAATAAAAGCGGGGTCGCGCTAAATTGGGGTTCAAGAAAATCAGTGTTTTCAAAAGCATTCAAGAATACATGTATTAGCATGCTTGCTTGAACACCGCATGTCACTGGCTGTGAGCAAAATCTAGAATGCTTTTGAGCTGGAGGATTTTTATGTGGTCCACCTCCTGGGTCTCCAGCCAATGGAGGCTAGCCTCGAGGTGTTCAACGGCTTCAGACACTTTTGAGGATGGGGGTGGAGGCTCTTGATTATCATCCTCTTGTGGTTCAAGAACCGGTGTACTTGCCTCTACCGGTGCTATATGTTGGGCATTCATCATCTGCAGAATACTCCTCTTTGCTCATTTCAAGCAATCACTCTGCCTCATGCACCTCTTCATCTGTGAAGCCATAGAAGTCAGGCTCGTCACCATCATCTTCCTTGGTGATGAAAAGGCTGGACCCAGACCCATTCCCAGCATTTTTCTCTGCATGACAAGCTGACGGCTGCCCAGATCTTCCCACCTAAGTGCCAAACTTCCTTAACATTCAGGCTTTTCAGATAGTCTTCCACCATTGTTGATTTGTCTACAACTATGAATTAATTCACCCCTGGAATTCTGCCTGAACACGGAGATGATCTCCTGATCTGGGTGCTGGATCTTAGATGTAGTCTTCTTTGGGAGATAAGAAACTTGGATCTTTCCATCACGGCTTACTAAGTTGGCAGCTGGTGGATGTGCAGGACATTTGTCAAGCAAAAGAAGAGCTTTGAGTTCTAGCTTTTGTTTACACAAATGAGCAGAGACGGCAGGGACAAAAGTTTTGTAAAACCAATGCTTAAAGATGACACTAGCCATCCAAGCATTGCTTGGATTCGAACGGAAATGACTTCACATTGACATGGTGGAAACAGCAGGGTGAGCAATATTTGCCAATCATGAGCGGTTTTAACTTACGTGTTCCAGTCTTGTTTACACAAAACAACAACATCGCATGATCTTTGCATTGTTTGGATCCCTCATGTCGATGGGCATCAGCTTTGTTAGAGAGTGTATGGTCTGGGATAATCTTATAACAGAGGCCTGTTTAATCACAGTTGTACACTTATTTTTTGATTCTCAGAGAATTTTTAGTTTGGCCAGGTGTTTGCTGGTGGCGTCACTCTCTGCTGAGCGAATTACTCCAGACACTAACACTTGAGAAATTTCGTCACGGTGTTTAAACCGGTCTAGCCATGCATTGCTAGCTTTGAACTGTGAGGTTTCTCTGTTGATCAGCTGGTCAAACTTTTCAGCTTGAGCTTTGAGAATAGGCCTGGAAATTGGAAGGCCTTATGAGTGAGCTTGAATGAACCACTCAGGGAGTCACTGAGGTTCACATTTTTTGGCTGTCATCAGGCATTTGGCTTTTAGTCTTGCTTCTTCTTCGACTTTGCAAAGTGAACCACGTAACTTATCTTCTTGAGATTTCCAGCCATGAAGTGTTGATTCAGGTATGCCCAAGTTGTGTTATCTTGAAACAATTTCAAGCTTACGTTTGCACAAGCATTTAGTGCACACATACTTTTGTCACAGGAAAATAATTTGCAAACATAAAGATTTTTGTGCACACTGACTACTAAAAATTAGAAGGAACATTGCCAATGAGCTCAGATGTCTTGAAATAGACATTACAGAAGAGGAGGTGGTAGCATTCCAAGGCACCCATCCAAATGTACCCTACAAAATTGTGGGAAGTTAATGAAAACATTGCAGAGGCTCTGCAGAGATATTTGCATTAGCATTAGCCAGAGATGAGGTATTAGAAGACTGGAGAATGACTAATGTTGTGCCTTTATTTAAGAAGGGCTGCAAAGAAAAGCCAGGAAATTACAGGCCAATGAAGCCTAACATCAGCAGTGGGAAAATTCCTGGAGGAGATTCTGAAGGATTGGCCAGCAGTTAGATAGACAAGGACTGGTTAGTGTCTGATGAGGAAATCACGTCTTACGAATTTGATTGAGAATGTGCAAGATGTGAAAATGAGGATTGATGAGAGCAGGGCAGATTTTATTAAGACCTTTGACAAGGTTCTGCCTGGTAGACAAGTTCAGAAGTCAGTTCACATGGGATCCAGGGTGAGCAAGCAAATTGCTTTTGAATGCATAAACATGTTGGACATCCAGCAGGTCCAGTGGCATCCATAGGAGGCCAAAGATATATAACCAACATTTCAGGACTTAACTCGTCGTTTTGGACACTGTGGGACTTGCTGAGTTTTCCAACACTCTTGTGTATTTACACAATCACAGCATCTGCAGACTTTCTTATTTCACTCAAATGGTTTTTAAAATTGGCTCAGTGAAAGTAGTCAGAGGGTGGAATTGGAGGATTGTTTTTCAGATTGGAGGCCTGTCACTAGCAGTGTGCCATGGGGAATCCCCTGTTGTTTGACATCTATATTAACGGTTTGGATGACGATGTACTGTAGTTAACACAGTGCAAATGAAACCGACATTTCTGAAAAAGTAGACAGTATCTTTTAAAGTTATTATCTATTTTTTTTCTTTCTAAGGCAATTTAATTTATACTTATTAGGTAGTGTATTTGACATGCCTGAGTAGCTGTAGCAAGCTGGTATCTGAGAGCATCTGTGTATTGGGCTTGAGTACATCACAATAAACTCTCACTCATTCATTCAGTGAGGAAGGCTCTCTAGGATTAGAAAAGGATCCAGATCAACTGGGGACATAAGCCAAGGAACTGCAGATGGAATTTTACTTGGACAAGTGTGAGCAGTTGCATTTGGTAAATCAAACCTAAGCAGGGCTTAGGCAGAAAAAAACAGGCCTCTGTTGCAGAACGTTGTAGAATAGAAAGACCTAAGGGTAAGGTACATACATATATATATATATATATATATATATATATATATATAGTTCCCTGAAAATGGCATCACAGATGGTGAAGATCACTTCATTGGTCAGGACATAAGAGTGCAGGAACTAGGACGTCATGTCACTACTGTACTAGATGTTGGTGAGGCCACATTTCGAATATTATTTGCAGTTCTGGTCACCCAGCTATAAGAAGTATGTCCTTATTTTAAAGACATGTAGCAGGTACTTGGTGTGGTGCTACCATTATGTGTACTGTATGGGCTGATCTGCCCCTGAACTAGTGACTTCTCCCTTCCAGATATCCCTATAAAGGCTTTAATGCCCAAACCCTTCCCCTAGCACCTGCCTTGGAACTGGGCCAGCAACTTGCAAGCTGTGCTGACACTTTAAGATGATCAATGCCTATTAATCACGATTCTCTGTTTGATTTTGGTGGCTTGGTAGTACAATTGGTTAGGAAAGGTTTGGTGGGATATGGGCCAAATGCAGGCGAATGCATTGGACCACCATTGGCATGGACAATTAGGGCCAAAGGGTTTGCTTCTGTGATGTATCGCTCTCCAAATCTATGATTGCATGGACTTTATCCTGTTTCCTCGCACTTTCTAGAGATGCAAATTTGATAGATTCACTGGCCACTGCAAATTGCAGCGAGTGGGAGAATTAGAGGGAATAAAAAATGGGATTAGTGTAGGAGTAATATTCTCTTCTTCTTCTTCTTCTTTGGCTTGGCGGACGAAGATTTATGGAGGGGTAAAGTCCACTTCAGCTGCAGGCTCGTTTGTGGCTGACAAGTCCGATGCAGGACAGGCAGACACGGTTGCAGCGGTTGCAAGGGAAAATTGGTTGGTTGGGGTTGGGTGTTGGGTTTTTCCTCCTTTGTCTTTTGACAGTGAGGTGGGCTCTGCAGTCTTCTTCAAAGGAGGTTGCTGCCCGCCGAACTGTGAGGCGTCAAGATGCACGGTTTGAGGCGATATCAGCCCACTGGCAGTGGTCAATGTGGCAGGCACCAAGAGCTTTCTTTAGGCAGTCCTTGTACCTCTTCTTTGGTGCACCTCTGTCTCAGTGGCCAGTGGAAAGCTCGCCCTATAACACGATCTTGGGAAGGTGATGGTCCTCCATTCTGGAGACGTGACCTACCCAGCGCAGTTTGATCTTCAGCAGCGTGGATTCGATGCTATCGGCCTCTGCCATCTCGAGTACTTCGATGTTGGAGATGAAGTCGCTCCAATGAATATGTAATATAGATGTGTACTTTATGATCTGTTTCCAGATTTTGTGACTCCATTACAGTATTCTTTAGTTTTAATATTTCTATTTTCTTGAACACCAAACAAGAAATTGTGATAGACATCCTGAAAATTCAATTAAAACTATTGTAATTTACATCAACAGTGCAGTAAGTCTATCTTAACAAATCTTTTTTGTGCATCCTCCAAATCAATTCCAAATTCTTTGTTTTTTATGTTACTTAGGAGAAAGATCTCTGGATTCTTTGGTATATTGTTTTCTGTTATTTTATTTAATATCTGATTGAGATCATCCCAAAATTTTTCTACTCTCTCACATGTCCAGATTGCATGAATTGTTGTTCCCATTTCTTTTTTACATCGAAAACATCTGTCAGATACTGTTGGGTCCCATTTATTTAACTTTTGCGGTGTAATGTATAGTCTGTGTAACCAATTATATTGTATCATACGTAGCCTCGTATTTATTGTATTTCTCATCGTTCCAGAACATAATTTCTCCCATGTTTCCTTTTTTATCTTTATATTTAAATCTTGTTCCCATTTTTGTTTAGTTTTACCATTTGTTTCCTCATTTTCCTTTTCTTGCAGTTTAATATACATATTTGTTATAAATCTTTTGATTAACATTGTATCTGTAATCACATATTCAAGGTTACTTCCCTCTGGTAAACTCAAATTGCTTCCTAATTTATCTTTCAAGTAGGATCTCAGTTGGTAATATGCCAGCGCTGTATCTCCAGTTATATTGTTCTTATCTCTCATTTGTTCAAAGGATAAGAATCTACTTCCTGAAAAACAATTTTCTATTCTTTTAATCCCTTTTTTTTCCCATTCTCTAAAGGAAAGGTTATCTATTGTAAAAGGGAGTAGCTTATTTTGCGTCAATATTAGTTTTGGTAATTGATAATTTGTTTTATTTCTTTCTACATGAATCTTCTTCCAAATATTGAGGAGATGATGTAATACTGGAGAAGTTCTATGTTGTACCAATTTTTCGTCCCATTTATATAATATGTGTTCAGGTATCTTTTCCCCTATTTTATCTAATTCTAATCTCGTCCAGTCTGGTTTTTCCCTTGTTTGATAAAAATCTGATAGGTATCTTAATTGTGCGGCTCTATAATAATTTTTGAAGTTTGGCAATTGTAAGCCTCCTTGTTTATTTTCTTTTCTTTGGCTTGGCTTCGCGGACGAAGATTTATGGAGGGGGTAAAAAGTCCACGTCAGCTGCAGGCTCGTTTGTGGCTGACCAGTCCGATGTGGGACAGGCAGACACGATTGCAGCGGTTGCAAGGGAAAATTGGTTGGTTGGGGTTGGGTGTTGGGTTGTTCCTCCTTTGCCTTTTGTCAGTGAGGTGGGCTCTGCGGTCTTCTTCAAAGGAGGCTGCTGCCCGCCAAACTGTGAGGCGCCAAGATGCACGGTTTGAGGCGTTATCAGCCCATTGGCGGTGGTCAATGTGGCAGGCACCAAGAGATTTCTTTAGGCAGTCCTTGTACCTTTTCTTTGGTACACCTCTGTCACGGTAGCCAGTGGAGAGCTCGCCATATAATACGATCTTGGGAAGGCGATGGTCCTCCATTCTGGAGACGTGACCCATCCAGCGCAGCTGGATCTTCAGCAGCGTGGACTCGATGCTGTCGACCTCTGCCATCTCGAGTACCTCGACGTTAGGGGTGTGAGCGCTCCAATGGATGTTGAGGATGGAGCGGAGACAACGCTGGTGGAAGCGTTCTAGGAGCCGTAGGTGGTGCCGGTAGAGGACCCATGATTCGGAGCCGAACAGGAGTGTGGGTATGACAACGGCTCTGTATACGCTTATCTTTGTGAGGTTTTTCAGTTGGTTGTTTTTCCAGACTCTTTTGTGTAGTCTTCCAAAGGCGCTATTTGCCTTGGCGAGTCTGTTGTCTATCTCATTGTCGATCCTTGCATCTGATGAAATGGTGCAGCCGAGATAGGTAAACTGGTTGACCGTTTTGAGTTTTGTGTGCCCGATGGAGATGTGGGGGGGCTGGTAGTCATGGTGGGGAGCTGGCTGATGGAGGACCTCAGTTTTCTTCAGGCTGACTTCCAGGCCAAACATTTTGGCAGTTTCCGCAAAGCAGGACGTCAAGCGCTGAAGAGCTGGCTCTGAATGGGCAACTAAAGCGGCATCATCTGCAAAGAGTAGTTCACGGACAAGTTTCTCTTGTGTCTTGGTGTGAGCTTGCAGGCGCCTCAGATTGAAGAGACTGCCATCCGTGCGGTACCGGATGTAAACAGCGTCTTCATTGTTGGGGTCTTTCATGGCTTGGTTTAGCATCATGCTGAAGAAGATTGAAAAGAGGGTTGGTGCGAGAACACAGCCTTGCTTCACGCCATTGTTAATGGAGAAGGGTTCAGAGAGCTCATTGCTGTATCTGACCCGACCTTGCTGGTTTTCGTGCAGTTGGATAATCATGTTGAGGAACTTTGGGGGACATCCGATGCGCTCTAGTATTTGCCAAAGCCCTTTCCTGCTCACGGTGTCGAAGGCTTTGGTGAGGTCAACAAAGGTGATGTAGAGTCCTTTGTTTTGTTCTCTGCACTTTTCTTGGAGCTGTCTGAGGGCAAAGACCATGTCAGTGGTTCCTCTGTTTGCGTGAAAGCCGCACTGTGATTCTGGGAGAATATTCTCAGCGACACTAGGTATTACTCTATTTAGTAGAATCCTAGCGAAGATTTTGCCTGCAATGGAGAGCAACGTGATTCCCCTGTAGTTTGAGCAGTCTGATTTCTCGCCTTTGTTTTTGTACAGGGTGATGATGGTGGCATCACGAAGATCCTGAGGCAGTTTACCTTGGTCCCAACAAAGCTTGAAAAACTCATGCAGTTTGGCATGCAGAGTTTTGCCGCCAGCCTTCCAGACTTCTGGGGGGATTCCATCCATACCATTCTGTTAATTTATCTAGTGCTATCCTCGGTTTCCCCCCTCTCCATAAAAATTTTCTTATTATTTTCTTTAACTCTTTGAAGAATTTTTCTGTCAGTTGTATTGGCAATGCCTGAAATAAGTATAATATCATTGGAAAAATTTTCATTTTAATACAGTTTATCCTAGCCGTAGCAAAAAAATGTATTATGTCAACCTGGAAATTGGAAGATAATTTGAAAATACAACAATGGTATATAGAAATGAATAAATGTATTCCATTAGAAAAATTAACATATAGTTTAAGAAATAATATTGAAATATTCGAACAAGTATGGGAGCCTTACATTAAATACAATAGCGAAAACCTACCGGGGACAAACATTACCTAAGTTGATGGAAGGAGAAGGAAAGAAAAGAATGGACTCAGTAGAATTTCTGGTGTATTTTTGTTGAATGACAACATTGTCTGACTGGTTTAATGCAACCTAGATTGTATACCTAAAATGGATGAGAGGTGGGGTGGGGGGGTGGCTTGGGAGGAGGGAGTGGGGGGAGTGGGGGGAGAAAAAGTCACTGTATATGTGTGAAAAATAAAAAGTGTATATCATGGCTAATGTGATTTATGGTGTGAAAAATAAAAAATTTAAAAAAAACAAAAAAAAACAGTGCAGTAAGTATTGTGGGACTCTGACTGCAGAGTGTGGAACCTGATTGTGTCGCATAGACTCTGGACCCCTTGTTAGAATTGATTTTATCTCCCTTTCCATTTAAAAATCTCCACCCTCCATTCATTTGTCCTCTCTAACTGTCTTGAATTTACTTTTACTTTCAAAGATCCTTAAACAATTTCAGTAATGTGCAGCTCAATGAACAATTGCCTCTTATTTCCCTGTTGTGAATATCTTGTTTCAAGCTTCTGCCTTGTTCCTAAGATTGCTGGCATAGAACAAAATAATGAGTTGCTTTAACTATGATGCATTTTCCCAGTTTACGATCTGTGATCTTTGAAATGTTGGCCATTTTCCCCACCTCTCTCTACTGGGGCATCTGATTTCTCTCCATCACCCTTCCATTTCAAGACCATCCACCATCACTTCCTCATTCATTTCCATTTTCCATACAGGCTGGCATTGATTTCCTCAGATTCAGATTTCAGATTTATTGTCAGAGTACATTCATGACATCACATACAACCCTGAGATTCTTTTCTGCGAATTACTACTTAATGGTAGTGCACAAAAAAACCCTACATAGTGTATACATGTAAACAAATAAAGAACTGTAAACAAACTGTGCAATACAGAGAGTTTTTTAAAAAATCAATAAAGTGCACGTGAGAGTCCTTAAATGAGTCCCATGATTGAGTTTGTTGTTGAGGAGTCTGATGGTGGAGGGGTAGCAGCTGTTCCTGAACCTGGTGGTGTGGGTCTTGTGGGAGCAGTGAGAACAGAGCGTGTGCTGGGTGGTGTAGATCAGTGGTTCTCAACCTTTTTCTTTCCACTCACATACCACTTTAAGTATTCTCTATACTATAGGTGCTGTGATTATTAAGGGATTGCTGAAGGTGGCATGTGAGTGGAAAGAAAAAGTTTGAAAACCATTGTTTTAATTGTACCTCATTGACTCGTTATGTGCATGGTTTCATAGCTGCAAAGGAAATGGGCCAATGACAATTTTTCTCAAGCAAAATATTTCAGTAACAATTGGGTCGAGAGCAGAAATTCTCAAACTTCCCTTCCCACTCACATACCAGCCAAACCCTTACTAATCACAGAGCTCCGATGGCATAGGGATCACTTAAAGTGGTATGTGAATGGAAAGAAAAAGGTTGAGAACCACTAGTGTAGATCCTTGATCCTTGCGGCTATCATACCATCTCCATCCCTCCATTCAGTTCTCACTTACTATCTGAGCGACTCGTCTTGCCCCTTGTCAATAGGGTTCACTCCTTGTACAAGGGTTCAAACTGGATGCAGTTAATCTCCCTGAATAACAAAATACAAAACTATCATTCTCTAAATCCCTTGCATTCTCAAGCTCTTCACCCATGTCACACTTTCCAAGCTTGAGCCTAGGCATCTGAAAATGTTATGTTCATATATCTTCTTTGCCTAGGTTAGCTTCTGCCTTGATTACCACAAATATCCATACTAACCAAAATCGTGAGCAACACGGTGATAGACTAGGCCTCCTTTTCCTTAATAATCTCACAACAGAGTATATTATAGTAATGGTAGCATTTTCTTTAGTTGGAACTTTTTAATAATCCAAATTCAAGAATTCTTCAAAGACCTGTCCACAACTCCATTTGTCTTTATTATTCACTTCCTATCCATCAAATATATTGTAGGATATAGAAGCATTATTGATTATATTGACTCCATTGCTTGATTATCATTTTGTTGCAAGATTCCTTGGTTGAAATTGCTATGGATTAACAGAAGTACATTCCAACTCAACTCTAGGGAATCCTCTGTCAACCATTAATCATCCTCATAATTTTGTTTCAAATATGCAGTCTATCTGAAGTTTACTCGACAATAGGAAGCTATTGGACCCCATGATGGTGCAAATGCCTTACCTTATCAGAAGGCTGCCTGGTGGTGATAGGATTGTGTGCACTGGCTGGCCCACCCTCTGGGTTTCTTCCTGTCCTTGACTCCTCCCTGGCCCTGCCCATGTGACCCTGGGCCATGGGGAGTCGAGTCCCCTCTCCTTCCCTCTCATTTTCCTCGCCTGGTCCCAGGCCAGCAGTCTCTAGTACAATAAAGCCTATCGTTCCCCTCAGCCTTTCGTCTGTGTCATTATTGGGGCTACAGATAGCTCCCAACACTGCTTTTTTCTCAGAATCTTTCCACAGACTTGAATGCTCTTCTGAGCCCTTAATTTTTCACTCAGTCCTCCAGAATATTCCAGGTAGATTAATTGGGTGTATTGGGTTGCTCGTGTTTCATGGGATAGAAAGGCCATCTCCTACACTGTATCATTAAAAAAATATTTTGTTTACATCACCTTCACTCTATTTATATCTGAGAGAATCTTCAGCTAATTGTGCTATATTTTCAGAAGTTTCCTCTCCAAACCTCTTCACCTATACATATATCTCTCCATTCTTAATAGAATTATAGAACACGACAGCACAGAAATAGACCCCTTCAGCCCTTCTAGTCTGTGCCAAATCATTTTTTTTTGTCTAGTCTCACTTACCATATCCACCCAGTCCATAGCCATCCATGCCTCTTCCATCCACTTACCATATCCACCAGTCCATAGCCATCCATACCTCTTTCATCCATGTACTTGGCCAAATTCTTCTTAAATGTTAAAATTTAGCCCAAGTTCATCACTTCAGCTGGCATCTAGTTCCACACTCCCACCACTCTCTGTGTGAAGAATTTCTCCCTCATGTTTCCCCTAAACTTTTCCCCTTTCTCTCTTAACCCATGTTTTTGATTTGTATCTCACCTACCCTCAGTGGGAAAAAAAACCTATCTACATTTACTCTCTCTATCCACCTCTTAATTTTAAATACCTCTATCAAATCTCTCCACATTCTTTTATGCTCCAGGGAATAAAATCCAAATCTATTTAACTTTTCCCTGTAGCTCCGTTCCTGAAGTCCAGGCAACAGCCTAATAAATCTTCTCTGCACTCTTTCTGCCTTATTGATATCTTTCCTGTAGTTAGGTGACCAAAACTGCACACAATACTCCAAATTTGTCCTCACCAAATGACTTATACAACAGCCCAACACCTGCATTCAATACTTTGATTAAAGAAGGCCATTATGCCAAAAGCTCTCTTTACAACCCTATCCACCTGTGGCACCACTTTCAGGGAATTATATATATACATTACCAGATCCCTTTGAAAACCTATTTCACAGTCCACAATGCCTCCAATCTTCATGTCATCTGCAAGCTTGGTGATCCAAATGACCACATTATCATCCAGATCATTGATATAGATGACAAATAACAATTGTCACAACACCAATCCCTGAGGCACATCACTTGTCACAGGCCTCCAGTCTGAGAAGCAATCATCCACCACTACTCTCTGGCTTCTCCTATCCAGTCATTGTTGAATCCAGTTCACTACTTCACCATGAATAACGAGTATCTGAACCTTCCTGACTATTTTTACATTTGGGATCTTGTCAAAGGCCTTACTAAAGTCCATGTAGACAATATCACAGCCTTTCCTTCATCAACTTTCTTGGTAACCACCTCAAAAAAATATAAGATTGGTTAAACATGACCTACCACTCACAAAGCCATATTGACTATCCCTAATCAGTTTCTAGCTATCCAAATAATTGTATATCCAATCTCTTAGAATGTCTTCCAATAATTTACCTACTACTGACATCAGGTTCACTTTTGGATCCTTTTTTAAACAATTGAACAATGTGAGCTACCCTCCAAATCTCCAGCACCATACCCATGCCTTTTAAATATTTCTGCCAGAGACCCTCCAATTTATACACTAGCCTCCCTCAAGTTCCAAGAGAATATCTTGTCAGGCTTTGGGGATTTATCCACCCTTATTTACTTTAAGACAGCAAGCACTTCCTCTTCTTTAATCTGTATAGGTTCCATAACCTCACTGCTTGTTTTCCTTACTTCCCATGACTCTAGAAATTAAGATGCCCCCCATCTCTTTTGGCTCTATACAAAGCTGACCACTTTGATCTTCAAGGGGACCAATTTTGTCCCTTGCTATCCTTTTGCTTTTAATACACCTGTAGAAACCCTTAAGATTTTCCTTCACATTGTCTTCCAAAGCAACCTCGTGTCTTCTTTTAGCCTTCCTGATTTCTTTCTTGAGGTTTTTTCTTGCATTTTTTATACTCCTCAAGTACCTAATTTGCTCCATGTGGCCTATACCTGCTATACACCTCTCTCTTCTTCTGAACCAGATCCCCAATATCCCTTGAAAATCAAGGCTCCCTCTGCCTTCTAACCTTGCCTTTAATCCTGAAAGGAACATACAAACTCTGTACTCTTGAAATTTCACCTTTGAAGGTCTTCCATTTACCAAACACATCCTTGCCCAAAAACAATTATCCCAACCTTTCTAGATCCTTTCTCATTTCCTCAAAATTGGCCTTTCTTAATATGCCTTTGAATCCCAGCTTTCAATCACTGCACATCAATATGCTTGCATACTGCAATATACTTTTTAATGTTGTCTTTCTTTATTTGTTGATTTAAGTCAACTGAGAATATTCTCCACAATACTCACGGAATATCTGGAAATGCTTTATATTTTCTGTTCATGGTTGATGCTGGCAGATGTAAGCAAAAGAGTGCATAAATTAAATGTACTTTCAAAAATTAATAACTTGCATCATATTTAATTTGCATTATAATGGTGGGAGAATTATGCTAGATTTTGTAAATAGTTCCAATGCTGGAGTTCATCCCTTTTAAAATGTTTTAATTAATATTTTTAAGTAACTATTGCTTTTAAAATTATTAATTGCTATCAAATATCCCTGAATACTAGAGACGTTTAAATGCATTCTATTTTTGCCAAGTCTCTAGCTTAATGGTTCTCAACCTTTTTCTTTCCACTCACATACCACTTTAAGTATTCCTTATGCCATAGGTGCTCTGTGATTAGTAAAGAATTGCTTAAGGTGGTATGTGGGTGGAAAGAAATCATTTGAAAACGACAGGTTTATTCGTACCTCATTGACTCGTCATGTGCACGGTTTCATAACTCCAAAAGGAAATGGGCCAATGACAATTTATCTCAAGCAAAATATTTCAGTGATAATTGGGTCTAGAGCAGAGATTCTCAACCTTCCTTTCCCACTCACATACCATCTTAAGCAATCCCTTATCAATCACAGAGCACCGATGGCATAGGGATTACTTAAGGTGTTATGTAAGTGGAAAGAAAAAAGGTTGAGATCCACTGCCTTTCTGTCAAAAGTTTTAAATATATTCTGGGAGCAGAGTCTAGGGATTTTGCTGCACTTGCACCTGACCTAGATGCTGAAGCCTCACTGAGCTTCCCTGTTTGGCTTTCAATGGGGCAGGGGTGAGGTGGGGTGGGGCAGGGGGCATATTTGAAGGGAAAGAAGAATTGACTTCCTCGGCCTCTCTGACTGGACCAAGTGCAAATGCGGGCAGGCAGGGGCCATTTGCTGCAAGTCCAGGCAATGGGCCAAGCCCAGACCAGCACAGCTTCACTCATTACCTTCCTGATGCATAATTTATAAGACAAGCAAACTCCTCCTTACTAATAAATACTGCTTCTCCAACCATTTTTATATTTGACCATCATTTATGTATCACAGGCAACATTCATTTTGTTCAAGGCAAATCAGTTTCAGAAAAGGTATCACAAAACATAAAATAGGATCCCTATTTTCTGATCTGAAATGCTTAATGTTGTTCAGAGTGCTTAGATTTCAACTATTAAAATAGAGTAGCAGCACACACGTCAAATGCTTAAGTGCCCATTTAAATCAGTAAAGCAGACACTGTATTGATTCATTTTAGGGCAGTGTTTCTCAGTCATTTTTCATTTATAAAATTGAAGGCCAACGAGCAAGAAAAGAAGCAAGCAGAAGATGAAGAACATGCAAGAGAGCTTCTACTGTCTGTGTTTACCTTCTGTACATCCACATAAGATGCTCGATGCTGCTGAATAATGCCCACCATCCATGCTTGTTCAAGTTCCCTAATGCCCCACACCCACATAGATTGGATCAGGGTTTTGTGCAACCAAGGTCAGATGCATGAGAGGCCAGTCTCAGATTTGCCATCTGTCAAAGTTGTCAGGCTTTTCAAAAGTCTCTGAAATACCCTGATGTACAGAAACTTTCAAAACTCTTAAATAAAATGTAACATTTATCAAGCTCATTTTTGAAAATATAATCACATAAAACATTTTGAATAAACAAAAAAAATCAATAAGAAATTATAAATGAGCAAAAATAGCCCTGGGATGTGGTGACTGGCTGGAGTCTGTTTACTGGTTTGGAACTTTCTGCCATTGGTGGCACATATAACAGTCCTGAAACTACTTGCTTTAACAGGATGAAATGCCAGCAGCTAGTTGCAAAGTTAATTAATTGACAAAAATGGGGACACAAGATTAAATGTGTCACATTTAGATGTGGAAGACTTTGGCATGAAAGCTTTGTGAAATAACAAAAAAAATCGACTCCCTGAAAAGCCAATTGTTTCTTTTTGCACAGCTGCTGCCTGAAGAGTTCATTGCTCCTGTACTTCCTGTTTTGCCTTTTATACCATGCTAGTCTGGTTATAATTCATTAGGCCTTCTGTTTCATACTGTTTCTCCCACATTGCTATGCAACATCTGTTATTTTATTCTTTCTCTGCTGCTGTGCAATTTTACAACTGATTCCTCATTGCATTAATCAATTGATCAATCAATTTCTTTAGCTCCTATTGTTTTTGACTCAACTCATGATTTAAATAATTTTCTTCCAGCATTATTTTGTGTCTCATTCTGTACTTTTTGTTCTAGAGAACAATTTCCCCTTATGAGTCATTTGCTACTTGTCGTTAATTAGGGTTTGATCAAGTCAGTGGTGTTGCTGTAGCTCCTGTAATTGCAGTGAGGTTGCTGGTGCGGACCAAGGAAGAATTGAGAATGGGGCCACAGCCTTTTAGTGTTCCTCCAAAGGGTCCTACTGTGGTGATATGTAATTACACCACTAGGTCACCAGGGGTCCTCCCAGTGACCTTGTCCATAGCTACAGTCTAGCCTTACAGGTTGGTCTTGCAGAGAGACAAGACCTCTTAGTGTACATATTAGTTTATTAAAGCTGTCTTATACTCACACTGCTGGTGTGGTTATTGTCAGTACACCTACCACACATCCATTCTACCTAACAGCCCTCTTTGTAGGTTTAATTGGTTGTAGAACTTGCCTAATGATGTCTTCGGTGGTTTGAATTTGCCCTTGTTTGGCAGTCCAGATATTGAAGGTTGCAAGCTCCAAGGAAGGTGCAGATTGGACCAGGCCAGCTGAGTAGAGAACATTCCTTCACTACCCACCATCCCCCCCGCCACCCCCCACCCCCCCCACCCCAGGCAGTTCACTGTCAAGAAGGTGAAGCCTTGGAAAAGTCCTGCCAGGATAGAAAACTGAAACAGCAGACCAGGCTCAAGCTTGGGGTTTAGCAGCTAAAGGCCTCTCATCAGGCCATAGTCTGCTGGTGCCTGGCTTCTGGAAACAAGGTATTGAGTCCAGGATTCATGAAGGTTCAATGATGAGCAGGTTGTCTAAAGGGCCTTGGGTGCTGATGGATTTCTAATGCTAGGCAAGTTTGGACCAGGCATAGAGGAGGTGCGACTTAGATACCTCGAGCTTTGTTTTACAACTGGGCACATTAAGGGTTTGTACAGCTACAAAGGTTACAGGGGCACAGCATGCAATAGCATTGGAGGGGGCAGTGGGATCCATGTACATTATGTCTCTGAATGGACTCTCCTTGGTTTCTCAGTCTTGTATTGATATTGACACTAGGCATGTTCAAATTGGCATGTCAAAGAAGGTTAACCGGGCAACTTGCCCGGTTAGCGCCCCACTCATGCAGTAGTTAGAAAGGATCTGACCCAGTCAGTGTGAACCAGATCCAATCAGGTCCTTGACCTACCTCGGAGGTAGTCAGGGAACCCAGTTAAACTTACCTAGGTCGCGTCAACTGGCAACTTGAACAGTAAAATGGCCAACCTGGTTACTCTGGTGATGTCAGCACTTGTGCGTTGGCATCACAGGGAAACCCTTGGGTGAAGTGACTGCTGCGATCAGGGGTGGGAGAAAAGGGTCACTGCCATGCGGCCCAGGTTTGGGAGGGGGGGCCACAGTCGGGGATAGTGAGGTCGCTGACATGGGGGGAGAGGTTGGTGCTGCTGGTGGGTGGGGGTGTGCCACGATTGGCTGGAGAGGGGTCGCTGCCACTGGGAGGGGGGAGGAGAGGGGCCGCTACAACGGAGGGGGGGGAGGAAAGGGGTCGCTTCCATGAGAGGGGAGGAGAAGAGTTGCTGCCATGGGAGGGAGGAGAGGGGTCGATACCTCGGGAGGGAGGAGAAGGGACGTTGCTGCGGGGGGAGGAGAGTGGTCACTGCTGCAGGGAGGAGGAAAGGGGATGTTGCCACGGGTGGGATGAGAGGAGTTGCTTCCGTGGGAGGGAAGGAGAGGGGTCACTGCCACGGGGAGGGGGGTGTCGCTACCATGGGGTGGGTCACTGCCACGGGTGGGAGGGAGAGGGGTCGCTGCCACAAGGGTAGGAGAGGCGACATTGCCACGGGGAGGGGGGTGTCACTTCCGCCAGGTGGGTCACTGGTTTGGGGGTAGAGTGGGTCACTGCTACAGGGGGTGGGCAGAGGGGTCACTGCCACCGGGAGAGAGAAATCACTGTTGCGGGGGGGGGGGAGAGAATGGAGATGGGCCGCCGACTGCCACTGCTGTGAACGCCACTCCGGTTTGCAGCGACAGCTCAACTTTCTCAGCAACGGGATGTTGCTGGGGGGGGTGTGCAATTGACAGGGTTGGTGTCGACTGACTGGGAGAGGTAGTGATTGACAGTGGATGGTGACTGACAGGGTGGCGATTGAAGGCCAGTGGTGGTGGGGGGGCGGATGGCAGGGGAGACTGACATCCAATAGTTCCTGTGAATGCGTGACGCGTCACTTACCATGTCATTCCAAGGGTGGGATCAACCTTATATCGTCAGGCTGGTGATTATTCCCCTGCAGTTTAAAAGGTGCTTCCATCACCTTAGCCCCGGTAATCGCACCAGCATCCCAGTAGGGCTACCCAGGTGCTGTAGTTTAAAAGAGCCAATGTAATGGTGCCTCTTTGTTTGTTTTTACAGGCAAAAAAAGGAAAGATTTTTCTTCGTAGTTTGTACATAATGAACTGAATCTAGAATCTATAAGGATGATACATTCTTCGAGTTTTGTATATCTTATCCATTGTGTGCTCTCCATTTTGTACTCATTAGCAAGCCATTTGGAGATTAATCCCTGCATGGGAGGGACCACAAAGAGACAGAAATTAGACATATTGCCCTCTGCTAATCAGTAAGAAAATTACTAATAATCAGTTTGTTCCTCAATTTGAATCCAAGGTTCCTTTATACAGAGAATTTATCTCTCTCTCTCTCTCTCTCTCTCCAAGAGTATCAGAAATTGAGATGTATGTGACCACAAAGGATTCCTTCCATTTATTATATTACTTGGTATCTAATGTTATTCTATGGAATAAAAGACTGTGCAGACCACCTGACAGAGATCCTTAACAGACATTTTCAACATGTCATTGCAGCAGTTCATTGTCCCCAACTGATTCAAGACAGCCACCATTATCCGAGAATCAAAGAGGACGACAGTGACAGGCCTCAGTGATTACCGCCCAGTGTCACTGACCTCCACCATTATGAAATGCATCGAGTGTCTGGTGACGGAACATATCAAAGCGCACCTCCCAGAAACACTGCCCTATTTCAATTTGCCCTTAGATCGTTCCAATGACGATGCTACAGCCTTGTCCCTCCACTCCATCTAGACCCACCTGGAGCATGGCGGTTCATATGCCACGCTGCTGCTGTTCATTGACAGCATTTGTTGGGGTCCCATTTATTCATTGCTCAGCATTTAATTCGATCATACCCCAGATGCTTGTGAAGAAGCTGTCCTCGCAGGGATTCAACATCCCTCTCTGTACTGGATTCTAGGCTTCCTAACAGATTCTGTCCGAGTTGACAGGAGAATGTCATGTTGAGCCCTGATGCATCTTAAGGCTGTGTGCTCATCCCACTCTTGTTCCCACTACAGACCCCTGACTGTAACGCCAGATCCAACTCTAAGAGAGTCATCAAGTTTGCAGGTGGCCTCTTTAGCAGCAAGAAGTATTACAGAGTAGAGGTGGAAAATCTCATGAAATGGTGCAAGAATAACAATAAGAGTCTCAACATGGACAAGACAAAAGAGATGAGTATTGATTTCAGGAGTACCTGGGTTGACCACCCTCTATTAGACATTAATAGCTCAGCAGTGGAGAGAGTAGGCAATACCAAGTTGTTGGAGTTCAGTTAAGAAGTGACATATCCTCGTCACACAGCATCTCCTCACGTATCAGAAAGGCACAAAAGTGACTGCATTTTATGAGAAGACTGAGGCAGAGAAGGCTAGCAGCCACAATCCTGTCTATTGAGAGCATCCTGCCCAGTGTGGTATGGTGGCATTAGAGCATTGGATCAGAGGTCAATCCACAGGGCTATAAGGGCAGTAGAGAGGATCAATGGGGTCTCCCCAACCCCCCTCCCCCCATCAATGAGATTTACCGAGACGGTTGTCGCAAAATCATTAAGGACCCTTACCACCCCACACACAGCATCTTCCATCTATTCCCATTGGGAAAGAGATACAGGAGTATCAGAGCCATAAAGACTAGGGTGAGAAAATGTTTCTTCCCACACTGAACAACTGATGAACTGCTCGTACAAACCCTCTGTGTCTCTACTATTTATTTATTTTAATATTTGTATATACGTATTGTCTGTGTGGGTGCTATGTCTGTATGTGTTTTTATTTTTTTTTATTTTTCACACTATAAACCATACTGACCAAAATACATACAAATATTTTTCTCTTGAATATATACAGTGTCATTTTCTCTCCTCCCTTCCCTCCCACCCTCTCCCCCTTCCCATTTATTCAAAGTTCAATCTATAAAATACATTAAATCCGTTAAACAATGTCGTCACTTAATAAAATAAACAAGAAATTTTTATCTTTTACTTTTATATACTGAGTCAGTTCATTTCGTTGTCTTCTCCTTCTGTTATTTTAGATGGTGGAGGTTCACGGTAGGATTTCTCTATTGTATTTCATGTATGGTTCCCATATTTGTTCGAATATTGTGATGTTACTTCTTAAATTATATGTTATTTTTTCTAATGGAATACATTTATTTATTTCAATGTACCATTGTTGTATTCTCAAGTTGTCTTCTAATTTCCAGGTTGACATAATACATTTTTTTGTTACATCTAGGGCTATCATAATAAATCTTTTTTGTGCTCCATCCAAATCGAGTCCAAATTCTTTATTTCTTATATTACTTAGAAGGAAGATCTCTGGGTTTTTTGGTATATTGCTTTTTGTAATTTTATTTAATATCTGGTTTAGATCTTCCCAAAATTTTTCCACTTTCTCACATGTCCAAATTGCATGAATTGTTGTTCCTGTTTCCTTTTTACAGTGAAAACATCTGTCTGATACTGTTGGGTCCCATTTATTTAACTTTTGGGGTGTGATGTATAGCCTGTGTAACCAATTATATTGTATCATGCGTAACCTCGTGTTTATTGTATTTCTCATAGTTCCGGAGCATAGCTTTTCCCATGTTTCATTCTTTATCTTTATGTTTAGATCTTGTTCCCATTTTTGTTTAGGTTTACAGTTTGTTTCCTCATTCTCCTTTTCTTGCAGTTTGATGTACATGTTTGTTATAATTTTTTTAATTATTATTGTGTCTGTAATCACATATTCAAAATTGCTTCCTTCTGGTAACCTCAGACTGTTTCCCAATTTGACCTTCAAGTAGGTATTCAGTTGGTGGTATGCAAACCTTGTATCGTGAGTTATATTATATTTGTCCTTCATTTGTTCAAAAGATAATTTATTTCCCGAAAAAAAAATTCTAATCTTTTGATCCCTCTTCTCTCCCATTCTCTGAAAGAAAGGTTATTTATTGTGAAAGGGATTAGTTGATTTTGTGTCAATATTAATTTTGGTAGTTGATAATTTATTTTATTCCTTTCTACGTGAATCTTCTTCCAAATGTTGAGCAGATGGTGCAATACTGGTGAATTCCTACGTTGCACCAATTTTTCATCCCACTTATAGAGTATATGTTCAGGTATCTTCTCTCCTATTTTATCTAGCTCTAATCTGGTCCAATCTGGTTTTTCCCTTGTTTGATAAAAATCTGATAGGTATCTTAATTGTGCTGCTCTATAATAATTCTTAAAGTTTGGTAGTTGTAAGCCTCCTTGTTTGTACCATTCTGTTAATTTATCTAGTGCTATCCTCGGTTTCCCCCCTTTCCATAAGAATTTCCTTATTATTTTCTTTAGCTCCTTGAAGAATTTCTCTGTTAGGTGAATTGGTAATGATTGAAATAGGTATTGTATCCTTGGGAATATGGTCATTTTAATACAGTTTATCCTTCCTATCAGTGTTAGTGGTAAGTCTTTCCAGTGCTCTAAGTCATCTTATAATTTTTTCATTAATGGCTGATAATTTAGTTTATATAGATGGCCGAGATTATTATTTAGTTGTATACCTAGATATTGAATTGCTTGTGTTTGCCATCTAAATGGTGATTCTTTGTGAAATCCGCATTATTCATTGGCATTGCTTCACTTTTATTTGCGTTGATCTTGTACCCCAATACTTCTCTATATTCCTTCAATTTCTTATGTAATTCTTTTATTGATATTTCTGGTTCTATTAAATATATTATAACGTCATCTGCAAATAGACTGATTTTATATTCCTTCTCTTTCATTTTTATCCCTCATATTTTATTTTCTGTTCTTATCAGTTCTGCTAGTGGTTCTATAGCTAACGCGAACAGTGAGGGAGATAGTGGATTCCCTGCCTTGTTGATCTGCTTAATTTAAATTGGTTTGATATAAATCCATTTACTGTCACTTTCGCCAATGGTCCCTTATCTAATGCTTTAATCCAATTAATATATTTCTCTGTTAGGTTGAATTTTTGTAGTACTTTGAATAAATAATTCCATTCTACTCTGTCAAAGGCTTTCTCTGCGTCTAAAGCAACCGCTACTGTTGGAGTTTTGTTTCCTTGTACTGCATGGATTAAGTTAATGAATTTACAGATATTGTCCATTGTTCGTCTTTTTTTAATAAATTCAGTTTGATCTAGTTTTACTATTTTTGGTATACAGTCAGCCAATCTGTTTGCTAATAGTTTAGCTATTATCTTATAATCTGTGTTAAGTAGAGATATTGGTCTATACGATGCTGGTGTTAGTGGATCGTTCCCCGTCTTTGGTATTACTGTAATTATTGCTGTTTTGCATGAATCTGGTATGTTTTGTGTTTTTTCAATCTGGTTCATTACTTCCAGGAGAGGAGGAATTAATAAGTCTTTAAATGTTTTATAGAATTCTATTGGGAGTCCATCCTCTCCTGGTGTTTTATTGTTCGGTAGTTTTTTTAATATCTCCTGTATTTCTTCTATTTCAAATGGTTTTATTAATTTATTTTGCTCCTCTGTTTGTAATTTTGGTAGTTCAATTTTAGTTAGAAATTCATCTATTTTATCTTCTTTCTCTTCATTTTCAGTTTGATATAGTTGTTCGTAAAATTCTCTGAAGTTTTCGTTAATCTCCATTGGGTTATATGTAATTTGTTTGTCCTTTTTCCTTGATGCCAATACCGTTCTTTTAGTTTGTTCTGTCTTAAGCTGCCACGCTAGTATTTTGTGCGTTTTTTCTCCTAGTTCATAATATTTCTGTTTTGTCTTCATTATGTTCGTCCCCACCTTATATGTTTGTAGTGTTTCATATTTTATTTTCTTGTCTGTCAATTCTCTCCTTTTAGTTGTATCTTCCTTTATTGCTAATTCTTTTTCTGTATTTGTTATTTCCCTTTCCAACTATTCTATTTCTCCATTGTAGTCCTTCTTCATCTTAGTTACATAACTTATTATCTGTCCTCTGATGAATGCTTTCATTGCGTCCCATAGTATAAATTTATTTTTCACTGATTCCGTATTTATTTCAAAGTACATTTTAATTTGTCGGTCAATGAATTCTCTAAAATCCTGTCTTTTAAGTAGCATGGAGTTTAATCTCCATCTATATATTCTTGGTGGATGTCCTCTAGCTCTATTGCCAATAACAGGGGTGAGTGATCCAATAACAATCTAGCTTTATATTCTGTTTTCTTAACTCTTCCTTGAATGTGGGCTGATAACAGGAAAAGGTCTATCCTTGAGTATGTTTTATGTCTACCTGAATAATATGAATATTCCTTTTCCTTTGAGTGTTGTTTCCTCCATATATCCAAAAGTTGCATTTCCTGCATCGATTTAATTATAAATTTGGTTACTTTGTTCTTTCTGTTAGTCTTTTTTCCAGTTTTATCCATGTTTGAGTCCAAATTAAGGTTAAAATAGTGGAAATATTTTATGTTTTAGAAATGTTGTCCTACAATGTGTTCAAAAAAAGAAAGCAGAAATGGATAAGAAGGGAGGGTGGTGATGAGGAAACGGAAAGGAAAGATAAACAAAGTATGAAATGGCCATGTTGAACTATATGACTTTAAATATTAACGGAATACATAACCAAATCAAAAGGAAGAAGCTGTTAAATTTACTGAAGAAAGAAAAAGTTGATATAGCATTCGTGCAAGAAACACATCTAACTGAAGTGGAACACAAGAAATTAAAGAGAGATTGGATAGGACATGTAACAGCAGCATCATATAATTCAAAAGCCAGAGGAGTAGCTATATTAATCAATAAAAATGTACCAATCAAAATAGAAGAGGAAATAATAGATCCAGCAGGGAGGTATGTAATGATAAAATGTCAGATACATTCAGAATTTTGGAATTTACTCAATGTATATGCACCTAATGAAGAAGATCAAAAATTTATGCAAGATATCTTTTTGAAGATCACAGATACACAAGGGAATATACTAATAGGAGGGGATTTTAACCTTGGTCTGTACGTTTGTTTGAAGTGTTTTGCGCTGAAGACCGGAGAATGCATTGCTATTGGTTGTACTTGAACATTTGGATGATAAATCAACTTGCATCCTTAATATCTGGTTACTGTAGCTTGTTTGCTTATCCCTTTCAAATGTTGATTTGTACATTTTAAAAGTTATTTCACATCCATTGGACTGACTGCTGAATTATTCCTTAGTGGGGGAAGACGCCTTTTTATTCCATCTTCAGCGGAGAATTACTTATGCCGTCCACACTTTCATAAAATGTCTTAGTGGATTTCATCAGTGTTTTACTCTTTCAAAACAATTGAAATTCTATTCGGATTTGTGGGGAAGTTATTTAAGTTTTATTTTGTTATTGTGGTATATCCAGTCATGCTCTGTTTTGTTTATGTTGTTCTTATTGCTGCCAATCCTTGAGCTCTCTTGCACTGAATATTACAGTTGATGAGAGATGATATATTGTTTAGTCCTGCTACGCAGAATACCTGTTAAATGGAGCTCTACAATGCTGACAGGGAAAAGCTGTTGCATCTTTGGGGCAGACAAGAATGAACTGATCGCAAAAATGTTAAGGGTCTTTATGGCTTGGTCCAGTAGACAGCAGAAGTCGGAAACAACTTCTGGGAGAAGTACAAGATCCTGATCAATAAAAAATGTGACTGTGGTCGAAACACAAATGATTGTTTATGCTGATCTTTTGAGCTTTAGGTTTGGCAATGGAGTGACAATGCTAACTGAGCCTCTTGTGAGACAGCACAGTATTTTAGAGTCTGGAAAAGGCTTTCAAAGTTTTTATATGTCTCTAATACTCAAAAACATTTGAAGATTATTAAAACAGAGAACATTGTTTAAAAAATCTTCCAATCAAATTACTACGTAAAGACAAAAAGAAATAAGAACAATAAAATAATGTAAAGCTATTTTTAGAATTACTTCACCTTACTTACTACACCCAGCCACGTGCAGCAAATATACTAAAACTGGAATGACACATAAGCTAACAGAGTCAATTCTGCGGAAAAATGCTGGGAAATCCCTGGCATGTAGAATTCAATGATAGAGCGCAGTGATGGAGATGAAACCATCTATCATTCAGTGGGGCTTGGATTCCAGTGACACATACACAGAAGAATGACTCAATGGTATTTCCATGTCTGAAAAGAAACTGATGATCTCAGCCCAGCAAAAGTGGTTCCCATTTGCTTCATTTATTGTTGTCATAGAGCTATGGAAAATTCATGAGACAGAAGGATGTCATTTGACTCATTGTGTTCATGCCAGCTGAAACGGAGCTTACCCAGCCTGTTCCCACCTTCTAACACTTGATCTGTAGCCATGCAGGACATAGCTCTCAAGTACGCATCCAAGTAACTTTCAAACGTAGCAATGGGTTCCAGACCAATACTGCCCTCTGATGGCAATCTTTCCTTGTCTCTCTTCTCATGTTCACCAATTACTTTAAACTCGTGTCCCCCTTTGCTAAGGGGGCCCTCATGACTTTATGAAGCACCTTGAAGCTTCACATACCACAATAAGTCTCCCATCAACCTCCTTTGTTCCAAAGAAAACAGCCCCCAACATTTCAATCCTTTCCTATGGATTCATTTTTCTAGTCCTGGCAATATCTTGGTCAATCTCCCCTGCCCTCTCTCCATTATAATCATATCTTCCTTATAATGCTATGACCAAAACTGCAGTCAATACTATAACTGGCATTTGACTGGTGGTGTACGCTGTTCTAACATAATTTTCCTACTTTTATATTCTATGCCTTGGTTAACAAAGGAAAGCATCGTTTTTAATAACTTTATTGACCTTTTCTGTTCTATTTAAGATACTCCTCTTTTCAATCTTCTTCAGCATGATGCTGAACCAAGCCATGAAAGACCCCAACAATGAAGACGCTGTTTACATCCGGTACCGCACGGATGGCAGTCTCTTCAATCTGAGGCGCCTGCAAGCTCACACCAAGACACAAGAGAAACTTGTCCGTGAACTACTCTTTGCAGACGATGCCGCTTTAGTTGCCCATTCAGAGCCAGCTCTTCAGCGCTTGACGTCCTGCTTTGCGGAAACTGCCAAAATGTTTGGCCTGGAAGTCAGCCTGAAGAAAACTGAGGTCCTCCATCAGCCAGCTCCCCACCATGATTACCAGCCCCCCCACATCTCCATCGGGCACACAAAACTCAAAACGGTCAACCAGTTTACCTATCTCGGCTGCACCATTTCATCAGATGCAAGGATCGACAATGAGATAGACAACAGACTCGCCAAGGCAAATAGTGCCTTTGGAAGACTACACAAAAGATTCTGGAAAAACAACCAACTGAAAAACCTCACAAAGATAAGCGTATACAGAGCCGTTGTCATACCCACACTCCTGTTCGGCTCCGAATCATGGGTCCTCTACCGGCACCACCTACGGCTCCTAGAACGCTTCCACCAGCGTTGTCTCCGCTCCATCCTCAACATCCATTGGAGCGCTTACATACCTAACGTCGAAGTACTCGAGATGGCAGAGGTCGACAGCATCGAGTCCACGCTGCTGAAGATCCAGTTGCGCTGGATGGGTCACGTTTTCAGAATGGAGGACCATCGCCTTCCCAAGATCGTGTTATATGGCGAGCTCTCCACTGGCCACCGTGACAGAGGTGCACCAAAGAAAAGGTACAAGGACTGCCTAAAGAAATCTCTTGGTGCCTGCCACATTGACCACCGCCAGTGGGCTGATAACGCCTCAAACCGTGCATCTTGGCGCCTCACAGTTTGGCGGGCAGCAACCTCCTTTGAAGAAGACCGCAGATCCCACCTCACTGACAAAAGGCAAAGGAGGAAAAACCCAACACCCAACCCCAACCAACCAATTTTCCCCTGCAACCGCTGCAATCGTGTCTGCCTGTCCCGCATCGGACTTGTCAGCCAAAACGAGCCTGCAGCTGACGTGGACTTTTTACCCCCTCCATAAATCTTCGTCCGCGAAGCCAAGCCAAAGAAGAAAGATACTCCAAGATAGAGGCTCTCAACCTTTTTCTTTCCACTCACATACCACTTTATGCCATCAATGGTCTGTGATTAGTAAGGGATTGCTTAAGGTGGTATGCGTGCGGGAAGGGAAAGTTGAGAATCCATTGTTACTGAAATATTTTGCTTGAGAAAAATTGTCATTGGTCCATTTCCTTTGGAGTTATGAAACCATACACATAATGAGTCAATGGTTTTCAACCTTTTTCTTTCCACCCACATACCACCTTAAGCAACCCCTTACTAATCACGGAGCACTTATGGCATAGGGAATATTAAAGTGGTATGTGAGCGGAAATAAGAAGGTTGAGACCCTGTGCTCTAAGATCTACTTTATTCCTCTCCACCAGTGGTTCTCAAGCTTATTTTTTTTCCCCACTCACATACTAATTTAAGTAATCCCTTGTTCTGTGGTTAGCAAGGATTACTTAAGGTGGTATGGGAGTGGAAAGAAAATGACAGAGAACCACTGTTCAACACCACTCAATGTTCTATTATTAATTTGTTCACTTTCCAAATTCAGAAGTCAATAGATACTCATTCACATAACTCTTAATACACCACAAATAGTGAATCAGTACATTTTATGAGCTAAACCAATGGCTCTGCAGATAAAAGCACTGGATAGGCCAGAGAAGTGTTTGGTTTAGTCTTAGATAGAAGTAAGATTTTGTTCTCAGACAAAATTAGCCACCACTTTCTAAGCTTGAGAGGAAAGATCTGCCGCATCACAAGCACAAGACTTCACTCCATTGAGGACATCTTCAACGGATGGTCTTAAGAAAGCAGCCTCCATCTTCAAGGAAACCCCCCCCCCCCACCCTCACCAAGGTCATACTCTCTTCACTCTGCTACCATCAGGAAAAAGGTACAGGAGGGTGAAGACGAGCACTCAGTAGTAGCACAAGGACAGCTTCTTCCCCGCCGCCTTCAGATTCCTGAATGAGTAATAAACAACAGACACTGGCTTACTTTAACTTTTTCTTGCACTACTTTTATTTATTTTGTAAGGTAGTTGATTTAAAAAAAAAACATTTGACCTGTGATGCTGCCACATTTCATGACATGTCCATGAGAATAAATTATGAATGACTCTGAAAGATGAGGATCCCTTTCCTGACCACAGTTTTCATCATCCACAAAAGGGTGAATGTATTTGTGCCAATGACATTTGAGGATAACGTTTGGTGTAACTGGGAATCAATGAAGTGGAATTGGCTTGAACGTTTTTGTGACAGTGTCCACTGTACTGTTGAGTTGCACAATCACAGGTTTAATGTGCAAACACTGAATCCATATTGGTGTCAGTGGAAGCTCCAAACCACTACCAACCTCAATGAGGATTTTTCCTTATCTCTCTCTTCTAGTGTAGAGAAGGAGAGCGACCCTGGCCCTTCAAGATTGGTATCCTGTTGATGAGGTTGTTGGTGATTTTCATTGTTGTCTTCCTAAGATACCTCCTGTATGGATGTATGGCAAGTGAGGGTCATGTAAATACAAATTAGATATATTTCAAACATCAGCCTTTGGCCATTCCTTGGAATGTTCAGTTCTGTCTTTGCACTCGCATGACAATGGAAAATTATGGAGGAGCATTGCAGAGCTGAAGATAATTAACCATTGTTCAAATGTCATCACTTACTCTTCCAGCTTAGGGAAAACTGAGGTCTGTCACTTGCAGTTTGTGTTATTTAAGTTGGTGGCACATTATTGATATGTAAATTGAACAAATTTAGAACTTGAACAGATGTCTGCAATCCCTAGAAAACTAATTCTCTAAGCACTAGTAAGCTCCATTATATTAAAAAATGATTGAGCTGAGTGAGAAAATAAAAAGGTTACACAGATGCTTGTGATACAAGTGAGAGAATTCATATTGGGTCTGGCATTTCCCCTGTCCAAACTGGGTTCACCATAGAATGCACTGAATATTTCTCAAGAACCACAAAATCAGTGACAGGAACATAAAACTTGGAAAGAGGAAAAAGCCATTTGCCTCCTCACACCTCGTTAAACATTAAGTAAGATCAGAACTGATCTTTTATCTTAGCTTCATTTGCCTTCACCAAACTCTTATATACAGTGAAAGCCCGATGTTACACGCCCTAATTTAATGCAAATTCGGATATAACACCAAGAGTCATTGGACTCCTTGGCTGGAGCAAGGATGTGTAGAATATTAGCTATAGAATATCTAGTTATGGGAATTATGATGAAGAAATTATCACAGAGACTTTGCCAGTAAGCTGGGGGGGGGGGGGGGGGGGCGGGGAGGGGGGGAGAGAGAGAGAGAGAGAGAGTAACTTAAGGACATTCCAGACAGGAATCAATTCTCACCTACTGAGCCATGTCCTAATGCCTGCTTGATCTCTTTAACACCATAGTGCTAACTGACTACTACCTGTTTGATGCAATCTAAAGGCTGCAATATGCATCCAGGCAGAGAATAGATATTGATATGTTCTGTGAGCAACCCTTCCAGACTTCTGTTGATTTTTTGTAGACCAGAAGCATGTTCTTAATTATAACTGGTACATGAGATTAAATGACCAAAAACAAATAATATTCCAGTTTTCAGGAAGAGGATATGCAAAATGTAAAACATAAGCTGTAGCAATAGTCAGACTCGGGGTGGGAGGAGACAGTGAGTCAGTGCCTGGTGTCGGGTGAGAGGAGGAGGAGCCAAGAGACAGCATCAGAGAGTGAGTAAAATAAAAGCTGCACTTACCGGGACTTGGGCTCAGTCAGGTCAGACTCGGGGTCGGAGGAGACAGGAGTTAATTGGGGTTCATTGGTAAGGGGCAAATAAAAGGAGTAGAAAAGGGGGGAGCGGCGCAGTGAGTGAGTGGCCCAGTGAAGGAGTGGGGACTTTGGTTCGAGTGGCCCAGTGAAGGAGTGGGGACTTTAGTTCAAGTGGCCCAGTAAGGAGTGGGGACTTTGGTTTGAGTGGCCCAGTGAAGGAGTGGGGACTTTGGTTCGAGTGGCCCAGTGAAGGAGTGGGGACTTTGGTTCGAGTGGCCCAGTGAAAGAGTGGGGACTTTAGTTCAAGTGGCCCAGTAAGGAGTGGGGACTTTGGTTCGAGTGGCCCAGTGAAGGAGTGGGGACTTTGGTTCGAGTGGCCCAGTGAAGGAGTGGGGACTTTGGTTCGAGTGGCCCAGTGAAGGAGTGGGGACTTTGGTTCGAGTGGCCCAGTGAAGGAGTGGGGACTTTGGTTCGAGTGGCCCAGTGAAGGAGTGGGGACTTTGGTTCGAGGGACTTCGGTGAGCAGGGGCTAAGAAGGAGCTTATTAGTAAAGGGTATTATAGTAAGAAAGGAGGAAATGGAGTCAGTTGGGGTAGTCAAATGCTCCAATTGTGGAATGTGGGAAGTCAGAGACTGCACAGCTGTTCCTGATGACTACACCTGCAAAAGGTGCATCCAATTGCATATAATGAGTGACCGTGTTAGGGAGCTTGAGCTGCAATTGGATGAACTGAGGATCATAAGGGAAGCAGAGGCAGTGATAGAGAGGAGTTACAGGGAGACAGTCACCCCTAGAAGGCAGGAGTCAGGGAATTGGGTGACTGTGAGGAAAGGAGGGAGAGCGCCAGTGCAGAGTACCCCTGTGGAAGTGCCCCTCAGCAACATGTATTCGGCTTTGGATCCTGTTGGGGGGAACAGCCTATCAGGGACAAGTCGTGGGGGTCAGGTCTCTGGCACAGGGGCTGCCCCTGAGGTTCAGAAGGGAAGGAGGGATAAGAACAGGATACTTGTAGTTGGGGACTCATTAGTCAGAGGGACAGATAGGAGGTTTGTGGGAAGAGATCGGGGATCCAGGTTGGTATGTTGCCTCCCTGGTGCCAGGGTCAGGGATATCTCTGATCGAGTACATAGCATTCTGCAAGGGGAAGGAGAACAGCCAGAAGTCGTGGTCCATGTGGGGACCAATGACTTAGTTAGAAGTGGGGATGAGGTCCTGAAACAGGATTATGTAGAATTAGGTAGGAAGTTAAAAAACAGGACCTCCAAGGTAGTAATCTCTGGATTGCTGCCCGTGCCATGAGCTAGTGAGGGTAGAAATAGGAGGATGTGGTTGATGAATGTGTGGCTAAAGAGACGGTGCAGGGGGCAAGGGATAAGATTTCTGGATCATTGGGATCTCTTCTGGGGAAGGTCGGACCTGTACAAGAGGGACGGACTCCACTTGAACTGGAGGGGGACCAATGTGCTGGCAAGTAGATTTGCTAGAGCTGTGGGGGTAGGTTTAAACTAGTTTGGCAGGGGGGTGGGGAACAGAGGGTTAGAGCAGTGTCCAGGGAGTATGGCCACCTAGCTAGGAATAAAAAAGATAAGAAAGGTAGGATGGAGATTAGGGTAGAAGGTAAAAAAGAGAATATATGTGAGCGTCATTCTCTGAGATGCATATATTTTAATGCAAGAAGCATAGTGAACAAGGTAGATGAGCTGAGAGCATGGATAGATAGTTGGGGTCATGATATTGTGGCAATTAGTGAGATCTAGCTACAGGAGGGACAGGACTGGCAACTTAATGTTCCGGGATACATTTGTTTTAGATGTGATAGATCAGGGGGTAAAAAAGGAGGAGGAGTTGCTCTGCTTGTTAGGGAAGACATTACTGCCGTGAGGTGGCAGGATGGTATGGAGGGATCGACCAGTGAGGCTGTTTGGGTGGAATTGAGGGGTGGAGGAGGCAAGAGGGTGCTAAAAGGGGTGTATTACAGACCACCAAATGGGCCAAGGGAATTAGAGGAACAAATTTGTAGGGAGATAACGTATATGTGTAAAAATCATAAGATAGTGATCATGGGAGATTTTAACTTCCCACACATTGATTGGGATACCCATACGGTTAGAGGGCAGGATGGGCTGGATTTCGTTAAATGTGTTCAGGATTGTTTTCTGAATCAATTAGTAGAAGAACCGACTCGGGATGGTGTAATACTGGATCTCCTGTTAGGGAACGAGCCAGATCAGGGAGCGGACATGAATGTTGGAGAACCAATTGGGTCGAGTGACCATAATTCTGTTAGTTTTGAGGTAGTTTTAAGGAAGAGCAAGGAGAGGCCTAAAGTTGAGGTTCTGAATTGGAAAAGAGCAAATTTCGTAGGAATAAGAAGGGATTTGGGGAGTATTGAGTGGGACAGGATATTTTCAGGTAAGGATGTTAATGAAAAATGGAGGATATTCAAAAAAGACATTTTGAGGGTACAGAGTAGTTATGTCCCTGTCTGGATCAAAGGAAAGGCTGGAAGTCATAGGGAGGCTTGGTTTTCGAGGAATATTGGAAATTTGGTTAGGAGAAAAAGGGAGGTTTACAAGAGGTATAAAGAGCAGGGAGCTGAGAAGTTGAAGGAGGACTACAATGAGTGTAGAAGGAATCTTAAGAAAGAAATTAGATAGGCCAAAAAAAGGCATGAAGAGGCTTTGGCTGACAGAGTAGAAATAAATCCAAAGGGTTTCTATAAGTACATTAAAAGTAAAAGATTAGTGAGAGAGAAAATTGGACCCCTTGTAGATAGCGAGGGTAGGCTGAGTGAGAAGTCTGAGGAAATGGGGGAAATTTTGAATGATTTCTTTGCCTCGGTATTCACTAGGGAAAAAAATGTTGAACCAGTTGAAGTAAAGAAAAATAGTGGGGAGGTCATGAAGCATATAAGGATAACCGAGGAGGTAGTGATGGCTGTGTTAAAAAAGATAAAGGTGGATAAATCTCCCGGACCGGACAAAATATTCCCTAGGACACTCAGGGAGGCTAGTGGACAGTTAGTGGGGCCATTAACAGAGATATTTAGGATGTCACTGGCCACGGGGGTGGTACCAAAGGATTGGAGGGTGGCGCATGTAGTTCCTCTGTTTAAGAAAGGGTCCAAATGCAAATCTGGGAATTATAGGCCTGTAAGTCTGACGTCTGTGGTGGGCAAGTTGATGGAAAGTGTTCTGAGGGATGCTATTTACAAATTTTTGGAGGTACAAGGATTGATAGGGAGTAATCAGCATGGTTTTGTCAGGGGTAGATCATGCTTGACAAACCTGATTGAGTTCTTCGAGGGGGTTACAAAAAAGGTTGATGAAGGGAAAGCTGTGAATGTTGTCTATTTAGACTTTAGTAAAGCTTTTGACAAAGTTCCCCACAGGAGGTTAGGAAAAAAGGTGGAAGCATTAGGTATAAATAAGGAGGTAGGGAAATGGATTCAGCAGTGATTGGATGGAAGGTGTCAGAGAGTAGTGGTAGAAAATTGTTTGTCCAATTGGAGGTCGCTGACTAGTGGAGTTCCTCAGGGTTCGGTTCTGGGTCCACTATTATTTGTTATATATATTAACGATCTGGATGTAGGGGTAGAAAATTGGATAAGCAAGTTTGCGGATGACACAAAGATTGGTGGTGTTGTGGACAGTGAGGAAGATTACCGTAGATTAAAAGGTGATTTAGGAAGGCTGGAGGTGTGGGCTGAGAAATGGCTGATGGAATTTAATACAGATAAATGTGAGGTGCTGCATTTTGGAAAGGCAAATTTAAATAGGTCATATACATTGAATGGTACACAATTGAGGAGTGCAGAGCAACAAAGGGATTTAGGAGTTATGGTAAATAGTACCCTCAAGGCTGATACTCAGGTGGATGGTGTGGTGAAGAAGGCATTTGAAATGTTGGCCTTCATAAATAGGAGTATTGAATTCAAGAGTAGGGAGGTTATGATGAAATTGTACAAGGCATTGGTGAGGCCAAATTTGGAGTACTGTGTGCAGTTTTGGTCACCAAATTATAGGAAAGATATAAACAAAATAGAGAGAGTGCAGAGAAGGTTCACGAGAATGTTGGCAGGATTTCAGGGTCTGAGTTACAGGGAAAGGTTGTGCAGACTGGGGCTTTTTTCTCTGGAGCGTCGAAGTTTGAGAGGGGACTTGATAGAGGTGTTTAAGATTTTAAAAGGGACAGACAGAGTAAATGTGGATAGGCTTTTTCAATTAAGGAAGGGGGAGATTCAAACTAGAGGACATGGTTTAAGATTGAAGGGGGAAAATTATAAGGGGAACATGAGGGGAAATTTCTTTACGCAGAGGGTGGTGGGGATGTGGAATGAGCTTCCGGCAGACGTGGTCGAGGCGGGATCATTGGTTACATTTAAGGAAAGACTGGATCGTTACATGGATAGGAGGGGACTAGAGGCGTATGGACCTGGTGCTGGTCAGTGGGACTAGGAGGGTGGGGATTTGCTACGGCATGGACTAGTAGGGCCGAACTGGCCTGTTCTGTGCTGTAAGTGGTTATATGGTTATTATATGGTTATATTTTGATTGCTTGCTAGATACTGGCGTATTTTGGCTGTTAGAGTATTCTCAAGACGAAACATGGTATCCTTGCTTCAGTCCTTCCTAGCAGCTGTCCTTTTGATTTTAACCCTTCTTCTGTCGGGGGGAGACTGGTGAATATCTGCCAAGCTGTCTGTCTCCCATCAGGCGAGCCTTGCTGTACTAACATTGGCTGTGCAGTATCTCTATTGTTAAGGACACTCCCCTTGGGTATAACTGTATATGCACCTATTGTCTTTCATTATTGTACCATGAGTTTCTGTTAATAAAAGCCATGATTATTGTTTGACCACATCGTCTTTGTCCACTTCACCAACTGGCATTTCAGTGTTCCTCCACCATGTTGTAGTGTTGCTGCATGTATACCCAAAACTAGGCTGAAGCAACCACAATCAGCTTTGAAGTTCCATCTGAATGATCCATTCACATTCTTACCTCAGGAACCAGTCACTAGTGAATTCGATTCACGTTAGGTAGCAGCTGACACCACTAGATTCAGCAAAGGTAATGGGACCAAACTCGATCCTAGTTGGCATGCTCCAGATCTAACTGCCCCTTGCCACAAGTTGCTTCGGTATATCTTTAATCCTGCCTGCTATGCAACAATGTGGAAAATGGTCAAGATAAGCCCTGCATGATAAAAGAAGAACATAGTTGAGTCCCAGTCATGAACAAAGTAATAGGAGTCATGAATAATGCTGTAAAGTGTCAGCTACTACTGTCGTCTGCCCATTGTCATTCATGTTAGGTTTAGCCAGGAATATTTGTCCTCCAATCTCACCACAGCTTCAATACAACCCAGGGACCAAAAGAACTATTTTGACGGAGAGCATCATCAAGGATCCCTGGTAATGGAGATCAAGGATTTAACTCCACGAGCTAGACCCATACCTCACAAAAAAGAATGTAGTCCACCATCACATCCAAAGACACTGTTGCAGGAGCTCTTCAGGCCAGTGTCCCAGCCCTCCGCACCTTGATGAAGGGCTCAAGCCGCAAACTTTGGTGACATATTTTTACCTTTGCTACATAAGGCACTGTTTGACCTGCTGAGTTTCTCCAGCATTTGTGTGTGGCCAGTGGAGAGCTCGCCATATATTAATATATTAATATATTAATATATTAATGCATTAATGACAGATTATACATCTACCGGCACCACCTACGGCTCCTAGAATGCTTCCACCAGCGTTGTCTCCGCTCCATCCTCAACATCCATTGGAGCGCTTACATCCCTAACGTCGAAGTACTCGAGATGGCAGAGGTCGACAGCATCAAGTCCACGCTGCTGAAGATCCAGCTGCGCTGGATGGGTCACGTCTCCAGAATGGAGGACCATCGCCTTCCCAAGATCGTGTTATATGGCGAGCTCTCCACTGGCCACCGTGACAGAGGTGCACCAAAGAAAAGGTACAAGGACTGCCTAAAGAAATCTCTTGGTGCCTGCCACATTGACCACCGCCAGTGGGCTGATATCGCCTCAAACCGTGCATCTTGGCGCCTCACAGTTTGGCGGGCAGCAACCTCCTTTGAAGAAGACCGCAGAGCCTACCTCACTGACAAAAGGCAAAGGAGGAAAAACCCAACACCCATCCCCAACCAACCAATTTTCCCCTGCAACCGCTGCAATCGTGTCTGCCTGTCCCGCATCGGACTTGTCAGCCACAAACGAGTCTGCAGCTGACGTGGACTTTTTACCCCCTCCATAAATCTTCGTCCGCGAAGCCAAGCCAAAGAAGATACATCAGAAACCAATGGGCCTAAGGCAATTTCAGCCAAGAAGACAGCATCTAAAGCAGATAATGCATCTTTTAAACTTGCTCATTCACTCAACATTTAGTATTCAGGCATAAACAACTTTAAAAAATTTTTTTTTAATTTTTCACACTATTAACCATATTAACCAAAATACACACAAACATTTCCCTCTTGAATATACACAGTGTAATTTTCTCTCCTTTTCCACCTCCCTCCTTCCCACCCCCCTCCCTACTCATTAAACGTTCAATCAAACTTTAAGAATTATTATAGAGCAGCACAATTAAGATATCTATCAGATTTTTATCAAACAAGGGAAAAACCAGATTGGACCAGATTAGAGCTAGATAAAATAGGGAGAAGGTACCAGAACATATACTTTATAAGTGGGATGAAAAGCTGGTGCAACATAAAAGTTCACCAGTACTGCACCATGTGCTCAACGTTTGGAAGAAGATTCACGTAGAAAGGAAAAAAAAACAAATTACCAACTACCAAAATTATTATTGACGCAAAATCAACTAATCCCTTTCACAATAGATAACTTTTCCTTTAGAGAATGGGAGAGAAAAGGGATCAAAAGAATAGAAAATAGTTTTTTTGGGAAATAATTTATTATCTTTTAAACAAATGAAGTACAAATATGGAATAACTCATGGTACAATGTTTGCATACCACCAACTGAAAACCTACTTGAAGGACAAATTGGGAAGCAGGCTGAGGTTACCAGAAGGAAGCAGCTTTGAATATGTGATCAGAGACACAATGATAATTAAAAGATTTATAACAAACATGTACATCAAACTGCAAGAGAAAGAGAACAATGAAATAAGCTGTAAACCCAAACAAAAGTGGGAACAAGATCTAAACATAAAGATGAAAAATGGGAAAACCTATGCTCTGGAACTATGAGAAATACAATAAACACGAGGTTATGCATGATACAATATAATTGGTTACACAGGCTATATACCACACCCCAAAAGTTACATAAATGGGACCCAACAGTATCAGATAGATGTTTTCGCTGTAAGAAGGAAACGAGAACAACAGTGCATGCAATTTGGGCATGTGAGAAAGTGGAAAAGTTTCGGGAAGATCTAAATCAGGTATTAAATAAAATCACAAAAAGCAACATACCAAAAAATCCAGAGATCTTTCTTCTAAGTAATATAAGAAGTAAAGAACTAGGCCTCGATTTGGATGAAGCACAAAAAAGATTTATTATGATAGCCTTAGCTGTAGCAAAAAAATATATAATGTCAACATGGAAATCAGAAGAGAGCCTGAGAGTACAGCAATGGTACACAGAAATGAATAAATGTATTCCACTGGAAAAAAAAAGATATAATTTAAGAAATAACATCACAGTATTCAAACAAATTTGGGAACCGTACATGGAACACAACAGAGAGGGCCTACCATGGACCTCCATCCCCTAAAATGACAGAATGAGAAGAAGACGAAATGAACTGACCCAGTGTGTAAAAGTAGATGACACAATTTTCTTGTTTATTTTCATTGTGTGATGACATTGTTTAATGGGTTTCTTGTATTGTATATGTTGAAGGCATAAACAACTTCTTGACACGTGAAGAATCCGCACTGCTGCCTTTGTGGAGAATTCACATACTTCCTGTGACCACTTGCTCATGTTTCCTCCCACTTCTGAATGGTGCTGGATTGTCCACTGTTGATTTCTACAAGTGTATCAGTCAGGGCTGTAGAACTTGTTTGGCGGGGAAGGGGAGGGGAGGGAGAAGAGTTATTAATAATGGTTATGGGTAAAAGAATAGAAAAATTGTGGGGAAACATGAATCCTCTGAGCTAGCGTTGATTTAATAGGCTGAATGGGCTCATTCTTCATGAAATACAGAATACCAAAATCATAAACATACTTAGACCACAAATGAAGATCAATGAAATTAAACTAATTTATTCTAAAAAGAAAGGATCAAATATTCAAAAGTCAGATGTGATGGGTGCTGGAAGAATTAGTCTGATAAAGTTGAGCACAGAGGTCATTTCTCTGCCATTGATAGCTTTTGTAACCTGAAACTAGGACATGCATCAGCAACAAAATACAGTCCAGCCTTGGAGGTAAACAAAAAAATCTACAGATCCTGCAGTACGCAAAATCCTGGAGAAACTTGGGTCATGCAATATCCACAGGAAGTGAAAGGCAATCAAAATTTCGGACCAGCATTAGTACTCTTTCAGCTTCTTTCCCAAACTTAGACTGTTCACTTGATTACGTTACAAGAATGAAACTGTTGTGTCATGTCCATCTTTGGCTTCTGCACTCCTCTTATCTTTTTACTAATTCATTATAAGACACATTGATGCTGTTATTCAATATTATTAGTACAATAGATTACATCCTATGAACTTCTTTCTTTGGTAAAATGGTCCTTTGAAAACTGCTGGAAGAATTCAACAGGTCATGCAGCACCCTTGAAAAACAATAGGCAGTCAATGTTTTGGGTCTAGGCCCTTCTACAGGTTTGCTGAAGATCAGGTAGATACCCAAAAATTTTCTTTCTCAATAACATCACTAGTGTGCAAGGAATGGAATTGGAATTGCCTGTACACTTGTGCATAGGATTGGATAACTTTTTTTTTTCAGAAAGCAAAGCTTTCTGGAAAAAAAAATGGGGATTATGATAGTCGACTTCAAGGTGAACACAAAGATAATTTCAGATTTGCAGTATCATGTAGGATGTCGGAGAAACAATAAATGAACTTTTATTGAATTTAGCATGTTTAATCACATGATGCTGATACATTGCATTAGTTCAACTGACCTAAAACTGTTTTGCCATCGATTTTCATCTGTACTCTGCATCTGATGCCTCTCATGTCATTGTCCAACAATAGTCTGCCAGCAATGATGGATTCCAGTTGCCCAATACTGCTTTTCCATGGTCACGATGTTCTGATGAAATCTTTCACCATGTACATCACTGACTGCACCGAGATCAGCAGGGAAGAAGTCCAAGTGTGAATGCAGAAAATTTTCAATGACAGGTTGCAATTCATGGTTTTGTATGCTTGAAGCATGTTAAAAATATGACAAGAAATCACAAAAATAGATTATATCTAAAAGAACAGTTCATGATAGGAAAATCTTAAGGTGATTTTTGTGATCCACAGTCCAAAATCCATAAAATACACCCAAAGATGTTCAGGAAGCTAAATCTTAATTGTCCAGAGTAATCAAATGGGGAAAATCACACACCCGAAAGGGAGCTCTACACTATAAAAAGAAATGGTCAGAAAATAATCCCAAAATTTCTTACAACAAATAAATGCTTTAGAATTGCTATACTTAGAACTGGATAGATGGAATAAAATGTAAGCAAACATCAGATGATATCTATTACCCCTTAAAAAAAACTTGAAAGCAAAATTGTATTTTGTTCTTTTATCCACCTAGAATCAACTTTTAAATATTTTGTTTGTGGTCATTTATCAAGTAGCTAATCCTGTGAAATTTACAGTAAAACAGCATTTTTGCATTTGTAAAATCCTGAACCCTACTTTGTCTACCAACACCAATTTACAATGTAATTCCTGATCCAGGCACGTTGGTATATGTGATGCATGAATTATTAATGGATGACATGCGTCAGATGAACGACCAGATGGCCTTGCTGTTCACATTTCATCCACATGCAGCAAACTACATCAAACACCACCAACGGATTCAGGTGAGCTTGAAGATGTCCATGGTCGTACCTTTTTATTCATTTATAAAAGGAGACTTGCTTTTGGCATCCTCTCTGTTCAGCACCAAATCTTTCATAAATGTAGAAAGAGCTGCCTTAAGTTTTCTGATGACTATTTGAAATGATGGCAATGTTCAGAATGCCTTTTCATGAAAAGATTGCTTGAAGGTTCAATGAATCCCATTTATCATTTACAAGCTTTTTTAATCTTGCTGATAACGCCTCAAACCGTGCATCTTGGCGCCTCACAGTTTGGCGGGCAGCAACCTCCTTTGAAGAAGACCGCAGAGCCCACCTCACTGACAAAAGGCAAAGGAGGAAAAACCCAACACCCAACCCCAACCAACCAATTTTCCCCTGCAACCGCTGTAATCGTGTCTGCCTGTCCCGCATCGGACTGGTCAGCCACAAACGAGCCTGCAGCTGACGTGGACATTTTACCCCCTCCATAAATCTTCGTCCGCGAAGCCAAGCCAAAGATAATCTTGCTGTGGAATTTTTGGGATATTTGAATCAGAGATTGTAAACTTGCATTTGACACTGTCCGATTCCTGTCACATCATGAATTTTTGGATTTAGGTCCTGCAGCTAAGTTATGTTGCCTTTAATTGTGGTTTTGTTTCTTTGGGGGGGGGGGGGAGGTGTAAATATTCCCATGTATTTTGAGCAATAGACACTTGCAGGGAATTCTACCCTTCGATTGATGCTAATACTTGCCAATAATATTATTTTTTTTATTATTTAGAGAAATAGAATAATAACAGGCCTTTCCAGCCCACAGACCTGCACCACACAAATCCATCCATATGACCAATTAAGGGAGCGTTTCCCAAACTGGGTTCCATGGAAAGGCTTAGGGATTCCAAGGAAGAAATGACAGGGAATAATAACAATATACCTGTTTTTCTTTAAATTATGATTTTACCTATGTCTTTAATTCAATTTGTTTCTGGGGGATGGGGTGGGTGGAGGAAGACAAGATGGTGGTCACGAGGAGGAGGGGGAGACAAACCAGACCCAGGAAACCTGGGGTGCTTGGTCTTTTGAAAAGTGACTGGGGCAAACATCACAGAACCCCAAACAGTGCAGTGTCCAGTTCCATGGTCGCCAGAAATACCCAGAAACCCCATGGAGAGAATGCATCTTATCTCCGCTGAAGGAACTGAGGGTGCAGTTGCGACTCGGAAGTGACTCAAGGAGCATGTGCGGGTGAAGCCAGTGACTGTGGGGCAGAGTCAGCACTGCACCGGGGTGACACACATGGTGGCGTGAAAGTTTGTGGCATGTGCGAGGAGGGGGATCCGAAGTACCGGTGTCCAGCCTGTCAGCTGCAGTAAGTGAACAACGGGAAGGGGGTCTGACCAGTGGCCAGTACAGCTAAATGAGAGGCCAGTAACAAGTGGTGCCCGGATGGCTAGGCCCTCGCTAGGGAGCGAGGGGCAGAAGGGGCAGCCCAGGCCCGTGGGGAGGATCAAGGTTGACCTGGCCCGTGGCGGGGCAAGGTCAGGGGAAGGGGCCTTACTAAAGCTCAGCCTAGGGCCCGGGTGGTAGTTAATCCACTACTAGTGAGTTTATTTACTTTCTTGCTATGCTTATGAATATACCAGGCATTTTAAACTGTAATTGATTATTGGGATTCCGCAATTTCCAAGTGCTGCCCAAAAGGGTTCCATGAGCTAAAAATTTTGTGAAGCCCTGAATTAAGCTATTATCCCCTTGAGTCTTTGGAACGTGGGTGGAAACCAGAGCATCCACAGCATACTCATACACACACGGGGAAAATATAAAACTGCTTGCAGACTTTGACAAATTTAAACCTGGTTCACTGGCACAGTAATGGCATTACACTAAACACTACCCTGATCATCTGTCCATTATGTTCATTGCATTTTCTTATGGGGTGATCTACGATGCCTGTAGGCTTTCCTTGAATATTATACAAAATTTACGGGAATAACTGAGACTGGGCTTTCAAGAGCAAGTTGTCAAAAGCATTGAAAACATACAGCATTACAGTTTAGATGTAAACATGCTTTTTAAAGTGTTACCAGAGTGGGTCTGAATATCCCAGGATTCAAGAAAGGAGCAGAGGACCCTGAAGCTTCTGAGGGGATGGATGTGTGTAGGGATTGCACATTCACAGTGAAGTTGAGGTGGTGGGAACTGGAGAATTGGAATTGGAATAGGTGGAGAGTGTTAGTAGTGTCCCGATGTAGGTGGGGAGGGACTGGATGAGGGTCAAAAATGTGTTGAAATATAGTAAGTTAGGATCAGATGGAAACAATGGGTCTGCCAGGGCAGTTGTGTTTGTGAATTTTGGACATGAGACAGAAGCAGAGAGTGCAAGGTTGTGAACCATCAGGGCAGAAGGATTGACGGAGAGATCTGAAGTGATTAGGTCCATGATGATCTAGGAGATGATATCCTGATGATGGTTAGTGAGGTCTTGGTCTAGGAGAAGATATACAAAGGTCCCTCGGAGCCAACATCTGGTCTCAGCAATGTAGGGGTCAATATGTCAGACCACAGCCATGCCTCCCTTATCTGGAGTGAATGGAGTGCAGCGTGTTCGGGGAAAGCGCATGCTGCAGGGGCTGAGGTTGGTGTGGTTAAGTGGATGGAGATGTTATTAATTCTAAAATTTATAATAGCAATTTTATGTTTCTAATTATGCTGTCAAAAGGGTGACTTACTTCGGTTAATAAAAACACACCAAGATTAATGCAGTTAAAGTTAAATGTGCCTCACCTCATTATGTTTTGCTACATTTTATTTATAATTCCTGAGATAGTAGTTTAAAGCTATGTATTTTATCTCCTAATAATTTTTTTTCCTTTATCAATATTACAACTGATTATAAAGAAAGATCTTCAAATATCTGTTTATTTTATGACATTCTGCAGTTCTGCAGAAGCAACATTTTTTCTGCAAAGTTTTCCTGATCGCAATGTCTTCAGGATTTCGTAAATGAGCTTTGTTTCTTTTTATTTGAAAATCTACAATAACTAATTTGATTTGCAGAAGTGTTCCTTTCCTAAAATAAATACAGGAAGTGTCAGCAAGTCAGACAGCCTCTGTAAAAAGAAAAATCATTAATATTTCATTTGGAAGATAAAGGGTTTTTAGCCTGAAACATCAACTCTGTCTCACTTTCCACAAACGTCACATGATTTCTAACGAATGAGGGAATTTAATTAAACAAAGTTAAGGTGAACAATGGTAAAAAAAATACACAAAATGGAAAAAGTAGAAAAAAGGTATGAAAGATAGGAGAAGAGAGTAGGAATATTGTACTGAGATGGCTGATCAGTCATTCTTGTATTGAAGAAGGAGCAGATTCAATAAAAACCAAGTAGCCAACTCCTGCTCATATTTTCCATGTGAAGTACGGCAGGGCAGACTCAATGGGCTGAATAGCCTATTTCTGCTCCTATGTCTTACATTTTATGGTTGAAGTGGTCTAATGAACACAAATCAACTTGCAATAAAGAGTTCACTGCCCGAATAAGTTTCCACTTACCCCAAACACCACTTCCATTCCATGTGCCATCCTTAATTGAAGCAATTCGACAGTCAGTTTCACTTTTGAAAGTTATCTTGTTTGAACCTATCCAGACCCCTTTTATAAATCCGCTGATGATTTAAGAGAGCTCAGAAGGATGTAATGGGCCTCGACCTGTGCCTTTGTATGAAGTTCAGCTGCTTGCAAATTACAAAATTAAGTGGGAAAGCATCCCTGTAGGTGAGTACCCATTCACCTTTATTTGCATTTGACACTGGAGGATGATACCGTTCCATTTTGTGGTGGCTACACTGAATTCAGTGAATTCCCAGGCCAAGCTCAACTGTCATTTGAAAATTAAACCCAATTAGAAGTCTCAATTAAATTCAGAATACTCAATAAATTAAATTTATCAGTACAAAAAGTGGAAAGGGATTTTCTTTTATGCCAATTACAAATATTTAAAAGAAGTTCCTTAATTGCCAAGGAAATTATTTCTTTTCAACATTTCGGCATGGCAAGCAAATTCTGCCTAACAAAGGCTAGTAACTGGTCTGAAGAAGAGGTAAGACTGCTTCTAGAACATCTGACTCAGGAATCCCATGAAAGGGAGCTCACTGGGACAATTAGGGATGGTCCCACATTTGAGTGGCTGTCCGGGGTGCTCGCAGCACAAGGGCACAAGCGCAGTAAAAATCAGGTGGTCATGAAGCTGAAGAGCCTGAGGAAGAAATTCCATGCAGTCATGGACCACAACAGGAGGAGTGGCAATGGGTGCAAGGAATGGCAGTACTTCGACCAGTGCCACACTCTCTGGGGGGCTAGCTGCTCAGCTACTCTCTTGAATATAGCCAGTGCTCCGGAGACCTCTGAATCCCCAGAGCTCATCCCTGAGGGATCTCAGGGTTCACACAGTGGCAATGAGGAGACATGCTGGTCAAGGAGGAGGAGGCCACCGCCGAGGACCGGCATCCATGGATTTGGATGCCTCTGAGAGAGAAAGCGCAGAGGTCACTGTCCCTGGAAGAGGCAAGGCGGCATTCTCAACAGAGAACACAGGTACAGTAGCATTGAGGTTGTGTTTATGGAGAAGCACTGGAGTCCAATGCTGATGCACTTTTCCTGTTTTCACCCACAGCCTCTGGTCCCAGACGCAAGCGTCAGTGACTGACAAAGGGGCAGGTTCTCACAAAGGAGCAGCAGGCGATGATGTTGGCACTTGACAGGGAGGACTGTGAGAGAGACTGCCAGCGTGCAGAGGAGGCGCTGGATTGCGAGAGAGTCATGCTCACCGACCAGAGGGAGGACGAGGAAGCAATGCGCTGCTCCGAAGTGGAGATGCATGCCCAGTCGATGTCTGAGTTTGCAGCTTCCCTGCGGGGACTGAGTGCCGCAATGGACAGACAGTCAGTCATCTTCAACAGATTGGTCACACGATTGGAGGTCTCCCAATCCCCATTCCCACAGTCATATGGTCAGCCTCATCCCATGTACCTGGCCCCGCCATCCAGCATGCCATTTCATTCCACACCAGTGCTTCACAGTAGTGGACACTTTGGCATGACTGAGATGCTGGGGTCTGGGACAAGTTCCTCTTTCCCCCCCCCCCCCACCCCAACTCGTTCCTCTCAATGCTGGAATGAGGTTTGTGTCGGAATAAACATCCTTAATGCTGTTAACTCACTGTTCACTTTTGTTGTTCATGAAGCCCCTCGTAAGTGCAATGTTATGTGCCACACTTTAAGGATGGAAACATTCAGCAGTGAGATGCTCTGGTGCTGGGTGGTTGTGTTTACTGTTTCAGTGTTTGATCTGTGGAGTGGATCTGTACTGTTATTTGTCCATCCCATGGTTTCCTTCAAGTTTAAAAAGGATGTGAAATGTTAACGTTGCGATATCTACCTCAGATATTTATGACGCAGTGTGATTTCTCAAAGAACATCTTTTATAAAATTTTATTAAATTTTTGACAAGCACACAAGTCACAAGTTTCATTTATATGCACCCGTTCATTCGCGAGAGCACATAACATGCCAGGCAGCAGGCTCATGTCACAACATTGGGTGGGGAGGGTGGAGGGGGGTACAAGTCATGGAAAATGGGGAGCTGGGTAGCAGGATCATACCCTTACAGGATGGCAGAATGGATGGCCTGGTGTCCATGGCCCTGCTGATCAGCACAATCTGTGCTATTGGGTGCAGGACCATCTGTTTCAACCAATGTCCACTCTGAAGGGAAGTCTTCCTTGTTAATCTCACATATACTGTGCAGTACACAGCAGGCAAACACAACATCTGGGACAAAGACGGTAGAGATATCTAAATGCTTGGACAGGCACCGCCAGTGGCCTTTTAGATGGCCAAATGCATGTTCCACCACTATCCTTGCTGAATTAAGGGCCTTGTTAGATCTTCGCTGATCCAGTACTCGGTGCTGTGTGAACCCCTTCATCAGCCAGCTTTGTAGGAGGTATGCCGCATCACCCACAAGATGCGCTGGAACCTCCACTCCCTCCACATCCTTGGACATCTGCAGGCACAACAATGCAGAAATGTAGTTAATTCATGCACCTGAAGGTTGAAACAGCAAGCATGCATAACATATTGAAACATGGAGCTTTGAAGGATGAACACTCACATCACATGGGAAGAGATATCTGCCCTGGTCCTCTGCTTTTCTATACAGAGGAGAGTTGGCAAGCACTCGGGCATCATACGTTCAGCCCGGCCACCCCACAAACACATCTGAGAAGCTGTAATATGAATGGAAATCACAGTGGAAATCACACAGTGAAGTTATAGTCATTGGAAATGTGATGTGATGTACATCAATAGAAGCTTAACTCACCAGAATCTGTGGTCAACCACTGCTTGTAGAACCACCGAATGCCACCCTTTGCGATTGTAGTAGGCTGCAACATCCATGCTGGGTGCGATAATGGGAATGTGTGACCCATCAATGGCACCAGCACACATTGGGTATCCCCTTTGGGCGAAGCCATCAATGGTCGCCTGGAGACGTGTTCCACTTGGCAAGGAGATGAAACCGAGGAACTTCCTCAAGGTGGCAGTCACCTCCTACACCGCCATGTACACGGTGCTGATGCCCATTCCAAAGATGGTACTGATGGATCGATACTCACGAGGGGAGGCATATCACCACAAGGCCACAGCTAATTGAAGTCCAGGCTCCAATGGTCACTGCAAATCTGGACTATGCCCCTTCAGGTGAGGTTCTATGAGTTCCTGCACCAAGTGAAAGGTGCCACGCAACATACGAAAGTGTCTGCTCTACTCAGCATCATCAAATTTGGCGAGGACTTTACTCCAAAACTCAGCACCTTGCATTTGGTTCATCCTCCAGAGAGACCAATGTGTCACCATAGCTAATTGACTGACCAGCAGCATTCACCTTTGTCTGCGGTGCTTACACTCCACGCGCCTTTCGACCACGAACTGCTGTCTTCTTGCCCTCAACCTTTGCAGGAACCTTCTCCTGATTGCACCCATGCGATTTTCAGATCTCAAGGACGATTGAAGAGCTTCAACAGCACAAATAGCCTTACCAAGGATGTGCCATATCTCATTCTGAACACTCAGAAATGCTGAAATCATCATCATTATGTCTCCTTCCTGCACAGGGTCTGCCATCGTCCTGTGTTCTTTCTTGATGCGCTCAAAATGACATCACGTCAGTGGGCGGGATCACAGCTGACACTGGGCAGGAGCCAGAGTGTGCTCAGAGCCGCATCCTGTGTAGCTGTGTCCTTCAGGTGGCCAGCGTTGCGCTTTAAACGCTGCCACCTGAACGGCAATTTAAAGGGCCGCTTCTGCTTCTTTAGGCGCATTCTTAGCATAGAATGCACCTGAAAAAGCCTATACTTAAACTTTCTACATACAAGTCCCACATAAAATACTGACTGATTGTTCTAAAGGAAATGTAAATAATGAACCCCAAAACAGTACTCTCCTGCTTCCCTTGTTTGTGTTAATATTTCTTCCTTTCATTGTACAGTACAGATAATCCTATATTCTGTAAATTATGCTTTACACAAGGCTATACGTAATGATTGCAGAAGAATCCTTCTTACAGTACAAGGTATTTCGAGACAAATAAACACACTTAAAATACAAAATGTGTTGCTTCGTCAACCACTCAGGTCCATTTATTTTTTAATTTCCTTAGATGAAAATTTTCACTTTAAGTTATTTACACATTTTAAAATATTTATGATATTTTAATTAAAATCGCTTCCAGTTTTGGATTATTTTAAAGGAGTTAATTTTAAAAATGCTCCCTTGATTCTTGATGAGAAATCATCTGTATGCTTAATTGATCAAACTTTTTGATGATATTGTTAATCCAGGGCCCTCTTGCTGCACAGAGACTCAGTTCAGAGCAAAGGAAGTTCTCACCTCAGAGGGCACATTTGCAGGCACCTTTTAATCTGTACAAGGTACTATTGCTTCACCACTGGCCACAGGTATGTCTCCAAAACTACCACTTAGCGGTTGTCAATTTTGACCTGACCACATCTCTGAATCTAGAAAGACAGATATGACATCAACTCACATAATCTGTTCTTCCCAATAATACTTCCCAAATCATACTGTCTCTCTCATCACCTCCAAGGGGTATTGGAGAAGCTGGCTTTCCCACCCTCAGCTTAAGTGTACAGCTCTTCAAGCCTGGCGATATCTGAAAGGTTACGAGTTCAACTGTTGTCACTCAGCCAAGTTCCATCACAGCTGCGATGACAGCAACATATCTCTCTATAGATAAAAAAAATTCCTTTGTTAAGCATTGATTCAATTTGTGCTTATGTTCCTGGGGCTACATGTTGATATTAATGGAGGTACTGGTGTATTATGAGGAGAAGACAGAAAATTCCTTGGGCTCAAGTTTTCTTGACAGCTTGATCGTTTGCACTGGCAGAGCTTGTTCTAATTGCCCAAATCCATATTTCCTGGAATGATGGGCTAGATTTTTTAAAAATTTAGACGCACAGCACAGTAACAAGCCATTTCGGTCCACAAGCCCGTGCCACCTAATTATACCCAATTAACCTATAACCCCTGGTACTTTTTGATGGGTGGTAGGAAACCAGAGTCCCCTGGGAAAACCCACGCAGACACAGAGCGAACATACAAACTCCTTACAGACAGAACACTACAGCACAATACAGGCCCTTCAGCCCTCAAAGTTGTGCCAACACATATATTCTTTAAAAAATACTAAACCCTTCCTTCTCTGTCGCCCTCTAGTTTTATTCCATCTATATGCCCGTGTAAGGGTCCCTTACATGCTTCTAATGTTTCAGCTCCACCACCATTTCTGACAAGGCATTCCAGGCACACACAATTCTGTGTTTAAAAAAAAAACTTATCCTTAATGTCTCCTCTAAACTTTCCTCGCTTCATTTTGTACGTATGTTCTCTGTTGTTTGCTTTTCCTGCCCTGGGAAACAGGCATTAGCTGTCCACCCTATCTGTGCCTCTCAAAATCTTGTAGACCTCTATTAAGACTCCTCTCATCCTTCTATGCTCCAAAGTGAAAATTCCCAGCCCTGCTAACCTTGCCTTATAAAAATTATTTTCCAATCCAGGCAGCATCCTGGTAAATCTCCTCTGCACCCTCTCCATAGCTTCCATATCCTTCCTTTAATGAGGTGACCAGAACTGAACACAACACTCCAAGTGTGGTCTCACCAGAGATTTGTAGAGTTGCAACATGATGTCTCAACTCCTGAACTCAATCCCCCTATTAATTAAATCCAACATCCCCCAGGCCTTTTTAACCATCCTATCGACCCATGTGGTGACCTTGAGGGATGTATAGATTTGGACCCCAAGGTCCCTCTGTTTATCCACACTCCCAAGTAACAGACCATTAACCCTGTATTCAGCCTTCTGGTTTGTCATTCCAATATGCATCACCTCACATTTATTCGTATTGAGCTCCATCTGCCACTTTTCTGCCCAACTCTACATCCAGTCTATATCCTCTTGTAACCTACAACGTTCAGCACCATCTACAACTCTTCCAACCTTTGCATAATCCACAAACTTACTGACCCATCCTTCCACTTCTTCACCTAGATCACTACATCCAGTCTATATCCTCTTGTAACCTACAACACGTTCAGCACCATCCACAACTCCTCCAACCTTTGCATAATCCACAAACTTACTGACCCATCCTTCCACTTCTTCACCTAGGTCATTTATAAAGATCAAAAAGAGCAAGGGTCCCAGAACAGATCCTCGCGAACTCCCATAGTCACTAACCTCCAGGCCAAATATTTTCCTTCCACTACTACTCTCTGTTTTCATGCAAGCTATTTTTTTTTATCCACTCAGCCAAGGTTCCATGACTTTCTGAACAAGTCCCTCACGGGGGACCTTGTCAAATGCCTTGCTAAAATCCACATAGACCACATCTACCACTCTACCCTCATGAATTTCCTTTGTTACCTCCTCAAAAAACTCAATTACACTTGTAATTGAGGATGACCTTCCTTTCATAAAGCCATATTGGCTATCCCTGAATAGACTGTATTTCTCCAAATGCTTATAGACCCTTTTCTTAAGAATCCTCTCCAATCCTACTCCAGGTCCTTTTCTCTTGTGAATACTGAAGCAAAGCATTCATTTAGGATCTTGCCAACTTCCTCCACCTCCAGGCACACATTGCCTCCTTTATCATTTATTCTCGTCAACTTTTGGTTCTTCACATATGCATAGAATGGCTTGGGGTTCTCTTTAATCCTACATGCCAAAGCCTTTTCATGCCCCTTCAAGTTCCCCCAAGTCCTTTCTCAAACTCCTTCCTGGCTAACATATACTGCACATGAGCCCTTCCTGTTTCTTGCTTCCTATATCTAATGTATGCTTCCTTCTTCATCTTGTCTAGCGTCCTCATCTGTTTCATCATCCATAATTCTCTTTTCCTACCATATTTTCCCTGTTCCATTGGGACAAACCTATCCTGAACCCAGCATAGTGGTGCCTAAACTTCCTCCACATTAATTCTGTGTTTTGAACATCTGTTTCCAATTTACTCTCGCTAGTTCCCGCCTCCTCCCATGTAATTAGCTTTTTCCCAATTAAACACGACCCCATTTTGTCTGATTTTATCCTCATCCATAGCTATGCTAAACCTCAAGGAGTTATGGTCATTCTCAACAAAGTGCTCATCCACTGAGAGTTCTGCCACCTGACCACATTCATGACCCAGTATTAGATCCAGTGAGGACTCTCCTCTCGTCGACTGGTCCACATACTGTGTCAGATATCCTTCTTGAACTCACTTGATAAATCCAATCCCATCTACCCCACTTGCAGTCAGGAAGTACCAGTCGATATTAGGAAGGTCGAAGTCTCCTATAACAACAACCCTGTATTTCCTGCACCATTCTAAGATATGCCTAATTATCTGCCCCTCGGTGTCCCCAGGGCTATTTGGGGGGGGCCTATAAATTACTCCTAGTAAAGTGATTGCTCCCTTCTGATCTAACTTCCAACCACACTGTCTCAGTAGACACTCCCTCAGCAGCATCCTCCCTTTCTATAGCCGTGATACTATCTCTGACTAGTAATGCTACTCTCCTTCGCCCTCCTCCCCCCACCTGACCTATCCTATTCCTTTTAGAACACCTAAACCCTGGTACTTGCATCAGCCAATCTTACCCAATCTCTGGCCAATATCACTGGCTCTCCACTCAGCTCTATATCACCTCAAAAACAGCAGCTCAACCATATGGCTGCTCTTCATTAACTAAAGCTCATACTTCAATACCATTTTTCCTTCAATGCTGGTCAGGAAGTTACAAACTCTGGGCTTCTGGACCCCCACCCCACCCCTGCACTGGATTCTTGACTTCCTCATTGGAAGACCACAACCAGTACTAATTGAAAACAATGTCTCTTCCTCAATGATTATCAAAACAGGTGCACCTCAAGGATGTGAGCTTAGTCCACTGATCTATTCAGTATACTCCCTTTACTATGTGGCCAGGCATAATTCCAATGCTATTTCCAAATTTTCCCATGACACCACAGTTGCCGGCAGAATTACAAATGGCAATGAAGACGTGTACGGGAGGGAGACAGACCAGCTCGTTGAGTGGTGTCACATCAACAACGTTGCACTCATGTTGGCAAAATCAAGAAGATGGTTGTGGACTTCAGGAGAAACTCAGGGGAACATGACTCAGTCCTCTCCATATTGGAGAGGGTTAAGAACTTCAAATTCCTTGAGTGTCAACATCTCCAAGGATCTGTCCTGGAGCCTCCTTGTCAATTCAATCATGAAGAAGGCTTGTCAGTGGCTATACTTTGTGAGGTGTATGAGGAGATTTGGTATGTCACTAAAGACTCTTGAAAACTTCTTCAGGAGTATCGTGGAGAGCATTCTGGCTTGCTGCATCACTGCCTGGTTTAGAGATGCTAACTCTCAGGAGAAGAAAAATCTCTAGAGGGTTGTTAACAACATCACAAAAGGAGATGCCTTCAAAAAGCAAACTCAATCCTCGAAGACCCCCACCATCCAGGACATGACCTCTTCACTCTACTACCATCAGGGAAGAAAGGTACTGGAGCCTAAAGACGAGTACTGAGCAGCACAAGAACATTTTCTTCCCACTGCCATCAGATTCCTGAATAATCAGTGACCAAAGATGTTGCCTTACTTTTCATGCTCTGTTATTGTTATTTATTGTTGTTAGGTGGTGTATAGAAATGTTTGGACTGCAATGCTGCTACAGAACACCAAATTTTGAGACTCGCTCATGACAGTAAATTCTGATTTAAGTCTCTGGAATGGCCACAATATCATAGTTCCACTACTGACCTTTATTCCTAATACTCCTAGCACTGAAATAGACACAATTCAAATCCACTAACTGACTATATTTATCTTTTTCCCCTACCTGTCCTTCCTCGTAAACTCAGAACACAAGAGCATCATGCTTTTGACCTTCTGCACTCCCATTGTGGTTCCCACCACCCTGCCAAACTAGTTTAACTCCCCCCCCCCACTCCCACCCCACCTCCCCCAACAGGTCTAGAAAACCTGCCTGCCTGCCAGGATATTGGTCCCTTTCCAGTTCAGGTGCATTCTTTTGTACAGATCAGATCTTCTCCCTCTCTCCCTCTTCAGCCACGCGTATATAACCATAACCATATAACCATTTGCAGCATGGAAACAAGCCATGTTGGACCTTCAAGTCCGTACCGGTTCACTTGAACAACTCCACTAGCTCCTCCGCAAACCCCTGAGGAAGTAGGGGCTTTCCTATCTGCCACAACTTCCTATCCTCTGTGGCGCGTGGCATAGGCAGCAATCTGGAGATTACCACCATTGTGAGGTCCTCATTTTTAACATCTTATCTAACTCCCTTTATTCCCTCTTCAGGACCTCCTCACTACTCCAGTCCATATCATTGGTCCCCACGTGGACGATGACATCTGGCTGCTCACCGTCCCCTTCCAGAATGCTGTGAACTTGATCAGAGATGTCCCTGACCCTAGCTCCTGGAGGCAACATATCATCTGGGAGTCTTGATTTCATTCACAGAACCTCCTATCTATTTACCTAACTAACGAGCTCCCAATCACCATAGCTCTTCCCTTCTGAGCCAAGGAGCCAGTCTCTCTGTCAGAGACTTGACCACTACAAATTATCCCCGGTAAATTGTTTCCCCCCCCCCCAACGCACCAACAGTATCTAAAATGGTATACATTGTTAAGGAGAACAGCCACGAGGGTACTCTATTCTGTCTGCCTATTCCTCTTCCCTCTCCGAATAGTCACCCATCTACCTGCCTCCTGACTTTTGGGGGGTGAACATCTCCCTGAAGATCCTCTCTATCATTGCCTCTGCCTCCTGAATGATCCTGAGTTCATCCAGCTCCAGTTCACTAACTTGGTCTCTCAGGAGCTGTAGCTGGATGCACCACTTGCAGCTGTAGTCATCAGGGACACTTGGCCTGTCTCAAATTTCCCATGCTGCAATTGGGAGTATTCCACTTCCTTAGTGGCTGTTTCCATTTTCTATTCCTAGTTTAAATACAAAGGTCCTACCTAGTCTTACCTTGCTGGAAACAAACTTGTCAAAGCCTCTGCTCACTGAAACCTTAAAGTCCCACTCCTACATTGAGCCACTCAAGCACTGGCTGCTCTCCTTGAGCTTCCCCTATTTTATTTGTCTCTGCCCCTTTTCTTATCTTATCACTCCTACCAATTACCAAATTGCCCTCCACTCCCTTTTTAAACACACTCACCAAAGCTGGTTTCTGACCCTCACATCTCTCCCATGTCCGAAGCTCTTCATCTCCCACGATGGTCCTGAAATTACAGTGACCTGAGTCCATGCTATGCTCCCTTTTCAAAAACACTCACTAAAGCTGATTCCCGACACAGCGCGGGATTCGAACTCCAGTTCCAATCGCTGGCGCTGTAATGGCGTTGCGCTAACCACTAAGCCAACCGTGCTGCCCTGTATAACTGAAACAATCGGGTATTATGTGCAGAAGAAGCCCCACCTACAAAACTCAACCGGGAACCTGCGAAAGTTGGCAAAGCCCCCCCACTAACATTCTTCTTCTTCGGCTTGGCTTCGCGGATGAAGATTTATGGAGGGATATGTCCACGTCTGCTGCAGGCTCGTTGGTGACTGACAAGTCCGATGCTGGGCAGGCATCACAGGGAACCTGTGAGAGTTGTCAAAGCCCCCCCCACTAACATTATTGTTTGTCAAAAAGGCCAACTGTTTTCAATGGAATCACACGAGAGACTGGAGATGCTGGAATCTGGAGCAAAAATCAATCTGCTGGAGAAATTTAGCAGGTCAAGCAGCATGAAGGGTCTTCAACCATTGATGCTGTTCAACTCTCTGAGTTACTAGAGCAAGGGTTTTTTCAACGATCCTTAATATCCCTGATATTTGGAAACAATATAAATAAGCAAAATTATAACACAATCAAAACCAACAAAAATAAACAATAAATTTTTCAAACTTGAAAAAATTAAACCAAAGACAAAAAAAATTAAAGAAAGTAACGGTCTTCCCTGCATCCCCAAGCCCCTCACAGCTCTACAATCTCCCATGAATGAATAGGTATCCAAGGCAGAGATTAGCAGGAAGTTCAGGCAAAGTACTACCAGTAAATTCCAGCAATCTACATTTGGGTGGGTTTCCTGAAATCTACTAGTAGTGATAATGGGAAAAGCTGGCAATTTAGTGTGGAACACTTCATAAAACCGAACAAAATCCAGGCTGTTGATAAAGCAATCGACGCCTGCAAACTGGCTATGTGTGTATGTGCCTTGAGACAGATTGGGGTTGAAATGTTAAGCACTATATGAATGTATATTTTGTAATTTTATTTTACTGAATGCCGCCAGTCCTTGACTTGCAAAGAAATATAATCCTGAAAAAAAGTGAAGTTTTGTAAATGAAAATATCTGGCCAAAATGTTCACAGGTATTTTGTCAACATAGCACAAGCTTACATAGCTGATTAAAAATACCTTATCAAATTCATAACCTTCCATTTTTTTCCAGCAGAGGGTGTAAGGGATCTCTTGAGGAGATGAAATTGTACTGATAAAATGTAGAACTCCAAAATAAATTACTGGGTTATTGAAAAGGTATTATTTTGGAGTTAATAGGAGGAATAGAACTGATTTATACATTAATGAAAAAGTATATTCCATAGTGACTGCATGAGCATGTATAAATAATGAAAAAAAGTAAATATTTCAGCAGACCTGAGAGCAATTCTATGAAAGCAATTGTCTTAAAAAATATCATTGAATTTTTTATAATTATTTAATCATTCTATATGATGTTAAAATGTTTTGCAGGGACACTAAAAACAATTTCATTCATTAGGTTTTTATTATTTTGTGAGGAGTTGAACTGGCATGACATTGTATCAAAACAAATTAATTAAAAACACATTCATTCAATTTCAATAGCACCAACACTTGTTTGATGACAATATAGAAAATAATTAAACCATTAAAACTCATTGGAGTGTAACATAGTGCTGTTCTTGAATTAAGATAAAATTAATTTAAAATAGATGATGCTTAAACTGATCAGTATTGGATTTCTCATCTATGAAGTATTGGGAAAGTGAAAGTTATTAATGAATGACGGAGCCCAGAAGTAAATAACAGCCTTGAATCAATGAGAATCCACAAATCCAATGGATAAATTAATATCTCAATAAGAAATAACTTTCAATGGATTTTCTTATTTTGGTAACCTGATGGAATTAATTACAGAACAGACTTGGAGCTTTTGAACTTCTGTTTGATCTAGTCTGCACACTCAACTTTTTTCAAGAATATAAGCAGCAGTGATTTAAGATATTCTGCACTGAAAATAGGACAATATTCACTTGAATTTCAATTATTTATAATTTATATTCATTATTTAATGAGGAATGAAACTATGTATGTGAATAGCTGCCAGTTACCAAGGATCATTTCATTCCTTCAAATAATGGGATTTGTTCTTGTTCACCAAGAAGGAAAATCTCCCTCGAGTCAGTCCCACAGTTAACCACTCATATCCAAAGTTGCACCAACTCCTCATCCAAATCTTGCAGAACTGCACTTGGTTAAGCCACGCTTGAGTTTCAAATTGTATTCTTCATTTCCCATCTCTATAAGGTTCTGCTTGTTCCTCCCTCTAATTTACTTAAACTTCCATCCCTTCAATTCTGACCTCTTAATTATCCCCATAATTCATCACCCCCCACAATATTCAGCCATACCTACAGCAGCAAAAAGCATAAGGTTCAAGATTCCTTATTGTCATATAATTATACAGAACATGTAAAATATATATATATTTTATTTAATTTATAGTTTTGTATACAGTACAATATAATAGAGAATCACATCAAACGATACTTACAATTATCAAAATAATTTTTTTAATGGTTGTACAGTACATAAAGGTGAGAAGAGATTAAAAAAAATAAAAGAAAAAAAGAATATAGATATATGTGTGATCACACCCAATTACACCCTCTCAAAAAGAAAAACAGGATATTAATAAAATTGTAGAATTAACCCAATATGATAAGGTTCAATCATTAAGATTTTTTAAAAAGTAGTAGTGGGGTGCAGAAGAGAAAACATTAGATATCTAAAGCAATAATATCAAAATATGGTTTCCATATTTTAAAATATGTATCATACCCATTATGTCACCATTTCTAAGGGAATAGAATTTTTGCATCTCCCTCTTCCAACAACCAATTTTAAGACGGTATTCAGGTTTCCATGCAATTGCTGTACATGTCCTGGCCATTGTGACTTTAAAAAATTTAATTGATATTTTGACAACTTCAATTGGGGTTCTAAATCATATACATTTCCCAAAAGAAAAAGCTCAGGTGTTAATGGTAAACATATTTTTATGATTTGTTCCAAAAACATGCCCACATCTTTCCAAAATGATGTGACCTTGGTACATGACCAGGTAGAATGTATAAATGTACCAATTTCTGTGTCACTTCTAAAACATAAATATGGAAAATTTGAATTAAATTTATTTAATTTATGTGGCATTAAATATAAATGATGAATAAATTTATAATTAACTAATCTATAGCAAACATTAATTATATCCCTCATACTGTCCCAACAAGTGTCAGACCAGCAAAAAAGATCAATTTCAGTTCCCAAATCTGATTCCCATCTTTCTTTTGACTTATTCAAATCTGATTTCGCGATTCATGAGGGAATTACAAATAAACTTATTTCTAAGTCTCCAAAGCCAGATTTGAGTAGAACATGTAATATTGCATGAAATTGCATTCTGCTTGATGTAAGGCAAAAAGTCACCATGACTGTCACCCCTTACAGTATGAGAGAGTAAAAAAAAGTAAAAGGGAGCCCCTTTGGAGTCACTCTGAAGCTGCCAAGACTCCTGGTCAATCCATCGGTAACCCGAGTTCCAGGTCTAAACCTCTGACACAATCAGGAAGTCTTCAGTGCCCGATGCCCTTTGGGAGCCCTTCTTGCCGTCTCAAACTTCAGTTCTGATATCTAGTTCTCACGAGCCAATCTCCAGCATCCTGCGCAAGTCACCCACAGCTTGAGTGGGTCTTTCAGCTGCTGAGCCCCTTGCTGGTCTATTTGCATGACCAGAGTCATGTAGGATTGTCTCCTCTGCTTCTCCCTCTCAAGGTTGGGGGGAAGGGGGATGATGGTGGGGTGTTTTCCCCATTTCTGATACCCTGTGCTGATCCATTGCTCCACCAGAGCCTGCAACCCATTAAGGCCATTGCTGAGCACAGATCCCATGGTTGTAGAAACACCACTAGCTCCTCTAACAGGCAGTATGGAGCCTATACGGAGCCATCGGCATGAGGACCTTGTGGTTGAAGTGCCTGCTGCCTTTGTACTTTCTAGTAGCGGAGGGCATTATTTTGGGAGATATTGTTGGAGTAATCTAGAAATATAACTGTAGTTCTTTTTTGCATAGTAGATGAATTAAGAGATACAAGTTGGAGCTGAGCCCATAACCAGATTAGTCATGATCTTAATGAATGGTGGAGCAGGCTTGATGGACTGAATGGCCTTCTATTTCTAATGCTCTTGCTCCATTTTGTCAATGGTACACAATGCAGCTGCCATCACGCCTGTGGTGAAAAATAAGGTATCAATCAAATGGCCTGTTCTCTTCTGGATGTTGTCAAGGATTTTAAGTGTTGTGAGAGATGCAGTCATCCAGAAATTAGAATATATTCCTTTGCACTTCCCTTGAAATGCTTTATGGTGTCAGAAAGTGAATCATTTGCTTCGAACCTTCTCTTGCATCCGTAGTTTATATGTGGCTACATTATAATTAAAGTTGTCAATAAAAAGACTTTAAACTAACTTTAATGATAAAATCTTAACTTAATTAATACTTTTTCAATTAAAATTCGTGGGAGTGATAAGGGAGCCCTGCGTTTCCCTACGGCATCACGTTACCTCCCCCAGTTTATATGTGGTTGATCCAGCTGTGTTTGTCATCAGCGGTGACCCTCATGATGTTGATAGAGGCAGATTGAACAATGGAAAGGCAATTGAATATGAAGGATAAGTATTTAGGGTATTTCTTACTGAACCTTACTTTTGTGGCATGATATTATTTGCCACTTACCAGCCCATAAATGTTGCCTTGCAACATACAGACTTAAACTGCTTTGTCGAAGCTTTGCAAATAGAATTCAATGCTGTGCATCCACCCACTGATAGAAGAAATTTGGGCTGATGATGTTCACTGAAAAACTCCTGCAGTAATGTCTTGTTGGGGGGAGTGGGGTGGTGAGTGAGTGGGGGGGGAGGTGTGGTTGTTATGCATCAACTCTAACACTGCCTTTGTGTGAGCTAATTACTCCAACTACGACTGTTCCATTTATCCCTTAAAGTGGATACAGCCTTGTGGTGGTGCACCACTGGCCTACTGCAGAGGGGCAACCTCTCTACCTGCAGGAGTGTAAGGGGACAGGACAACTCCTGGCTGGCTGCCAATCAGTCAGCCTGAATGGATCAAGCCCCACCCGGTCAGGTGTCAATCACCCTCCGAGATATAAGCCTGCGCCAGCCTCCCGAGGCCTTACTCAGAGTTGCTGCAGCTACAGCCAGCCTGGCTCTGTGGAAGTCTTTGTGGATTAAAGCCTGTTGTAGAGCCTTTAACTTTGTGTGTGTGTCTGATTCTGGCTAACAGCGCACCACAAGCCTCCATAAATTCCTACAGCTACCGCCCAGTGAAGAAAATTAGTTCATACATTGTGGCACCTCTAATCCTTAGGACTCACCAGGCTTGGTCAGTGGAGCATAACCAAGATCCCCACCCAGCGTATATTCAGTTCCCTTGCTAATTTTAGAGCTTTTGTCCAAGTGTTTTACAACCTGAAGGAGGACAGCTGGTGGTAAGCAGGAGGCTTTTTAACCTTGTTGAGCTGAAGAGTATAAACAGAGAATATGGTAGTCATCAAATTAGGCGGTATCTATGGAGAGAGAAACTGATTTACTGCTTTACGCTGATGACCAGCTGAAAGGCCATTGAGCTGAAGCATTAACTGCTTCTCTTTCCACAGATGCTGCCTCTGCTTCCTGAGCATTTACAATGTTTTCTGTTTTTTTTAAATTTCAGGTTTAAAGCATCTGCAATTTTTTGCCTTTTAGTGCATCAATATTAGAAGCTCACAACTATTCTGACCTAACCTTTTATCTCTGCTGGACTGGTCCTGTCGGTGGGTTTTAGCACATCAGCTCTCAGCTATGATTTTGTGTGTACCACTATCGTTTCAACAGCACTGGTGTGCCTTTCCTAATTTTGACACCAGTCCCCAAAACAATTGTGAGGAAGATCCTTGCAAAGTTTACAGAGCTGAAAATGACTTTGATATTTTAATACAGTTTATCACATATCAATTGGATATATCATGATACATATTTTTGTTTGAAATCCATATCTTAGACAATAGACAATAGGTGCTGGAGTAGGCCATTCAGCCCATCGAGCCAGCACCGCCATTCATTTAGATCATGGCTGATCTTTCACCATCAGTACCCTGTCCCTGCCTTCTCCACATAACCCTTAATTCCCCTGTCCACAAGAACCTTACCTAGCTCCCTCCTGAACTTATCCAGAGAACCTGCCTCTACCACCGTCCGCGGCAAAGCATTCCACAGACCAACAACTCTCTGGGTAAAAAAAAATTCTCATCTCTGTCTGTGATAGTACAGACCTATCACCAATGTATAGTATCTAGAGTGTAATGAGTGTGCTTACAGCGATTGGCTGAGAGCTAAGCCACGCCTACTGTCTGGGCCTTAAAGGGTTGTGTCCCTAGCCAGGTCGGATCATTCCGGACTGGTCGGCCACCTGTGAAGAGCTCCTGTCTTTTGCTAATAAAAGCCTTGGTTTGGATGAACAAGTCTTTGGTTCTTTCGAACCAAAAGGGCTTTTCATGTATTCTTAAACTATGCCCTCTAGTCCTCGTCTCCCCCAACATCGGGGACATGTAATCAGTTTCTATCGTGTCCAATTCCTTAATAACCTTATATACCTCAATCATATCTCCTTCTAAATTCCAACATGTACAACCCCAGTTTATCTTTCTGGAGTAAATTGTGTTAACATATTGTTTATTTATTTCATCATTTCCTGATTATCAAAATGATGCATAGAATTAAAATCTTCTTAAGCAATGTATAATTAAAATAGCTTCACCATTTCTAAGTGGAATCAAATATCCTTTTCCCACATAATGTACATTATTGCACAACCACATTTAGTTCAACTGCTGATTAAATATAAAAATTCAATGGCTGGCATGGTGAGCGTAGCAGTTAATGCAACGCTTTTACAGTGCCAGTGACTGGGGTTCGAATCCTGTGCTGTCTGTAAAGAGTTCTTATGCTCTTCCTGCGTCTGTGTGGGTTTCCTCTGGTTGCTCTGGTTTCCTCCCACTGTTCAAAACGTACTGGGGTTGTAGGCCAATTGGGTGTAATTGGGCGGCAGGGTTTTTTTTTGGCTGAAATGGCCTATTATCGTGCTGTATGTCTAAATTTAAATTAACATACACATTCTAAAAATAATAGATACCACTGTTAAATATTTGAAATGCAAGATGAAAACTAGAAATTCGAAATGAAATGAAGCAAAGAATCATACAGACACTGGAATGGATTGTCTAGTCCTCAGTCTGGAAAACAATTTGATAATGCTGTGTGGAGGAGCCACAGGTGTACCTTTTTTTTCTTACTTTGTTAGGTCGGCATTCCAGAGTCGATTGGCTGGGCATAGCCATCTTTGTTCTTGTGCGCATGCATGAGTTCCAGGAGTATGTGCAGTGCGTTCGTGTATTAGAGGGCCGGTTGGACCATACGCAGTGCTTTAGTCTATTAGAATGCGGACTGGAGCATGTGCGGTGCGTTCGTGTATTAGAATGCCGGTTGGACCATACGCAGTGCTTTAGTCTATTAGTGTCCGTGTTTTGGAGTGCCGGTTGGAGCATGCACGGTAATGTATGGCATGAATCAGGAGTTTTTAGAGTATATATAAAAACATGGCAGTGGTGAAGGAGGAAAGTGACTGAGCCCATTGACCATCTTCATGAACATTACTTCGTATTCAAGGAGCTTTAATACTGATGTAATTAGAAGTTTATACATATATTATTTAGTCATTTCATTGAATGTTAAAAGAAGATAGTTACCAGTTTATGTATTAAATAAAAGATTTAAATACATCTGGATTTGTATTGGAAATAATTGAAACGCATCACAAACAAATGTCTCACGTAGCCTCCAAGCGACTATTTTTTGGATGGGTTGCTACACTGTGTATAAAGAAATTCAAGTTGATCTCCTGAAAATAATCTACACAATCCTTTCTATTCAAAAGGCAACACAAGTCATACGACATAAACCATCACCATGGATGGATCAGGTCAAAGCTCAAAATACTTGTGAACAGAGCCTCTGAAGGAGAAAAATCTTGATGGCAGTACAATGTACTGCACAAGGAAGGTCATACATTTTTTTGTTACCCAGGAAAAAATAATGACATTTTAATTTATAGCCTGAGGAAATACAGCCAATGCAAACAACACAAGCAATGGTGAAAACATAGTTATTTCACATTCTTTGACCAGTTAATTCTCCAAGTAGTGCATGAAGAAATATCCACAACCAAGGAAGGAAGGCAAGTACGTATATCTCACTACTATCAAGCAGAATCGTGTATTTTTTTAATGTGATTGTTCCTGATAAGTCATGATACAAATTGCTTGTGCCAGAAATATTTCATTTAAAAAAGATATATTGTTTAAGTATGCTATTTTTCGTGCATCTATTTATTTATGAGCTCTCTGAACCCTTCTCCATTAACAATGGCGTGAAGCAAGGCTGTGTTCTCGCACCAACCCTCTTTTCAATCTTCTTCAGCATGATGCTGAACCAAGCCATGAAAGACCCCAACAATGAAGACGCTGTTTACATCCGGTACCGCACGGATGGCAGTCTCTTCAATCTGAGGCGCCTGCAAGCTCACACCAAGACACAAGAGAAACTTGTCCGTGAACTACTCTTTGCAGATGATGCCGCTTTAGTTGCCCATTCAGAGCCAGCTCTTCAGCGCTTGACGTCCTGCTTTGCGGAAACTGCCAAAATGTTTGGCCTGGAAGTCAGCCTGAAGAAAACTGAGGTCCTCCATCAGCCAGCTCCCCACCATGACTACCAGCCCCCCCACATCTCCATCGGGCACACAAAACTCAAAACGGTCAACCAGTTTACCTATCTCGGCTGCACCATTTCATCAGATGCAAGGATCGACAATGAGATAGACAACAGACTCGCCAAGGCAAATAGCGCCTTTGGAAGACTACACAAAAGAGTCTGGAAAAACAACCAACTGAAAAACCTCACAAAGATAAGCGTATACAGAGCCGTTGTCATACCCACACTCCTGTTCGGCTCCGAATCATGGGTCCTCTACCGGCACCACCTACGGCTCCTAGAACGCTTCCACCAGCGTTGTCTCCGCTCCATCCTCAACATCCATTGGAGCGCTTACACCCCTAACGTCGAAGTACTCGAGATGGCAGAGGTCGACAGCATCGAGTCCACGCTGCTGAAGATCCAGCTGCGCTGGATGGGTCACGTCTCCAGAATGGAGGACCATCGCCTTCCCAAGATCGTGTTATATGGCGAGCTCTCCACTGGCCACCGTGACAGAGGTGCACCAAAGAAAAGGTACAAGGACTGCCTAAAGAAATCTCTTGGTGCCTGCCACATTGACCACCGCCAGTGGGCTGATAACGCCTCAAACCGTGCATCTTGGCGCCTCACAGTTTGGCGGGCAGCAACCTCCTTTGAAGAAGACCGCAGAGCCCACCTCACTGACAAAAGGCAAAGGAGGAAAAACCCAACACCCAACCCCAACCAACAAATTTTCCCTTGCAACCGCTGCAATCGTGTCTGCCTGTCCCGCATCGGACTTGTCAGCCACAAACGAGCCTGCAGCTGACGTGGACTTTTTACCCCCTCCATAAATCTTCGTCCGCGAAGCCAAGCCAAAGAAAAGAAAGAAGAAATTTATTTATGTATTTATTTATTTTTGTCACCTTTTTTTCTGGTTGCTTGAAGTTGCTGGTTAGTTGAATTCCAGATAACAGGGGTTTTCGAATTGACCACCATGCCCCCCTCCCCCACCCCACAAAGAAAACTTTTGTGAAATTTAGCTTTATCTGTTTTGTTTTATTTTCAATATTCAACTGAAGAAATTTGTTTGAAACGGCAACAAACCACCAAAGCACATATAGGCAATAAGCAAATCAGATGAATTGAAATTGAATCCAATAAAATAAGAAATACTTAAATGGTGTTTTCTGAAAATTTCAGAGGATTTATCCTCCTAACGACGACAGTATTGCCTCTTACATCCTTCCACGTTTGTGTTGTTGACACCAGTTTGGTTCCTCCTGGTTCAATTACTCTCTCGATCTCAAACCATACACTTATTTTTGTTCACTTTAATGCTACATTTTAAATTTAATTCATGCCTATCTCTATTTTTTCTTCTGTCTGTTGAGCTATATCTATTTTCACATTGGCTATCTTGCAGATTGAGCTACGCCTTGAATGCAAACTTCACACTGTCTTACATTGTGTTTCTGTAGTGTGGTCCATTAGATTTTCAATTCCTTTTTTGTTCTCTTTGACAGTTTAATTTGTTTCTTAAAGTACTATTTTGTAAGCATATCCTTGATAGGTTTAATCTGCTTTTTTCTGTCCAAATCTTACTGTCTTGAGTCTTCTTACTTAGTTCAAGGGTTCAAAAACAAGGGTGGCACTATTTGGTCTGAGGGACTAAAAACAGACCACCTCCACCTTCCTAACCCTCCACCTCACCTTCAATACCCTCCACCCACTGACTCCCACTCTGACCCCTTCTTGGTCTTTACAATCCTCTCTAATGTTCACCTCTCAGAGATGGAAAGTCCTCAGCAGAGCCCTTACTTTTGTTCCCCTTCACCCACACCTTAATGAGCTCCATGCACATCATGATGTCAAACTCTTCTTCTGTCATTCCATCTCCACGACCACTTCCACAACCAGGATCCCCATCCTACACCCCAACACCCCTACTCAAGACCTTTTCTCTTGCTTGAAGCCTTCTTTCTTCTCTTGGAAAACTCATCCTGGCCAACTGCCCACCCTGAATTTTTTTAAATTTCCATTTGCCGCCGAGACGTCAACCATGTCAATGTCAGCACTCTCCTTTCTTATTCCAGTCTCACCTCCTGCAAATGCTCTGTCCTCCACTCTCTGCACAACAATCCCAACCTCACTATCAAACCGGAAACAAAAGGGTGGCGCTGTTGTGATCTGGTGCACTATCCCTCCCTCCCATTCCATCTGCCTTCTTTCCTCCAGCTCTCCACCCCTCCTTCCCTCTACATTCACAGAACCATCCCCCTCCTTCCCCTGTTTGCTGGTGTGCCCTGTCTCCCTTATCCTCCTATTACCTCCTGTCTGTGGGTCTGTGCTCCTCCCCTCCCCCACCATTTTGTTCGGCTGCCTGTCTACATTTTGCTCATACTTTGATGAAGAATTCAAGCCTGAAATATTGATTATGTATCTTGATCTTTACTATATAAAGTATACAGTTTGGCCTGCTGAGTTTCTCCAGGAATGTGTTTTCACTTTAGTTCCATTGGATTCAGGAATTCCTCTGGTCTTGCCTCAGTTCCAGTGTTCTGAGGTGACTGATACCATTACGGGAACTGCAGACTCTTCCACACATGAATGGGTAGTTTGCTGTTTCTTCCACCATCCATTCTGGATGTTACATTCTGCTATCCAGAGTGCTCCTTCCCCTCTTTGAGTGGTCTTGCATTTTTAGATTCTTGGAGTTAGTGGAAAGGTTGAGAACAGCCTTGAATCTTTTTCCCTTTCCTCCTGGTAATATTTTATGACAGAGCTCAGAATATAAAGTCTGTTTTGTGACTTTGACTTTGGACACGTGAGTGAAATGGCCAGCCCAATGTGGTTGAATTGTTGAATTATGGTCTTTATCATTGGTGAAATTGGTTTTGAGAGGGAGCAGAAATTGGTCACTTCTTACTTCATTGGATTTTTTCGAAATGTTAACGTTCTTTTCAGGCTTCATTCATTTCCAATCAAAATGAAACAAAGGATGTAGGATCCTGATATTCTTAGTGAAGGATCCCTACCACCCTGAAAAAAAGTGAGGACTCTGTCGATTCTGCACGTGGACCTGTATATATTCTCATGATAAGTGGACTGGCATTGTTTCCAAATCAAACAATTTTACCTTGATAATAAATTAGCAATTTAAGGAACTGCAGATGCAGTAATGTTAAGAAAATATTGAGAAGCTTTTGCCTTTTTAAATCAAAGTATGGAGTAGAAAAGTTAGGATGTTATGTTGAAGTTGTACAAAATATTGGAGTGGCTAAATTTGGAGTATTGTGTGTAGATTTGTTCACTAACCTGCAGGAAAGATATCAATAAGATTGAGAAAGTGCAGAGGACATTTACAAGGATGTTGGCAGGTCTTGAGGAGCTGAGTTATAAGGTGGAATAGGCAAGGATTTTATTCCCTGGAGTTCCAGAGAATGAAGGGAGATTTGATAGAAGTGTACAAATATTATGAGAAGCATAGATAGGGTAAATGCAAGTCTGTAGCGGTGCAAAGGCGGCACGACAGCTCCCAGAAGGCATCGAACTGGCCATGTGACGACATCAGCGCGTGTCAGGCTTTAGGCTTTGACAAGATCGCACGCTTTCAGAAGAGTAAATCCATTTGATTCATTCAAAAAATGCCTTGCATTTGGTTATTTCATCGTGTCCACTGTGTTTCCAATGGCCACAGGTCAGCTTTTCCCCCCCTGAGTTTGGGTGAGACAAGAATCAGAGAACGTGTTGAGATTGAAAAGTGACATTTTAAAAGGTATTATTAGAAGAAATATCTCCTCTCAGAGGGTGGTGAGAGTGTGGAATGAGCTACCAGAGGAAGTTGGGACCTTTTTTCAAGATAAATCACGAGATTCATGTTGATCCCTTAAAGTGTTTATTTCATCACCACCTGAAAATGTGATAAATTAACTTTTAATTTTCTGACTGTGTTTTCAGCAAGGAAACCTGTTTTTTTTTAATGGAATCACAAACCAATAATATATTAATACCAAAAATTTAAACAGCATTGCAAAAACAATAAATGCAAACATGCTGTGTGGGTGTATGTAGATAGATATAGTAACCTATGACCATGTCCTCCTTTGGAATGGCCACCCTAATATCTCATCTTTAACAACAATTCACTAATTGCAAAAAACAATGTAATTTCACACGTGAATACTGAAAGGTGTCGCGATCACTCAAGAACAATGAATGACCACGAGAACACTGCAGCAAATATCGACTATTTAAAGTGCCAGAGCAAGCCCTCGATAAATCATTACCTGCTTACTGGTCAATTCAGCAGCAGAGGATTGCTAAGTGATTTGCACAAAAAGTTCACTGAGGCCCATTTAAGATCAGAGATGAATACATTTCCTCTTGTCTTAAATCAATGCAAGTTGAACAGATCCTTGCTTTTGTAGACATTGATCTGCCATCAGTTGGTTCTATTGAAGCAGATTTGGCTCCAGTCAATTAATTCATTGCTAAACTTACAACCTCCATTAACAAGCATTTAGAAAATTGTTGCAGTCCCCAGATTAAATTCTGTCAATGTTAATGGTTTGTCATAAAAAGCCTTGGATCAGAGACAACTAATAAAAATCTGAATGGATTCATGGACTGACAGAGGAACAATGGCACTGAAAATATAAACAGTTTAAGGCTGAGGTTATGGTCCGAGTTGAATATTTGAATTAGGTAAGTACAGCAGTGAGGGAAGTGCTTTATAACAATGTTGTCATCTTCAACACCATTATCCCCTCAAAACTGATCAGCAAACTCAATATCCCACTGTGTAATTGAATAGTGGATTTCCTTACCTCCACACCCAAATCAGTGAGGATTGCCAAGAACATCTCCTCTGCAAACTCCATCAGGCTGCGCATTTAGCCCCCTGCTCTCCTCTCTTTACATCCATGACTGTGTGGCTTGGTACAGCAATATGATTCACTGACAATAGTGGTTAGTGGGTTGTATAAAAAGGGGTGATGAGTCAACATATAGAAGGGTGACTGGAAACTTGGCTGAATGGTGTACTATCAACCTCGTGCTCAACCAAGCTGATTGTGGAGTTTCAGAAGAGAAAACTAGAAGTGTATGATCAAGATTCAATTTATTGTCTTGTCATGAAGACAATGCAATATTACACAGATTAGTTTTTGTCAAAGAAAGGGAAGCAAAAGGGAGTCCCCTCAGACACAGAGTGCCCATGGATTTGCTTCCAGAGCCACACAGAGTCCAGTCCAAACCATCAGCAGCCAGAGCTCCAGATCTAAACCGTTAATGTACTCAAGAATCCTTCAGCGTCCTTGGCACCTTCTCACATCCCAGTACTAATGCCTGGCACCCCTTCAACCAGTTCTTAACCCAGTCGCCAACAGTCCACTGCTCGGTGCAAATCCCTCGACTGCAATTATCGACAGCCTACAGCCTGTGTGGCTCCCTTTCCTCAAGTCACCAGCCCGCCACCTGTGTTTCTTCAACCGCAGAACCCCTCACTGGTCCACCACCCTGGTCACCATCCCATGGGTTGTCTCCTCTTCTTCTCCTTCTCAAATGAGGGTTGTTCTCCCTTTTTCTGGTTTCCTGCACCAGTTCTATGCTTCACCAGTGTCTGCCAATCATAGGCACACCCATTTTGGGCCCAGAATCCCCGGTCACAGTATTTTAAATAAAGCCTCCATTTACAGGCTGTTTAAAGCCTATGCGGAGCTGACAGCAGTTGGATTGGGGAGTTGGACCTCACAGAAATGTTGTGACCCTACTCCCTGCTCTCCATGGGTCTGCCACGGCACTGCCATTGCAACACCTCAGGCAGCGCTGCCATCTTCATCCAATGATCACTGGTTTGGGGGGTGGGTGTCAGAGATGGAGAGGGAGTACATTTAAATTCCTGGAAGTCACCACCTTGGAGGAATTTTCCAAGACCCAACACACTATTGTCGTCGTGAAGAAAACACCTCAGCGCCTCTACTTCCTCAGGAGTTTGCGGAGGTTCAGTATGACATTGAAAATCTTGGAAAACTTCTACAGATGTGTAGTGGAAAGTGTGCTGACTGGCTGCATCCTGGTCTGGTATGGGGACACCAATACCTCTGAGCGTAAAGCCATGCAACAGAGAGTGGACACAGCCAGTATATCACAGACAAAACTCTCCCCACCATTAAGGAAATCTACATGGAAAACTCCCATGGGAGAGCAGCAGCAATCATCAAGGATCTATACCATCCACGTCATTCAGGTGATCTCACTGCTGCCATCAGCAAAGAGGTATAGGTGCCACAAGACCCATATCATCTGGTTCAGGAAAATTGCTACCCCTCCACCATGTGACTCCTAAACAAGAAACTGAATCAGTGACCAATTTAAGGGCTCTTACTTTTCCCACTATTTATTTCTGAACATTTTTTTTTCTGTATTGCACAATTTGTTTACATTTCAAGAACTGCATGCTTTCTTGAGTGCAGTTCTTTGCACTGCCGATGATAAGACATACTGCCTGGCCTGCAGGAAAAAGAATCTCAGGGTTGTACGTGATGTCATGCATGTACTCTGACAATAAATCATTCTGGGAAACTAGCTTTTCCAGTTTTACATTTTCATCAACAAAAGGTTAAAAATGACCATTTAAGTCCAAAAAAAAGTCAAGAAATTCACAGACAATTAATGCATGTTTCAGTTTTTTTTTGCTGAGAAACAAGACAGCCATTCAAAATGCATCAAGCTCCCAAACATGAATTGGTAGATGGATTAGATTATATTTACATAGTTCAGAAGAGCACTTCTTCTGGATCTGCAAATTAATATCAACATTTATAATTGTGTTCAAATATAAACACAATGCTGGAGAAACTCAGCAGTGTACTTTACTTGTGTATAAAAAGTGCTGTCATTTCTCCACTTCAGCCATCATTTATCATTGTGTGCTTCCTCCATTGTCCCCTCAATGGATGTATACCCCAGGAGGACACCAAAGTTGCATCAGAATTCTGAGAAGATAATTGGACCTTGATTTCCATAGAGTAATGATGATGATCACACCTAACTTGGGCAGGCTCCTCAACCAACCAGCAAAGAGCCTTGGAAAAAATGATGGCAGATACTCTGCCCAACAAATCAACTTACTCCTTGCAGCCCTGTCCCATTAGCAAAAGTTAAAATCAATTCTGCTCCACAAGATAGAGTAGTTGTGTAACATACAAATGTTTCTACTGCCTTGATTAAGGTAGCACTAACTTATGCAAAAACATCAGAAAACCTAATTAAAGTACAACACAAGTTGTCCGTGATCTGTTAGTGTATTAAAAGGAAATGATTGGTGAAAGTGTTAGTTACCACGAAATACAGCTGCCATCACTACTGATACATCCACGGTCTCATTCTATTAAACCACCTGCCAGTAGAGAACACTGTGTTTCATCCATCACAATATTTCATAATGCTAAAGACCTTTTATAGGTCACTCCTCAGCCTAGGGGATGAAACCCAGCTTGAGACATAATCTTTCATATTTCACATCATCCTTGTAACTATTTTTACAACCCTCTTGGTGCTTCCTATCACATTTATGCTATGATCGGAAATTTACAATGCTGTTATTTTGTTTTCAAAATTTGGCTTGCTTTATATATATATATATTAACCTGCCTCATTTAGATTTATTTTCCAAGCAAGTTGTGACCTCATCTTTTGTACTACTCCATATTGAAGAAAAATATATCACAATTGCAAGTCCATTTTGCGAAGTACCAGAGGGTTGTTAACTAGGCCTGCAACATCACGGGCACTGGTCTTCACTCCATTGAGGATATCTGCAAGAGGGGGTGTCTTAAGAATGCAGCCTCTATTTTCAAGGACCCTGCACCACCCAGACCATTCTCTCTTCATTCTACTACCATCAGGAAAAAGGTACAGGAGCTTGAAGAGAAGCATTCAGTGGCACAAGGACAGCTTCTTCCCTACTACCAGCAGATTTCTGAATGAACAATGAACCAGACACTACCTTACTTTGTTTTTTTCTCTTCCTTTTTTTGCATTATTTTTATTTTATTTATTTTAAAATATAGTTTATAGAAATGTTTGGACTGTGACGCTGCTGCATAACAATGAATTTTGTCACATGTCCATGACAATAAATTCTGATTTGCATTATTTTACTTCCCCTAACTACAAATTTGGTAATTCTTTTCAATTCCAAAATCTGCATCATTGATACAAATTCTGAACTGCATTGACCAGGATGGAACTGCTTTCTCCACTTTCCATCTTCTCTTGTTTAGATTTGCTTCCTTTTACCTACATGTTTTATGCAATTTACCCAGCTGGCAATTCTCTTAACTAGTCCCCATTTCCAAACAATTTCACCTTGTTTATTAATCCATCATGTGCAACTTTCTCAAAAGCAGTTTGAAAGTCTAAATAAATGACCCTGCCCAATCTCAATTATTCTTCAAAAATTTGTAATTGTGTCAGCAAAATTTAATAATGAAATCCGTGGGTTGTTCAACATTTTAATTGTTCTGTTCCTATTTTGCCCTTGGAGAATTACATCACTTTTCCCTTCCATCTCTCTTAAGCTAGTTGGTCTTTAGCTTCATGGACACACACTACTTAATTATAGCTGTCTGACAGTCTCTATCTAGTACGACATCTTTTTCCAATAAAATATTAATTGCGTAACGGTACTTGAATCATATCTTCGGTTCTTTTAAAAGGGGAAGTCACAATTTATCAGAACAAGTATTTTAAGGTATTCCTTCTATTATTTTAAATATGGTTATATTATTTAACCATATAACCGCTTACAGCACAGAACAGGCCAGTTCGGCCCTACTAGTCCATGCCGTAACAAATCTCCACCCTCCTAGTCCCACTGACCAGCGCCCAGTCCATACCCCTCCAGTCCTCTCTTATCCATGTAACTATCTAGTCTTTCCTTAAATGTAACCAATGATCCCGCCTCGACCACGTCTGTCGGAAGCTCATTCCACATCCCCACCACCCTTTGCGTAAAATTTCCCCTCATGTTCCCCTTATAATTTTCCCCCTTTAATCTTAAACCATGCCCTCTAGTTTGAATCTCCCCCACTCTTAATTGAAAAAGCCTATCCACGTTTACTCTGTCTGTCCCTTTTAAAATCTTAAACAGCTCTATCAAGTCCCCTCTCAATCTTCTACACTCCAGAAAAAAAAGCCCCAGTCTGCATAACCTTTTCCTGTAACTCAGACTTTTCTAATATTATTTTCTGATATCACATTCCCATGATTTATTTACCCCAAAAACAGAGAAGCAGAGATTTCATTATTTCTGTCATTTCACCATCAAATCAATCCCAGAATAATAAAAGGGTTTTTTTTAATTAAATATTTTATATTTCTTGATGATATAATTTCAGTTTCTCTTTGCCATTTTGATTTACTGTTGATAGTTCCACGATTCATGCCAACCTCATTATGTGGACCATCATGCTTTCTTTTCCACACATTTAGAGTACATTTCTTGTCTGATCTTTATTTTCCTGATGCACTTATTATAACCATAGATCTTAACAGCACAGAAGCAGGTCCTTCTTGTCTGTGCTGAACTGTTATTCTGAAGTGAAACATGAAAGCCTGCAGACGCTGAGATTGTAATCAATGCTGGAGGGACTCAGACGGCCTGCAGTGTCCATAGGATATTGATATATTACTGACGTTTCAGGTTGGAGCCCTTCCTCAAGATATCATATAAAGGTATAAATGATCAGATACCTTGAGGAAGGGCTCAGGCCCTATGTCAATAATATACCTTTACCTCCAATGGATGCTGAGACTGGTCGAGTTCCTCAAGTATTTCAAACTATTATTCTGCACCCAGACCATATCCCTCCACATAAACCCCCACCCACGCACCTGTCCTCTAATTTTTGTCAAAATTGAGCCCACATTTAGCAGTTCGCTGGCAGCTCATTCCACACACCCACCGCTCCTTGCGTGAAGTAATTCCCCCTAATTTCCCTTTAAACTTTTCCCTTTTCACCCTTAACCCATGTCCTCTACTTTTCTAGCTCTCATAACCTTGCGCATTTACTCTATCTATACCCGTCATAATTTTCTAAGCCTCTATTAAATCTCCCTTTATTCTTCACTCTCCTATCCTCCTGCAATTATTTTTTTCCAAGTAGTGATCCAATTCCCTTGTGAGGGGCTGGACTGAATCAATCTCTGATATCATCAATTTATTGCACCTGTTTATCATCAGCTGTGTTTTTTTTTAAAATCTTGATATCTTTATTTTTATTGCCAATCTCGGTTAATATATGGACATTGATACTTGACTATTCTACTAGAACTGCTTTGCTATGCCTATATGCTTCATTATTTAAAGCATCCTCTGTGGAACCTCTCGATCTTTGTTCGCTTTAAGGTACAAATCTACCAGACTTTTCTGCTAAAGGAGAAATCTTCCAGGATGTTCAGCCTTTCACTGAAATGTGTACCTTTCACCTCTGGCAGTACACAAGTACACTTTTCTGAGTCCATTCCAAGGTCTTCATGTTATGTGGAGCGGTGAAGAGCATTTGATGTAATTCTCTACAAACGAGTACTCTGAGAGAGCAAGATAATGGGCGTCACGAGAACTGATGGCTCCCTTTGTAACTTAGTATCTGTTTGAAGGGCCAGGCTCAAGATTACTGATATGTTGTTACCAGAAGTTATGAAGACTGGAATAATAATAAATTACCATCAAAATGTATAAGTGGAGGGTTCAAGCATTCAACTGGTTATTTCCCAGTGGTGGTTTTGGTTGCGATGTATGGATAATTTTTTTGACGTTAACTTCAAGTAGCAAAAAAAATTTCTAAGCAGAACCTAACAGCAGTTACCAATAAAATCCAGCCCCACGCCTGATCAATATTTGATGGATCCAAGCATGTGATGTCTGTGAGACATTATTATACATTTGAATTTTGCAATCAGTCAAGATAACCTTACACAGAAATCAACGATTTATATTTGGCCTCTGCTTCTTCACATCTTGATAAATGAGCCACCACACATTTAAGATTTATTCTTTGCTAGGCTAGGTAGGATCTGACAGAACTGCAATTCCATCCATAACAGAGACAACCCTTTTCCCCCCTCAGTAAATCTTAATACTCGTCTAATGCACTGACATTTAGTCTTTATTACTGTTTTTCTCGGAAACCCACCACTTTATCAAACAATATAATGTTTATATTTGCTTCAATACCAGTCATATATAGTAATATAGATATATAGATATATATATATACACACACACACACAGAGTAATAAATAAATAAAAATATATAAATGTTTTTATTTATATATATATATATATATATATATATATATAAATGTATATATAAAATATAGTAATAGTTCTACAGCAGAGGTGTCAAACTCAAATTCACAGAGGGCCAAAATTAAAAACTTGGACTAAGTCATGGGCCAAACTAAATATTTATTGAAAAATTTCAACAACATCTGCATGTTTTCTCTTCTTTCAACATATGTAATGTTAAACTTTTTCTTATTAAAATAAATGTTTAATAATAGTTTTGCTTAAACTCTTTCCAGAAGAAGCATTAACAAATGAGAAATAAAATATTCAATAAATAATATTTTTCTATAGCCTTTAAGCTCCTTTTAAATGTACCTTTTTTCACAAGCCAACAAGTCAAAAAAATAACAACTTGCTTCAATGAAAATCCAATCTTTCAACTATGAACAGTCCAAAGTTGACAAAAGAAAATATTAATCCAAGGTTAGCTTGCTACACTGTGATTTACTCTGATGCACCTGGGTCTAAACCAGATACTTGGCATCTCTTCTTAGATGCAAGTTCATCAAATTCTGGGGTCAGAGTTTGCCTCCCACCTGTCTTGAAAGGTCCTGTTTCCTGTCTTTCGTTTGGCCATTTTTCGTAAGGGGTTTATTACATGTGAGTTCGGCGACAGGTCGCAGGTGCTAATGAAAGTAAAGAGAGGAGGTGGGGGGGATTAGTGGGCTGACGGGCCGGCGCCAACGCATTTGCAAAGCATTCTGGGATTTGTAGTATTAGCTGTGCATGCGCTATACTGGCGCGGTGGCCAGCGGGCCAGCTCTAATACATATTTGATATGATCTTGCAGGTCAAATATAATTATATCACGGGCCAAATTTGGCCCACGGGGCTGAGTTTGACATCTGTGTTCTACAGGCTCAGTTGTTTTGCACAATTAACATTTATTTCACACAAATGTGGTTACTGGGACTGGAGGGGGCGGAGAGCATTGGCAAAAGTTAGCACATACAGATGGGATAGATAAGAGGAAAATAAATTTGAATGCTCCCAATGTTTTGAATAGTGATATCTGGGAAAAGAGCCAAAAAAAAATCACTAGCAAATCTTGCATCTAATAGGGGGATGGTGCAGGAGATATTTATGGTGCTGGTGGTGAGTAGTAGACGGTGGGAACAGGGTGGAGAACAAGCTGAAGAATGAGGATGAAATTAATTAATGACTTCAGTAGCAGAAATCACAGTGCAGTTCAAAAGAGCATGATCACATAGTTCCAGAGAGCTCCAAAAGGGAATAATATCATCCAATGTACGACATACTATAATGTCTGCTTAGATTTCCACAGTGATGTGTGATGACCCCCCACCCACAAAAAAAAATTATCCTGTGTCCCCAAAACCAAATCACTAAAACACACTAGAAAGCAGCCATCACGCTGCTCACCTGCAACACTGCCATTTCTCGGTCTGAGGGGGGAAAAAAAATGATCCTGTGTCCCCAAAACCAAATCACTAAAACACACTAGAAAGCAGCCATCACGTTGCTCACCTGCAACACTGCCATTTCTCGGTCTGAGGGGGGGGGGGAAAAAAAACCCAATATTTTGCTATTTCCATCACCAACACAAATTTTATTGACACCTTCACAGATCCTTTGAAATACAAACAAACTAACTACATTAATGGCATCAACATCCCTCAGGTTAGTCCAATGTAATTTGACTTGTAAAAATCCAAGTGAATTTTTAATTTTTTCATTAATTACTCTTCCTTTAATTCCTAAAAATCTACTCCCTAATGAGGTTAAATTATTTAGAGGCACATGACAAGATAAGCCAAAGCCAGCATGGTTTCCTCAAGGGAAAATCTTGCCTGACAAATCTATTGGAATTTTTTGAAGCAGTCTAGATAAAGGAGAGGCAGTGGTTGCTGGGTATTTAGATTTTCAGGAGGCCTTTGACAAGGTCTCACACCTGAGGCTACTTCACAAGAGCCAATGGTATAACGGGACACATACTAGCATGGGTAACCATTGGTTGATTGGCAGAAGCAGAATGTCAGAACACAGAGATCATATTCTGAATACTAGTGGAGATAGGGTCACTTCTTTTTATGTAATATATCAATGATTTAGATTATGGAATGGCTTTGTGGCCCAGTTTGCAGGTGATACAAAGTGGAGGAGCAGGTAGCATTGAGAAAAGAGGGGGGTTGCAGAAGGACTTAGATTAGGAGAAGGGCAAATGAAAGACAATATCGGAAAGAGTACGTACATGCAATTCAGTAAAAGAAATAAATGTGCAGAGTATTTTTTTTAAATGGGAGAAAATTGTAAATGCCTGGGATGCAAAGGAGCCCTTGTGCAGGATACTCTGAAGGTAAAGTTGCAGGTTGAGTTTGTGGTAAAGAAGGCAAATGCAATGCTGGCATTCATTTCAAGTGGAACAGAATACAAGAGCAGGGATGTGATGTTGAGGCTTCATAAGGCACTGGTGAGCCCCCACCTGGAGTATTATGAGCAGTTTTGGGCTCCCCATTTAAGAGAGGATGTGCTGAAATTGGAGAGGGTTCAGAGGAGGTTCACAAGGATGATTCTGGGAATGAAAGGGTTATCACTTGAGGAATGTTTGACTGCTCTTGGGCCTGTACCCGTTGGAATTTAAAAGAATGAGGGAATATCTCATCGAAACATTTCAAATGGTGAAAGTTATGGACCAAGTAGATGTAGAAAGGTTGTTTCCCATCATGAGAGAATCTAGGACAAGAGATCACACTTCAGGATTGAACAGTGTCTGCTTAGAACAGAGATGCGGATGAATTTCTTTGGCCAGAGGGTAGTGAATCTGTGGAACTTGTTGCCACAGGTGATGGTGGAAGCCAATTCATTGGGTGTATTTAAGACAAAGATTCATAGTTTCTTGATTAGCCATGGTCATGGTCTACTCTAAATGGTGATTGCTGGACTATTCCTTATATTTGCAATGCTAAAATCATCTGGCATCATCCTTTCATCTGGACAATTATGACAAGTGCCTTTGTAATTTCCATTTCACTTCTCTAAGGAACCAAGGACACACAACATCTGACCCTGATGACATACATACTTTAGGCATAAATAACATTCAAGGGCTTCCTCTCAATCAAATTTAGTCAATCAAGAAACTCGACTACCTTCCCTCCCACCTCCCCACCCACACTTCAGACAGCACATCTTTCCCAGCTAAAGATAATAAGTATTCATTTAATCCCTTAGTCATACTCTCTGCTGCAATGAATTTGCACTTCATGCCCAATCAATTCCACCTTTCCACTTACCACCAGTTTACAATTTATATCTATAGAAAATTTCTTGGTCCCTTTTTTTCAGCTTCCCCCCTGAATACCCGATTCAGGGTTGACGACTTCAGTCAAAACTGCCAAACATGTTCAGATGCAGCAACTTCAATATTTCTGTGTGTAATTGTGCCGATGTTACATTCTCAGGAGAATAACAACAAACAATGGCATTTCCACAATTTTTAGAATTGCTGGATCATGATGAACAAATTTTAGGTTGTTCAGGCCAATGGGGAAAACATGGAAATGATTAGTATTGTTTATAAATTCAACTTTTTTTTTTATTTTTGGATTACAAATCAATTGGACATCTTTTAAAAAAAAATTAAATTCTTTTAAAAAATGACAACTACAATGACAAATTTCAAGAGCTACAAAATATTTGGAATTAACGAATTACTTTCATTTCTAATATATGTTAGCATAGAAGTCATTTTGGCACATATTCAACAGATCTCAGCAATGGTAAGTGGTCCAAATAGACCAGAACCAATAAATTAAACATTCTCCCATGATTGAAATATCACTTTCATAAAATCACTATAACATATAAACTTTTCACATTTTTTCTGCTATTGCCTGCTATATACAACTTGTATTTTAACACAGTAATGAATTTATTACAGGTTTTTACTGTCTAACGCAATTTTATGCTATATCACTTCCAACTGTTCATGACCCTGCACAATCTGAGCAAATTACGTTTTAATTACAGTAATTAAGTCAATAGGTAACATTAAGTGCATCTCTTAATAGATTTTTACCTTAAAATTAGAAATTCTTTTCTTTGATAAACTATCAGTTAAAATTTGAAATTTGCAGGTAAACACCTAAATTGACTGTGGAAATTTTGCAAATCATGTAAATAATTAAATATCAGTTCTCTTTGGAAAAAGCCCCTGTATGTGGAAATTTTAAAACTTGTCCTCAATGGAAAGAAAAAGAATTAAGTGACTGCGGACTTTCTTGCCGAGGGAAATGGGTCATTAATAATTTAATAAAAATACCAAAATAGGCCAAAAACATCCATTTTAAATTATTAATAAACCTAATTTATTTAGGGTTATAAAACAAGGGTCTTCTAAAAAGTTTAACAGAAAGGAATAGTAACAACTATACTTCTAACTTATCACAAAACCTTCATTTATACAAATCTAATTTGAGGTACTAAATGCACCAATTCCAACCAAATCAGCAATTTGAAAGAATGAACACAAAATATAGCATTTGGTTGACAGTTTCATTGTTTTTTTTTTTGAAAGAGTCAACACCAACAAGATCTAGTTTACATTTGAGAACCAATTTACAATGTTCCATAAAGATACCACACCATTTTACAGCAACCATTTTTTATCATGTTTGTGCAACTCCACTTATTGTAATTGAATATTTACTTTACATGGCTAAAACATATTCAAATTTTAAAAAAATTCAATCACGCCTTACTTTAAATACAGAAAATGGACTTTCTGAACAGTTTAATAATTATTGAAACATTAACATCTGTGCTCTGTTTTCATTCTGTACACAGCATTACAAAGCAGTACTGCTATCTGGTGAGAGGTCACGCTTCTGAAAGAGTAACTCTATTTCTCGCTCCACAGACACTCCCTGAATCTGCAGGGTGTTTAGAGGATTTTCTCTTTTATGTCAAATTTCTAGCATTCGCAGTTTCCCCCCAATTATATAGGATTCACTAGCTATAAAAAAAATGGCAAAATATTCTATCCCTCTGTCCATGGCATGTCGTGTTTCAAAATTGATTGATATACCCAATCTTATTTTTGTATCAATTCCAACTATTTTCAACATGATACGAGTGCCCAAATAATCTGATTGCTATTGTTTAAATCTGTCCTGTAAACATATTGACAGAACAGTTTTAAGTTGTACAAAGTTAATGTTTTCATATATGCATACATAGTCACCATTAAAATTATCCAATCACCTATTGATTTAAACCACAGTTTAAAAACTTATTTTCACACAAGAAAATGTTATTTAAATTTACATTGAATGGATGAAAATACAAATTTTATAATAAGTGCTCCAAATGATAATGAGCTATACTTTAGCTAAACGTCAACCAGTGGCAAGATTCAAGGCATTTAGACAACTTTTTTTTTAAAGAAAAAAACATTTAAATAAATCTGGAAGCCAAGCATGTCAGTGTGTAAGCTTTGTATTTCAAATCCAAAACCTACCCCAAATCTATGATCTCCAGTTTTTGCAAAATGATTGCAAGATTTAATTACTGAGAGTAAAATTTAAGTTGAAATCCTTGGCAACTGCACATTCCTCAAGCATGTAATAACTATATATGCAATAAATGTGTAATAAATAGATATCACTTTTATTAATAGAACTGTTAATCCTTGGATACTCGTATTTTCTTTTCAATGCTTGAACTGAAGCAGAGCAAACTTGTTTTTACATAGACAGTTGAAAGAACATGTCAATCATTTCCTAATAATAACAGCAATAACAGTTATCTGTTAGCTTAAACTATTCAATGTTTATATCTATGACGGTGAGTGCCATAAGTAGTCTAGCTACTTTTCTGCTGTGAAAGCATCTTCACCATCCTTCACAATGAATTGACACAGATTGTTGATTGGAGTGGTAATTAGAAGAACTTGTAAACCTTTGATATATTACATTTAGCAACGAAGATGTTTTTTGCTTGACATCTCATTCCAAATCCTCTGCATTTCTTCAGGAGATATCTGGTGTACAGTGATTACCCTACGATACCTGCAAAGACTGTAAGAAACCTTCCAGTGATTGAAACCACTATTCTGAAAGGGATGAATCCCAAGCTTTCTCAGGCACAGGCCAACATAGACATCCTCAAGATGTAACATCCTGGTATGAAGAGATGTCTTGTAAATGGCTTCAGCCACATCAGTTGAAAATACATAACCGGTGCCTGAACAGAATGGTGGGTAATTGTTATCTGGGTACAAATCTCTGGACATGTACCATTTGCTACGAACATCTCGTATAGGTCCTCCGTTGATGACATAACCAGTGAAATATCTCCTCCGGGGCTTTGTGTTGGGCTTGAGTAGTTTATAGATCAAATTGTCCATATTAACAAAGATGTCACTGTCAGTCTTCATTACATACTTAGCATTTGAACAGAAGTTAGCTACCCACTTCACACCCATTAAAGTTTTCAGTGTTAGGTTGTGATAGGAATCCAGAAAGTCCTCCACAATGATGTCATGAAAAATTTGGCTTTCCTGCTCAACCATCTCATTCAAAACATGGTCTGCATTTTTTCCAAGCAGAAATAAAGTAACCAACTCTATGCCCTTGAAGTTGTTTTCATCTCCCCAAGTCTCCCTTATTGCCTGGCGTGCATCAAATTCTTTGTGCATTGTGCTAACAAGAATGACTAAAAAAGGGTTGATTTGCTCACATTTGTTTGGCTCATTAATAAGGTAATTAAAGTTATGTGGGTTCAGTGACCTAGTTCGAATATTTGCAAAGCTGAAATTCTTTTTCTCGACAATCATGCGTGAAAATGAACTGTGCCCTACAAAAGAGGATGAGGGACGTGTTGCACTCAAGTACCAGAGTGCACTTGCCCAACAAACAACTGTTAAAATATACAAGCATGAGACTTTTGAAGGCATTTTAACATTCCCCTTGCATTACGTCACATAAGATAATATGTGACAAAAATTAATGAGTCAAATTTGGTTGCTTTATGAAATTATGAACAAGGTAAAAAAAATCAATAATTCTGTTCAAGCAGGAATCCTTGCTCATTCATTGCATGGCCCTCTGTACATGGCTTATCAGTATATTTTCACAGAACGCTGTAGGGGGAAAAATAATAAAAAAAGTCCATCAACATATCAAACTTTACAACTGGTTTTGATTCATCATTAAAATTGCCATACCCAGCTAAAAACCACATGCACGACTATTTACAGCAATTGTCGTAGTTGCTGCGAGGTCATTTAAGCCATGTGTGAAAGTGAACAAATGAGGAATCCAACAAATTAGAAAACCTGCAGATGCTGGTGGTCGAGTGCAAGACACAAATGTGCCGGAGAAATTCTGTGGGTCACGCAGCGTCCATAGGAAGTAAAAGGCAGTCAACATTTTAGGCCAGAGCCCTCTTCAAGAGGGCCAAAAATCAGGCAGACACCTGAATGGAGGAGGTGGGGGGAAAGGAAGGAGACACAAGATAATGGTAAGAGGTAATAGGTGGATACAGATGAGCAGGTAGAAGGGAAAGAAGCTGAGAAGGATAGGTGGGAAGGGTCAAAGGCTAGGTTCGTTCTCTGATAGGAGAAGGGAGAGGGTGGGAAGGAGTGGGGAAGTAAAGGAATGGGGACAAAGGAATGAGAGAAAGAGAAAATTTTTACAAAAATTAGAGGAGTTCACATTGATGCAGTCAGGCTAGAAAATTCTAAGATATAACATGAGGTGTTGTTCATCAAATTTGTGCATGGCCTCAGCTTGCAGTGTGTGAGGCCATGGGCAGACAAATCAACGTGGGAATGGAGTGTGGAATTGAAGTGGTTGGCCACTGGGAGGTCCTTGTCATTGAAGCAGACATGAGCACTTGAAGTAATCTCCCACTCTGGGTCTAGTGTTCCCAATGCAGAAAAGGTCACATAAGGGAGCAACCTATAGATTCATAGGTAGTGTTGCTTGACCTGGAAGGACTGTTTGGGACCCTGATAGTGCTGAGAGAGGAGGTGCAAGTGTAGCACTTCTTGCAGTCACAGAGGAAAGTACCAAGGGGGCTATTGGTGGGAAGGGATGAGTGGACAATAGAGTTGAAGAGGGAATAATCCCTACTGAAAGCAGAGAGGGAAGGGAAAGATGTGACTGATGGTGAGATTTTATTGTAAGTGGTGGACATTAAGGAAAATTATATGATGGATATGGTAGGGTGGGGAGATAAGAGGGGGATAAAGGGAACCTCATCCTTGTTGCATTTTGAGGAACATAGATGGGGCAGATATACAGGAAAAAGAGGAGAGGTGAGTAAAGGCAATAGTGGGGAAGTCACTCTTTTTGAAGGAGGAGGACATCGCAGATGCCCTGGCACTCAAGTACCATAGTCCACCTGTCCAGCAAACAACGATTAAAATACATAACCAAGAGTCTTTTTACAATGTCACACCAACAGGTTTCCCAGTTGTTTTGTCAAAATCCATTTGAAATGAATCCACAGAACCAGAGGAAAGGAAGTAATGTCTCCATCTACTATAGTGATCTATCATCTAGAAATCTACATTTAATCAAATGTTAGGATTTAATGTTGTCCCATAAATTATCATTGATAATCAAAAATGCAGGCATTACAAATCTTAAAGGAAAAAACCAAAAAAGTACTGTGGGTCAAGCAGCATCTGCTAACAGTTCTTGAATCTGAAACATTTTTAACAGTTTCACTTTCCACAGATACTGCCGTACTGCTGAGTGTTTCCAGCATCTTCTGTTTTAATAGAAAATGTTCAATTTTTCCCTATTCTATTGAACAGCCAGTGGGTCAAAGAGGATATTTCTAGATTTAACTGGATAAGCCAATGTTTTCTCTTTGGTCTTTTTCAGGCTTTGAGCAACAAATATACTGTTGCAAATATACAAGGTTGCAGTGGGCAGTTCCCTGTCATTTCTGTGTATTTTTACTAACCCACCAGGAAGTAGCTTTTCTCTTTTAGAAAATGCTGCTTCTGCAATCCTTACAATTCATTTGAATCACTTTTAATGGCCAAGGTACAAATTAATGTGCCTACTGAGCAAGCAGGAAATATAATCTTTAGTCTTTAAAAACACTGTTCTAGAATCATAGTCCATGGGATAGTAAAACTCATCCACTTAGGAATTCTATTCTCCAATTAGTTTCATAGTGGAGCTATTCCTTGCCTTCGATGTTAGGATCAGCCTGAACTTGGAAGTAGAAGATTAGCGATAGTCTTAATGAACAATGGGGCAGAGACAAGTGGCTGAGTTTCTTACCCTTGTTTTGCTCTTTCGTATTCTTGGTTCCACAGGCAAAACCAACAGGAACAGCTGTTTAAAATTATCCAAATTTTTATTTTCATGGAAATTTAAAGAAATGGTGAGAGTCAAAATGTATGCTACCATACTTTATACTACCTCTAAATTCTCTCAAGATGTACAGAGATGAACTCATAATAAATTGGCAAAATATTCAGATCCAGATCCAAATAATATTTTATCCATGCAAGTTGTTTCTAGTATTATCGTAATATCTGAACATCTTACTGATGGATTCTAATCAATGCAGTATCTTAGATAGGAAGTTAATGTTGGAATAATGCTAAGAGCAGTCAATTTATAAATAGCAATGAGATAACTGACAATAAGTAACTATTGTTTCTTGCAGTACTGGTTGACAATAAATTATTCACAGGACAGGAGAGGAACTCCCCTGTCCTTTATCAAGTAGCATTATTTGGAGCTTCCAAACAGCTACATGGATCTTCTGCTTCATGTCTCGTCTCCAAAGGTGCAGCAGTTTCAAGGTGCTCCATTGAAATAACTTTAGGATAGTCATCGTCTAGTTCAGCTAATGGATATTCATTTATTGTCAATACATACATATTATTTCATGGCTACTTATAAGTACTCAACTCACCTACTTTCCCAGTGTGACACTGGTCAACCATTCAAGTTGGTTGATGCAATGACGGCATTTATATGCTTTCAGAGATTTAAAAAATCAGTATCAACTGGATAGAACTATTCTGCTTTACATTCAATGAAGTTATTGCAGTTTTTCTTCTCATTATTTGAAATAAAGTCATCCATGAAAATGAATCAATTATTCAGAAAACTATCTTCTTCCATTCTTAAACAGCTATTTTGGATCAGTGTCAATTTGACAGCCGGCAAGCTTCCACTGCAGCAGAAATTGCACCTTTTTAAGTGTGAACTATGATACTTTTAACAGTGACACTTTAATATTTTAATAAACAGTTACAATTATATCATTTTGCCACCATTTATTTAATTGAATTGTTTCTGAATTCACACCTTTCAATCCATCCATGCTTCCACTGCTCTAAACCTCCCAGCTGCTGCAGCTTTCAAATCTAAGAGATATCTGTGCTCCTCCCATTGTGGCCAATTTCTTTTCTCTGCCTAGAAACCCCTCCACCATTGGTGGCTGCTTTAAAATCTTTCCTCCGCAAATATCTCTATCTCTCTTTCCTTGTTCAAAATCTTTTTTTTTAAACCCACATTCTTCAGCCTACTTATTTAACTTGATTATCTACATACATGGCTGGATGTGTAATTGTATTCCATATCACATCTGTGAAGAAGATGGGGAGGTTTACTACGTAATGAATGCAATACAAATACAACTTTTGATAATCAGTTCAGTAAAGTGATTTTGAGGTTTATAATTTCAATGATCAATAATAAAATACCTCTAAGTGAATGGGGACTTTTGTTGCACTAAATAACTAAAGGAGCCCAGCCTTACTACATTCAAACATTTTTCTTGCTTATTTTCTCAGCACTATTACTCTATTAAAAATTGTTTTTGATACATTTTCTAAATAATGATTGGCATAAATTATTGAGACCTGGGTATCAGCAGTGTTTTAACCCTGTAAGTTATTCTTACAGTTACGGAATAGCAACTAGGTTAAGGAATCTTGGCAATTTTCAATCATGAGTTGATCAATTTTCCCTCACTCAGCGCCACTCCTCGACCTTCTCCCCATTACCTTTGATGCCCTGGCTAATCAAAAACCTATCAATCTCTCCATTAATTACACCCAATGACTTGGCCTCCACAATCATCTATGAGTAAATAAATCTTTCTGCATCTCGGTTCTAAGTAGACACCCTTCAATTCTGAAGTTGTCCCCTCTTGTCTCTCCCATATGGGAAACAATCTTTCTTCATCTACTCTGTCCATGGCTTTCAACATCCAGAATGTTTCAATGAGATTCCTCCCCCACCCCCCTCATTCTCCTAGATTCCAATGAGTACAGACCAAGAGCCATCAAATGTTCCTCATAAGATAACACTTTCATTCATGGAATCATCCTTGAGAACCTCCTCTGAACCCACTCTAGTGTTAGCACATTCTTTCTTAAATGAGAAGTCAAAAACTGCTCATAATACTCTAAGTGAGGTCTCACCAGTGCCTCAACATCACATCCCTGCTCTATTCCTCTTGAAATTGCATTGCCTTCGCCTTCTTCACCACCAACTCAACCTCCAAGTTCACATTCAGGCTCTCTTGCTTGAGAACTTCCCAGATCCCTTTGCATCTAGGAATTTTAAATTTTCTCCCCATTTACAAAAAAAATCTGACCATTTATTTCTTTTACCAAAGTCCATGACCATACACTTTCCAACATTATATTTCATTAGCACTTCTCTGTCCATTCTCCTAATCTGTTTAAGTCCTGCTGCAGCCTCCCTATTTCCTCAACACTATCTGCTCCTGCACCTACCTGTATCATCCGCAAACTTGCCCACAAAGTCATCCATTCCATAATCTAAATCAATGACATACCAAGTAAAAAGAAGCGGCCCCAACAACAACCCCTGTAGAACACCATTAGCAACTGGCAGTATGATCCCTGTAACCTGACTCTACTTCCTGCCAATCAGCTAATGCTCTACTGATACTGCTGGCCTCCTATTATATAATGGGCTCCTACCTTGTTAAGTAGCCTCATGTGTGGCATCTTGTCAAAGGCCTTCTGGAAATCCAAATACACAACACCCACTGCATCTCCCATGTCCAGCCTGCATGTCACTTCTTCAAAGAATTCCAATAAGTCTCGGGAAACCACAGTGGCTTTGGCCTATCTATCATGTCCCTCTTAGCACTCCATAACCCCATCCTTGACAATCGACTCCAGCAGCTTCACAACTTTGACGTCAGGCTAAACAGTCTATAATTTCCTTTCTGCTGCCTCCCTCCTTTCTTGAATAGTGGAGTGACATTTGCAATTTTCCAGTCCTCTGGGACCATGCCAGAATCTATTGATCCCTGAAAGATCATTTCCTCCACAATCTCTACCACTATTTCTTTCAGAAACCGAGGGTGCAATCCATCTGGTCTGGGAGATTTATCCATCCTGAGACCATTCAGCTTTCCGAGCACCTTCTTCCCTGAAATAGTAACTGCCCTCGCTCCCCTTTCCTGGACATCCAACACACTACTAATTTCTTCCACAGTGAAGACTGATGCAAAATACTTATTTAGTTCCTCTGCCATTTCCTTTTCTCTCATTATTTTTATCTTTATATTCATTTCTTGCCATCTAGCTCCTCTTCAACCTGCATTACACTGGTCATGCCCCAGCATGTTTGGCAAGTGTTTGTTTCTGCTGAACCATCTCTCTGGTGTGTGTAAAAAAAAAATTCTAGACAAATGAAGTTTATTTTTTCAGTGTTTTGTCAAATTTAATTTTTTTGAAGACCTTTATCTGCCTTAAGTTGCTATTCTGCCTTATGATCTATTTGCGGAGCAGATTGATACAACTACAGTATTGTATCATCTATTTCCAGGCTTAGGCACTGCATGTCACATCCCACATTTAGATTGGTTGTCTGCTCTGAGAACAGGTTCCAGCTCCCCTGCAATCTGTGCTGGGCTGTCTTGTCCAATAACCAGAATGTGCAGTGTTAATACCACATGAACATAAGAAATAGGTGCAGGCCATTGACCTGTAGAGCCTCCACTGGCATTCAATGTGATCATGGCTGATCTGATGATAGGCTCATCTCCACTCTACCTGCCTTTTCCTCATATCCCTTAATTCCTTGACTATGTGGAAATCTACCAAACCTTGTCTTAAATATATTTACTGAAGTCACCTCCTCTACTTCAATGGGCAGTGAATTCGATAGATTCACCACCCTCTGGGAAAAGCAGTTCCTCCTCATGTCTATCCTAAATTTACTACCCAGAATCTTGAGGCTATGTCCCCTAGTTCTGGTCTCCCCTACCAATGGAAACAACTTACCTACCTCAATCTTATCTATGCCCTTCCATAATTTTGTATTTTTCTATAAGTTCCCCTCCCATTCTCCTAAATTCCAGCAAGAACAATCTCAGACCACTTAATCTCTTCTCAAAGGCCAACCTTGGAATCAACCTGGTGAACCTCCTATACACCACCTCCAAGACCAGTTCATCCATCCTCATGTAAAGAGACCAGAACTGCACACAGTACTCCAGATGCAGTCTCAGCAGTACTTTGTATAGTTGCAGCATAACCTCCCTGCTCTTAAATTTAATCCCTATAGCAAAGAAAACTAATATTTCATGTGCCTTTTGATAAACATCCATTTGATAGCCTGCTGCACCTGCAAACCAACCTCTTGTGATTTATGCACAAGTACTCCCAAGTCCTGCATGTCAGCATGCTGCAATCGCTTGCCATTTAAATAATATTCTGATATTCCTTTCTTCCTTCCAAAGTGGATAACTTCACATTTGCCAAACATTGTACTCCATCTGCCAGACCCTATCTATATCTCTCTGCACACTCTCCATATCCTCTGTACATTTTGCTTTTCCCACTCAATTTAGTGTTGTCAGCAAACTTCCCTCGTCAATGTATACTGTGAACAGTTGTGGTGGATAACTGTAAACCTAACGAATAGAAAACATCAGCTTTCCACTGTTGATCTCAAGTTCCAAGTCACAGCGTTTCAGTTTATCCATTTCTTCTGGGCTTCATGATTATAATAATAAGAAATTATGTCATTAGTTTATCTAGTTTGAATCTCATTTGAACACTTATTCCTGTCAGCTTTAACTTTAAATTTAAAGTATGTTTTTCATCAAGCCTGTGGAGTATACTCTTCAAGGAATATGGGGCCTGCTGGCAGAGCAGGTAACTGGATCAGAATGTGGGAATTGTGAATGCAGAGCCTAAACCTGAAAATTAAAAAAAATCTATCTAAATCAATTAAAAATCACATAAAAACAACAGCCGAGACGGAATATCAAAGCGGATATAAAGCAAAGAATTATAAATATCTGACATTAGTTAAAACTTGAAGAAAGAAACTCCATATGTGTCAAAGTAAATATCCCACCACAGAAATTGTTAGACAGTAATTAAGGCTTCCTCTTCACTCGAGATGAATTAGGCAGGTGCTAACCTTCTCTGCTTAGGTTACTGGTTAAGTACATCAAATTCATGCCAGTCTTGCTGCGTCTGTTGGTGGAATTGGTGGAGGAGCTGGGTGAGAGCTAAGATTTAAGATTGCAGACATGAAACTCGATTTGACAACCAACTCGCTGTTGTGCCAACGCTCAGCTAAATTATGCAGAATTATCCCCGAACTATACTGATGACACCACACAGTCACAGCAGAATCGTGTACTTTGCTTCCAATGGCTGGAGTGTCCAACCAGGAGTCACACCCTCGGGATATGGGGCAGCTGATTTTGAACCAAGATTGGGAGAAATTTCTTCACCGAGAGGGTAGTGAATCTATACAATTCTCTTTGTCAAAAAAGCAAGAGATGTCACATTTATTCAAGGAGGAGGTAAATATGTTTTGTAATGTCAAAGGAATTAATTGATACAAGGAGAAGGCAGGAACAAATTTCTGAAGTGGATGATGAAATGTGACCATGTTGAATGGTGGAGTAGGTCTGAATGGCTGTTTTGTATTCATTTCAAATTACAATGCTTCATTGCAAATAAAAGTTTTCAAAAGTTGGATCTGGCTCTTTTGCTCATGTTTTAAATCTGTCTTCTGGCTCATGATCCCACTGCTAATAGAAATGGATTCTCCTTATTTACTCCAATCCAAGCCCTTTTGAATACAATCTAACTTCCCTTCAACTCTTCTTTGCTCGAAGGAGACAAATCCAGTTATTCTATTCTTTGCATGTAACTGCAGGCTTCAAGCAGTCTACTATCTAGGTGAGAGAATGGCACAGCGGGTAAAGTTGCTTCATCACAGTTTCTGTAGGTTTTCCCTGTAAATGCGTGGGTTTCTTTCCACATCCAAACCAATATGCCTGCAGATTATTAATTCTGCAAATCATCTCTAGTGAAGGAGAGCAGGTGGAGAATCAGCTGGTAGTAATGGATAGGGAAGACAGAATAATTTACATGGAAAGTAGTAGAGAAATAAGATTGATGGGAATGCTCTGAAGTTGACATTGACTTGATGGGCAGAATGGCCTCCTCTTATGTCATAAGAACATATTTTGGTAATTATCGTCTGCATTTCTCTATCCCTGATATTTTCACTCAGGTATGGAGTCCACTCAAGGCTCCAGTTGGGAATTTGTTGTGCATTATGAAGTTAACTTCCTTTCTTTTCACCATCCTTTTAAACTTGTTCACATCACTAATTCTGATTTCAGAGACAGGTATTCCATCTTGAACCATGTATAATACTTGGTTCAGTAGAATCCCCATCATCTGGCACTCAATCAATTGGAAACTAAAATAACCGGCAAAAAAGAAAAAGAGGAAATAACAAAAAAAAAAATAAAGTTTTAAATAAAAATTTAAAATTAATAAAGTAAATGTTCTCCAAAGCCCCCTACAACCCCTTGGGAGCAAACATACAGCCAGTGGAGCGCCCTGGTTGTGCTCCACCCACAGCAGCTGATTGAACAAAGTGTCTCCCTAACCCTACCTAGTAAGAGTCTGCATTGCTATATTATTAAGTATATTAGAAAGACTTTATTTGTTCATTTGGGAGAGGGAGTTAATTATAATAGTGGCAAGATTAGTGTAGCAGTGAACACAATGCTGTGAGAGCGCCAGGAGTTTGAATTTAAAGGAAGGTGCACCAAGGGCCTGACCAGGTCACTTGCGTAGAGGTGAGTCAAGTTGCTCTGAGAGCCTGATCGCGACAGTAGCATGGAGGTAAGCCGGGATGCGCCGAGGGTCTGACTGACACCCCAGAATAAAGAGCCGGTTGATGCTGCTCGCTGCTGGGGCAACTCTCCCACAGTGTCTCCCTATCCTTGCCTGGTCTACCTGGTAAGAGTCTATATCTTTATTAATATTAGGTATGTTAGCAAGGCTTTATCTGTAAACTATTGAGCGGGGAGAGGTGGGGGAGGGTGGTGTTAATTATGACAGTGGCATGGTTAGCGCAGAGGATAGCACCTTTACTGCACCAGTGACCGGGGTTCAAATTTAAATTTTGTAAATTATGGGAATTGCTTGATTAAAATGATTTTTATATAATTAAAGACCACAAAACTGATTTTTTTTTTCAAATAACTTTATATTTTGAACTGTCTTTTATCTTTTAAACATTCTTAATGCAGATGTATTAGTTAGGCATTGTAAGATTCTGTTTCCATCAAGCAGAAAATTCACATGCAGTCCGTGCTAATGAATTTTACTGTACATTACTGTTTAATCAGATCAAGTTCATATTAAGTAGAAATAATTTTCTTTTTAATTGTATTATTTATTATTTTAACTGGATTAAGAAACATTTTCGAATAAATTGTACATTCTACAACAGAGATGAGGAGCAATTTCTTTAGCCAGAGGGGAGTGGATTTGTGGAATTCATAGCCACACGCAGCTGTGGAGGCCAGATCTTTGGGGGAATTTAAAGAGGAAATTGATAGGTATCTAATTAGTCAGGGTATCAAGGGATATGGGGACAAGGCTGGAACTTGGAACTAGATGAGAGAACAGTTTAGCTCAGGGAGGTTTCACAGAGTAGACTCAATGGATCACAAAGCCTGCTTCTGTTCCTTTTTCTTGTGATCTTTTGAAATCTAGATGATGATTTAACAATATTAAATTTAAATTTTATATTAGGCAATGTTATATAATTTTCTTCTTCAAGGTTTAGGGGTATAGATGAAGATCCTATGGGGTGAATTTTACGAGTTTGTAGAATATTGGATATTGCCAAAGAGTAGTGTTCAGTATTCATTATACCCTAAGCTATTCCAGGAGTAACTCTGTCTATCACTGATCTCCAGGAACCACAGTCATCTTCCTTTGTTTTGATCCAACCAGTGAGAGAATCTCCCCCCTTTTGGTTTCGGTAAATTGTATTACTGATACTCCTGTCAAACACTGCCTTGTTGTCAATAATATTTAACTGGACTTTACCTCAAATTTCACCTCTTTATCCCAGACTTAGACAAGTCCAGAGCTAGGTTATAATGATAGAAACAATGTATTAGTGGGCAGATTGGAAAGGGTTCGAGAGATAAATGCTAAAGCACAAGCAAATGGGCCCAACAGATAGACAACTTGGCCAGTACTGACAAGTTGGGCCAATGGTTCAGTTTATCTGCTATAAAAATGTTTCTATTTGATAGCGCTGTTAATTTAAACATACAGATGGTAACGGGCCCTTCCGGTCCACGAGCCACCCAAATACCCCAATTATCTTACGACCCTAGTACATTTCAAAGAGTGGAAGGAAACCAGGGCACTCAGAGGAAACCCACACGGACATGGAGAGCGTACAAAATCCTTACAAGCAGTGTTGGATTCAAACACAGGTTGCCTGCACTGTTGTCTGCTACACTAACCATACTGACCCTCCACTGATAAACCCTTCCATTTCGTTGATGAGTATGATAGCTGTTGTTGCAGTAATTGGTGTGGCTGGACAGGCCCATCTTTTGTGAATAAGATGGACCTGGGCAATTCTCTGCTGTTTGGATTGTTTCCTGGCAGCCACATCTTCGGTACTCCATTGAAGATGTGGAAGCGTTCAGAATTTCCCTTTTCCATCCATTGCCGTTCATAATTGGATGTGGAAAGAATACAGAGCCTTGATGGGAAACATTAGTTTGGGGTGGATTTCAATTAACTCTTCCTGCCACACACTGTGCGGGTAGTCTAGATACTGGCTATCAAATTGCAGGCAGCAAAAGAAGAAACACATCAAGGAAAGCCCATGTGCTGCCATTATCTCCTGGGAGACCAAACTACATGGAGCTGCTAGCTCATTCAAGTTTCCTGCAGAGTTGAAATTCACCTCTACACAAACTGCACTGATGACATTTGTAGGATAATTTAACTTACAGCACATCCATAATTCAATGGCACAGGTTGCATAACGGTTAACACAATGCTATTTCAGTGCCAGTATTTCAAATCCAGCCCTGTCTGTAAGGAGTTTGCACATTCTCCTCACGTGCCTACATTTCTTCCCACCCTTCGAAACATACAGGGTTATGTTAATTTGGGTGTAATTGGACAGCACTGGTTAAAATGGCTGGAATTGGCTTCTACCGTGTTGTAAATAATTGGAATAGTACCTTTCATCATTCACACTCTTCTGGGATAATCTGTAATAAAACTGTAAACCTTTCCAATGATTCCAATTTTTTTTAAAGTCAGCAGAACTGATCAACTTTATTGATTTTATCGTCTGCCAGTGCTCGACCATTCTAATTATCTTCATAATGTGTCGCAGAATTGACAATCAGGTGCAACTTTTACTGCCACCAAAAATAGCATTCAAATCATAGGATTTCTCAATTTGCATAAAGATGATCAACTTACCATTAAGTTCAGGCATCTGACCTGGCCACCCTACTGCAGGGGTTGACCTCACTATCAGTGATGTTGATGAAAGAGTAGGAGAAAACCTATTCCTGCATTTTCGGGTCTGCTACCATTCCACTCCAGTCAAACAGGAGGCATCAAAGTTCACCCCCATGCTTTTTTTTTACTGCTACTGTAATTAGAGAAGAAAACAATTTAAGCATTTCAATAATGGACAAGAAATATCTGAAGAAAGAGCCCAATAATCTAATTAACTGATTGCTCAAAGACAACTGCAGGTGGATTGCTCGAGGAAGGAGAGTTAGTTAGACAGCTGGTTTAACATGGCCAAATGCAGCAACAATTTCCCTCTCTGCAAAGGTGTTAGCCACTGTTTTCTCAGTGCTGTTAGGTCCTTGATTTCCATTATGCTGGACTCCTCACATATTCCCAAACCCTTTAACATCCTTTCAGTTCTTGGCAATAGACAAAAATCATATTCTAGTTTCCCTCATTCAATGCTTCCAATCAAAATACATCCTTACCAAATGCCTTATATGTGAGGATTCTCTATCTACTGATCCCTGATCCAAACATTCATTCTCTTATTACTTCAGACTTTCTTTCTGATCCCCTCAATTTTTAATGTCTACACCAAAATAGTTATTCTTTTCCAATGCTTCCCAATCGCTGGAGTTGTACAGTTTTGCAACTAATACAAACTGCATAACCCCTATTTTGCAAAGCCTATTAGACTCCATGAGCTATGCCATGGGGAAAATAATCAGTTATAATTCAAATGGGGATATAATAAATTAAATTCCTTACCTTAACTTTTGATTCACATTTCCCCAAAAGAATTTGTGCTCTGTATCATGTCCTTCATTCTGCAAGTAGCTCACCTAAATTTGGAATCCAGGCTGTGTACCCCGTCCAGTTCTGAGAATGGAACGAGGTTTAGTGGCAAACTTGGATCACTGCACCTGACTGAAGAAACAAGGAAGTTTATCTTAAGAGATTCTCTGCACAGTTAACAGTTTTGGACAAAATCTTATGTATAACCTTAGTAATTCAAGTCATTTACTAAAATATAGTCTCTTCTGTTTTTGACCAAAGATCTGATAGAAGGTAAAAAGACAGGGCCAGTAAGAGGCAACACTGAAAATTAACCAGCAAATACGTGCAGAGGTTTCTGAAGATAGAGAAATGAGCCTCCAGTAAAACACAGGCTGATGACCATATTTCACATTTAACACCAATGACTGGAGATGAAATTACAGGCATTAAAAGGTTTGAAAGAAGTACATCAAAATAACAATACCAGAATACAAACTTATTAAGCTAGTATTTAGAAATGCAATGGTTCCCAGGGTTTGGTCATTTGGATGTCCTGAAACGCAGAAGGTAGCAAACACAGCTAAGTCCAGCATGGGCTCTGACCTGTCATGACTGAAGACAACCATGCAAGGCACATCATAAAAGATCCCCCATCACCCTGGTCACAACCTCTTCTCACTGCTCTATTCATGAAGAAGTTGAGGCTCAAGTTTTTTTTTTCTCCCAATGTCAATTATGTCCTTGAATCTGACGTAACTACATTAATCTTAACTACTCCATCGCCACAAAAATCTGTTGGGACTATTGAAACATCACTTTTTTTCTTGCACTATTGCAATGGTGAATATCTATTATAATTCTATATTTTATGTTTATTTTTCTTTCTGTACAGCAGTTAAATGCACACATAATCTCAAGCAACCGACAAATTCACTTATCCAGAATCTACCAATTCCCCATAGGTGCTTGATAACAGGGGTTTTACTGAACATCTTTGGCTGTAGCAAGTAAGAATATCAGTGCAAATATACATTGTACTTTTGTTTATGACAAAAATGTTATTCAGTGTAACATTCACCTATTATTTGGGGGTCTGAGCCCAAAACACCAACTAGTTTCTTTGTTTTGTTTGAACAGGGTACTCTAAGTCAGCCACCCTTAATGGGGGCCTTATGGCTCCCTTGGGAGGCCACAACACATTTAAGTTTTCTTTTCACATCACATATCAAATATTTTACATTTTTGTTATGTAATTGGTGGGAGAGAAGTACTTAGAGAAGAGTGCCCATAAACTTGGAGCGAGTCCTAAGGGTGCCAGACCCTAAAAATGGTCAAGAAAGGCTGCTCTACATTACACAATACAACAATAATCTTCTTTCTTTGGCATGGCTTCGCGGACGAAGATTTATGGAGGGGGTAAAAAGTCCACGTCAGCTGCAGGCTCGTTTGTGGCTGACAAGTCCGATGCGGGACAGGCAGACACGGTTGCAGCGGTTGCAGGGGAAAATTGGTTGGTTGGGGTTGGGTGTTGGGTTTTTCCTCCTTTGCCTTTTGCCAGTGAGGTGGGCTCTGCGGTCTTCTTCAAAGGAGGTTGCTGCCCGCCAAACTGTGAGGCGCCAAGATGCACGGTTTGAGGCGTTATCATCAATAATACTACATTGCCAAATAGCAAGAAATTGTTTTTTTTATTATAGTGGAAAAATGTCTTCAAGGATATTTTTAACATATTTTGCTGAAAATGTTAAACTTTATGTTTGCAATCTACTGATAACTTTTGAAGTAGCTTTCCCAGCTAATTCTTCAGGATAGAGTGCTGTCCATTTGCAATGCCTAAAAACTCATGCAACACTGTTCTCTGAAGGAAATTACTGGGAATCCTTATGATTCAACACAGGAGATTATCTTTTCAGTATATTCTCTCACCCACAGGAAATGTTTTAGCATCACAAAGCAAGTTATTCATCAGCATGACATTTTAAACATTTGGCAATGGTTCCTGGTAAGAGTTTATACTGATAGCATGGAATGATTGTAAACAATGACAATATTTGAAGTGAATATTTCATTTTTAATGATTCTTGTTATATGGTGTTAGTTGAAAATCTGCTCGTTATTGTTCAGTCCTGAGGTGATGATTAGGAGTCAACCATCTTGATATGGCTTGGATATCTTTACATTCCTAACCAACCAAGTATAACATATTTTCTTCCCAAAAAAAGCATCTATGGAACAATACTTGAGAATATAGTGATTTTTATTATATATTCATCTGCAAGCTCTTTCTAAAGGTGCAGGCTTAAATTGTGGGAGATTAGAGTGTAGATCACAAACAAACAAACACTTCACAAAACAGATCTCATTTAAAATGCAAGAGCCTTGCTGAAAGTGAGACATTGAGGCACCGAGAGCCTTTGAAAAGACAATAAAATCTAATTTGGAAATGCTTTGCTGAGGAACTTCAAAAGCAGGTGTAAATGGATTATTGTTTTGAAAGCAACAAATGAACAGGCTCAGAGATTGGGTCCGGTGCTGCAATCCGTCTGGTTGCAGTTTGCTGTTCTAAGAAGGTCATGTGGTTTTGCAAGCAGAGAGAGGAAAAAAAAGACCAAACAGGCTTTCTCTGAGAGAGAGAGAGAGAGAGAGAGAGAGAGAGAGAGAGAGAGAGAGAGAGAGAGAGAGAGAGAGAGCAAGAGAGAGAGAGGGAGAGAGAGAGAGAGTGTGTGTGTGTGTGTGAGAGTGAGAGAGTTCTGCAGTAGCTTTTGGAAGCTGGCAGCTTGTTGAAACCCCATTTTGAAGATGGGTTGTGAGTTCTGAGTTCAGCCTGTTGAAAACGCTTGTGATCCATACACCTGAAATAAGGGAAACAACAGGAACTTGGTGGTGACCTGGAAGAAGAGGTTACCATTTGGAAAACTCTGATGTTCAATGAGCAAAAAATCTCTCTCTGAAACTGACAAGAACCTTCCTGAGTGATAACCTTTCAAGCACCAAAGCCTGATGAACTTTATAAATGTTAAATTCTGTGCACAGTATAAGAATTGCCTGCAACCAGTGAACTTGGAGGAATAAGAAGTGAGATTGGATTGTGAATCAAATAACTTTTCTGAACTTACACACACATTACATACACGTGCACTTAGAATTAGAAGTGGGTTAAGTTAGGTTAATAGTAATAAGTTGAAGTTTGATCCTGTTTTTATGTTTAAAGAAAATTAAAAGTAACTTTTGTATAAGTAATCATTTGTCTTGGTGAATTTTTATTGCTGCTGGGTTTTGGAGTCTTCTGGGCCCTTAACACTTTCCAAAGGATATGTGAAAAGAACTTGGTTTGCAGGAAAATGTGGAAAGAGTGGGATTGAAAAGTTGGGTCTGCAATGAGTTGGAATGGGCTCTATTGGGCCAAATTATTTACACTTTATAATATGAGGATCTCATTATTCAATAATATGGAGTTGCCCTTCCAGGCCAAAGGATTGTTTGGCTAGCCATCATTTTTAAAGCAATCATAATATATTTTTTTCAAATTGCACAACACTAATGATAAATAATTTTGAAAGGCATCCACATTAAGGTACATGGCAAGAGTTGGGTATATTTTCATGTTTCACATCCACATAGGAGATGTTTCATCTCAACAAATCTAAGCTTCAGTATTCTTTGGCTGTCCAATCATACACATTGTCCCTTCACTCTCCACTGGTTGAACTTGAGAATGCATACAGTATTCTGGAGCACCATTACTCTTCTGGGCCCAGCAAACTACAATGACCTGCAGAGATATATTTGTAACCTGAAATGGCATAATTGGACATTGGACATTGTTGCTAAAATGGATCAATTACTCCCTTCATTATTATTAACAGAGAGTACATTGAAATTCAATAGAAAATCTGTTGTTAATTTTCACAAATAAATATCCTGTCGCAGCAGCAGGTGGTTGCTATTTTGCTTTTATCTTCATACTTTTGTACTGAGAAGAGTGTGAAGTAGAGGAAAGATTTGCAAGCTGCCCAACTGTCTGTCAGATGAACACACATAATCAATTTTACATTGGATAAAAATGTCTGGGTTACTAGAGTAATATTTTAATGGTCCCTATAATGCAGGTAATGGGTAAAGGGACACCAACATTCTGCTGATGGTCAAAATAAAATTCAGAATCAGAGCTGAAGTCTTCACTTGGCAGGATTAACAGATTCATTTCCAACACAAAATCAAACTAAGGTGCAAGCCAGAACATCAGACCCCCCCCCAAAGCACTTACTTTCATATGTTGAAAACAAATATAAAAATGCCCACAATTAATTCATTAAAATAAAAAATGCAAAACTAATAGAAAGGTCAGAAAACTAATGGAATAGGTTGGTGATAATAGAGGCACCTAGAGCCAAATAAGACTACACTTTTATTTAAATTTAATTATTTGGTCACAATTAAGATTTGTTCAAAATTATTTTTCAGGTAAAAAGCAAATTATTCCATGGGTAGAAACTTTTCTTCTACTGTTGGCTCTGACGGTGATTAATACGTTGAGGCGAGAGGAGATACATTCTCACACTTTAAGCCAAAGAACTCGTTTAATTTACAGAAGGGTGACAAGGGTGAAGGAAGTGGATCCAGTTGGCATCAGTATTCTGAGCAGCTTGAAGCCTGTAGAGAACAGATGCATGCTTGGCTTTGTGTTGGAAACGTTCAGATTTGCCAGGCTCTGATTTCCATCTAAAATACATACCGTAAGATATCTCGTATTTCCGAAAAAGACTGAAAATGTAGATACACTTCAAAACCGGTTTTCCTTTTGGGCTTGTAATAGATGGCAACTTTTTTCCCCCCACAGGGTATTTAAAAAAAAGGCACCTGCCAGCACTGGTAGCATTAATCATATTGTCAGTGTACACTTTAATGAAATATGTGCTATAACGTAGTCAGAGCGTGAAAAGGTCTTTAAACTGACACAGCAAATAAAACCACAATGGACATGAATTTCTTGCCAACTGGAGGATTTCTGAAGAGTAACACTTTTTTGATCACAAGAAGAGCATCTCAGCTTCAAGTCGAAGTAGTTGCTTGTGGATTGAGTAAACACGAATGCAGCTATAACCAGCTCAAATATTCGAAGATGTGAGCAACAATTCTACTATCAATGAAAGCTACATGGTGCAACAGCCAAGAAAGTTTGAATGATTGCACTTCCCACCCAACAAAAAAGTTGGATGAGTCTGGTTTTCTAGCATTTGATGGCAAGGGTAAATGGAACATCAGGTACATGCATATGTCTGGAAATAATGCAACTTTTATTGAGAGCAACATGTACCAACTTCAATGAAAAAAAAAACAAATGCAATTTAAAAACATCAAAGACTTTTGCAAAATGTACAAGATTTATTTAATGCTCTCTGTGTTCTTCATGTGTCGGAACGCAGAGGACAGAGAACATGTACAGTCACATCAGACTAGGTACAAGGTGTGCTCAGACCACTGTTCCCTCTAAGCTGTGCGCAGATGTGCGTGCACTCACAATTTACAACCAGTGCCCAAAGGAAATTAATAGGCACACAAAAGGTTAGTTACCTAAAATAATTTAGTTATTGATTATAGTTATTGAAAATAATCTTTTAGCTAACTGTTACTTTGTAGAATGCAATCATACTAGTAGTATGTTGAAACATGTCAAAAGTTTTATTTGCCATGAGAGATAGGCTGTGCCAAAATGATCTTGAAACAATTTCAAGTTTATATTTGCACAAGCATTCAGTGTGCACATACTTGTGTCACAAGAAAACAAATTTGCACAACATAAGATATTTGCACATACTGACTACTAAAATTTTAAGGGAACATTGCTGGAGACTACAGCAAAGCTCTGATAATCTGGTGTCTAATGGTTTAGAGATCATGATGGTTTGGCATCGCCTCACACATCAGACCAAAACGTGAATGGTAGGTCCAGAGGCTTGGTAGGGTGTGCAGCCACCTGAAATAAGTCCTGAGTGCAGCCAGAGCCAGGATCAGGACTGGTGGCCAGATGTGCAGCTGGAGCCAGGGTTGGGGTTCCCAATCATAGGGGTCTGGGTGTGCTTGTGACTGGAAACAGGATCTACAATGCTTGTACATTCTATCTCACCTCAATGAGCTCAATTTAAAATGTATCGCATTACTGTGTTAACATGTTAAAAAAATGTAATTTAAGAGCCCGAGGAACAGAGCAAAAATAGGCCATTCAGCTCAGAAAATCCATGCTCACATGTTTGCCCATCTATACTAATCACTTTTGCTCATTTTCATGGTTTGGTATTGACAGGAATAACATCTAATAAAGCTTGCACAATTCCTGCTACAATCTTTGCATCGAGATTTTGAATTTTTTAAAATCAGTCCCCTTTAAGCAATGCAAGGTATATCCTATACCTGGCACAAGCCAGAGCATTGGTTATGTATCTTTATCTTTGCTAATATAAAAGTACACTGTTTGACCTGCTGAGTTTTTACTTCAACCACAGTGTCTGGAGACTTTTGTTTTTCAATTCACTGCTTTGGGTCTCCTAAGTATTCTACAGTCCTTCTCTGCTGGCCTGCACCAATCATTTTCCTAACCTATCCACATATCAACCACAACACTCCACTACACTGGATCTTGTACCCTAGCATAACTAAATCAGTCCCAGACCTGATCCTGTAGCTCGCAGATCTCTAATCCTCACCTCAGTTTCTCCAAACTTCAATCTCACACCCCAATCCTCTCATACATCTGGCTTTCTCACTTGAGATGCCCTGAACCCATTAGCAATGTTAATTGGCTTCCTTTTGGACTCTTTATAAGCAGAAAGTCTAAAGGAAAATCCTTCTGTCTTATTCTGCCGAATTTTCCAACGAATCATCACTCTGCAGCAAAAAACCGATAAAATACACTCAAAAACATTCCTAACACTGGACATTAATTCCTTCCCATTATTTATTACCAAAAAATTGTGTCAGCCTCTGTAGCCGTGGAGCAGAGCTTATGACTCACAGTAAAAGCATCAATTATACATTCAACAAAGTCAGTTTACTCATTAAATCATCTATTTAAAGAACGGAGAAACAAACCAGCAATTCCCTCCAGTGAAAGCAAGGTCACTTCTCGAAGTAAAATGCAAATGCACAGAATGGTTAAATACATATTATATGCATTCAATAAATTTCAGTCACATACAGCAGTGTGAGGACCAGCCTGACAAGTAATTGCGATCATCACCACTCTAAATGGCTAAGGCAGTCACTGAATGCAAGACTATTTTTCCAATTCAAATGGAACTGCTGGAGCATTATTACATGCTCAACAAGAGAGCATGAAGTGAATCAAACCCTTCAATTCTCCTCTCCCCATCCCCAACCCAAGTACATTTTTTTTAGGAAGGTCGGCCCATTTGTGTCATTCACTGTTCAATATGGTTAAAACCAAGGACCAAACATTACTATCAGGCTCCTCCTTATCCGCTCTCCTTTCCCCATAGAAATGTCAGAATAAGAAATCAAACACAAGAACAAGAATCATACAGATCAAATGATCCCCAGAATTTTTCAATATGTCCCAGATGAATATCTCATCATTACCCCAATGTATTCCAAATCTTTCTGCAGTCACGCTGCATCTAATATCCAACAATCCTCCTGCAGGAGTGAACTTAATCTTTGGTACTAATTTGAACAGTTTAACCTAGGGTGACTATATTCCAGAACCAAAACCTTTGCACTCAAGTTGCAGTTGGCATACGTTTGGAGCCTAAGCTTGAAATCATGCTTCAACTTTTGCATAGGAAAAGAGTTGCCATGAGCATTGCCTGGTGTCCCTAACAATAGTAGAAAGAGAAGCAAAAGAGAGTCTTTCAGAGTAAATACATGACTGTGGTTTCACCTCCAGCACTCCCACAAATGTGGCATTTAAAAATAAACTTCCAAATTCACTGGCAGAGAAAGTATTTGTTTCCTCTCCATGTCAAAAGTACAGAACTCTCATTTGATCACAGTTGACCAGAATGGGCAGACCACATTGTTTCCACATCCAACATCCGATTCCTGAAGCAGATACTTTATTCCAAACGCTAGAGTCATTCAAGCAGACAAAGAAAAATATTCAAGGATATGCTCAAAGCCTCCTTAAAGAACTGCCACATTTCCATGGATTCCCGAGAATCCCTGGATCACGATCATTGAAAGTGGAGAAACAGCATTTGGAATGATATTGGGAACCTAGAGTTGAGGTGAACACCAAGGACTCATGCAAGTGTTACTCTTTTATCTACCTCCAAACCAAACTTTGGAAGAATCTTCAATTTTCATATCAGCTACTTCAGATCAACAGTAGAAGCAAGTCATCCTTCATCTTGAGGATTGGGCAAAAATGAATGCACATCCCTATGATCTTGTTTGTTCAACATTAGATTACCTGAGGAAAGATGTTTATAATAACCACCATGCAACTACTGTTTACTCAAATTATCAGGAAGGTCACCTACCTCTGAAACCACAAGCTGGATTTTCTTCATTGCAGTCCTTGGGAACGGTTTCGAGAACTGCGGGGGAGGTAAAAGTGGCAGTTGCTCAGTACATCAGGTCTGCAGCAAATGTCAGCAAATCTAGTCTGAAGTCTCTAGTCTCTAGTCTGTTAGTGGGACCTGGAAATAGAAGTTGGTGTACTTTCATATCAGATAATTTACATTATTCAGCTTCTGTACCATTAGTTTCAAATCAGAATTTCAAGCGAATTAATCATAATTAGTCATTAATATGTCACAGTATACAGTCTTATTCAACAAATGTGTTTCAAACATGGAAGTTTACAATGAACTTTTCTGTAAGCAAGAGGAATAAATGTATTAAACAGAGATCCTCTCAAAGTGCTAATATCACAAAATTCAATTTTTATTCAGTAATATACAATTTATTTTAAAAAATGCCTGTGCAGGCAACCTACTTAAAAGAATGATGCACAACCACTGATTTCTTCATAATTGGAAAAAGGAATTGTATGTATGGGTATTAAACAGCATTAACTAGCTTTTTTTCTTCTTCTTTGGCTTGGCTTCGCGGACGAAGATTTATGGAGGGGGTAAATGTCCACGTCAGCTGCAGGCTCGTTTGTGGCTGACAAGTCCGATGCGGGACAGGCAGACACGGTTGCAGCGGTTGCAGGGGAAAATTGGTGGGTTGGGGTTGGGTGTTGGGTTTTTCCTCCTTTGTCTTTTGTCAGTGAGGTGGGCTCTGTGGTCTTCTTCAAAGGAGGTTGCTGCCCGCCGAAATGTGAGGCACCAAGATGCACGGTTTGAGGCGAGTTCAGCCCACTGGCGGTGGTCAATGTGGCAGGCACCAAGAGATTTCTTTAGGCAGTCCATGTACCTCTTCTTTGGTGCACCTCTGACACGATGGCCAGTGGAGAGCTCGCCATATAACACGATCTTGGGAAGGCGATGGTCCTCCATTCTGGAGACGTGACCCACCCAGCGCAGTTGGATCTTCAACACCGTGGATTCGATGCTGTCGGCCTCTGCCATCTCGAGTACTTCGACGTTAGGGATGAAGTCGCTCCAATGAATGTTGAGGATGGAGCGGAGACAACGCTGGTGGAAGCGTTCTAGGAGCCGTAGGTGATGCCGGTAGATGACCCATGATTCGGAGCCAAACAGGAGTGTGGGTATGACAACGGCTCTGTATACGCTTATCTTTGTGAGGTTTTTCAGTTGGTTGTTTTTCCAGACTCTTTTGTGTAGTCTTCCAAAGGCACTATTTGCCTTGGCGAGTCTGTTGTCTATCTCGTTGTCGATCCTTGCATCTGATGAAATGGTGCAGCCGAGATAGGTAAACTGGTTGACCGTTTTGAGTTTTGTGTGCCCGATGGAGATGTGGGGGGGCTGGTAGTCATGGTGGGGAGCTGGCTGATGGAGGACCTCAGTTTTCTTCAGGCTGACTTCCAGGCCAAACATTTTGGCAGTTTCCGCAAAGCAGGACGTCAAGCGCTGAAGAGCTGGCTCTGAATGGGCAACTAAAGCGGCATCGTCTGCAAAGAGTAGTTCACGGACAAGTTGCTCTTGTGTCTTGGTGTGAGCTTGCAGGCGCCTCAGATTGAAGAGACTGCCCCTGAAGAACTACATCATCCAACGGGTAAACATCAAGACCAGTCAGGTTTAATACTGAATGATGTGCATGTTAATGGAAGACCTGCAGACAAATCAATCTGTATTCCTCCTAGATTTTTAATTTAGATATGCAGCACAGTAACAAGCCCTTTTGGCCCAAGAATTCGTGCCACCCAATTACACCCAAATGACTTACAACCCCAATACATTTTGAACAGTGGGAGGAAACCAGAGCACGCAAAGGAAACCCACGCATACACGGGGAAAATGTACTAATTCCTTACATACAGACAGCACGGGTTTCGAACCCTGGACTCAATCGCTAGCGCTGTAACAGCGGTGCGCTAACCGCTAGTTTTCTTGAGCAATGTCTGAATAGTGAAAGGCTATCTCTAAAAGGAATGAACTCAAATCTGTGCACCACCAGCTTGATCAATCATCAATAAAAGGATAAAATTTTGGGGTATTTAGCAGGTCAGTCAGCATAAGTAACAAGAGAAACAGAGTTAACATGTTAATGTTGCTTCTTTCGATCTGGAAAAGCAAGAAAAGAAAGGTGTTTTAAACTGTCGCAGGCAGGAGGGGGGATGCTGGAGAGAACAAATGGGACATCCATGATAGGGTAGAGACCAAGTTTGTCCAGATTATACAATTCATTTCAGTGGCATTTTAGAGAGGAACAAAATATTGCAATTGTGAGATACAGAGATATGATGTTTACAGGAAATGAAAAGTGACACACCTCTTGTCTCTGGATCATGTTTGATAATCAGCATCACCGCTTCTCTCCCCCCCAGGTGAAGCTGCCTCACATTCACTCACACTTGAGTTATGATTTGTTGGTCTCCATTTTTTTGGTGCCTGCATCTTCCCTTTCTCTGGTGGAGTGTCTTAGCACTGGGTCTCCTGGTCCACTTGTGAGGGAGGAGAGGCAGGCTGCTTCTCCAACTCTACGGTGGAGGGGGATGCACTTTTTTTTGAATATTTTATTTAAAATGTAAGCAACCATGATTACACCAATAATAGATATGTCCTTAAATTTAAACATGGTTTATATATATATATATAAACAAAACCCTAACCCTTACAATAATACATCCATCTCCTCCCATCTCTACCCCACATATCCCAACTAACCCCTAATAAGAAAAAAGAAAAAGAAGAGAAAACCAAAACAAAAATTAATACATTGTGGAATGAGGAAACCCCACTACATCCAGATCAAAATCTTCAAATTTTCCAAATCTTCTAAAAATATAATATTTATCCCTCAAATTATACCATCATCTTTTTCAATGGAATACAGGACCTTAAGTCTGAATGCCATCTCTGTAAACTAAATTCTATCTGATCTTTCCACAAACTTGCCATACATTTCCTCGCCACTGCTAATGCCAGTCTCAGAAAAGCTGTTTGAAATATATCCAATTTATATACCAAACAAAGTCCATTTATGTCACCAATTAAGAAAATGTCTGAGTCTAAAGAAATTTTTATTTTTAAAATATTCTATAAACAAACCTAAATCTGAGACCAAAAAGGTTTACCAAAAATGTACCTTTCTGACCATTACTGAAAACACAGATCAGAAAAAAAAATCAAATTATATCTTTTTAAATGCACCAGAGTTAAATATAATTGATGCATAAAATTATGTTATAAGTCTATACCGGAAATTTATATTTTTTGTCGCACTATCATTACAAATAGTCTTCCAATCATCTTTATCCAAATCAACTCCCAAGTCCTTCTCCCATTTGAGTCTTGATTTATGCAAATCAATTTTAGACATTTTCTGTTGCAATAATTTATACATTTCAGAAATAAATCCTTTCTTCCCTCCATTATAAACCATCATTTCAAATTTTGACTCCTTTGGAAGAACAAAATTTTTCCCAAAGGAATCATACAACATCGATTTAATTTGATAATAAAAAAATGTCTGAATTGGTATTTTATATCTTTCTTTCATTCTTTCAAATGAAAGAAATTGGCCTAATTCATAGCAATCATTTACCATTTTGATCCCTTTCTGATCCCAAATCTTAAAGTGGTAATTATTAATCATTAAAGGAAAAGGTTTACACTGATACAAAGGTGTATATCAATATATTTTACTTTGAGTACCAATTTCTTTATTTATCATTAAATAAATGAAACCATCCCAAATAAGCATCAAATGAGATAAAAATTGGAGACTTACAACAACTTAACAATTCAACATTCCATTTATAAACAAATTCATCCCTTTTATCCTCACTAATTCTGTTTAATTCTATATCCGCCAAAGTCAAAGGACTTTCAAGGTCAAACATTGTATTAATAAATTTTAACTGAACTGCCTTATATTAATTTTAAAAGTTTGGAAGTTGTAATCCCCCTAATTCATATTTCCATGTTAAATTATGAATAGAAACTCTTGCCAATTTGCCCTTCCATAAAAAATTCTTAATGACTATATTCAAATCTTTTAAAAAATTTATTTGGGAATATTACAAGGAATAGTTTGAAAAAAATACTGAAGTCTAGGAAATATATTCATTTTTATACAATTCACTCTACAAACTAAAGTTATTGGTAAGTCTTTCCATTTAATTAAATCCTCTTTAATTACAGAAAATAAGGGCAAATAATTTAAAGCATATAAATTATTTAAATATCTACCTATTTTAATGCCTAAATATTTAATTTGATCAGTCCATTTAAAACATTCTACTCCTTTACAAACAGAATAATCGGCTTCAGACAATGGTATAAGTTCACTTTTATTCCAATTCACTTTAATAATTCTCCATATTGTATTAACTTTTCATGTAAATCTTTCAACAACTCTTGTGGTTCCATTAAATAAATGAACACATCACATGCAAACAAACTAATCTTAAATTCAACCAATCCTGTTTTAATACCTTTTATATCCCTTTCTTGTCTTATTAATTGTGCTAAAGGTTCAATCACCAATGCAAATAATGCTGGTGACAGAGGGCAACCCTGTCTAGAAGATCTCTCTAAATTAAAAGATTCAGTTAAAAGCCCATTTGTCATAACTCTAGATTTTGGTTGTTTATATACTGCCTTAATCCAACTTATAAACATTGATCCAAACTGAAACTTTTCCAACACTTTAAATAAAGAAAAAAAACATCATTCCACCCAAACAAATGCCTTTTCAGCATCTAATGATAAGACCATTGGGAAGTTGGATTTCTCCTGTGAAATATTAATTAAACTAATTAATTTAATTACATTATCAGCAGAATATCTACTCTTAATAAAAACCCACTTGATCAATGTGAATCAACTTTGGTAAAAATTGTGCTAACCTATTAGCCAAAATCTTAGTCAAATGCTTATAATCAACATTTGATAATGAAATTGGCCTACAAGACCCAAGATTCAAAGGATCCTTATTTTTTTTAAGAATTATTGTGATTCTGGTAAAGTTTGTGTATCTCTAGTTTGCTTTAAAACTTCAATAAACAATGGAGGCAATAATTTTTGAAATTTCTCATAAAATTCCACAGTAAAACCATCCTCTCCTAGAGATTTATCATTTAGCAATGAATTAAGAACTAACATAATCTCTTAGAATCTATTGGCTTCTCCAATTGTTCCCTAATCTAATCATTCAATATAGGTAAATGTACCTTGCTGCACTTCTGAATTATATATTTTTTTAAAAATACAATTCCTTAAACTACTCATTAATATCTTGGGGTTTATAAGAATTTTTTTCCAACTGCCTTTATTGTTCTAGATACTTGCTCCAATTTCCATTGCCATGCCAAAACTTTATGTGCCTTTTCCCCAAACTCATATTTTTGTTTAGATCTTTGCAATAAATGTTATCTCTATAAGTTTGTAATGTATTATATTTCAATTTCTTAGAATCTAATTGTACTTTTTTCTCTTTATCAAATGGATTCCTCTGTAATTCTTTTCCCAAAACATTTATATCTTTCTCTAACATATCAACCTCAACTAAATATTGCTTTTTGTTTAACTGTAAAACTAATAATATGACTTCTTAAATATGCTTTTAAAGCATCCTATAATACAAATTTATTATTCACCGAATTTCTATTTATATCTAAAAACTGTTCATTAATATATTTACAAAATTATTCATTTTTTAATAATAAAGAATTAAACTTTCAACAGGATTAGAAACCATTTTTTTCTGTTACTGTTTATGTCAATAATACAAGTGAATGATCCGACAAAATTCTAGACTTATATTCCTTAAATTGTATTCAGTCAATACTACATTATCCAATAACTGTGTCAATAATTTAAAAAATCAATTTACATTCCTTCATCAAAAATAATCGTTTTTTTTAGCCATTTATTCACTAAAGGATCCAAACAACAATTAAAATCTCCCCTATCATAATTTGATCATGAGAATATGATAAATTAAGTAAAAAATCCTGAAAAAACTTCTCATCATCCACATTTGGTGCATAAATATTCACCAAAGTCCAAGATTCAGAAAAATGTTACAATTTACTAACAAATTTCTCCCTATTGACTCATATAGTGATTTCAAAATAAATGGCAAAATCTTATGGACTAAAATTGCCACTCCTCCAGCTTTAGAATTAAAAGAAGAATAGAAAACTTGACCCACCCAGTCTCTTTTTTAACTTTTGATGTTCAATTTCAGTTAAATGAGTTTCTTGCGAAAGTGCAATATCAACTTTTAATTTCTTAATACAAGTTAACACTCTCTTATGTTTAATCTGGTTATTGAGCCCATTCACATTAAATGTAGCAAATTTTAAATTAGCCATCTAATTTCATAAAGACACCAGTCGGTGCAGCAGGGTCTCCATCCATATACAATTATAAAATTATCCAAATCTCCTCAAAAGAATAAAAGAAGAAGAAAAAAAAATCAAAAACATACCCAAAACAATATATTTAAAAACCCTCCCTCCCCCCTCCCCCACTTCAGTACTGAAGTACTAATCCCCTTTACAACATGGGTAGCGGCCTAAGCCACAAAGTGATCGATGGTGTCAGTTGAGCTACAATGAGATGTTGCATTTTTCCCCGAACAGAAATAACAAGAATATTATAAACAAAAAGTTCAGGTATGATCAGCTTCTTCCAAGTCTCTGTTCACTCGTCCGTATCAATCAAGATCTCTTCAGAATCACAAGATTCCTTTTTTTTGCATATCTTCCAATTGATCTTTCTGTGTTTTCTTCTTTTTCTCCTTCTGAACACCATTACCATTCTTCTGAACAACTCCATTTGGTTTTTGCCCTTGAGAGGACAAAGACCAACCTTTTGTAAGAATTAGCAAAAATCAAAGCATCACCACCATCTTTAAAAAACTGAAATTCATATTCCCCATAAAAAAACTTTTAAAACAGCAAGGAATCTAAAAAAAAATTTGTACCCCTTCTGCCATAGGACTGTTTTCATCGAATTAAATTACTTATGTCTTTTAATAATATGTTGGCTAAGATCTGCATTAAAAAAAACTCTTCTGTTCTGAACCATCAATGGGCCTCCATGTTGCAATGCGTTTTGAACTACCAATCTTAAAATCAGTTCCCTATCCTGATAACGTAGACACCTGATCAAAACAGATTGAGCTAGTTGAGCAGGCAGTGGATTCCTTCTGAGTGCTCTATGGGGTCTATCCAATTCCAATCCATTCGGAAACAAATCTGAACCTAAGACACCAGGTATCCATTTTTGAAAGAATTTTACTGGTTCAGAGCCTTCAAAATCTTCTGGCAAACCCACTATCTTCACATTATTCCTCTGGCTCTGATTCTCCAATGAGTCAATTTTCTTCAGTAAATCACTTTTCTCTATCCTCCATCCAGGAAAAGAATCCTCAAAAGTATTCAACTTTTGTTGACACTGATCAATATCACAAACACAATCCTCCATCTTATCTTCCATCTTCATAACCTTCTCTTGTACTTTGTCCACAACCTTTGCATATTTTGCAACATCAGCTTTAACAGTTGCAATGTCATCCATCACATTTGAAAGTTTATTATTAACAGATGTAAAACCCAAAGAAACCTGCTGATACATTGTTTGGAATTGTTGCTCAAAATAGTCTTTACATTTAGGTAAATGCCTACACTGAACTGCACTAGGTTTTTCTTTTTCTTCTTGTTCATTAAATTGCAAATTTTTTTTCTGAAATTGGCTCTTCAAGTTCTTCCATTGCTCCTGCTCCCAGTTCTTCTGCTTCCACTACCATAACTTTTTACTCCCCTGCCCCCCTCCCCCCCACCTGCCCTCAGGTCTTAGACCGATCCTTTACCAATCCAGACTCGCTGGACAGGTGAGCACCACCACCCCTCCCTCCCGGAAGAAAAATACTAGGAATAGTGTGCATGCACGAAGACTCTTCAGCTTCTGTGAAAGAACTTCGCTTCACCGCCATCTTGCCTGGGATTCCGTGGGACAGGCACCTGCGTTATCCTTGGAGTAGCCATGTGTCATCACTGGAAGCCAGGAGGACTATTACCTGAGTGCCTGGATCCAGCTCTAAGGTAGGCCTTACCTCTTCCAAGCTCAACGATTGCTTTAAAATCTGTTTTTTTCATTGTTTGAGCCCTAGTTTTTTTTTTCCATAGTTAATTCAGGTTGTTCCAATAATAATGTTAAAATTCATATATTTAAAAGGGCCCTTAAAAATGGGTTTTTCACAAATCCGTTAGGAGAGATGACTACCCACATCTATCTCCTACGCCATCACGCCACACCCCCGGGGGATGCATTTTCCCCCTGAAATAGATCTCCTGAGGCCCTAAATGGGGGTGGTGAGAATGAGCTCCATGGCTCACAGGGCACCTGAGGCAACGGACCCTCTATTCCAGCAGGTGCCAGATCCCTGATGGAGACGGTGTCCTCTTTGCCATCCGGGTACTATACGTACGTGGGATTGGCATTGAGCAGTTTCGTCTTTTCCACCAGGGGGAGTTGGTCTTGCTTCTCCTCATATGCTTCCTGAAAAGGACTGGACCAGGAGTGATCAACCAGGTTGGAAGTGTAGTTCCTGATGCTGACCTTCTTTCAAAATTGAATTGGAACTCATGAGTAGCATTGATCGCAGTACATAGTAGCGACCGGATGGAATGGAGTGCCATAGGGAGGACATCCTGCTAGTGGGTCTGGAAGGCCTTTTGATTTCAGGGCCAGTTTGACAGCGTTTCAGACAGTGGTGTTCTTCTTTACAACCTGTCCATTCCCCTGGGGGTTGTAGCTCATAGTCCTGTTGGATGCGATGCCCCTCGCCAATAGGTATTAACATAGCTCGACACTCAAAGGATGAGCCCCGGTCACTGTGAATATAGTTGGGATGCCCGAACAGGGCAAAAATGGAATCTAGGCCCTTTATGACTGATGAAGTTGATGTGTCTGGACACAGAATGGCGAAAGGGAAACGGGAATACTCGTCAATGATAGAGAGGAAGAAACTGTTCCCATTCGTGGAGGGGAGAGGTCCCTTAAAATCGACACTGAGCTGTCGAAGAGCCTGGATGACTTGAGCAGGTGCACCTTTACGGGGCGGTAGAAGTGCGGCTTGAACTCCGCACAGACATGGTAATTTCCCTCATGTCTTTCATGGAGTAGGGCAGATTGCGTGCCTTGACAAAATGAGTCATGCGGGCAACCTATGGAATGCAGAGCTCATTAAGCAGAGACTGCAGTTGGCCAGTGGGTGCAGAGGCACAACTTCCTCTAGATAAGGCTTCTGGAGGGTCATTAAGGGCTCCTGGCCAACAGGCAATGTGATCCCTGATTTTTCCCCTCTTGACATTATTAAACATGAATGCGACCGAGAGCTGGTCAGTGAGAAGCGTAAATTTCCTTCCAGCCAGGTCGTGTCTCCAGTATTTGAGCCTTCTTTTCCATTGGTGGGTTCCAGAGCTCATGGCCTTGTAAGGTCCACAAAAAAATGCAACCAGCCTGCCTGCCTGATTGATGGTAACGGCAAGGGCTACACCTGAAGTGTCGCTTTCCACTTGGAAAGGTACATTCTCATCCATCGCATGCATGGCGGTGTTCGCAATGCGATTTTGGAGGTAGTTAAAAGCCATTTGGGCTTCAGCCGAGAGAGGGAAAGTAGTGTCTTTCAAGAGATGACGAACCTTGTCAGCATATTGAAGGATCCACTGGGTGTAATATGAGAAAAATCCCAGGCATCTTCTCAAATCCTTTGTGGTCCTGGGAATGGGGAGCTCTAACAGGGGGAACATCCTTTTGGGGTTGGGACCAATGATGCCATTCTCCACTACGTAGCCCAGGATAGCCAGATGTTTAGTCCTGAACATGCACTTGTTTGAGTTATAAGTGAGGTTCAGGACTTTTGCCATGTGGAGAAAGCTATGGAGGTTGGCGTCATGGTCTTCCAAGGTATGGCCACAGATGGAGACATTATCGAGAGAGGGGAATGTAGCCTTTAACCCATACTCGTCCACCACGAGTATTAGCCTCAAATGCCATATATGGACGGTCGTCAGAATGGATTGACAGCTGGAGATAAGCAGCTTTCAGGTCAATGATCAAATAGACCCAATACTGCGCAATATCATTCACCATGTCCAAAATTCGAGGGAAGCGGCATGTGTCCAGGAGTGTGTACTGATTAATAGTTTGGCTATAGTCAGTTACTAGCCTGGATTTGTTTTCCCCTTTTACCACTACCACTTGCGCTCTCCACGGCTGGTGCTAGGTTCGATTATACCGTCATTGAGCAGATGTTGTGTCTCAGATTTTATGAAATCTCTGCTTGCTGCATTGTACCTCCTGCTCTTGGTAGCAATAGATTTACAGTCTGGGGACAGATTCAGGAAGAGAGGTGGGAGGTCAATATTCAGTGTGGAGAGGCTACATCTGGGTTCTGATTTTAGAGGCCCTGCATTCTGAACCATTACAGGGGGGAGGGGACCAGAATACTCCAACTTCACGCTTTTAAGGTGACACAGGAAGTCCAGACCCAACAACACTGAAGCACACAATTCATCAAATATACACAGGCAAAATTTACAGAACTCCCCCCTTCAAATGACAAATGTACTATGCAATGTTTTTGAATACGTGTAAAATGCGAATGGGACGCAAGGAATATGCGATAATTAGAAGGATACATCTTTAGGTTGTACTCTTGCACAGTCTGTGAGTCTGAAGCTTTCAGTAGAGCCTGTGTCGATTAGGCATTTAGTGGAATATCCGTTTACCTTTACAATCATTATGGAGTTGCTGAGCTGGTGAGGTCTGCCTGATCTAGAACCAATGAGGCTAGGACCCTGGATATTCTATACTCCTCACTCAAGTGGCCCCCATCATCCTGGGTTGCCCGTGGGTAAGATGGCGTCAACCTCATGGCATGGCAAGATGGCCGCCCTCCTTCCCCTTCTGATGATGATGACACTGAGTTTGAATATGAGTCATGGCAATATGGCCGCTGAGCCTTTTCATGCTGTTTCCTAACTGCCACACTCCATCGGTGTATAGCAGAGCAAGTGGATTCGGGTGAATTCAGGACAGATGGCTTGGGGTTGGAGTTGGATCTGGGATCAGTGCAGGCTGCAGACTTCCCCTTGCGCAGCAAGCCCTCACTCAATGTCCTTTCTTGCCACAACTAGTACACACTGAGTCTTTAGCCAGGCAATGCGATCGGGGATACTGGCTCTTGCCACAGAAAAAGGACTCACTGGTGCAGGAGCACTTACTAACACGGGAAGCATCGACTGTTAGGGCTGGGGTTGTGGGGGCAGCCGGTCCTTGGAAGGGGTCACTTTGGTCAGCAAGCTCACCAGCTTCGAGCTTGTCGTTCTCGAGCTTGGCCTGTTCCAATGATTCGGCCAGTTCAACGTGGCTCGCCAGGTCCTTCTTACCTGACTCGAGCAATCGCTGCGTCATGTACCTCGAGCAGACCCTCGCGACTAGTGACCTGGATCTGTTCTTCACGAACGCAGTCCGTAGCTGCTTCATACCTGCACTTCTTGACAAGTGTCCACAGATCCACCAGGTAGTCATCAATGATCTCTCCTGGCCGTTGATGGTGTAGAGTGAGTCGGTGCCTCGCCAGGACCTTGTTTTGCGACTTTAGGTACCTAACCTTCAATGCCTCAATGGCAGCATCATATGTAGTGCAGTCCCTGATGACTACATACCCTTTCGTTCCTACCCTTGACATGAGCACAAACTTCCTGAGTCCATCGGTGTGGAAGATGTCTCTTGTCACGTTCAGGTAGGCTTGGAAGCAGTCTAGCCAGCATGTGAACTCCTCAGCCACGTCGGGATACAGGGTCTATCAGCAGCGTACCAGGCTTTAGTAGCACTTCCATCATTTAGGGAATAAGCTAATAAAATTGTAGCATGAGAATAAAAGCTCTCATGAATAGAGGGAGAACAAACACTTTTATTAGCTTATAATTGAGGGTAAGGTCTTACAGTCGTCTTCAGAAGGGTTCTGGGTTGAGGCAAGAAACCAGAGAGGTAATCACCCCAAATAAGCAGGGTTTTATGTAAGCAGATGGGAGTGGAGCTGGGACAATAGACAATAGGAGCTGGAGTAGGCCCTTCGGCCCGTCAAGCCAGCACCGCCATTTTACAGATCATGGCTGATCACTACCATCAGTACCCCTTTCCTGCCTTATCCCCATAACCCTTAACTCCTTTGCCCACTAGAGTCTTATCTAACTCTCTTTTGAACATACCAGCACCAGTGAATCCCAGTTCATTGCATCCATTTAGTCAGTTCAAGAACATGCACCTGAACTTTGGCAAAAGGTTCCAACAAAATGGAGCATGATAAGGGCAGCATGGTTGGTGTACCGTTTAGCATGCCTATACAGTGCCAGCACTCAGGATTGGGGCTCTAACCCCATGATGACGGTAAGGGGTTTGTACCTTTGTCTGCGTGGGTTTTTATTGGGGCTACAGTTTCCTCCCACCGTTTGAAACGTACAGGAGGTGTAGGTTAATTGCGTGTAAATTGAGCGGCACAGACTCGTGAGCCGAAATGACCTGTCACTGTGTTGTACGTCTAAATTTAAGATTTTAGCACGGCCGTTGACAGATCCATTATTAGAACCTCGTTGGAAAATTTGATCCAAATTAGCTTAGTAATATGAAGCAAAGAACAATGCTGGAGGGTTTTTTTTAATGACTGGAAGGCTATTTCATGTGATGGATTGTCAGAATTGACAGTGGGACCATTACTGTTTATTAATGTATTTAACAGCTTGGTTATGAAGTGGGAAGTGTAATTAGCAAGTTTGTACATAACACAATAATTGATGATCAGCATTGAAAGTCAGGAGTATAGACATTGGCTGCAATATTGACTTGTCTTTAAGGTGCGCAGAGTAATGACAGTTAGAATTTAATCCTAGTTCTTCCAAAGTGATGAATTTTGGAGGATATTCTCAATGATCGACCTTGTCGCACAAATCCAAGGATCCCTGAAGGCAAGTAATTAAAATGGCCAAGGTTGCTTGCAGGATATTGGTCTTCATTAATCAGTCAATACAAGACCAGAGTGGGAATAATTAGAGATAGTCAGCAAGGTCTCCAAGGTTTGAACAAGGAGTCAGTGAAGGAGGAGTTGGAGTTTGGCGGGATTCACAGGAGGAGGTGGGAAGAGCGTGTGATGGAGTTAATTGGTCAAGGGCCAATAAAAAGAGGGTAAGGTAAAGAAGTGGCCAGTGAGCGTGTGGCACAGTGAAGGAGTGAGGCTTTGGCAAGCAGAGGTTGAGGAGAGCAACTACTGTCACCAAGGTAAGGGGAAAAGGTAAATTTAGTGAAGGGTATTATTCTACAAGCTAATGAAATCAGCTAGGGCTGTGGGTTGTTCCAGCTGTGGGATGTGGGAGATCTGGGACGGTATTCTTGTCCCAGACAATCACACCTGCAGGAAGTGGATTCAGCTCCGGCTCCTTACTGACCGAGTTCGGCAATTGGAACTGGAACTGGGTGAACTGCGGGTTATTTGGGATGCCGAGGCAGTCATAGAGAGGAATTACAGAGAGGTAGTCACCCCAAATAGGCAGGATACAGATACATGGGTGACTGTCAGGGGAAGTAAAAAGATGGGACCAGTAATGCAGAGTACCCCTGTAGAGATTCACCTGACAACATATATGCTGTTTTGGATACTGCTGGAGGGGACAATCTACCAGGGATGAGTCGAGGTGGTCAAGTCTCTGGCACAGAGATTGACTCTTCGGCTCAGAAGGGAAGCCCTGAGAAGAGGAGAGCATTAGTAATAGGGGACTCGTTGGTTAGGAGGGCAGACAGGAAGTTTGCTGGAATGCATAGAGACTCCCAGATGGTATGTTATCTCCCAGGTGCCAGGTTCAGGGATGTCTCAAATCTTCTCATCAGCATTCTGGAAGGGGAAGGAGAGCAGCTGGATGTTGTGGTCCACGTGGGGACCAATGGCATAGATAGAGGTAGAGAAGAGGTCCTCAAGAGGGAATATCAGGAGTTTGGTAGAAAGTTAAAAGACAAGACTTCGAGGGTGGTAATCTCTGGATTGGTGCCTGTGCCAAGCGCTAGACAGGTAACAAATAGGAGCTTATGGCAGATGAGTGCGTGGCTAAAGAGTTGGTGCAGGGGGCAGGGCTTCAGATTCCTAGATCATTGGGATCGCTTCTGGGGAAGGTCAGACCTCTATAAAAAGGATGGGCTGCACCTGAACTGGAAAGGGACCAATATCCTGGCAGGAGGGTTTGCTAGAGCTGTTGGGGAGGGTTTAAACTAGTTGGGTGGGGGGGGGGGATCAAAATGAGAGCAAAGAGAATAGGATAGCAGTGAGACAGGGAGTTACAACAGAGGTAGAAAGTGGTGGTCAATAACGACATAAAAGAAAGGCAGGTGACCTGACAAGAAAAAGAGCAGTTCAACAGGAATACAGCACGAACGGCATCGAAAACAGGCTTAAGGGCACTGCACTTAAATGCACATGCATTAAAAACAAAGTAGATGAGCTGGTTGCTCAGATTCAACTAAAAAGGTATGACATTGTGGCCATTACTGAAACATGGCTGAATGAGACGTGCGATTGGAAGTTCAAATCCGAGGATACACAGTCTATAGGAAAGACAGACAGGAGGGTAGGGGTGGAGGGGTAGCACTGATGTTCAGTAATGACATTAAATCAATAGAAAAAGGGACAGGGTCTAAAGTGGTAGAATCAGAAATAGCAAGGGTAAAAAGATCATATTAGCAGTTATATACAGGCCCCCAAACAGCAGCAGGGAAGTGGACTATGAGATACAGACAGAAATACAAAGGGCATATCACAGAGATAATATCAAAATAATTATGGGAGATTTTAACATGGCAGGAGATTGGGAAGGACAGGAAATTACTGGATCACAGGAGAATGAATTTGCAGAAAACTTAAGAGATGGATTTTTTTGAACCGCCCAGCAGGGGATCCACAGTTCTCGACTGGGTCATGTGCAACGAGCCTGAGGTCGTTAGGGAGTTAAAGGTCTTAGAATCCCTAGGAAGCAGTGACCATTATGTGGTCGAATTCTATTTCAAATTTGAAAAGGCAAAAATGTTATTGGATGTATCAATTTTTCAGTGGAATAAAGAAATTTATGGTGGTTTAAGAAAGGAATTGGCTCAAATCGTTTAGAAAAGCAAACTAGTCAGAGGAAAAGATCAGGATTGGAAGATATTTTTGCAAATAACAAAAGGCATGAAGGATAGCTATATTCCAAGGAAAAGGAAATTAGTCAAAGGAAAGATGGTACCAATGTGACTAACAAAAGAAGTGAAGGCCAAGATAAAAGCAAAGGGGAGGGCATACAAAGAAGCTAAAACTAATGGGATTCCTTTGGAAATCTACAGAAGGAAATAAAGCACGTCATAAGGAAAGAAGAGTTATGAAAGGTTGGCAAACAATATTAAAAAATACTAAGAGTTTTTATAAATATATAAAGAATAAAAGAGAGACACGTGTTGACAAAGGACCGATAAAAAAAGATGCTGGGGAAATTATAATGGGTTATAAAGAAATGGCAGAAGAATTAAATCAAATTTTACATCAGTATTCACTGTCTAAGACATTAATAATATCCCTGACAGACAGAGGCTTCAGGGAGTAGGGTTGGATACAGTAAAGATTATTGGAGAAATTGTGCTAGGTAAATTGAATAGATTAAAGATAGATAAATCTCCCGGACTGGACGAGGAACACCCATGGGTTTTGAAAGAGGTAGCTTTGGAGATTGTGAATCCACTTGTGACAATCCTCCAGAAATTGATAGTCTCTGGAATGGTTCCAGGGGATTAGAAGGTTGCAAATGTGGTTCCATTGTACAAGAAAGGTGGGAAACAGAATAAAGGAAACTATGGACCTATAAGTCTGACATTGGTGGGTTGGAAGGTATTAGTATTAACCCTTAAGGATGATGTTATGAAATACCTGGAAATGCATGACAGGATAGGTCCTAGTCAGCATGGTTTTTTAAAGTGTAAATCCTGCCTGATCAACCTATTAGAGCTTTTTGAAATCTCATGTAGGATAGATAAGGGGGAGGCTGTGGGTGTTATATATTTGGATTTTCAAAAGGCTTTCAATAAAGTTCTGCACGTTAGACTGGATATAAAATTGGCTGATGGGCAGAAAGCAAAGGGTTGAAATTAAGAAATCCCATTCAGGATGGATGCCTGTAACAAGTGGTGTTCCGCAGGGGTCGGTCTTGGGCCCACTGCTGTTTATAATTTATATTAATGATTTGGATTGTGGAATGAATGGTTTTGTGACCAAATTCCTGGATGACACTAAGATAGGTCCTTGTACCTTTTCTTTGGTGCACCTCTGTCACGGTGGCCAGTGGTGAGCTCGCCATATAATACGATCTTGGGAAGGCGATGGTCCTCCATTCTGGAGACATGACCCATCCAGCGCAGCTGGATCTTCATAAGCGTGGACTCGATGCTGCCACATTGACCACCGCCAGTGGGCTGATAACGCCTCAAACCGTGCATCTTGGCGCCTCACAGTTTGGCGGGCAGCAACCTCCTTTGAAGAAGACCGCAGAGCCCACCTCACTGACAAAAGGCAAAGGAGGAAAAACCCAACACCCAACCCCAACCAACCAATTTTCCCTTGCAACCGCTGCAATCGTGTCTGCCTGTCCCGCATCGGACTTGTCAGCCACAAACGAGCCTGCAGCTGACGTGGACTTTTTACCCCCTCCATAAATCTTCGTCCGCGAAGCCAAGCCAAAGAGACTAAGATAGGTGGCAGAGCAGGAAGTGTTGAAGAAACCATAAAATTGCAGAGGGATATTAGACAGATTGGGAGACTGGGCAAAAATGTGGCAGATGAAGTACAATGTTGAGAAGTGTTTGGTTCTACATGTTGGCAGTGGAAATAAAACAGGCAGAGGACTATCTGGATGGAGAAAAAATTCAATCCTCAGAGGTGCAAAGAGATCTAGGCATCCTCGTGCAAGGAAATCTGAAAGTTAACGGCCAGGGTGGGATTCGTAGTGAAGAAGGCAAACGCTATGCTAGCATTTATTTCCAGAGGTATAGATGAGACTCTATGGGGAAATGGTGAGACCCCATTTGGAGTATTGCATGAAGTTTCGAACCCCCATCTTAGAAAGGGTGAATCGAGGACAAGGGATCATAGTCTTGAAAAATAGAAGTTATCCAATTAAAACAGAGAGGAGGAAGAACTTCTTTAGTCAGAGGCTCATGGATCTGTGGAACTCACTGTCGCACAAAGCAGTGGAGACCAGATCATTGGGAGTATTTAAACAGGAAATGGATTAAGTATTTTATTAGTAAGAGTATCAAGGGATATGGGGAAATTGGAACTAAGTGTGAGCATAGTTTAGCTTACCGTAGAGTAATAAGCAGGGTTTTATGTAAGCAGATGGGAGCGGAGCTGGGAGGCCAGCACCAGTGAATCCCAGTTCATTGCATCCATTTAGTCAGTTCAAAAACAGACACCTGAACTTTGGCAAAAGGTTCCAACAAAATGGAGCATGATAAGGGCAGCATGGTTGGTGTACCAGTTAGCATGCCTTTACAGTGCCAGCACTCAGGATTGGGGCTCTAATCCCATGCTGACGGTAAGGGGTTTGTACCCTTGGGCCTTGTGGCCTACTTCTGTTCCTTTATCTTGTGATCTTGTGATGATGAGTTCATCTGCAGATGACATCAACATCAGTGATGGTGTTAGAAGGATATCTGAGAAGATCGAGATCAGTTGCAAAGCTGGGCCAGGAAGAACCAAATGAAATTTAACTCTGACAACTGTAACGTGTTACAGTTGGGAGTGTTTGTGAACAGAAAGACCCTGAAAGTGGCAGCTCAGACAGTCAGGGTGGTGCAGGTGTTTGGCATGCTTGCCTTCATTGGGCGCAGTGTTAAGTATGAAAGTTGGACCTCATGATTCAGCTGTGCAAGGTGTTGCTGAGACCACATGTGGCGTCCTGTGTGTCATTCTTGCCACTCAACTATAGTTAGGGTATCAATAAGCATAATTTTTTTAAAAAATTTAAACATACAGCAAGATAACAGGTCATTTCAGCCCACAAGTTCATGCTACCCAATTTACATCCAATTAACCTACACCCCCAGTATGTTTCAAACAGTGGGAGGAAACTGGAGCCCCAGGGGAAAACCCATGCAGGCACAGGGAGAACGTACAAACTCCTTACAGACAGCACGAGATTTGAACCCCGGTCCCAATTGCTGGTGCTGTAAACACACTGCGCGAACTGCTATACCAAGAATGGGTGTAAAGGAGACCCACCAGGATGTTGGTAAAACTAGAGAGCTTAACTTATAGGGAGAGGTTAGAGGCACTGGGACTTTACTTCTTTGACCAGAGGAGGTTTATAAAATCATGAGGGGCAAAGAAAACATAAATGCTCAGTCTTTTTCCTGGGGTAAACAATTCTAGAGCAAGAGGGCATAGGTCTAAAGTGGTAAAGGAGAGATTTAAGAGGAAGGCATGGTGCAACATTTTCACTCAGAGAGTAGTCTGCATCTGGAACAAACTGCCAGAGGAAATCACAGAAGCAGGTATGATTTTGATGTTCAAGACATTTGGAGAGATACATGGATAGAAAGGGCTAAGAAGGATGTGGACCAAGTGGAGGTAAATGGAACAAGGCCAGAGCACCACCTTGGTCAGCATGAACAAATTCTGTACAACTCTAAGACTGCCTATGGTTCAACTTTGAGAAACATTGGTTAAAATATAGATGGATACTATGTGGTTTTATAGTCACCGCACACTAGGAAAGACAAGATTGCTTGGAGAAGCTGTAGAGAAGGTTCATCAAGATGCTGCTAAGGAGCCATCATTTTATTTCAGTGGAGACAATGAAGAAGTGAGTCCAATTTCCAAGGAGCAGGCAATCTAATGTTGGATTAGAAAATGATGAGGGGCATAAATAGTATTACGAGCTCCTGTTTCATTGAGCATGAGTATTACTTTAAGGGCTAGTACAGGTTACAACCATTCGCAGCTTTGGAGAAACTGGGTGGCGAATTCGCTATTGGGTGTTTTTTCAGGGACACAGGTGGTAAGAGAGTCATATGTGTGGAACACTGAAGGAAACAGCACTTTATTGACCAGTGGCCATCTCATCGAACACGAAACGGGAATGACTCTGTGTAGTGATGGACAATTTGGCTGATTCTCCCTATCAGGGGAATTATTGAATTTCTACCATGCTCAAAGGAAAGGTCACTTTGATTGACCCATACCTGGGTTTTGTAAGCATCATGGAAGTCATGTTTCTCTCACAAAAGGATATTTTCTCTGGAAGAAACTCAACAAAGATTTCAGAGTTTTCGGCAGTCCGGTCAGTCAATCACTCCCATCTTCTTTATGATGACTTCTGCGCATCAGTTTAAAAGTCTGCATTTCAACAATGGATTTTTAAGACTGAACTTTGGAATGATTTTCCAGAATTGTGCACAAGCTGTAATGGTTTGGGTATCATGCACACACACACACACACACACACACACACACACAGACACACACACACACACACACACACACACACACACACATACACACACACATATAGTTGGGCTTGATTTGACTAATGTGCTATATTATTAGTAGTTATTAATAAATATAGTGTTTTAAGTCTCTTCAATCTGAGGCGCCTGCAAGCTCACACCAAGACACAAGAGCAACTTGTCCGTGAACTACTCTTTGCAGACGATGCCGCTTTAGTTGCCCATTCAGAGCCAGCTCTTCAGCGCTTGACGTCCTGCTTTGCGGAAACTGCCAAAATGTTTGGCCTGGAAGTCAGCCTGAAGAAAACTGAGGTCCTCCATCAGCCAGCTCCCCACCATGACTACCAGCCCCCCCCCACATCTCCATCGGGCACACAAAACTCAAAACGGTCAACCAGTTTACCTATCTCGGCTGCACCATTTCATCAGATGCAAGGATCGACAATGAGATAGACAACAGACTCGCCAAGGCAAATAGCGCCTTTGGAAGACTACACAAAAGAGTCTGGAAAAACAACCAACTGAAAAACCTCACAAAGGTAAGTGTATACAGAGCTGTTGTCATACCCACACTCCTGTTCGGCTCCGAATCATGGGTCCTCTACCGGCACCACCTACGGCTCCTAGAACACTTCCACCAGCGTTGTCTCCGCTCCATCCTCAACATCCATTGGAGCGCTTTCATCCCTAACGTCGAAGTACTCGAGATGGCAGAGGTCGACAGCATCGAGTCCACGCTGCTGAAGATCCAGCTGCGCTGGATGGGTCATGTCTCCAGAATGGAGGACCATCGCCTTCCCAAGATCGTGTTATATGGCGAGCTCTCCACTGGCCACCGTGACAGAGATGCACCAAAGAAAAGGTACAAGGACTGCCTAAAGAAATCTCTTGGTGCCTGCCACATTGACCACCGCCAGTGGGCTGATAACGCCTCAAACCGTGCATCTTGGCGCCTCACAGTTCGGCGGGCAGCAACCTCCTTTGAAGAAGACCGCAGAGCCCATCTCACTGACAAAAGGCAAAGGAGGAAAAACCCAACACCCAACCCCAACCCACCAATTTTCCCCTGCAACCGCTGCAACCGTGTCTGCCTGTCCCGCATCGGACTTGTCAGCCACAAACGAGCCTGCAGCTGACGTGGACTTTTTACCCCCTCCATAAATCTTCGTCCGCGAAGCCAAGCCAAAGAAGTGTTTTAAGAGAAAAATAATAACTCTGCCTTGGTGAATTTCCATTGCTGCTGGTCTGGCAGTAGAAAATATTTCCCCAGGACATTGCTATCCAAAACTGTCGACCATAGGTTTAGAATAAAAGGTTAACAATTGGTGGAACAATTTTATCAAATTGTAGTTTGAATCTAATGTATGCTTTGTTAAGAGCCCAGAGGACCCCAAAACCCAGTAGCAATAGATATTCACCAAGACAAATGGTCACTTAAACAAAAGTTGCTTTTAATTATCTTTAAACATGAAAATAGAATCAAACTTTATCTTATCACTATTGACTTAACCCCATTCTAATTCTAAGCGCACATGTATGTAATGGGTGTGTAAGTTCAGAAAAGTTCTTTGGATCACAGTCCAATCTCACTTCTCATTCCTCCAAGTTCACTGGTTGCAAGCAATTCTTATATTGGGCACAGAATGTAACATTTATAAGGATGACCAGGCTTTGGTGCTTGAAAGGTAAATGGTTACCACTCAGGAAGGTTCTTGATGGTTTTCCGAGAGAAATTTGTTGTTCCAGGACATCGACAACTGATTTAATTCCATCAGCCACTTCAGTATCTTGCTGATGAAACTTGCCCCTTTCAGGGTTCTCCAGATGCTAACCTCTTTCTTTCAGGTCATCACAGGGTTCCTTTTTGGTTTCTCTTATTCCAAGTGAAATATTAGACAGCCAGTCCACTCCTCTTGCATGAAGCACAAGGTCTTTGACTAGGCTGTTTTCCAAATGGGGCTTTCCACAAGCTTGCCAGCTTGTCCTGTTCCAGTCCCAGTTGCTCTTGCTGGCTGTAACACTGTAGAAGTGATCTCTGTCTGTCTCTCTCTCTGTCTCTCTCTGTCTCACACACACACACACACACACACACACACACACAAAATCTGTTTGACTCTCTCTGCTTGAAAAACCACATGACCCTCTGACAACAGCTCCAGACAGAAGCAGCTCCAACAAGATCTTTCATCTGTTGCCTTTTTGTAAACAACAATCCATTAGTGAAGTCTCTTGGGCACTCTCCATAGCTCTTGCAAATGCTGCGGAACTGATATGTATAGTATTAGCAGAGCTCCAGTATTTAAAATAAGATCTGTTTTAAAGTGTTTGTATGTAACCTACTATAACAAACCTTTCCCAATTTATGTCCCAAAAACATATCTATATACTCTGTCACAGCTTCCTTAAGTGGTGAAGACAGATACAATCATAATATTATTTTTAAAAAAACATATGGATGAATAATTGAACTGCCAGCACATAGGAGGCCCTGGACAAAGTGCAGGTTAGTGGCATTTGTATAGATACATGACAGTCACATCGACATGGAGAGCCATGTTTCGAAGCTCTGTGACACAAGATGTTGTTAAAAGGAATAAAGTGCTCTGGTGTGAGAAGTTAAAGTCACTTTAGTTGGGAAAGACAGTTAGAGGGACTTCTCAATGAAATGTTAACCAGAGAGAAATACTAAGCAGAGAGAAGTTGATGAGCTACATAGCAGAGAAGTTAAAGGGATTTGTTCAAGAATTTCCACACAAAATGATGTTTGCTGACATTAAGAAAATCTTCAAGGATATCATAATTATTAGAGTCCATGACTCATGAGGTACTTGGAACCTTGACATATTCTAACAATTGAATGTGGGAATTAGTGGTAACTGGCTTTGCCATCAATGGGGGAATGGAGCCAGTGCAAAGAGGTTCAGCATCAGCCCATGATTAGCCTTACTGTGGATCATAATTACAAGATAAAGAGCGTGCAAGGTGAGATCAGAGGATGCATGCAATAGATAAGGCAGTATATTCCAATGCAGGCATAGCCCTTCAAAGTAGCTATGACGTGCCTTGGAGATAGCACAAGAGCCTGCAGCTGACGTGGACTTTTTACCCCCTCCATAAATCTTCATCCGCGAAGCCAAGCCAAAGAAGAGAAGAAGACAGTGAAGCCTGAATGGAAATGAGAAAACTCAACAGAAAGATGAGAAAATCTGAAAGAAGTCAAAACAACTTATGAAAAGAAATCTGAAAGCAGGCAAAACCAATCTAAAATCAAGGTGGACTGAACGGAGACTGGGCTATAAAGAGTTCTGTCAACTCAGGATCACAAGGAGTGGAAACTATAAAGCCACGGTTTAAAATAAAGTGATTCAAAAGCTGATGCACGCAAAAGACTGAATATGAGAAAACAAAGAAGGTTGGTATGTTCTTTCATGTTACCTGCCACATACAATTCTGACCTGTTTCGCTTTGGATGAGAGCATTTAATATAGAAAATAGACACCGAGTGAAATTAAGACCAGTTTCATTCCGGAGTTGGGCAATGGAAATCATGTACACACAGCAACCAATGAGTCGAGAGTCGTCTCCATGCGCGGGTACTCCAACATAACAGGACTGTAGATGTCTGCTGGATACAGACACTAGAATGCACAGCTAAAATCTGGATCAAAGTCTCATTTGGAGTTTTGAAAGATTTTTTTTTAAAAAAAGGTTGCTAACACCATTAACAATTTGTCTTAACATAATCCATGACACATTTCCAGATTTTAAAAATAAATTAGGGAACCAGGAGCTGCTAACTTCAGGTTCTGTCTTGCACAGGTGGTATTGATCTCCAGTGTTCATTACAGAGAAGTATAATTAGAAACACATCAATATGAAAATATTTAAGAATTTAATTTTCAAACATAGTTACACAAGGGACTACAGATGCTGAAATCCAGAGCAAAACAACAAACTGCTGGAAGAATTCAATGGGTCAGACACTATCTGTCGAGGACAATGGACGGGTGATGCTTTAAGCTGAGACCCATCATCTGGACATGTAGTTTGAGAAAAGCCAGAGGTATCCATGCATTGCTTCACCTTTGGAAATTTTGCATAAACTGTGCACATGTGAATTAAACCATAATTTAATCAAATGAAGATGGTGTTCGCTGTTGCTGAAGCAGTCAGAAGTCAAAGGTTGCAGGCACACAGGAAGTGGCGAATCAGAGCAGGGTACCAGAGAAGAACACCCCACCCCAAGGAGAAGCTTTGAAGAGTCGGAGCGCGTACAGCTTAAAGGTGACTACTGCAGCAAGTTTCAGCTTGGGCTCAGTAGCACAAGCCTTCTTGTCTGGCAGCAGGCTGTTGGTCTCTGGAACCAGACATCAGATTCAGGACTCACAAAGGTGCGATGGTGAACAGACTGCCTGAAAGGCCCCAAGTGCCAGCGGCTTCCCACTGCTTTGGGGATGTGAACCAGGCGTCGAGGTGGTGTGATTCGGACACCTCAAGTTCGGGATCACCACTGAATAACAGGCCGCGCACTATGGAGGTTGGAGGGGTGCCGGAGGTGGCAACATCGGAGGAGGCTCAGTCCATGGCCCTTTGCCATTTCTTTATTGTTTTAAGCAATGGTTACTGGATTCGTTGGTGACTCTTTACCTTTGCAGAGCAAACAAAGGAACCTTTGTGGATTTTATGGTCAGGATAATAAAATGAAGCTTGAATTAAAACTAGTCAGCTCATTCAGAAGTACACCATTTAAATGTTATTTTGAACTTTCATTTCAAGTGCGACTTCACAATTAAATTTAAATGCTATTTTTGTGTGTTTATCTGCATATTCATCTTGATTCATCTTTGTAATTTCTCTGGTAAACAAAGAGAAGTTAGAATCAAAAGCTGAACAAACAAAGAATAAGTGTGTAAGTAGGCTTGGGATCAACACCCTGCCCTCGCAACAGAGCTGCAAAAAAAAAGTGCCATGAATACCTGGTTTTTATTTTACCTGCACTCGTGGGGGGGGCGGTGTGTAGAGATAATTTCCAGATTAAACTCAGACATGCACAAATTTAAATGGTCATTTTCGAGGTAATTTTTAAAAATCCTTTATCTCGGTACCATTCCCTTTGAATTCCATGTCCCTCGAGTCCCTTTAAAAAATGTCTTGTATATGCCAAGCAACTGAGCCTACATCACAAATTGATTGGAGAATTCCATAGATCTATTACCCAGTTTAGTGCACATGATACGGTGGCGCTGCGAAAAGAAAGGAACACGTCTGTACCAAGCTGAGTTAACCAGTAACTGTTTATTCAAACAGCAATACTGCAAAACCCCCACCCGGGAGTGATGTCAGCGCACAGTCTCAGCAGCGGCCCTCGCTCCCGCTTTCCGCTCTTTAAACCTGGCACTTCTCCTCAATGAGGAGGCAGTCTCTGCACCGTAGTATGTAGGCTGTGTGCTGTGGCATTTCGGCCACTTGTGTAGGGGGCCGGACTAGACCATTACACAATGCATCTTTAAATCTTAGGCATAAGGGCAGCATGGTAGAGCACCAGTGACCTGGGTTTGAATCTGGTGCTGTCTGTAAGGAGTTTGTACAGTCTCCCTGTGTTTGCATGTGTTTTCCCTGAGTGCTCTTGTTTCCTCCCACCATCCAAAACATACAGGGTTGGAGGTTAATTTGGATCTAATTGGGCAGCACAAGTTTAAATAGGTGGAATTAGCTGGTATTGTGATGAAAATTTTAAAAAGGTTTTAGAAATACCCTAAACAAGATGTGATACCAGTTTTTGACCTGAAAGTATCAACTCTTTTTCCTTCCTCAGATGATGCCTGACTCACTGAGTTCCTCTAGCAGGTCATTTTCACTCAAGATTCAAACATCTGCTGACTCCTCTCTCCCTAAGTACAATCTTTCCCTCCATTAATTTGCAAACCAAGATTTCCAGGAATACTTCCTGAGATTGGAGCAGGCCTTGTACCTGCAGTAAGTGTCTGCCCGATCAAACTATAGAAAAGACACGTGTAGCATGTTGGCCTCTTCCAATCCTGCACTTGGCTGTTCTGACACACACTTGTTATTTGCATTTTTTCCTCTCTTGGGGAATAGATTTTGTCCCCATCATTCCAATCACAAGAGTAAATTATATTCTGTCACTTATATTCTGTCACTTGTATTATTGCCTCCTTCATTTTAGACAAACTCAAACATTAGGCACTTCTACACAGCCACTGGACAGCAGAAAATTTAGCTCCGGTGGCCGTGTAAAAATGTCAGGACGGAATGTTTTATGCAAATTCCATCCCGTAATTTTTCCACTCATACCCCTACACATTTTTACACAGTGGTTGCAGTGTAAATTGATTGCAGCCACTCCAAAACAAACAGACCTAATGAATACAACGTTTCTCCTCCGACAAACTTCGCAACTCAGGAAGGCTGTGTAATAGTGCCCTTGTGTAGTCGACCACATCAGGACACACCATAGGTAAGTGTGCTATTTTTTTTCTGAATAATTCCAGGTTTCTGTTTAAAAATACCCATTGGTTATAGGTGCAAGGCTGCAACAGATTGTCAAGATGGACAGTAGAGTAGTTCACAACAGGGAGTTGGCAGGAGATTATAGTTGAGGCAGTCCTTGTACCTCTTCTTTGGTGCAAAGAGGTACAAGGACTGCTTAAAGAAATCTCTTGATGCCTGCCACATTGGCCACCACCAGTGGGCTGATATCGCCTCCAACCGTGCATCTTGGCGCCTCACAGTTCGGCGGGCAGCAACCTCCTTTGAAGAAGACTGCAGAGCCCACCTCACTGACAAAAGACAAAGGAGGAAAAACCCAACCCCAACCCCAACCAACCAATTTTCGCTTGCAACCACTGCAACCGTCAGTCACCAACGAGCCTGCAGCAGACATGGACATACCCCTCCATAAATCTTCGTCTGCGAAGCCAAGCCAAAGAAAAGAAATAGTTGAGGCCATGATGAGATCAGCCACTGTGATAATTAATTGCAAAATAGCCTTAAGACATCATATGGTCAACTCCAGCTTCTGTTTGACAAAGACTATAAAAAGTTAATGACAACAAGAAAACATTCTTCTATAGTTTTAGTCAAAAAGAAAATGTTCAGAAACATTCATCTTTGGATCAAACTGTACTCAAAATTAGCTCCTGAATTTGAAGCAATGAGGTAAGAATGCACACAGAACAGCAGTAGCATTATTGAATCTGGACAAAATAATTTAGCAATTGAAACAAGTATATTGCTGCCAAATTTGGACTATTTGTACAGACCATTTTTGCTTCAACTTTGCTCGTGAAACTAACCCGATATTGGTCTTAGTAAACAAACAAAAATGTACCGATTTGGTATAGAACAATGATTCCCAACCTTCTTTGGGCTGCCGTCCCTTGGATCCCAGGCTACATCCCTAGTGCCCCCATCCATCACTCATACAATGAACACACACCTGTTTCTTGGTATTAGATCTACTGCAAATTTAAAACAACTAATCTAATACTATAAATAAGCCTATGCAATTCACAAATAAAACATATAATAAATCAATTTATTTAGCAATATGGAAGGTTTAATTTACATCTCACCTGTAACTACACTGTCTTCACAGTTTTCACATTATATCGCCTACATTTCTTTTTTTGTTTGCTACGCTGCGGCCATATTTTATTCTGCAACAAAAACCTGTCCCAGGCATCGGCGGTCATTCGCTGTCCTGGGGGTAGGGATCAGTCACAGTCACGGGGGGTGGGGGAGGGTCCCATCCCAGCCTGTCACCATTCTGGGCAGTTACCCTCACCCCCTCCTCACTGATGGATAGCACACCATATAACTAACCATATAACTGTTTACGGCGTGGAAACAGGCCATGTCGGCCCTTCAAGTCCACGCCGGTTCACTTGAACAATGCAATAGATTCACTTCTTCCACGATTAGCACTGCGGGCTGAATTTGCCAGAAAGTTTCGGACAGCCCCCTTTTTCCTCACTGCTCCCTTGGATCTTTCCACTGCTCATTTTGAGAATGACTGGTCTGTGAGAATGAAGAATACAGGCTCTATTATCCTATAAAGGGAGTAGGTGCTCTTTTAGCATTAATTGCCACATGATCACAAACTTTCAGAACCTAGGCATACAAAATGAAATATGATGGAAACATGTAATGTGTACAATTTTGCATCCACTTTACCTATGTCAAAATTGGCTGACTTGAAACAAGAACAGAGGCTGAGAAACTTACTGATGCAAATAGGCACAAGGGAAAACCTTAACTGGACTTACTGACAAAATTATTTATTGACACAAATAATTGTTTACTCTGTTCTATATCCAGGAACTGGGTTTGAGTTAAAATAAGAATGCAAAATGTCTTTATATTGGTTGCACGCGTCCTGTATGAAAAGAAATGGGTTGATCTCGAGCTGTTGCCCAGAGGCTCACTTATATTCACTTCATTGACTAAAACTTGCAAATTCCTTCTGATCAAAGACCATGCAGTGAAAATGTTGCAGAACAATGGATTTATTCACAATCTAAAAAAAACTTCACTTTGCAGTGAGAGGTCAAGAAATTAGAACATGGCCGTAGGTGCAACATTAACATCACATGGACCTTGACGAAGGGGAAACGCTACCCAAACAGAAATATAGACACTGGAAATTTGAAATACAAACAGGAAAGCTGGAGATATACCTTAGGTTATGCTATATCTGCAGAGTGAGAAACACAAGAACTTTATTAGCAATGTGTAACTGCTTTACACCAGGACCGTACCATTAAACTCTCTTTTTTCAGATGCACAAAATATTACTTGGTCAGATTCAAAAGAATCCAGTGGGATTTTATTTATAATGAATACATGTCATTTGCAATAACTAGCTTAGATCCCGGGTCATCATCGAATTTCGAAGCCGGTCTGCATGCAGGAGGAACCTAAGTGCCTAAACTAAACACAATTTTTCTGACTTGCAGCAATAATCTTTCTGGTCAATCTCTTCCAATGTCTTTCCTTGCATTCTTCTTGAATGCATTCAAGCAGATCCACAACATCAACAAGAAATTCACACCCACCTACAAAATCTAAAATGAATGAAAACATTTACACAACTACTGATGACCAGATTAAGCCAAAGATCTTTGGAAAAATACTGAAACTTTTAAATTCTATATTATCGGCACGGTTACCTCAATGCTATAACAGTGCCAGCAACCTGGGTTTGAATCCAGCCCTGCCCGTAAGGAGTTTGTATGTTCTCCCCACGTCTGCATGGGTTTCCTGCAGGTGCTCCACTGTCCGCCCACCATTCAAAATGTACGGGGGTTAACAATTATTTGGGGTATTTGGGTGGCATGGGATTGTGGGCCAGAAGGGCCTGCTGCTGTGCTGTATGTCTAAATTTTTAAAACTAAATATAAAAATTTAAAAGTATGCATGCCTACAGTCTTATTAGGAGAAAAAAAAACAGAAGAATTGAGGTGTGGAAAAAGAGTGGGAGGTGGAAATTACAGGAAAAGAAACTGAACTGAATCTTGCCGATTACAACAGGGTGACAGTGAACGGAAGGAAAAGAAGAATCAATACTCTGAATCATCTTATAGCTTTTCAGAATGAATAAATTACTTTTTTTGGAGTTATTTTGTACACAGCATATCCCCAGTTGAAAAGCAATAAATGACCAAAAATCTGTGGTGCAAATTAATGGAGGAATATTTATCCCCTGCTTTTTCAAAATAACACTATTTTTAATATCATCTCAAAGCAGTAGATAGACCTTAGTTTGATATCTAATCTGAAGAATAATGTCCCTGATGATACAAAGTTCTGTCAATCCTGGAATAAAGTTTCTGTCTGAATTACATACCAATTTGTAGTACAAAACAAATCTCTCAAAACATGTCATTGCTTATGAGGATCCTTGTTACTCTGCCCTGCGATCAGGACGCCACCTGCACACTGTTGCAATATTCATCTGAGTCCTCTTACATTCAAGTTCCTGGAGGTAAACAATAAACATTGAGTGAGACGTCATCATCTCTTTTCTCTTTCCCTTTTACTGCAGGAGCACCTCGGACCGCAAGACTCCGCAGAGGATAGTGAAGCCAGTGGAAAAGATAATTGGAGGCTCTCTTCCTACCACGAAGGACTCGATTGCAGTTACTGCAGCACTTGGGCCCTGACAACCAGATTGGGTAACAGTTTTATCCCCACAAGCCATCAGGCTCCTTAATTCCCGGATCATATGTAGATAATGTACCATGGACTTTTACTGTATTCATCTCAATGTGTTTCACTTTTATTCTAACTTATAATTATGTAAATTTGCTCTGTAATCCTGGAGAAATGCATTCTCGTCTTTACTGTGCGAGCATGGTATGAACGATAAATAAAAATGACTTGACTTGATATGGAGGCAGTACTGAATATGCAGTGTTATAAAATACTATTCAAGTCCAAAGATAGAGATTCTGCATGTCTATGTTTGATTAATACAACTGCAGACGATAGCTCTAATGTAAATCACCCTGCGAGTTAGATGCATTGAGATTTGTGTGTTAGAAACAACGGCAATGACGACAATCAATCAGATTGTTCATATGGGCATTCTAGGAACGAGAAAGATCTAACATTTTTTTCAGTCTAGTGAAATAGAAGATCCCATTAGAGATAAATTTTGTATCACTTGTGACATTTCTTGGCAGAGAAACTGGCAATATTGTCCTTGGGACCCTCACAGTTGGAAGTTTGAGTTCATAAAAGTTCCACGGATAGTCTTATCACTGGAAGAGGTAGTGTAATGTAGTGAAGGAGACACTAGAAACATACACTAAAAATATCACCAGATTCTTATAGATGACCCATCTAGTCTATGTCAAACTATTTGTCTATCTAGTCCCATCAGTTTGCACCCAGTCTGTAGCCCTCCATACACCCATGTACCTACCAAATTTCTCTTAGATGCTGAAATCGAACCTGCTTCCACCACTTTCAACTTTCACCACCCTTTGAGTGAAGAAGTTCCCCATAATGTTCCCCTTAAACATTTCACCATTCATCCATGTCTGCTAGTTATTGGGTCACCCAACCTCACTGGTAAATGCCTGCTTGCATTTAACCTATCAAAAGTCCTCTTAATTTTGTAGACCTCTATCAAATCTCCCCTCATTCTTCGATACTCCAGGGAATAAAGCCCTCACTTATTCAACCTTTCCCTGTAACTCAGCTTCTCAAGTCCCGAGACCATGCTTGTACATTTTCACTGCATTCTTTGAATCTTACTGATATCTTTCCTGTAGGTAGTTGACCAAAACTGTACACAGTACTTCAAATTTGGCCTCACCACTCTTGTACAACTTCAATATATCATCCCAACTCATGTACTCAATACTATGATTTCTGAAGGCCAATATGCCAAAAGCTCTTTACGACCACTTCCAAAAAAATTATATTCCTGTATTCCCAGATCCCTCTATTGCACTGCCTTCTGCAGTGCCTGATCCTTTACGGCAGCGTGCCTCTTCACCTCCTACCCTTCAAAGCCAGAGACCTGACCTCTGACACCTTTTCCTGGTAGGCCATCCCCCTCAACAGTATCCAAAAGAACCACAAGGGTACCCTACACTGACTGCCTATTCTCTTTCCCTGTACTGACTGTAACCCAGCCAGTCACCTCCTAGGGACAGCCGCCACCCCATATCTCCTGTCTATTACCCCCTCTGCCTTTCAAATGATCAGGAGTTCATCCAGTTCCCTGATGCAGCTTGTAAGGATCGGCAGTTCTTGCAAGTAAAGTCATCAGGGACAGTGGTGACTTCCTTGATTTGCTAAATCCTATGTGGAATGGCCTGAACTGTCTTTCCCACGGCTTACTCTGTGAAATGAGAAAAAAAGTCAAACCTGACCTCACCTGCTCTGCCCCTTTAAACTGAAGCATTTTCTTTTACAGGGCCATTATCACTGCCTGCAATTCCTCTCAAGCCTTTATGTCCTTCACTTACTCACAACCAATGATTTTCAACTGCCCCCCTAAACTCACATTCCACCTTAAGTAATCCCTAAGCCATAAGTCTTCTGTGATTGGTAAGGGATTGCTTAAGGTGGTATATGAGTGGGAAGGGAAGGTTGAGGGTCACTGCTCTCGACCCAATTGTTACTGAAATATTTTGCTTGAGAAAAATTGTTATTGGCCCATTTGCTTTGGAGTTATGAAACAGTGCACATAATGAGTCAATTAGGTACGATTAAAACAGTGGTTTTCAAACCTTTTTTCCCCCACTCACATACCACCTTAAGCAATCCCTTACTAATTACAGAGCACTTATGGCACAGGGATTCCTTAAGGTAGAATGCGAGTTTAGAGGGGAAGTTTAAAAACCACTGCTCTAGACCTTCCTACTCCACTTAAGCTTCCCTTCATTTTATAATTAAAGTTAATTAGCAAATTATAAATGCCTTTCACCAGCACTTTTTAAAAGTTTCCCTCCACATCTCATTCTTGCCCAGCACTCACATTTTTAAAGAGTTCCCCTCTTGCTCGCTCTTCTCTAGGAGGACAGATTACATGGGGCTCAGGGTGAACGAGACAACTGAATACACTACTGGCTTGATGGTGGGGAATATCATTATTCATTTTAGAGGCTTATGACCAGAGGTGTGCTACAGCAATCAGTGCTGGCTTCAGTGTTGCTTGCCATCTATATTAACAAGTTGGATGACAATTTGTCAGATAACAGCAAAAATCAGTTGTTTTGTGGACAATGAAGAGAGTTTTCCAAAATTACAGTGGGGTTGAGATGATTTGGGAAAGTGGGCCAAGAAAGAGCAGATGGAATTTAACTCTGACAAGTGAGAGGTATTGCACTTTGGTGTGTTAAACCAGTGCAAGACCTCCATAGTGAATAATGTAGCCCACCAGAGCATTGTAGTACAAGAGTCTGAGGGGTATAAGCACATAGTCCCATGAGAGTACGACAGAAGTAGATAGTATTGAAAAAGGCATTTGACATGCTTACCTTCAACAGTCAGGGCACTGGGTACAGGAGCAGGGATGTCATATTACAACCCTCCAGGACATTGGTGAGACCACTTTTGGAGTATTCTGTGCAGTTTGTTCACCCAACATTACAGACGAGACGACCTATGGAACGGTGACCATGGCGGCAGACCAGTGAGGGGATCTGCGGCTGAAGAACACACAGGTGGTAGGCTGTTGGTGACTCGAGGTGAGGAACCCCTGCAGGCTGCAGGCGTCAGTGGTCAAAGAACTCACACCAGGCTTGAATGCAACTGAGCCCTGGTCTGTGAGGAACGCAGATCTTCTACCAGCCAGGTAGTGTCTCCATTGCCTTTCGGCTTCTACAATGCTTGAGCCTCCTTTTCCACTGGTGGGTTCCGGAGCTCGTGGCCTTGAAATGTCCATGAAAAAAGTGCAACTGGCCTGCCCACCTGGTTGAGAGTAGCAGCCAGGACTATGTCCGAAGCGTTGCTTTCCACTTGGAAAGGTACATTCTCGTCCACCGCGTGCATTGAGGCAGTTAAAAGTCATTTGGGCTTCAGCCAAGAGGGGGGAAATAGTGGCTTTTAAGAGAGGGTGAACATTATCAGCGTATTGAGGGATCCACTGGGCCTAATATGAGAAAAACCCCAGGCATCTTCTCGAAGCCTTTAGAGTCCTGGAGATGGGGAACTACAACAGGGGGAACATCCTATTGGGATCTGGGCCAATGATATCATTCTCCACCACACAGCCAAGGATAGCCAGATGTTTAGTCCTGAACACGCACTTGTCAGAGTTATAAGTGTGGATCAGGGCTTTCACCGCATGAAGAAAACTCTGGAGGTTGGCGTCATGGCCTTCCAAGGTGTGACCACAGATGGTGACATTATCGAGATAGGGGAAGGTAACTTTCAACCCATACTCATCCACCATTCTATCTATTTGCCTCTAGAAGATATAAACCCCTTTAGTAATAATGAAAGGGACCCTCTGGAATTGATAGAGATGACCAATAGCCTCAAATGCCATATATGGATGGTCCTTGGAATGGATTGGCAAGTTGGTGATAGGCAGCTTTCAGGTCGATGGTCGAATAGACCTGTTACTGCACAATATCATTCACCATGTCTGAAATTCGAGCAAGGGGTATGTGTGGCAAGACACCACTAGCCTACTACAGGTGGCGATCTCTGTACCTGCAGGAAGATCACTGGAGGACAGACCACATCTGGCTGGCTGTCAATCAGCCAACCTGAATAGACCTAACTCCACCCAGCTGGCTGTCAATCAACCACCTGGGATATAATCCTGAGCCAGCTCCTCTCGAACCAGTCACTCGAGATCCACCAGTACAGCTACCACTGTAGCAGAGCCTTTTAACTGAATAAAGCCTGTTGTACAGTCTTTCTCAAGTTTTGTGACTGCTGACAGCTGCAGCAGCGCATCACAGTATGTGTCCAGGCGTGTGTACCAATTAATAGTTTGGCTATAGGACTTGTCAGCCACAAACGAGCCTGCAGCTGACGTGGACTTTTTACCCCCTCCATAAATCTTCGTCCGCGAAGCCAAGCCAAAGAAGATAGTTAATTACTAGCCTGAATTGTTTTCCCCTTTTACCACTACCACTTGCGCTCTCTACAGGTTGGTGCTAGATTCGATGATACCATGAATGAGCAGACATTTTGTCTCAGACTTTATAAAAACTCAGTTTGCTGTACTGTACCTCCTGCTCTTAGTAGCAATGGGTTTGCAGTCTGAGGACGGACTCGGGAAGGGGTGGGGGGTGGCGTCGATATTCAGTGTGGAGAGGCTGCATGTGGGTTCTAATTTTAGAGGCCCTCCATTCCGAACTATTACAAGGGGGAGGGGACCAGAATACTCCAAGGTCATCCTTTTAAGGTGACATAGGAAGTCCAGACCTAACAGCACTGGACACACAATTCATTAAGAATATACAAGAGACATTTACAGAACTCTCTCCCACCCCACTTCAAACCACAGATGTACTATACAATGTTGTTGAATATGTGTAGAATGTGAATAAGATGCGAGGAATATGCGATAATTGGAAGGATACATCCTTAGGTTGTATTTTTGCACAGTCCGTGAGTCTATGAAACTTTCAGTAGAGCCCTTATTGATTAGGCATTTAGTGGAATGTCCTTTTACCTTCAAAGTCACTATAGAGTTGCTGAGTAGGTGAGGTCTGTCCTGATCTAGGACCATTGATGCTAGTCCTGAACACGCACTTGTCAGAGTTATAAGTGTGGATCAGGGCTTTCGCCGCATGAAGAAAACTCTGGAGGTTGGCGTCATGGCCTTCCAAGGTGTGACCACAGATGGTAACATTATCGAGATAGGGGAAGGTAACCTTCAACCCATACTCATCCACCATTCTATCTATTTGCCTCTAGAAGATATAAACCCCTTTAGTAATAATGAAAGGGTCCCTCTGGAATTGATAGAGATGACCAATAGCCTCAAATGCCATTTATGGATGGTCCTTGGAATGGATTGGCAAGTTGGTGATAGGCAGCTTTCAGGTCGATGGTCGAATAGACCTGATACTGCACAATATCATTCACCATGTCTGAAATTCGAGCGAGGGGTATGTGTGGCAATACACCACTAGCCTCGCACTGACCCTTTTCACACCATTTCCTCACTGCCACCATCTGTCAGCATGTAGCAAAGCAAGTGGGTTCGGGTGAATTCAGGGCAGATAGCTTGGGGCTGGAATCATATCTGGGAGCAGTGTAGGCTGCAGACTTCCCCAGGGTTCCCCTCATGCGACAAACCCTCGCCCAATGCCCTTTCATGCCACAGCTGGAACACACAGTCTTTTGCCAGGCAATACGATCAGGGATACTGGATCTTGCCGCAGGCAAAGCACTCCATAGCACGGGAATCGTCTGCTGTTAGGGCAGGGGTAGCAGGAGCCACCTGTCCTTGGAAGAGGTCATCTAGGTGAGCGAGCTCACTAACTTCAAGGTTGTCATTCTCGAGCTTGGCCTGTTCCAGCAATGTGGCCAGTTCGATGTGTCAAGCAAGGTCCTTCCTTCCTGACTCGAGCAGTCACTGCCTCATGTACCTCGAGCTGACCCTCGTGACTAGAGGGTTCTGGATCTGCTCTTCCTCACAAACGTGGCCTGTAGCCACCTTGTACCTGCACTTCTTAGCAAGCGTCCACAGATCCAACAGGTAGTCATCAATGGCCTCTCTTGGCCACTGATGATGAGGAGCGAGTCGGTGCCTCACCAGGACCTCATTTTGCCACTTCAGGTACCTAGCCTTCAACGTCTCGATGGCAGCATCGTACATAGTGCAGTCCCTGGTGACTGCATACCCTTTCGTTCCTACCTTCGTAACGAATGCAGACATTCTGAGTTCATTGGTGTGGAAGTCGTCTCTGTTCGCGTTCAAGTAGGACTGGAAGCAGTCTAGCGAGTAATGTGAACTCCTCAGCCACGTCGGGGGGGGGGACAGAGAGTCTATCAGTAGCATCCCTGGCTTGAGTAGTTCTTACATCATTAGGAAATAAGCTAATAAAATTGTAGCATGAATAAAAGCTCTCACAGCTGGAGGGAGAACAAATGCTTTTGTTATTTTATAACTATGAGTAGGGTCTCACAGTAGTCTGGGTTTAGGTGGGAAACCAAGGTTATATGTGAGCAGATGGGGCGGAGCCAGGAGGCAGGGCCAGCCATTAGCACAACATACTACCAGTGAATCCCAGTTCACTGCAGACATTATTTATTAATGACTATTAACAATATAGAGTGAAAGTTTAATCCTTTTGAATTGCATCTTCTGTTGTTGCTGGTTTGAGACCTAACACCTGTTTAATCTTTCCCTGTAACTCAACACCTGAAGGCCTGACAAAATCCTAGTCAATCTTCTCTGCATTCTTTTAATCTTATTGATATCCTTCCTGTAAGTAGGGGCCCAGAGCTGCATACAATATTCCAAATTTAACCTCTCCAATATCTTAAACAACTTCAACATAACATCCCATCTCCCATACTCAATACTTTGATTTATAAAGGCTAAGATGCTAAAGGCTTTCTTTAACCATATAACCGTTTACAGCACGGAAACAGGCCATGTCGGCCCTTCAAGTCCGTACTGGTTCACTTGAACAACTCCACTAGCTCCTCCGCAAACTCCTGAGGAAGTAGAGGCTTTCTTCATGATGACATTGGTGCGTTGCCTGGCATTAATCACAACCCTGTCCACATGCAACGTCACCTTCAGGGAATAATGTCAAGTCACCTTCATTTATTGTTCATACTATGCTCATATGGTAAAGACAAGACCACATTTCTCCAGGACCACGGAGCCTATTTACGTAACTCTAAGTTAGAACAGGTCAAACACATTGAAATATTAAAATATTATGAATATAGTAAATGTCTATGGTACATTATCAACAAATATTCTGGGAATTCAGTAGTCTGATGGTTTGGCGGGAAAAACTGTTGCCCAATCTGGACTTGAGGGCCCAAGTGCCATGGTACCTCCTACCAGATGGCAGAAGGGAGAACAGTTTACATGCAGGGTGTGTGGAGTCCTTCATGATGTTTATTGCCTTTCGCCTGCATTGAATGTTGTAGATGTCCTTCATGGTAGGAAGAGAGCCCCCAATGATCTTTTCTCCTGACTTTACTTTGCTCTGCAGGGTCTTACAGTCCGAGGTGGAACAGCTTCCAAACCAGTTGGTGATGCATTTGCACAGGATGCTCTCAATAAATCCTCAGTAGAATGGAGTAATGGAAGATGGTGATAATGTATCTGTATTCCCAGTTCTCTGTGCTCCTCCGCACTCCTCGGTGCCCTATCATTTACTGTCTATGTCCTACCTTGGTTTGCCCTTCCAAAATGCATCACCTCCCACTTGTCTGCCATTTTTTGGCCCTTTCTCAAAGTTGGTCCAGATCTCTCTGCAAGCTTTGAACTCCTTGCTGTGCACACTTCCTATCTTTGTGTCATCAGCAAACTTGCTGATCCAATTTACAACATTATTATCCAGCTCAGTGATATAGACAACAAACAACAATGGTCCCAACATAGATTCCTGAAGCACACCACTAGTCACTGACCTCCAGTCTGAGAAGCAACCATCCACCACCACTCTGTTTTCTCCCACACAAACAATTACAAATCAAGTTTACAACCTTTTCATGGATACCTAGTGTCATAACCTTTTGAACTAACCTCCCATGTGGCACCTTCCCATGTGGCACTTTACTGAAGTCCATGTAGACAACATCCACAGCCTTTCTATCTTCTTGGTTACTTCCTTGAAAAACTCTATAAGGTTCATTAAACACGACCTACCACGCACAAAGCCATGCTGACTGCCTCAATCATCCCATGACTGTCCAAATATCTATATATCCTGTCTCTCAGAACTCCTTCCAATAATTTACCCACTATTAACATCTGGCTCACTGGCTTATGATGACCTGGTTTATTTTTGGAGCCTTTTTTAAACAATAGGACAACATGAGATACATTCCAATCCTCTGGCACCTCACACATGGCCAAGGACATTTTTAATACATCACCCAGGGCCCCTGCAATTTCTACACTAGTCTCCCTCAAGGTCTGAGTGATATCCAGCCCGGGTGATTTATCTAATTTTATTCGCTGAAAGGCAGCAAACACCTCTTCCTCCTTAATCTCCATATGTTCCATAACCCTTCTGTTTGTTTCCTTTCCTTATCCACTATATTTAGGAAGTTAAAATCTCCTTCCATCAGTGTTCTGCTTCTTACATCAGTCTGCTATCTCTCTACAGATTTGCTCTGAAAGGATTAAAAAGCACACGAAAAATCATCCTATCACAAAAACATGTTGATTGAAAGCAGTGATGTTTCACCAAAGCAAACTATTGTGACCAGAAACAATTTTATTCACATGATTATAGTGGCATTTGGAAATTTACTCCATTAGAAAATTGAAAGCATTAACAATTTGATTGAAGGTTTTTAAAAAAATCAGAAAATGTGCAGTCTCTTCATACATATTTTTCTCATTCCATTTGTTTCTATCTTGATAAGCTGTCTACAATACTCCTCAGATCTATGCACCTTCTTGCAATTTTGCAGGTTTATACCAGCATGAAAATACACTTTCTAACTCCCTCCCATGCAGGGACAGAATATCTTTTATTCAACAACAAAGAGCTTTCAAACACTGAAACAGCTTGGCAAGATGAAAAACTTCCTTTCAAGATTTACTTTGGTCGTGTAGCTTCTAGTACATCATTATTTCACAACTGGAATAAATTGTTTAAAGACTTGCTTCTGTAATGACAAGGACCTCAGGTTAAGGCAGAGATCTATGACCAATGTGACTCTTCAGGTTATGACAGCTGTAAGTGCTTCAGTTTTCCCTTTTACATTCAGTTGTTTGATTGGCTAATTATTGAAGATATAAATATGACCAAACCATCATCATTCACTACTGGATGTGGCCGTTTCTGTATTTTATCTGGTCACTTGTCTGCTGAGATCATCAGGCTTGGTCTGCTACTATACACATGCATGAAGGTACAGCAGTTTTGCGTTCATGGACTGTTGACATCTCCTTATTATTTTCATTCTTCGAATGATTAGCAAGGGATAAAGTTTTGTCTTTGAAATGTTGATAATCTTCCTGTTCAAAATAGGGTATATAATAAAAGAGAGAAAGGTAAACAAACTACGCAATACTGAAAGAAAATAAATATTCAGAAATAAATAATGTGCAAAGTAAGAGAACTTAAATGAGTCTCTAAGTGTGTTGTTTAAGAGTACAATGGTGGAAAGGTAACAATTATTCCTCAATCTGGTGGTACAAGTCTTGTGGCACCTATACCTCTTTCTTTCTTTTTTATTTTTTATTTTTTATTTTTCACACCATAAATCACATTAGCCATGATATAGACTTTTTCTTTTTCACACATATACAGTGACTTTTCCCCCCCCCCCTCCTCCCAAGCCACCCCCCCACCCCCCCCCTCCTCCCAAGCCACCCCCCCACCCCCCCCCATCCATTTTAGGTATACAATCTAGGTGGAAGGAGAAGGAAAGAAAAGAATGGACTCAGTAGAATTTCTGGTGTATTTTTGTTGAATGACAACATTGTCTGACTGGTTTAATGCAACCTATACCTCTTTCTTGATGGCAGCAGCGAGAACAGAACACGTCCTGGGTGGTGTGGATCCACGATGATTGTTGCTGCTCTCCAAGGCAACATTCCATGTAGATTTCCTTGATGGTGGGGAGAGTTTTCCCTGTGATGCACTGTGCTGTGCCCACTACCTTTTTCAGGGCTTTCCACTCAGAGATATTAGTGCCCTCATACATGGCTGTGATGCACCCAATCAGCATCCTTTCCACTATACACCTGTAGAAGTTTGTCAAGCTATTGAAATAGTTTCTGAACCAAGTCCAAAACACTCACTTTCTGACCAAAAGGAGAAAGCTAACTACTGAGTCATAGGTGGCACAAGACTGCATTGTAAAATACCACAGACGAGCTGGACCAATTAATATCCGTACAAGGCAGTCAAAGTTTCAGGCCTGAGTTCTTCAATGAATTTCTCCAGCACTTGTATGTATTGCCCTCAATCCCAGCATCTGCAGGTTGTCTTGTTTAACAACATTGTAAAATGATACAATGACCACATTTCTAAAGTGTTTAATTTGTGGTCCTGAAAAGGTATGTCTTTTCTCATCCTTTATTTTCCCTGGTGCTGCTGTCAAGGAGACTGACAAATGCGTCTCCTTCTGCAGAAGCATCCAAAAAGGAAAATGCAAGCAATCAATTCATAAAAGCAATTTCACTTGTGGAAATGAAGAACCACTGTTCAGCAAAATGTTCTGCTTAAAATGCTTTCTATTCGTTTTCTCAAGTACATTATACAAAATGTGCTAAATGGAATTTACACAATTATAATGTGCAAACAAAGGGCAATATTTGCAGATCTATTACTTTCTAAATGGAATAATTCACAACATATTAGCATTCACATCTCCACTATTTCATGGCACCGATTCTCACTGCATCTGGTTGATTGTATCTGCCTGACAGAGAGGAGGTTCACAGGCTCATCTAATGGTGCAAGAACAACCAGGGTTGCAACAGTGAAAAGTCAAAGGTGATGATTGTAGACTTCAGGAGGATGAAGGTTAACTCCTCTCCACTAAACATCAATGGGGACAGTGGAGAGCACAAAGATTCTTGATGTATATATAAATGATGACCTACAGCACCTTCTCATTGTGGTCAGTAAGGAGATGGAGGATGGCAGGGCTACCAGCTGCCATCTTGACATCATTTTCTAGCAGCATGATGAGATTGCATTGTTAGTACTGAAAAGCATCAGACCAGAAGTCAATCCACAGGATCATTAAAATGCCCAAGATCTACCTTTTCTCTATTGATGGCTTTCATTGGGAGTGGTGCTAAAATAAGGCTCAAAGAATTATTGAGCTTCTCTATCATCCATCACCCAGATTCTCTGATCTACTACCATCAAGAAAGAGATACAGGAACATGAAAATGCCAGGGCTGTCAGGCTGGGAAACACTTCTTCTACAGGCTGAGAGATTGATGAACTGTATCCTGTAACCTTCGGTGTTTTATAAATTAAACTAAGTAAACTATTCCAGAATATTTAAATCTATTTTTATGTATATATATGATTACCATGTGTTGTGTGAGAAATGTATGTATGAGCATGCACTGTGTATCACCCGGTTGTTCATGTACAGTCAGATGACCATAAGCCCCTAAGTGCACAAGTAGCACAATCAAATATTCTATATTTTAATCAGAAATGAACATGGATAATGCAAACTATAAATAAGAAATGTGCAGCTTGGAATCCAATTCTGAAGCTTTTAGAAAACACCCATTTTAATTAAACAATGACAAGATTGTCATTTAATCACGAACCAGCATTCAAAACGTCTCATAGGGAATTGGTCAGTTTCCACAAACCAATCTGATATCTGCTCAAGACAGTTACAATGACTGAAAGGTTTTGATAAATTGGAAAAACTTCCACTGCAATTTAATTGATTTACATCATGGTAAAGAAGAGGGTGTGGGCACACCGCCATTCGGGGCCCCAAACATTCCTTCCAAGTGAAGCAACACTACTTGTGTATCTGCTGGAGTCACCTACTGCATCTAGTGCTCCTGTTGTGGCCTTCTCTACATCACAGAGACTGGATACAGAGTGGGAGATTGCTTCACTAAGCACCTTTGCTCTGTCCATATCAGTGACAGGGACCTTCCAGTAGCTAACCTTTTCAATTCTGTGCCCATATATCTGCCCATGGATTTATGCACAGCCAAACAAAAACCACCGTAAATAGGAGCAGCAACCCTTAATATTCCATCTGGGCACTCTCTAATCAGATGATATTAACATAACGTCCATTTTCTGCTGAACCACTGCCCATTCTACGTCTCTTCCCTATCCCTCTGTCTCCTTTCCTCCAGCTCTCCTCCCCCTTCACAGAGCCATCCACCCCCCCCCCCCCATCACCCACACTTTGTTTGCTTATGTGCTCTCCCTCCCTTATGCACCTACCACCTCCTGCCTGGGATCCTGTGCTCCTCGCCCCACCATTTTATTCAGGCCCCCGCCTATATTTTCCTAATATCTTATTGAAGGGCTCAAGCCTGAAACACTGGTCATGTAGCTTTGCTCTATAAAGTACACTGTTTGATCCGCTGAGTTTCTCCAGCATTGTGTTTTTACTTCAATCACTGCATCCGAAAACATCAATGTTTTTCTCCCTTTTAAAGAGGAAAGACAAGAAATGTTGCCTGAGTAAATGCAAACCCTTAGAGGAAAAAAGACTTTTGTTCAAACATTTCTACGACTGATTCCACCTGCATTGAATTCGCCCATCGTTATTGAATGAAGAGCTACCGGGACCAATGGCTGAAGAGGGCGCACAAAATCAGTGAACCGGTGCGGACTTGAAAGGCCAACATGGCCTGTTTCCGCTCCGTAAATGGTTATATGGTTATGGTTAACATTTCTGCCTATGGACGCTGCCTGACCTGTTCAGTTCTTCCAGCAGCTTATTGCTTGCTCAAGATTCCAGCACCTGTAGTCTTTGTGTTTTACTGCAAAATGGAGTTCCATTTACTTTCATAGGACACAGAGAAGAAAATTCCTAAAATACTCATTGGGCTTGAATGGAAGTCTTGAATAATTTTGCAGATGTTCATTATTAGTTCTGTGATTTGAGAGTTCTTACACAATGGCTCTTCGTGTATGAAGGCATAGAGGCATTAAGGATACAAGGCAATGCCGATGTACCAGTTGAAGTCATTTGCATATACAAATAGGTATCCACTATGGATTTCAGTCAATGAAGAATCACAGTGGATTTACAAAAAAGAAATTGGTAAAATATCTATCGTACTTTGGATCGCGCCCGGAATCTTTCAGAGCCTACAGAGGATGTGTACATGGAGGTGAGGGGGGGCGGGGTTGGAGGGTTATTGGCAGAGAGTGGGAGGTTTGAGCTAGTGGAATTGTTCTATTGAACCGGTGCGGACTTGAAAGGCTGACATGGCCTGATTCCGCTCCGTGAATGGTTATATGGTTATCTTCTTTGGCTTGGCTTCGCCGACGAAGATTTATGGAGGGGTAATGGTTATATGATTGGGTAAAAGTACCATAAAATCCCCAGTATCGAGAATTCAAACAACCTGCAACCAAACAAACTGGCAAAACAAAAGGGAATAAATACATTTGGAAAATTATAATTAAGAATAAATAACAATTTAAACAAAATTGTAGAAGTTAATGTCCTCCAAAGCAACACACAACCTCTTGGTGAAGATATGAACAAAAATTCAGCCCCGGTCATTCCCCACCCACAACATAAAGTTTCAATAAAATGGCTTGTATGAAATGGTGACACCCGGGATGAAGAGCCGGCCGATGCTGCTCACTGGTGGGGCAACTCTCCCAAAGTGTCTCTCTGTCTATGCTAGTAAGAGTCTTTATTAGCATTGAGTATATTAGTCAGGCTTTATCTGTAAACTTGGGTGGGGATTTTGGGGTGGGGGTGTTAATTATACAGCACTGGCAACTAGGGTTTGAATTTCAATTTTGTTAAGTTACGGAAATTACCTCATAAAAGTTAACATTACGTAATTAAGGTCTAATTTTTCAAATTATTTTATATTTTGCACTGTCTTTTGGCTTTTAAGCTGTATATATTAATGCATGTGCATTAGTTACACAGTGCAAGAGTGCGTCTCAGTCAACCGGAAAATTGGCACATCCAGCATCGACAATCCCCAAAGGTGCCGGAAACCAGGGATTTTGTTACGGGATCATGCATGAGGTCATAAAAGGAGTTACATTTGTACTGAGGGTTCAGTTAGATGCCATCTAGATCAGAGTAAAGAGCGCTTGCTGTTACTCTCGTGTGACGCAATTCTTTAAGAGAAATACACGACAAAATTGGCAACAAGGATATAAATTGTTTTAAAATCTACACACCGGACGACGGAATCTCAGATTTATTGTCCAAGTACATACATGACATCACATACCATCCTGAGATTCTTTTATCCTGCAGGCCAGGCAGAATTACCACTAAATGGTGGTATAAAAAATAAACTGTACACAGTGTAAACATATAAACAAATAAAAGAACTGTAACAGATAATGAATGTAAACAAATTGAATGTGCAATAGAGAAAACAAAAGAAAAATCAATAAAGTGCACAATTAAGATTCTTTAAATGAGTCCCTGATTGAGTTTGTTATTGAGGAGTCTAAGGGTAGAGGGGTACCAGCTGTTCCTGAACCTAGTAGTGAGTCTTGTGGTACCTATACCTCTTTTTTGATGGCAGCAGTGAGAACAGTGCATATGCTGAGTGGTGTGGGTCTTTAATGATTGCTGCTGTCCTCTGATGTCAGCATTCCCTGTAGATGAACTCAATAGGAGGTTTTGCCTGTGATGTCCTAGACTGTGTCCACTACTCTTTGGAGGGCTTTCTGCTCAGGGGTATCAGTGTTCCCATACCAGACTCTGATGCAGATGGTCCACACTTATGTAGAAATTTTGTAGGGCTTTGGTGTTATACCTGACCATCGCAAACTCCTGAGGAAGTAGACGGGCTGATGTGCTTTCTTCATGATGCCATTGCTGTGTTGGGTCCAGGAAAGATTCTCTGAGATAGTGACTCCCAAGAACCTAAATTTGCTCACCCTCTCCATCTCTGTTCCCCCAATGTTGCTTTCCTGAAGTCAACAATTAGTTCCTTAATTTTGGTGACATTGAGTGCGAGGTTGTTGTTGGTGCACCATTCACCCAAGTTTTCAATCTCCATCCTGTAGGCTGACTCATCCACTTTTTTTATACAACCCACCACCAGAGCATCATCGGCAAATTTGAGGACGGTGTTATTGTTGTACTGAGCTACGAAATCGACAGGATTTTGAGTAAAGAGGACGTTGGAGGTGAGATTTAGGAGGGGAAAATGACATTGAACTGCAGAGGGATAAAAGCATGTGTTGATCAGTAGTGAAAAAAGGAAGAAACTCGGGAAGAAGATGAGAAGAGTGAGAATAAACAGCACTGGCATATCAGATTTACTTTATTGCTAAATACTAAGTAGAGAAAATGGCAGAAGGACACTTTGGAGAATATAGATAAACTGAAGACTGGAATGATTATGTAGATAGTTTCAATATGTACTGCATTGCCTATAACGCGAGGGGTACTGAAACCTGCAATAAAAAAAGCAGGCGCTATTTTTAAGTGAGGTGGGGAGCAGAACATACTGTCTGATAAAGACTCTATTAGCTCTGGTAAAACCTAATACCAAGTCTTATAAAGAGATATGTGACCTTGTTGGAGATCATCTGTCCTCAAAACCAATATGAATCACTGAAAGATGCACGTTCTAAACCAGAAAGCAAAAGGCTGGCCAAGTTAGCCAATATTTGGCCAAATTGTGCAAGTTGTGCAAGACATGTAGTTTTGGTAACTTATTGGACGAGGCTTTGAGAGACAGATTGGTGATCGATTTGGCAGACCACCATGCCCAACAAAGATTGTGGAGTTCAAAAAATTTGGACATGAAGTCCTCCTATGAGATAGCATTGAATCTCGAAATGGCCGATCGTAACACTGATATTATACAGGGGGAAGCACATGGTGAAGAGAATGGACAGACAAGAATGCTTCCGCTGTGGAAGAAATAACCACAGCCCTGATAACTGTTTTACTAAGTGTTATTTATGTGACATTTTGGGACACAACAAGACAAAGTGTCCAAGACCATATAACCATATACGGAGCGGAAACAGGCCATGTCGGCCTTTCGAGTCCGCACCGGTTCACTAGAACAACTCCACTAGTTCAAACCTCCCGCTCTCCACCAATAACCCTCCAACCCCCTAATCTCCACGTACAGATCCAACCTTTTCTTAAATGACAGAATGGACCCTGCCGCAAATATCTCATTTGGAAGATCATTCCATTCTGCCACCCCTCACTGAGTGAAAAAGCCACCTCAAATATTTCTCCTAAAGTGTTGCCCCCTTACCCTTAACTCATGGCCTCTTGTTTCAGCCTCCCCTTGCCTCAGGGGAAAGAGTCTATTTATGTCTAGTCTATCTATTCCTTTCATAATTTTAAATACCAAAAGAAAAGAGAGAGAGTCAGAGAAGGAAGAAACACCAGAAATTAAAGTATTTTAAAAAATCTTGCAAAGTTAATAACCTCATGGAAAATGATGAAAGTTCTAGCAGTGAGCTAGAGTACCAAAGTGACTGAGGATGACAGGGCATTGGCATTAATGTACATCCATAGTGTATTTGATCGCAGGTCAGAAATTCCTGTTCATATTAAAATCAACAATGAACCCATCCATACAGAACTCGACACAGGCGCTGCTGTGTCATTCATACCAAAAGAAAAACTACTGCCCGAACTTAAAATGAAACAGTCTGACATTGTGTTAAAGGTAGTTTCAGGAGAAAAAGTGCTAGGCAAATGTAAAGTGGACAAAGGGTATAAGGGACAGACAAAGAAAGGATTACCTCTCTACGCTGTAGAAACAAAAGGACCCACCTTGTTTGGAAGGGATTGGTTGGTGCACATCCAACTTGATTGGAAGACAATTGGTGCAATTGAAGTATGTACAAACTGATGATTTTTTTAAAAACTCAAAGGTGCAACAGGTGCATCAGAAGTTCCAGACAGTGCTTGGGAAGAACCTATGGAAAATTCAGGGAGTCCAAATCAAATTGCAAGTGAAACTGGAAGCCAAACCTAAGTTCTTTAAGCCAAGGGCAGTATCTTTTGCTATCAAAAAGGGGAATTGAGACTGAATTCAACAGAACTGAAAGTGAAGGAATAATCGAGAAATTTCAGTACAGTGACTGGGCAGCTCCTATTGTACTGGTCAGAAAATTTGTGAATTAACCAAGCCTTGCAAGTCTCCCAACATTCAATTCCGAGACCGGAGGAATTATTTCAAGCTCTGAATGGTGGGAAAAATTTCACAAAATTAGACTTATCGCAAGCACATCAACAAGTTGAACTGGATCCTGAATCGAGGAAATATGATTCACTTATACCAGGATACCGTATGGAATATCATCGGCTCCAGCGATGTTTCAAGCTGTTATGGACAAACAATTGCAAGGACTAAATGATGGATGTTATCTAAATGACACAGAGCATCTAACAAACATGGAAAAGGTCCTAGCTAGGTTAGAACAAGCTATGTCTAACTGTATCAAGACAAGTGTGTATTTATGGTAGCCTCAGTAACGTATTTGGGATTTATGATTGACCGTGAAGGAGTCAAGATGGATATAGCTGGCACTGAAGCCGCTTGCAGTGCATCTTGCTCATCAAAGCGAGACGAGTTGCAATTGTTCTGAGGTTTGGTTAACCATGATCAAAAGCACATCCCCAACACACCAACTCTTTGCAACCTGCTCAACCAATTATTGAACAAATACCAGAAATGGTGTTAGAATGCTGAAATCAACAAAGCCTTTAAATGCTTAAAGAAACTGCTGACACCAAGGGATAATGTTTTCGTTCATTATGACCCAGACAAGGAAGTGAGCCCGGCTATTGATGATTCACCTGCTGCTTTATGTAGCACAAGTAAGCACAAAAGATTTTTTATTGAGGGGGGGGGAAAGCGTTATGGGAATGCTCATGTGCGCGTGGCATCATAAAAGGAGTTACATTTGCATTGCGAGTTCAATTAGACGCCATCTTGATCAGAATAAAGAGCGCTTACTGTTTTTCTCATGTGAGGTGATTCTTTAAGAGAAATACTTGACAGATTTTACTGTATATCTTGTTGGTATATCAAAATGTACAGTACCAGAGTTACAAGTCCAACTAATTCTTCTTCTTCCTACACAGTGAAAACCTATGATGTAAAATATTATAGAAACACAGCCAAACAAGCAATGGTCTAATAAATCAAGACACCCAAAGGAAGAAAGTGAGAAATTCACAAATAATAGATGCAAGGTCCATTGTTATAGAAAATGGTACATGCACACAAACACAATGGTTGAAAGACAATTACATTATTGTTTACTGTAACAACAACTTCTAAAAATAACTAAAAGTGGAAACATAAAAAAAACATTTTTTCCATCAACAAGTGGAATTTGTTCAGCTTGGAGGTGGGATGGGCAAGCGGTTGAATGGGTTGAGGTGAGCCTACATGATAGCAGAAAAGAATGCAAACATGACATTTCCTGGAGGGCTTTCATGTAATTGCTTGATTGCCTGCCTACCAATCGTAACATTTTCTCACCTGCTGGTCATCTGCAGGGCAGAATATACCCGGGGTACCTATACAACAGTGGAAAGTACTTCCAGGCCATTTAAAAATGTACACTCAACTTTGTGCTGATAGGAGGATAGGGTGCCAAAGATGATAGAAATAGTAAAGTTAAAATATAAAGCCAATGTTTAATGATATGGATTGGCAGAATGTCATTACCTATTTTTAAGCACATAGGGAAGTGGCATTCCAAAATTGTTAAATTTTAAATTATGTTTTTTTGGAAAATTAAAAAGGAACTTGAGATTATTACTCTTTCTTATTAAAATCCTTTTATTGCTTAGAAAGAGAATGAGTTAAAAGTTGCTGAGCCAGTGCTAAATTCCAGTGTACATCATTCAGACATCTCTCCACAATATTAAAATCGTTGAAAAAGATTGCTTTATTAATAATGCAAGAACAAATTAGAAAGGAACCATGTGAAGGACAGAGTTTTCAAAAAGATATGAATGGGGTAAATAAGTGGACTTATAAATGGCAGATGTGTGATAGTCGCACTCCTGTCAAGGTACAAAAAGTACAGCCAAGCCACACAGTACAATTCAAACAGACTTTATTCTAATAACGCTAGTGGGAATGAGCAGTCTGTAGTGTTGGGTAGACAAGGTCACCTCATTAAGACTGTTTGGTCTCATTCAAAGAACACAGTCACAGGGTACAATATTTAAGAAAATACAATTAGCATCCAACCAGAAGTTTTTTAAAAAGTACTTATATACAAATAACTAAGTGCAAATAAAAAATAAGCTCAGCAAGCAAACAATTATAAAAGTACTGGCAGTGCAATGTGAGTGCTCTACTACTCAGCACCGTGATTTAAGGTCACGTCCTTGGGGTGGGGGGGGAGTGGGGGAGGGTGGTGGAACTTCTTTTGAGTTTGATTTAAACCAATATTAATCTAAATACTATTACTGTATTAAAAGGCAATGATGTCCTCAGAGGATTTATTATCATAGTACTTACACTGCAGCATTTAGTGACTCATTACAAAAAATATTACGTGTCCAAAATGGGACTGAAAAAGGTCTGTGCCATTTCATTCACACTGCATCTGATTTTACATTTCAAAACCTGACCTTCAATAATTTCAGAGTAATTTGCCACATTTGTTAAACAGAAATAGGAAACACAATTAATATACATGGTCAAGGCTGGATTTTGGCTTCCTGGGCATGTTGGGAGTGGTGGGGAATGTGAATGCACATGCCGAAAGCACTGGACCAAAAATATGGAGTAGAACGTTGTTTAAATGGCTTTAAACACAGCCACATGATTAAATCAGGACATTCCCAGGCTTCCTGAACAAAAGGATGAGAAGGGAGGAGTCACGTGATGGAGTAGTGGCCGGTAGGAGAATACCAGTCCTCTCCAGAAAAGCAGAAATAAAGAGAAGAAAATGCAAAGCTCAAGAAACACAAAACACAACAAATAAAAGATAAAGGTGTGGAGAAAAGAAAGACAATGGCACCCAAGAAGGAAAAACCAAAAACAACGGGAAAAAAAGAAGGAAAGACGCCGGAAGAGAAAGGAGAAGGCCTTACCTGCATGAAGAGGCAGGGACCTGCCGTGGACAGAGGAGCCCACTCCCCGACGTTAGTGGAGACCCTGCAAGGTCGCAACCTCCCAACCGAGGGACTGCAAAAATGGCTCACTGAGCCAAACAGAAATGCGCACACCAAGGAAAAGGAAAACACTGATGGGAGGGGGGCCCAGCTGTGGAGTGAACTTACACAGCATGGCCAGCTGAGAGATGCCCGACAGCAGGGCTCTCAGCTGGAAGAAGAGGAAAGCAATGGGAAAGGGAGTGATAAGAAAGAAAACCAGCAACAGGAAGCCCAACAGATAACTAGCCCAGAAGAAGAGGACCAAGAACAAGAACCTATGCAAAAAAACACCCAACAAACTGAGACAAGCAGCTCAACAAGAAAGTCAGAAGAGACACAGATACAAGGAAGAGAAGTAGAAGACACAAACCCAAGAGCAGACACAGAAGAAGAAGAAGACCAAGTTCTGCACAGAGGAATAGAAGGTGAAATAGATGGACAGTATATAGATTTTAAAAATTTCAAGAACAAATGAAAGCATTAAAAGATTGGTTGACATTAGAATTTAGTGAAATGGAAAGAAAAATGAAAAGTACAGAAGAAAAAGTGAGTAGAATAGAGCTGGTCATGACAGAAAATAGGGAAAAGATTAGAAAATGTGGAAGAATGAGAAATGGCTGTAGAAATGGAAGTGAATGACTTCAGAAGAAAATTGGAAGACAGTGACAAAAAAGTTAAAGAGTCACAAGAGTTGTTAGCTCAGAAGATTGATATCATGGAAAACTATAGTAGGCAAAACAACATAAAGATAGTGGGCCTAAAGGAAGATGAAGAAGACAAATATATGAAAGAATTTATAAAAGAATGGATCCCAAAAGTCCTGGGAATGCCAGAAATACAGGAAGGAATGGAAATAGAAAGGGCACACAGAACACTAGCCCCGAAACCACAGTCACAACAAAAGACAATATCCGTTGTAGTAGAATTTATGAGATATACGTCAAGAGAAAATATATTGGAGAGGGCAAGGAATAAAATTAGAGAAGACAAAAAACCATTGGAATACAAGGGTCAAAAAATATTTTTTTACCCAGACATAAGTTTTGAACACTTAAAGAAGAGGAAGGAGTTTAATGCAGCAAAATCGATCCTATGGAAAAAAGGCTATAAGTTTATGTTAAGATATCCAGCTGTGCTTAAAATAATTATACCAGGGGAGCAAAACAGACTGTTCTCGGATCTGGAGAAAGCACAAGCATTTGCAGAATGTCTGCAGGACAGAAAGAGAGATGAAGAGATGTAACAAGAATGAAGAATGATGACAAACTACATATAAAGATGTAAAAATAATGTGTAAGTAAGAACTAAAGAAGGGTAAGAAAAGGGAAGTAAGGGAGAGGGGGGAAAAGGAGGGGGAGAAAAAGAGAAGAGGGGAAGCTTTGTTTAAATGTGAAGATAAAAGTCTTTTCTGGAATGGGTTGGATGGGAGAGAATAACAGTCACTGCAAAATCAGTTGACGCTTGCGAGCGGGTTCGCAATCCGATTGGAGAGGGGAGATGTAGTTGCCCGGCAAGGGACAAGGGGTGACTCAGAGAGGGGGGGACACTTGGGGTTAAAGGAATTTTAGATGTGGGAGTTGTTGAAGTATTTTATGTTTTAGAAGTGTTGTCATACATTGAGTTCAAAAAGGGAAAACTGAGAGATGAAAATGGGGAAAAGGGGAAAGGTGGTGGTGAGGAAGCGGAAATGAGATGTAAACAGAGTATGAGATGGCCATGTTGAACTATATGACTATAAATATTAATGGAATACATAACCAAATCAAAAGGAAGAGGCTATTAAATTTACTGAAGAAAAAAAAAATAGATATAGCATTCGTGCAGGAAACGCATCTAACTGAAGTCGAACATAATAAATTAAGGAGAGACTGGGTAGGGCACGTAACGGCAGCATCATATAATTCAAAAGCCAGAGATGTAGCTATATTAATCAATAAAAAATGTACCAATCAAAATAGAGGAGGAAATAATAGATCCAGCTGGGAGGTATGTAATGATAAAGTGTCAGATATATTCAGAATTCTGGAATTTGGTCAATATATATGCAACTATTGAAGAGGATCAAAAGTTTATGCAAGATATTTTTTTTGAAGATTGTAGATATGCAGGAGAATATATTGATAGGAGGGGATTTTAACCTTAATTTGGACCCAAAGGTGGATAAAACTGGACAAAAGACTAGCAAAAAGAACAAAGTAGCCAAATTTATGGTTAAATCAATGCAGAAAATGCAACTTTTGGATATATGGAGGAGGCAACACTCAAAGGAGAAAGAATATTCATATTATTTGAGTAGAAATAAAACATATTCAAGGATTGACATGCTCCTGTTGTCAGCCCATATCCAAGGGAGAGTTAGGAAAACTGAATATAAAGCTAGATTGTGATTGAATCATTCACCCCTGTTATTAGCAATAGAACTTGGCTTGATTTGATATTGTATAAATAAGTCTGACAATGTATGCATAAGAAGGTCACTTAAAGTAATGATATAAACAATTTGATTGAGTTTTTAGAAAAGGTGACACGAGCCAGTTAATCTCAATTCCAAGGTCAACAGTTTAACATCACTTCACAAAAATCATGTTGGGTCCAATTTATTCTTAAGAACTTTCCCTAAAAAAACTTTTGAAGTTGTGTCCAATAGATGGAGATGAAACTCCATGTTACTTAAAAGACAGAAATTTAGAGAATTTATTGAACGCCAAATTAAAATGTACTTTGAAATAAATATGGAATCAGTGAAAGACAAATTTATATTATGGGATGCAATTATTAGAGGGTAGATAATAAATTATGTAACTAAGATGAAAAAGGACTACTATCGTGAAATAGAACAGTTGGAAATAGTAAGTACAGAAAAAGAACTAGCAACAAGGGAAGATACAACAAAAAGAGAATTGGCGAACAAAAAAATAAAATATGAAACACTACAAACGTATAAGGTGGAGAAGAACATAATGAAAATAAAGTCTTACGAGCTCGGAGAAAAAACGCACAAAATACTAGCCTGGCAACTTAAAACAGAACAAGCTAAAAGAACTGTACTGGCATCAAGGAAAAAGGACAAACGAATTACATATAACCCAACAGAGATTAATGAAAACTTTAAGGAATTTTATGAACAATTATACCGAACTGAGAACAAAGGGAAAGAAGACAAAATAGATGAGTTTTTAGCTAAAATTGAACTACCGAAATTGCAAAAAGAGAAGCAAAATAAATTGATAAACCATTTGAAATCGAGGAAATACAGGATATATTAAAAAAGCTACCGAACAATAAAACACCTGGAGAGGATGGACTCCCAATGGAATTCTATAAAACATTTAAAGAGTTAATAATTCCTCCTCTCCTGGAAGTAATGAACCAGATAGAAGAAACACAAAACTTGCCAGATACATGTAAGACAGCAATATTTACACTAATACCAAAGATGGGGTAAAATCCACCAACACCAGCATCATATAGACCAATATCTCTACTTAATTCAGATTATAAGATAATAATAGCAAAACTATTAGCAAACAGATTGGCCAACTGTGTACCAAAAATAGTAAAACAAGATCAAACTGGATTTATTAAGAAAAGACGAACAACGGACAATATCTGTAAGTTCATTAACTTAATCCATGCAGTACAAGGAAATAAGATACCAACAGTGGCTGTTGCTTAGACACAGAGAAAGCCTTTGACAGGGTAGAATGGAATAACCATCAATTGGCACAATAATCACTAATTATTCTCCCCACCATTGAGAAGATGAAACTCTGCCATCGGAGAGCAGAAGGATCCACATCACCCAGAACACGCTCTGTTCTCGGTGCTGCCACCAGGAAAGAGGTGTAGATGCCACAAGTCCCGTACCACCAGATTCAGGAAGAGTTGCCACCCCCTCCACCATCAGACTCCTAAAACAACAACACTCAATGAGAGACTCATTTAAGGACTCTTACTTCGCACATTTATTACTGAATATTTATTATTTTCCTGCATTGCAGTCGGTTGTTTACATTTCTTCCTTCATTTACTTTTCTCTCTTTTGCATGCATACCTTTTATTCTACCGTTTTTTTTTTGCCCTACCGATGAGTAGAATTTTGCCTAGGATAAAGAATCTCGGAGTTGTATGCAATCTCATGTATGTAAAGACAATAAGTCTGAACACTGAACTTTAAAAAAAAGTCACTGGAAGCAGAACATTTTAATGTCATGAGGATGCAAGCAAAGACCCTTTCACTTTCTTTGCAGCATTACCGTAAACTAGCGGCAAGCTGTATAGGACAGCCCAGAAACTATGGATTTGATCCTAACACCACTACATCCTGAAGTGGAAGGACTCTTTTCTTTCTTTGGCTTGGCTTCGCGGACGAAGATTTATGGAGGGGTAAATGTCCACGTCAGCTGCAGGCTCATTTGTGGCTGACAAGTCCGATGCGGGACAGGCAGACACGGTTGCAGCGGTTGCAGGGGAAAATTGGTTGGTTGGGGTTGGGTGTTGGGTTTTTCCTCCTTTGTCTTTTGTCAGTGAGGTGGGCTCTGCGGTCTTCTTCAAAGGAGGTTGCTGCCCGCCGAACTGTGAGGTGCCAAGATGCACGGTTTGAGGCGATATCAGCCCACTGGCGGCAGTCAATGTGGCAGGCACCAAGAGATTTCTTTAGGCAGTCCTTGTACCTCTTCTTTGGTGCACCTCTGACACGGTGGCCAGTGGAGAGCTCGCCATATAACACGATCTTGGGAAGGCGAAGGTCCTCCATTCTGGAGACGTGACCCATCCAGCGCAGCTGGATCTTCAGCAGCGTGGACTCGATGCTGTCGACCTCTGCCATCTCGAGTACTTCGACGTTAGGGATGAAAGCGCTCCAATGGATGTTGAGGATGGAGCGGAGACAACGCTGGTGGAAGCGTTCTAGGAGCCGTAGGTGATGCCGGTAGAGGACCCATGATTCGGAGCCGAACAGGAGTGTGGGTATGACAACGGCTCTGTATACGCTTATCTTTGTGAGGTTTTTCAGTTGGTTGTTTTTCCAGACTCTTTTGTGTAGTCTTCCAAAGGCGCTATTTGCCTTGGCGAGTCTGTTGTCTATCTCGTTGTCGATCCTTGCATCTGATGAAATGGTGCAGCCGAGATAGGTAAACTGGTTGACCGTTTTGAGTTTTGTGTGCCCGATGGAGATGTGGGGGGGCTGGTAGTCATGGTGGGGAGCTGGCTGATGGAGGACCTCAGTTTTCTTCAGGCTGACTTCCAGGCCAAACTAAGACATTGAAATTACAAGACTCAGGAGAGCAAATAAATAAAATGGAATATTATGTAGATTTTCATCTTTATGCCTGGTAACAAAAGTTTCATCATCAAGATTGCATCCTAGTAACAATTTGAACTATTTTCTTCCATTCAATATGGGAGGGGGAAAGAATTGGCAAGTTACATAATTACCTTGGTGCCTGGTCCACCCAATTATCAACTCCATGCTACACCCATTGCAGAAAACCATCAAATACCAGCTTAAGCACATTTTCAGCTTAAGCAGAAAACCATCAAATACCAGCTTAAGCACATATAATTTTGGACCATGCGAGATAAACTGAGTTAGTTACCTAGAATTGCAGGCATTAAATGTATTACACATTTACACTCTTAACACCATTATTCACAGGAAGATCACCAAGCCAAATTTACTGCATAACTTCATTTTACCCTGCTGATCTGAACCAAATTAGTCCATATCCCATTTACCAAGAACTGCATAAATAAGTGAAATAAAACAAAATAGTTTCAAACAGTCAACCCAGAGCAATTAAACTATTCAAACTATTCTTACACAGATCCCTGCTTCCGATGGAATGCAAAGCAATCTTAAAATTCTTTTCTACATTGTCATGCTCTCCAAATTCAGGTGACCTTCCCTAAAGTAAATCTGCCATTCAACCTGTGACTGTTTCTAACATTAAAGGATATTCTCTTGCGTATTACCTCACAAATTTTGACGACTTCTCCGACCATGAGCAAAACCATACTTGGTTCATTAATACACCAGTGAATGCCAAAGACCATATTAGGATGGTCAAGCCTTCAGGATTTTGTGAATATAATAATCAAGGAGAAATGAAAATTTACCATATTCTATTGTCTCCTAAGTTTCTTCTTGCAATTTTAGTCAAACACCCCTTTCCCATCTGCTTAAGGCAGGCCACTATCGGCACAAAGAAGTAGCTGTTTACTTTGAACTGCCTTGACAGGTAATCAGAATTTGGTAGGTTGATCATGCAAGACTGTAAACTTTATCGAGATCTTTGAATAAGTTGAAGGAGAAGTTGAGTGCAGTAAGAAAAATATGAGAGGGAATGAGTAGATTAAAGCATCACAGTTGAGAGATTATAGATAGGATTCAGTGGGAAGCAAGAACAAGTTTCAGGGGTATCACTGAAAAATGCAAGATGGAATTAATATATTGGAGATCCTTGCACTGTGTTTCATTTCAAAGATCCATACCTCTTGACTTTATTTTTTTTTTGCACAAGACACAAGAAAAATGAGCACAACAGCTAAAGAAACAGTAAAGTTTCCTTCCGCTCTGTCTGAATATTGTCTTTTTCAAAAATCCAGCAGAATTCTGTCCTTTCATTCTGTCTCCTATAAACATAATTCGAGTTGACAGATCTATTTCTCTAAGCTCTTGTACTTTAAGCTCCTTAGACACAAGTTTCCGTCTTCTCTTGAAAGGGCGTCTCACAAACACACTTTCCAGGCAAAGCAATGATTCACTTGTACTTTCAATTTGACGTACCGACATTCAGTCCTCTCAATAGGTCTTCCTTCAAATTTAAAAAGCAGAACATAGATTAAGGCACCTCTTTGTTTAAAAACAACCTCAAGTCCATAAGGGTGATGCTGTCTGACTTCGCGCAGAGAATTGCATGGGCTGATCTTTTTCCTGGAAAAGGTTTTGAAGTTTCTAGGGTCAGTATAAGTGGATAAGTCTCCTAGTCCTGATAGGATTTTCCCCAGGACATTAAGGGAGGTCAGGGAGCAAATAGTGGAGGATCACTGGAGGAGGGGGTGGTGCCATGGGATTGGAGGGTCGCTAATGTAGTTCTGTTGTTTAAAAAGGCACAAGGTGTCGGCCAACTAATTATAGGCCTGTAAGCTTGACTTCGGTGGAAGGGAAAGTTATGGAGGGTATTCTTAGAGATGGTGTGTATAAATATCTGGATAAGCAGGGATTGATCAGGAGCACCCAGCGTGGGTTTGTGAAGGGGAAGTCATGTTTGACAAACCTTGTTGAGTTTTTCAAAGAAGTGACAAGGAAGGTGGATGAAGGTAGGGCAGTTGATGTCGTCTATCTGGATTTTAGCAAAGCTTTTATTAAGGTTCCACATGAAAGTAAGGAAGGTTCAGTCACTAGGGATTAATAGAGAAATAGTAAGATGGGTTCAAAGGAGGCTGGAGGAGAGACAGCAGAGGGTCATGGTGAACAACTGTCTGTCAGGATGGAAGCCTGTGACGAGCAGCGTGCCTCAAGGATCAGTGCTAGGTCCCCTGCTGTTCATAAGTTATGTGATGGGGTGGTTAACTGGGTAAGTAAATAAACAGATGATACAAAAATAGGGGGAGTGGTAGATAGTGAGGAAGGTTTTCAGGGATTACAGAGGGATTTGCTTTGTCTGGAAAATTGGGATGAAAGATGGCAAATGTGGAGAAGTGTGAGGTGCTTCATTTTGGAAAAAATAATCAAAATAGGACATATGTAGAAAAGGGGAGGACATTGGGGAATGCACAAGAACAAAGCGATCTTGGAGTTATGTGCAGTGTTCCTTGAAGGTGGATTCCCATGTTGACAGGGTGGTTAAGGCATTTGGTATGCTAGCCTTCATAAATCATAGCATAGAGTATGGGAGCTGGGAAGTGATGCTGCGACTGTTTAAGGTGTTGGTGAGGCAAGGTTTAGAGTACTGTGTTCAGTTCTGGTCTCCAAATTATAGGAAGGATATAGATAAGGTGGAGAGGGTGCAGAAAAGATTTACAAGGATGTTGCCTGGCTTAAAATGCCTAGAGTGCAGAGAAAGATTGAAGAGGTTAGGACTTTATTCCTTGGAACGTAGACGGTTGAGAGGAGATTTGATAGAGGTGTTTAAAATTATGAAGGGAATAGATAGACTAGATGCAAGTCAACTCTTTCCCCTGAGAGCAGGGGAGGTTGAAACAAGAGGACACAAGTTGAGGGTAAGGGAGCAAAATTTTAGGAGAAATATTAGAGGATGCTTCTTCACTCAGAGAGTGGTGGCTGAATGGAATAATCTTCCAGAGGAAATAGTTGAGGCAGAGTCAATTCTTTCATTTAAGAGGAGGCTGGACACGTACATGGGTAGGAGGGGGTTGGAGGGTGATGGACGGAGAATAGGCAGGGGAATCGAGCTGAGTTGTTTGAGTGAACCGGCGTGGACTTGAAGGGCCGAGATGGCCTGTTTCCATGCCATAAACCCTTATATGTTAATTCTCCTCCACTATTCCAATCTGATATTCTGCCTTCGGCCTTGTACAGCTCCAAAAACCAATGCAAGTTTGAGGAGCTGCGCCTCCTACTCTAGCTTGGAATGTTACAAGCCCAAGGACTAAACACTAAAATCAGCTACTTCAGACAAACATCCCTGTGATAGTACAGATCTATCACCAATGTATATAGTTTATATAGTTACAGTATCTAGACTGTGCTTACAGCGATTGGCTGAGAGCTAAGCCACTGTCTGGGCCTTAAAGGGTTGTGTCCCTAGCCAGGTCGGATCATTCCGGACTGGTCAGCCACCTGTGAAGAGCTCCTGTCTTTTGCTAATAAAAGGCTTGGTTTGGATCAACAAGTCTTTGGTTCTTTCGACGAGCTCTACATTCCCTTTCCAATTTGTAACCGAATTAGGTGGTTTCGTTGCAAGGTCATCATCGTAAAAAAAAAATAACTCCTGTTTATTACTCTCTATTGATGCTGCTTGATCTGGTGGGTTTACCCACAATTCTCCTTTATTCAACTGCAATGTTTTATTGCATGTCACCCAGCATTGTTTTCATCTGCCTCTCATTCATGTTCTTCTGTTTGCATCTCCTCCAGACACATCCTTTCAATTAACATGCCCATCCTCCCTCAGCTGGCACCACTATTCTTGCTCAGTCTCTACCATGAAGAGAAACATACCAATTTTCCACGCCCGAAAACACCACCCTCCTCCTACACACACCCCACCCTTCTCTGCAATTTAAGATACATTTGTTTTCTAATTGTGCCTGGTTGAGATGATGAATCTTTGGCCTGAAATATCAACTCTGCTTCTCTTCTCCACATATACTGCCTGCTCAGCTGCATAGTTCCAGTGTTTCGTTTTTAATCTTGTGCCGTCTAGTAACACTTTTTCTTTAAACATCATTATAATCCATGGGTACTCAAATTTCAGAGCTCAGTGGGCCAAAGTGAGATCAGAGCAGAAGAGCCACGGTCCAAACTTGTGACCAGAATTTATTTACACACGATATACTAGCACATAGAAGTCACTCAGAATGCACAGTGATGCCAATTTCAAGCTTACATTTATTATGTGACTGATACATGTACAGTTGAAACTATTTAGCTTTCAGGTGAGGCTCACAGATCAACATTTTTAAAGCAATTGTTGAAATGAGCATCAGTCTATGCCTTTGCAAACCATGTCAATAACTTGCTGTTAAACAAGTGAACAAAATACTAAAATGTATTCACATGTCAACACCAAAGATGCAGAGATAGTTCATATTCAACACAAAAACTGAAAATGCTGGAAGCCCTCAACAGGTTAAGCAGAAACAGCGTCAACGTTTAAAGTCAAGGGCCCTTCATAATTTCTGAAATTCTGATTCTGTTTCATTCCCCATGGGTGCTGCTTGACCTGCTGAGGGCATCCAATCTTTTCTGTTTTCGTGTTTGATTTCCAGAAGCTGCAGTCTTTTTTCTTTTAGCCTTACATTTTATAATTAGTTCGTTAAATGCATTCCATAATTTCATATCTGAGAGCGGCACGGTTAGTGCAGCAGTTAACGCAAGGCTAATACAGTGCCAGCGACCCTGGGTTCAACTCCGTCACTCTCTGCAAGAGTTTGTACATTCTCCCCTTCTCTGCGTGAGTGACCTCCGGGTGCTCCGGTTTCCTCCCACCTTCAAGGTGGCATGGTTAACATAGCAGTTAATGCAATGCTGTTACAGTGCCAGCAAACAGGACCAGGGTTCAAATCCCATGCTGTCTGAAAGGAATTGGTATGTCTTCCATGTCTGCGTCTGTTTCCTCCGGGATCGTTTGGTGTGATTGGGTGGCATGGGCTCATGGGATGAAATGCTCTGTTACTGTGCTGCATGTCTAAATTTAAAAAAAAAGTAATTTAAAAATGAACAGGGTTAATTTGGGTGTAATTGGGCAGCGCGGGTTTAAGTGGCTGGAATCAGCATCTACTGCACTGTAAATAAAATTTTTAAAAATAATTTTAATTTAAAATCTCCATGTGAATCTATAACATTGCACGCACTATTCAGTTCTTCAAATCAAAGTTTAAATAATTTAAGTAAAATTGGTTGTGTAATGGAATATCTGCCCAAGAAATCATAAACAAATGCCCCCTTTTAGGTGACAGCCAGTTTCCTTTGTCTCGTCACAAGTTTGATAGCTCTATACATTTAATTAGATGAAATTCCTAGTTTAAACAACAGCACAGTATTCAGATGTAACTGTAAATTGAGATTAATCGGAGTAATGATTAAACTAGGTTTTGGCATACAATTCAATTTTATATTAACTCCTGACTGTTAGATTTGTGTATTTATCTTCTAAGCCTTCTAGCTTTCTTTTAATTTCATCATTAAATCAATCATCAATTTCCTTGTTAATTTTTTTTCTTCTAATATCCTGTTCGTTTAGTTATTTGCCTAACTCATTCTGAAATACATGAGCGGTCTCCCCGACTTCCACAGACCTTCTTGGCTTTGCAATGCGGTTCTGAATCCTACTTCCATCTGTTTGGCAGAAACAGTCGTGAACACTGAACATTAATTCCTCGTACACCCCATGTAGCTTTCTTTTAATTTCAGTGTAATATTACTGACAAGTACAAATTGTTTTAAACTCTTTTGCTAGTTGCTTATTCTCCTTTAAGGTTTCCCTGAGTGTCCTCATCTTTTATCTTAATTGCATTCCAATGACTTTGTGTGAAATGATCTAAAATATATTGTAAAATCCATCCACTTGGGAATTCACACCCTTGCAGACTGAATCTTTCCCATTTGAACCACATTGGTAACTAAATTGTTACCACAGATAATCTTTAATATATGTAATAAAAAACATTCCCCAAGTATTAATATATAATAGGTGCATAGATTCCCATGTGTGATTCATCATCTTTAATTTTATTCACATCTATGGCATTATGTTGGCTTGTTTTTAATCTGTTAGTACCTTTAACTGGGCAGACAGATGATTATCAGCCTCATAAATTTCCTCCTTTGAGATTTAATGCCATAATGTCTTATATTACAACTTAGACCACCATATTAATTCATTTAATTCAGCATGGTTAACTGTTTGCCAGTCATGGAACATTCAAAATTCTAGATATAGTCCTTAGACAAAGATGTAGATTAATGTCACGCTGCTTTGAAGCTATAAATTCTCACAATTAAAAAAAAACCTGCTGAGGTTATATATTAAGCAATTGGAATTTAAGATCAAGATGTACTTTTTCTACATAACATGTGGTCATAATCTGGAACTTTTCACTCTAAATGGCTCGATGCAGGACAACTGATGCTTTCACGACGAAATTGTATTTTAACTGTGAGAAGGAGCAAAGATGCCGAAGATGACACACTAGGCTCCAGGAGCTGAACACTATAACTTACTCATAATTAAACATGCTTTGCAGCAGATAGGTGAATCCACAGGACCATAAAAGTCCCTCTCTTTTCCCACCCCTCCCCCCCCCCCCAAATGAGACAAAGGGGAAGAGGGCTACTCTGTGAATTCAGTGCTGGAAAAATTCAGGGATAGGGAAAGAGAGAGACAGGGCTAGAGGAAAGGAGGGGAAGTAGAGAGACAAAGATGTTGGGGGTTAACGGAAACTGGAGAAGGTGATGTTGATACCATCTGGTTGGTGGTGATCCAGATGGAATATGAGGGGTTGTTCCTCCAATTTGTGGGTGGCCTCACTCTCAAATTCCCCGAGAGGTACAAAAAGTTATTCTGAACTAGTCCTAATACTTTGAGAAGAGTGTGGTGATCCTAGGGTGGATTCGGATATGGTTTACTTGAATGATTATGGAGGAAGATTTTAGCTGTTTTGTTAGACTGGAGATGCAAGGTTATTTTCCTTAGAGTAAAATCATTTGATAGGAGAGTTGATAGAAATATATTGATCTTATTATGTTTTAGTTGGATAAATTAACAGATAGTTCCAAAACCCAAGGACTTGGGCTGAAAAACAATGGGTAAATGACACTGGTCAGGAATGCAAGGGAATACTCTCAAATTTGTCTGGATGCTTGTGCTTCCAACACTGCTCTATTAAGACAAAGTAGCTTGCTTGAATGTGCCACATCCACCACTCTAAATATTCATTTCATTCACTGTCAGTGCACGGTGACTACTGTGTGTATCATTTCACCCCCACCCCCCAAAAAAATGCTGCAGTTACAATATTTGCAAACACTCTTCTGACAGCAAAAGACAAACTAGTGGAAAAAAACATTCTGGACTGAACAGCACCTGTCGAAGGAAAAGTGCATAGATTCCCATGTGTGATTCATCATCTTTAATTTTATTCACATCTATGGCATTATGTTGGCTTGTTTTTAATCTGTTAGTACGAGGCATCTACATGCGAGATGAGACATGGGCTATCTCTTTGCCTCCACAGATGCTGTTTGACCCACTCAGTTCCTCCACCAGTTTGTCTTTTATTCCACATTAAAGAATCCCCATATTTCTGACAACGTTTCCTAAACCACTAATGGGGAGATAAAAAGTAGCAAAGGACATTGGTACACTACCATTAAGTTTCCCTCAGTGCGCACCATGGTGACTTAGAGATACATCACTGCTCCTGTTTCATCACTACATCTAAACACTGGTACTTGCTATCCAACAAACAAAATGTTGGAGAAACTGAGCAAAGCAGGCAATAGACAATCAACATTTCAGGCCAGAACTCTTTATCAGGATTGGGAAAAAAAACAAAAGCTAGAATTGTTTCATTATCTGCAGTTCTTGTTGTTTGACTCTCTGTCCAACCATATCTCTGAATACAAACTACAACCCTTAAACTACAGATGTGCTACAGCAGTTCAAGGCACTTTGCCACCACCATCTTTTTGAGGGTATTCACAGCGAGGCTTTAATATGAACATAATTGTGATGGTTTTAAAATAGTTATGGAAAAGGAAAGGACTGACTAATACTTTAGGTCTCAAATTGGACCAAGGTTAACTTTGATGGTATTATACAGGAATTCACAGAGGTTGATTGGGAGAAGCAGTTTACAGGTAAAGGACACCTGACAAGTGGGGGGACTTTTAAAAGGATAGGCAGAGTTCTGGGACAGTTTGTTACAGTAGGATGAAGGGCAAGTTTGGCAAGATTAGAGAACCTTGGTTGACGAGTCTCTGGTTGGGAAAGATTTAAAAGGGGCCTGAGGGGCATATGGAGTGAGGTTCCAGAGGAAGTGGTAGAAGCTGGGATAAGTACAACATTTAAAAGACACTGAGATTGGTAGAATGATAAGAAAGGTTCAGTTATATGGGCCAAATGAGACTCACTCAGGGAGACTACTTGGTAAGCATGGATAAGTTGGGCCAATAGACCCACTTCCAAGCTGACTATTTCTACATCTTGTATGACATAGAAACATAGAAGATAGGAGCAGGAGTAGGTCATTCAACCCTTCGAGCCTGCTCCGCCATTCAACGAGATCATGGCGGATCTTAAAGTTCAGTACCCCGTCACCACCTTCTCTCTGTAACCTTTAATACCCTTATACTGAAGAAATAGATCTAATTCCCTCTTAAATAGATTTAATGAACCTGCCTCTACTGCCCTCTGTGGCAATGAATTCCACAGATTCACCACCCTCTGGATCAAGAAATTCCTCCTCATCTCGGTCCTAAATGGTTTGCCATTTATCCTCAAACCATGGCCTCGGGTTCTGGATTTTCCCATCATTGGAAACATCCCATCTGCATCCACTCTGTCCAGTCCTGCCAGAATTTTATATGTCTCTATGAGATCCCCTCTCAATCTTCTAAACTCCAGCGAGTACAATCCCAATTTGCACAATCTTTCCTCATAAGTTATTCCTGCCATTCCAGGTATCAGCCTGGTGAATCGCCTCTGCACTCCCTCCATTGCAAGAACATCCTTCCTTAGATAAGGTGACCAAAACTGCACACAATACTCCAGGTGGGGTCTCACCAAGGCCCTGTACAGCTGCAGTAAGGTATCCTTGTTCCTATACTCAAACCCTCTTGATATGAAGGCCAACATACCATTTGCCTTTTTAACCGCCTGCTGTACCTGCATGCTCGCCTTCAGAGACTGATGTACTGGGCCTAAGAATGTGGAACAAGCTAACAGAGGAAATAGTAGAGGTGAGTACAATTATGGCATTTGAGAGTCATCTCAAAAGTTGTATGGATAGGAAAGGTTTTGAGGGATACGAGGCAAAGGCAGGTTAATGGAACTGGCTCAGGTAGTCCACCTGGCCGGCCCAGACGAGTTGAACCAAAGGCCTGCTTCCATGCTGTACAACCATCTCTAGAAATGTTGCCTTGTTAATGGTTCCAACTTCCTGTAAATTTCCAAAAGCATCCAGTAAATTTGGACTTACATCTGGGGTCATTTTTTTGGTAAATTTAAAATTTATGGAAAAAAAAACTTGGTAAACGACAATAATTGCATTAATGTTGTGCACAATCCTAATGCCAGTAGCTCCATACAGGCTTTAAATGGCCTGTTAAAGAAGCCGATGGAGTTTTTAAATTAAAAACCTGAAACCGTAAGGTCTATCCTCAGGATGACTGTCCCCATGCTCAGCAGTGGCCATGAAGGGTTGCAGACTCCAGGGGAACAGCGGGCCGGTGCAGGATACCAGAAATGGGAAGAACACACCCCATTGAGAAGAAGAGGAAACAACCCTACAGGACGGTGACCAAAGAAGCAGACGAGTGAGACACTCAGCAGCTGAAGGACCCTATAGGACAGTGAAGGGGGCAGAAGACCAGTGAGGGGCTCAGTGACTTGCGGTCAAGGAACTCACGCAGGCTGCGGGCTGCTGACAACTGGAGGTCGAAGGACACACACAGGCTGTGGGCTGCTGGAGAATGAGTCATGAGAGCCCGGTATCAGTTTTGGAACCAGGATTTGTGAGGGTGCTGAGGGCAAGAAGGCCTCCCAAATGGCCATGGGTGCAGAAGGCTTCATGATTGTGTCAGATCTTTGGATCTAGAGCTCGGGTTGTCAAAGGATCGAACAGCAGTCTGTGTGGTTGCAGAGGCTGCATGAACACTGGAGGTGAAACCACGGACACAGTGCCTCCAAAGGCACTCTTTTGCTACTCCCTCTCTCTCTCTTATTGTAAGGGGCACAGGGCAGGCAAAAGGAAATTTCATGTAATATATTTTCTGCATTATGACATGACAATAAAGGAATCCTGATCAAGATATATTCTTTCCACCAAATAGTGAAAGATCTGATCTGCAACAGGAAATCATTGCATTCATTTAAAGAGGAAAAGAACAAAAGAGGAGGGATGTGATGTTGAAGCTTTATAAGACTCACTTGGATTATTAAGCTGTTTTGGACTCTTCATTTAAGAAAAGGTTTTGGACTCTTCATTTAAGAAAAGGTACATTGGAAAGGGTTAAGAGGAAGTTCACAAGGATGACTGCAGGAACGAAAGGGTTAAGGGTTATCACGAGTAATGTTTTGGAATTTAGGAGAATTTGGGGGGAAATCTCATCAAAGCATTTTGAATGTTAAAAGGCATGGGCACAGTAGATGAAGAAAGGTTGTTTCGAGGGTGGGAGAGGGTAGGACAGCAATTCTCAATGGGGGTCCTAGGGTCCACAAGACATTTTACCTCACGTGACAATTGAATAAAAAAAATTATATAGTGGGTAGGAGAGAAATAAAAGAAACCTGAAACGTCACCGCTTCTCCTGGAATGGAGCCCATAAACTTTGAGCAGAGTCCTAGTTGGGGGGCCATAGCCAAAGAAAGAAAGGTTGAGTATGGCTGGCCGAGGTCAAGAAGGCACAACTTCAGGCTGAGAACAGAGAAATTTGTTTAGCCAGAGAGTGGGAAATCTGTCGAATGTGTTGCCACAGGCCAAGACATTGGGTGAATTAAAGGCAGAGATTGAGGGGTTCTTCATTATCCAGGGGTGCAAGGTTATGGGGAGAAGACAGGGGCATTCTGTGTTTTCTGCTGGACTCATTGCTGCTCTCTGTCTTGGAGTCTTCAAACAGTTCCCGAGACTTCTTCCATCCGAGTTTCAAGCCTTGCATCCAAAGGGCACATGAATCCAATCTTAATTTCCTTTTGCCAGCAGAAGACGGCAACTTCTCACAGGGGAAGAATCTCCCGAGCCTTCCGTCAAACAGACGTGCGGGCAAGGGGGGGGGGGGGGGGGGGGGTCCCGCATCGAACTGTTTCTCCCGAGAGCTGACAATGTATGGAAACTTTCTCGTGGACACTTGATTCGCCGCCGCTTGCTGCAGGAGACACCTCTTCACTCTTCTGCCGCCCGATGGTTGCTCCTTCCAGCCCGTGTCCTCTTCCACGGTGCGGGAATGGGAACGCGGGGGGCGTCGTCATCTCTCAGCATCGGCAGCTTCGCGGGGCGCGTCGTGGAGGAAGGGTGAAGCGACCGGCGGCGGAAGGCATGCAACTCGCCCGCGGGACCAGGCGACGGGACGCCCGCCGCGACAATTCCACGCCGCCTCGGCTCCTTCAAGCGGGAGGCGGCGACAACCTTGCGCGAGTGACTTTCCGCGCTTCGATCAGTCACTGAATTGGTGCAATAAAAGGGAGAGGGATCTAACCCCACGAACTTTAAACTGACATTGCAGAAATGTTGCATCGAGACGCTTGAAGGAGCTAAAGGGTAAATGACTGTCGCGAGTCGCTTCCTTAGATAGTTCTAATGAGATTAAATACCAGCTAAAACATACCGCATCGTTGACAGCGCCGTCCGCATTTTGTAAACAGGGAGACAAAGCAGCCGACGGGTGACAAGCGACCGAAACGCCTTCCATACGAGGTAAAGGATTGCAGTGTCAGATGCTTTTTTTTTACATCCCACGCAGCAAACAAAATGTCTGCACGATGAGAATGCAATTCAAGGTCCGGATTTACCTGCTGTCTTGTCGCAGCGCCCACCCCCCACCAAAGAAAAAGCTTCCACAGGCTGGCCCGCCTGCTTTCCCGCCCGCCCCGAGCCCAGCTGCCAGCGCGCGAGGTGGGGGGGGGGGCGGCAAATGACCGCTGCCAACCCCGCGAACAGAGCCCCGGCTCCTTCAAAGCGCATGCCCTGGCGAGCCGGAGAAAAGTGAACGGCCGGCCCGTGCCTTGGGTGGCCGAGCCAAGAAGCCGCTGCCGTGATCGTCTCGCGACGCGCGTGCACTTGGCTGCGAGAGATTGAACCCGCCCCAAATTCGCGTTCTGGAAAGACTCGGCGGGTCGGGCAGCATCGGCGGCGAACGACGTTGGGAGGCTCTTCCAGTCCAAACCACACGGTTGCATTGTGTTGATCGATTTATTGGTCCCCAGGTTGTGGCCACCTCGTTTTTAAGGGAAGGGAGGTGCCAGTTGTTTAGTTTCTCCCTCTAACCTGACTGAGGGATTTCATTGCCTTAAACATCATGCCTCTCCTCCTCCAGAAGGAGATAATTCACCTTGTCTTGAATATTCCCTTTGTTGATCTAGCAGAAGAATAAGGTGCCATTGATCCAGCTTGTCAAGTGGCACAATTGAGCTGCATCTCCCACACGAGAAGGCGTTGAGGGCAAGGAAGGGGGGCACCTGAATGACCTCCTGATCGTGTTGGAGGTTTGGATCCGGAGCTCCGGTCGCCGGTGAACCGAACGGGACTCTTTGCGGCTGCGCAGGCTGAGGGAGAGCTGGAGGCAAATCCATGGACATTCCGTGTCTCCGAAGGAACTCTCTTTTGCTTCTCTTACCGTCAGGGGGCACTGGGTGACACGAATGGCGAGGCAGAGGGCAATTACCTGCTCTGTGCTATTTCATGACAACAAAGAATATGAGAGGGGGGTGGCTGTTGGGTGGCCACTGAGTGCAGAAATAGGCTGCTCGACCCAACTTTTCCATGCCAAACAAGTTGCCCAACTGAGCTTGTTCCATTTGCTGCACGTGTGGCTTGTGTCCCGCGAATTGTATCCCATCCTAATACATTTTAAATATCTTAATTGTACCCACCTCCACCACTTCCTCTGGCAGCTCATTCCACATACTAACTACTCTCTATGTTGAAAAACCTGCCTCTCAGATCTCTTTAAATCTTTCCCTTCACTTTAAAAATATGCCCTCTGGTTTTTTGACTCTCCTCCTCTGGGAGAAAGTCTATGACAATTCACCTTGTCAGTGCTCATAATGAATTTGGGTGAAAACACAATGCTGGAGAAACTCAGCAGGTCGAAAATATATAAGCGACGTTTCGGGTATGGCAGAATGTTGGCAGGCATCTGAACAAAAGTGTGGGGCGGTCACAGAGGCAGGAAGTCATAGGTGGAGAAGGGAGGGAGGGCACAGCAACGATCAAGGGGGAGGGATGGCTGGGAGGAGAACTGGAAAGGGGAATGGAAGAGGGGAGAAGAGAGCAGATCAGCAGAAACCAGAAAAGTCGATGTTAGTGCCATCTGGCTGGAGAATGCCCAGACGGAAAGTCAAGTGTTATTTCCCCAATTTGCGGCTGGTCTTGGTGGGATAGTACATAAGGCTATGGTCAGGCATGTGAGAATAGGAGTGTGACACTGAACTGAAATGATTGGCTACTGGGAGGTCTCTGACACTGGTGCAGATGGAGTAAAGGTGATCCGTGAAACGATCTCCCAATCTGCACCAAGACTCTCAGATGTAGAGAAGGCTACAAAGGGAGTACCAGATGCAGTAAATCAGTCGCGCAGATACACATCAGAAGTGTTGCTTCACTTGAAAGGCGAGTTTGGGTCCCTGGACTGTGGTGAGGGAGGAGATGTGGGTGCAAGTGTGGCATCTCCTCTGGAAGGTGCCGAGGGGTAATTGCTGGGGAGGGATGAGTGCATGAGGGAGTCACAAAGGGACCAATCCCTACTGAAGGCAAAGATATGTCTGGTAGTGGGATCCTGTTGTAAGTGCCGGAAATTCCAAAGGATAATGTGTTGAATGCAGATGCTGGTGGGGTGGTAGGTGAGGATGAGGGGGAATTCTATGCTTGTTGTGTCTGTGTGGGGGATGGAAGTATAAAGGGATTGGACATCCACAGTGAAGATGAGGCAATCCAGTTCAGGGAAAGTGAAGTGATTGAAGAGATGGAGGGCATGTGCAGTATCGTGGATGTAGATGGGGAGGGATTGGACCAGGAGAGAAAAGGTAAGATGAAGCAAGTTCTGTGGGACAAAATCAGGCAGAAACAATGTGTCTATCTCAATGGTTGGCTTTGTGTATTTTGGGTATAAGGTAGAAATGAACAGTGCAGGGATGGGAGACAGTGAGGTTGGCAGCCATGGAAGGGAGGTGACCAGACGTGATGAGGTTGGAGATGGTGTTGGTGACAGTGGCGTGATGTGCCATGGTGGGATCCTGTGGGAGGGGTAGACTGGAGAATGTGTCTGAGAGCTGTCATCTGGTCTCAGCAAGGTAGAGGTCAGTGTGCCACACAACAACAGCACCACCCTTATCTGCGGGTTTGATGGTGAGGTTGGGATTGTTGCAGAGAGTGGAGTAAGATTAGAATATGAGAGGGGGGTGGTGATATTGAGACAGTTGATGAGATCATCTGTTTATATGCTTGTAAAAGGTCATCCCTCACCCTCCTATGATCCAGGAAAAATATGTAGTCCTCTTCTATCCACCTGTCATAATTCAAACCCTCCAGTAACATCCCTATGAACCTTTGCCATTTTAATGACATTGTTCATTTAGCAAGCTGACCAAATTGCCCACAGTATTCTATACATGTCCTTACCAATATCTAGTGCAGCTTAATAGATGTTATTAATCTGATTTTCTTCATTAAGTGTTTCTATTGAAACAATTCTTTCTTTATACTATAGTACTAGAATCCTCGACAACAGCTCAAGAAATATATTGATTCTTTTTGTGGGCATACAAAATAAAACGGAAGGGAAAAGGTGACCATATATCATTCAAAGTTTCCAGTCCATTTGTGAATCATTTAGATTTGTACACACATTTCCACTAAAGGCAGGAAGCACCCAGGCTAAACACTCTAACATATTAAAGTAACGGAGGAAGGATATCATTTTATCCTATTATTTGGTGACATTTGCAAGTGCAGGATTTTGTATAGCATCATATAATGAGCATCAAGGAAAGGACTGATGAGATGGAGTTCTTTTTCTCTGCAAAAGAAGTAATCCTATTATGATCTTATTTTCATTTTGATGTAGTTCAAAAGGTGGATGGAGACTTGAATACAAGAAACTAAGTATAGTCTCTCTCTCTCTCACTTTCTCAGTCTCTTTCTCCTTCTCTCTTCCTTCCCCGCTCTTTCTCTCCCTGCCCATCTCTGTACTGATAGGGGTCAAAGGCCCATTACCACTTTGTTGAATGACGATCCCAATGTGTCATGTTTTCAATGATATGGGTGTATAGATTACATATTGGGAAGAAGAACAACCAGCATTCCAAAAAAACATTGATCATGAGCATTTTAAAATTGCAGATGCTTGAAATCTGAAATTCAGCAGAAAATGCTGGAAACACACAGCAGTTCAAGCAACATCTGCAGAAAGAGAATCTGTTAATATTTCTGATCTATAGCCCTTTATTGCAATTGGGAAACAGAAAAGGTTGTTTTTCAATAGCAGAGAACGTGAGGGAAGGATAGCTAGACAAAAGGAAATATCTCTATTAGGCTGAAGCCAAATTAATTAATGGTGTTGTGGTGGTACACCACCGGCCTACTGCAGGGGGAAACCTCTGTACCTGCAGGAGTGTAAGGGGACAGGACAACACCTGGCCGGCTGTCAGTCAGTCGGCCTGAAGGGATCAAGCCCCACCCGGTCGGGTGTCAATCACCCTCCGGGATATTAACCCTGCGCCGGCCTCCTGAAGCTCACTCAGAGTTACTGCAGCTACAGCCAGCCTGGCTCTGTGGAAGTCTTTGTGGATTAAAGCCTGTTGTACAGTCTTTACCTTGCGTGTGTCTGATTCTGGCTAACAGCGCACCACAGGTGTGGAAGGTTAAAGTAGCAGTTTTAAATGCGTTATGTTTTTTTTTTAATTTGTGCAATGTCAAGTCTATGCAAGTAGAAAAGATAAAACAGACAAAAATGAAAGGTAGAAATGGCCCATTCTATTTCAGATTGTTTTATCTAAAGCAGGGGTGTCAAACTCAAATTCACGGAGGGCCAAAATTAAAAACTTGGACCAAGTCGAGGGCCGAACTAAATATTTATTGAAAATTTTCAACAACATCTGCATGTTTTCTCTTCTTTCAACATATTAATGTTAAACTTTAGGATATAACTTTAAGAGGATAATGTTACAGGTCAGGAGTAGGTAGCTCAAGTTCACCCTTTGCTTGACCTGAGGGAAATATATTTGGTCCCTGTGGAGATGTAGTCAGCATTCACAGGCTGTGTCCATTTTGGCCTGCATCAGGACTCAGCATTTCCTGCTCACTCCTCAGGCTCTAGGCCTCTATTCACCCTCGACCCACCATCCCTCTACCTGACCAGTCCTTTACCCAACCTCTACTCACCCCTCACTCCACTCGCTCTGCCTCTACCCACCCCATCCTATACACGCCCCTCTACTGCCTCTCCCCTCAACCTGTTCCTCCCTCTACCCGTCTCTCACCCTCTAATTACCCCTCCCCTACTCACCCTGCCCCTCTCCTTTTACCCCTCCCCTTTTACCCCTCCCCTTTTACCTCTTCCCTATCCACCCCTTCTTCTACTCATCCCTCCCTCTAACTGCCCCTCGTACCACCATAACTTCCCCTGCCCATTACTCCTCACCTACACCCTTACCCACCCACTCAGGCCCAGCGCGCTGCCGATCAGCCTTTGCAGACAGCCACCATCTCTCTCTTCACGTGCAGGGCCGAACCAGCCGTCCCTGGGGTTCGCGTGGGTGCAAGCGCTGAGGCCGTGGCAACCGGGAGAAGTGCGCTCGCGCTGTGGAAGGGCCGTCCGGTGCCAGTCGCGCGGGGCTCACGCTGCCTGGGGGCCGTGCGCAGCCTGCCATGCCCGTCGCGCCGACAGGAAATCACAGGCGCTCGCCCATCCGCCGCACCGCTCGACAGGTGGGAGAAGTGACTGGTTGTGCGGGGAGCCTTCCAACTGGCTTGCCGGCTGATGACATCGACAGACTTCTCGTGTTACAATTTCTCGTGTTACAATGGGGAAGGATGTGCAATGAAGGGGGAGGATGGTGGGGGTGACATTACCAAAAAACAGCATCGGCTCTCACTGCAGGGCGGGCCACCTCTAATACATTTTTGAAATGATCTTGCAGGCCAAATATAATTATATCGTGGGCCAAATTTGGCCCGCAGGCCAGAGTTTGACATGTGTGATCTAAAGCTTTAGAAATTGCTTTAATCTGGAAAGCTGCAATGAGCTCAGAGTTGGTATTTTGTTCCAAAAGTTTGCATTGGCCTCATTGTAACAATGGAGGAGAACACGTACATGAATAAAATGTGGTAGCCAACTGGAAGCTCATGATTACTTGAGATGATTGAACATATACTCCACAAAGCAACCACCCAGTCTGTGTTTAGTTTCTCAAATTTAGAGGTGACCACACTGTGAACACCGACTGCATTAAATTTGAGGAAGCGCTGCATCTAGAAAGATCCAGATGTTTGGATCCCTTGATAGTGGAAAGAAAGAAGTAAAAGAGAGGTGAAATTGATTGAGTGACATAATGGCAGAACTGGTAGAGACACTGCCTCAGAGTGCCAATGGCCAGGGTTCAATCCTGACCTCCGGTACTGTCTGTGTGGTGCATGAACCTGGAGAATTTAAGAATAATAATGATGAAATCTAAATCCTAAAAAAAAAGACTATTATTAACACATTACCATTCCAGTGAGATTATATACCTATTATCTCTTTATAACTGGCAATACACCAGGGCACAATGACAATATAACTATTAATTTTATTTCACTGATACAAATTTTTTTTTATTGTTTTCCTGTCAGTACTGCACAACTTAGATAGTTGGCTAATGGTTTGTGCAGAGAAACCCAAATATCAATAACTTATAAATGCTTATTAAGCCATGAACACCAAAAGTGAACCTTTTTTAACATCAAATGTGTGAATTGTAAAACTATGTTTAAGATCTGATAATTAAATTCAGAAAGTCTAAACATTTATTGTAATGGAGGTTAGATATACACTCATTATTCCTACAATAACAAGAACGTCAGAAGGAATGTGAACTTCACAGTAACAGAAAATAAATGTTGCAATTTATGAGATCAATTGTAGATAGGTGCTATTTATTTTTAAACTCTTGCTGAGAATCAACATCTGATGTCATAAAGTTTGTCAAGAGTGACATACTGTTCACATCTTGTGTTTCTCAAATTTCATAACAAAGTCAAGATTTGTTCAAAGGTCCATGATGAACAATGACTCATTAAAAGTGATTTTTTTTTCCAAGTTTGAGAACTGTTCTGAGGAAGGGTTCGAGACCTGAAATATGGACCATTTCTCTTCCACCGATATAACCTGATCTGATGAGTGTTTCCTGTTTTAAGTGAACATTTGGGCCGCTTCTGTCCTGGATATCTTCAAGTGTGTTCTGACAAGGGTTTCCCAAGCAGAGCATGGATGGAGATTATTCCCAATGACCATGGCAGTAAACCCTTCACTTCGAATGGTGGTTTCTCAGTGATTTCCAGCATTTGGTTGGGAAGAAAGCAAGAAGTAGTTACAAGGGCTTGCTCATTTAAATACTGTACATGGATCTTTCCTCCAACCATTCTTTGATGGACCAACTGCTTATTTTGACTCGTTCCAGCTTTAATTCCTTTCTATTGGAATTTCAACACACTCTATGAGGATGGCATGCCCAAATACCAAAAATATTCCTGAAAAGCCCAATGTTGTTGAGCTTGGGAGGCTAAATATAAAACTAAAACCTGAAGAGAGGAAAACCATGGAGTTTTTAGTCCAATTAGGCAACTGAGGAATCAAGAGTAAAGTGATTGGAATCCAGAGAGAAGACTGGCATACCTTGGTCTTAATAAGGAACTTTGTTTAAAAAAAAAATGCTCATATTTCTAACAGGACAAAGCTAAATCAGATCAAAATTAAGTAAATGAGAAGTACATCAAAAAGAAAGAATGGATCTAAAGAAAGTCCTTGTTATTTCAGTCTAAAGAGCAGAAGGACTACTCAATTGTGTTCCTTAATGTTTTCCAGTCGGAGGCCGTGGCATTGGCTTTCCAGCTGGTCATACCAAGACTACCCGTAATTGGAGGAACACCACTTGATTTTTTGACTGGGCACTCTCCAGCTGGATGGCATTAACATGGACTTTTTCATTTTCTGCTAACCTGCTCTCCCCTTACGCTTACTTCCCTTCCCACTCTCTTCTTTCCCTCAGCTCTCTTCCTCCTTCCCTCTCTATTCACCCAGCCATCCCTCCTCCCCTTGTTTACTTCTGTGCCCTCCCTCCCTTCTCCACATATTACCTCTTGCCTTTGCTATCATGTTCCTCCCCTTACCTTTTTATTCAGACACCTGCTGACATTTTTTTATGCCTTGATGAAGAGGTCAAGCCCGAAACTTCTGTTATGTATTTTTATCTTTGCTATATAAAGTACACTGGCCTTTATATAGCAAAGTTCTGTTCTATGTTTCCAGATGCTGTTCTTCTGACCGTTTATTATTTAGGATATGTGTGCTACTAGCAAGGTCACCTTGCATTAGCCATCTATATCTGCATTTGATGAGGGAATGGTGAATTACCTCCTTGAACCACTGCAGTCTTTCTGTTGAGCATCTGCGTGCAGGGAATTGCAGGATGTAAAGGCAACAAAGGGATATTTCCATTTCAAGATTGTGTGCAATTTGGAGGGTTGCTGTGGCCACTTGTGCCCTCTTATGCCTTGTGCTTCTTGGAAGGTTAAGTTGCTGGTTTGCAGATAGCCTAATATAGTAGCTTCAGTGTACAATTGCTGGGGGGATTAATGTGAGAGTGTTTAATGAGGAACTTATCAATTGACTCAGATGGTATTCCATTTCTTGAGAGTAGATAGACCTGCACTCAACCAGGCAAGTACTTTTTTTTCCATTTCACTCCTGACTTGTGCCTTGTAGGTGAAGGAAATATGTTGGGGTATTTTCTGGAGGTGAGTCATTCACCATAGAATATCTCGCCTCTGACCTGCCCTTGCAGACACAGTATTTTTGTTGTTGGACCAGATGATGTTTCAAGTTCAAGGTTATTGTCACATGCAACAAGGTTCAGTGAGAAAGTTTGTTTTGAAACCAGACCACCTAGTCAGCCCATTCATAGTACAGCTGTTTAGGGGAAAAAAAGCATATATACAGAGAGGGGTTAGTTAGAACAGAGCAAAGGGAACATTATTTCACTTGTGTGAGGTTCATTCAGGAGGCTGAAAACAGCCGGCAAGATCCAAAACTGATAGTAGGTGATCTCACAATTCTCTCACAACTTTGCTACTTCAGTTTCAGTGAAGATTGCCATAGATACAATGGATTTTCTTCCTTTCAAAGTTCTGAAAGCTTCACTGGCTCATTGCAGATAATGTCTAGAAATTGCAAAGTGCCTGAAAATGCCTGTTAAAATGAGGCTCCACCAGCTTTGCCTGAGGTCCAAGGCAATAATATTGTATTGTACACAAGGCATAAGGTGTTGTGTGCATTATAATAGCCCCGGCATAAGAAAACATACACCCTACATTCCTCTGCCAATGTACAAACTGGGAAATAGAGAGGAAATTAAGCTTAGGAGCAGACCCAGAAGGCGATAATTTAGAACAATGTAGAAGTTGTTCACATGGAACAGAGGGGAGAGGATTGGGAAAAGAGAGCCCAATGTGGGTAAAGTAGAAGAAGGTTAGGAGAGGAGAGAGAAAATCAAAAGATGAGATCAGCAGGAGGGGTACAAGACATCTGGTGAAAGGATGGTTAGAACAGTTTAGAGAGGAAAGCAAGGGGAAAGGAGATGAATGGGCAAGGAGGGTACACACCATCCTCTGTCCATGTATGTGCCAGGAACCTCCACGTGTACAGGTGCACGTGATCTGCCTCTAATTTTCTGAAGAGCCCTTCTATTACACAAAGGCGCAAAGCATCCACTCGCACAGAACAATAACCTTTTTTACAAAATAATTGTATCGTGCTGCACTCAAGACTTGGTGTAATGTGGCGGAATTTCTAGACGTGAACTCTTAGATGCCGCTTCTTTTCAACATTCAGCTACAGTATTTTGTTTTGTCGCCGGCTGACCTGGAAACCTGTGGTAAGGCAGTGTTATGTGTATTTGGCCGTTATTTCTATGGCTGGTACCCAACACTAGTTTTTTTTTTAAACTGCCAGCCAGGAAATTTTATCTAAAAATTTTTACATTGAAGTAAATCTTGGGCTATTTCAAATAGCAATGGAAACGGAGGATGTGTTATGAATATAGCCTTTATTGTGCATAAAAAAACCCCACAAAAGCAATGGTTACAATTTACTAAAGAACTAAAAATGTGTACAAGAAATGAGCAACCTATAAATTTCAGAATGAAAGTTTATGATCTAGACCAGATAAATGATTTGTGGGGTCTGTGCATTGAACATTATAGATGTATCTGTTGGTATTAAAAAGAAATTAATAAAATTGAAGTAATTGTGAGCAACAGCTCCACCAATAAAATTACCATAATGTTGTAAAAGTAGAAGATTCCTGCAAAGCACACCAGGTGCTTTATCAACATTTATAGTGGTTTATGCAGCAGGAGAGAGAAGCCCATCAACAAATCTTAAAGTCAGCATATAAAATTTAGCATTATCCCATTGGTGTATTACAATGTAACATGATGTGCTACTCCATGAATTTGTATACTGAAAATTATGATAAAGCAAATTCTTTCTTCTTTTCTTTGGCTTGGCTTCGCGGACGAAGATTTATGGAGGGGTAATGTCCACGTCAGCTGCAGGCTCGTTTGTGGCTGACAAGTCCAATGCGGGACAGGCAGACACGGTGGCAAATTACTATGAAGGATTTGCCTATATTTAAAATTGTTATGACTGAGAGAAACAAGCAAAATCAAAGTTGATGACTCAAGTAAAAATATCTTCAAAATTTATCAATTGTGCTCTTGAAAGCCTTCAATTTCTTTTCATTCCTCATCATAGCATCTGTTTCTCTTGATTTGCTCTTCAACTGATAGAGGCCCTCTGTTTGTAAGGCTAGTACTGGATTGTTGATCTGCTTTGTGTGCTGAATGAAGGATACTGTGAGGCAGGTTATTACTCTCTGATACATCTGGTTCAATTTCAGTATTCAAAACGTTGTTAATAGACCCCATCGCTGTAGTTTCTGTCAGATTGGAGTCAAGGAAATGGTCCTCTCCTGAACCATGATCAGCAGATGAGAAATGACATTTGGCATTATTTGGCTTATTCTGTATTCCATGAACAATTTCGTCAGAGAAATTTGTACTTCTCTCTTCAGTTAGTTTTACTGGAGTTAAGAAGCTTTCACCGAATGAGTCATTGCATAAATTGGCAGTATTAGCATCTTGTTCGGAACCAGTCATTAAATGATTCGCATCAAAGTCTGAAAAAGACATATCAAACGGTCTGACCGGATCTTGTGAGGTGTTCCCATCTAATTCTTCAGTGAAGAGTTTGTTATGTGTTTGTGTCGTATCCTTTACCAGATGTCGATCTGGGAGGAAATTGACAGAAGAATCTTCAATTGTGTCATCAATTTGCAAAAAATCAACTTGTTTCAAGTCACCATTATTATTGTTATTGGAATTAAAACCCTCAAGATTATTTTCACTTTCCTTCCCACTGACAGCTATTGTCTCTTCAGCTTCAAGCAGTTTCCCTTCATGGTCTTTAACATCCTCACCCCCAACTTCATAAAGCGCATCTCTTGTTCCATTTACACATACTTCACATTCTTCATCATTGTCCAATTCCACTTCCACATTCTCTTTACCGTTCACTTCACTGTGTGCCTCATTAGCTTCCTTCCCAGGGTTTTCAGAGTTAGATTGATCATCCTGCAAGACACTTTCTGCTGGTTCCATGGTTTGGTTTTGTGGTTGCAGAGTGTTGATAGAAGGTTTCTCGCATGTACTTACTGCAGAATTCAAAGTATGTTGACTGGAACCTTCTGGAGGCCACTTTGGTTTTGTCACCTTTACTTCCTCTTCAATATTGAACATTTTCTTACTTGCATCGGTGGAAGGAGGCCAGCTGATATTTAATTTATTTCTTTCGGCGGCTGATTTTATCTGATCAGGGAAACTTCTTATTTCTTCCTCCATGTTTCTGCTCAGCTGTTCATTATTTCCTTCAACTTTGCTGCTAATGGTTTTCAGATTTCTTTGCTTCTCCATTGTGGTTGAATCACTGATTGTTTTATTGCCTGAATTTTTATTAGCAGAAAAGTTGCTTTGACTGTTACTTATCCGGCCTCCTTTGTAAGGTGTGTGTCCAAAACCTTCATCATAGTTTCCTTTGGATTTGAAAAGCTGCTTAAAATGAGGTTTGCAGTACATCAGTCCATGGAGAGATGCATAATTTCCAAGACTGGTGTGAGAAAAGAAAACAGTTTAACAATTTTATTTGCAATTTTACGGTTCCATCATTCCCTCATCTGATCACATGCGCGATACAAGACTTGTGTATTTGCTTCATGCACGAGGTTCAAGATTCAAGAATTGTGCTTCTTTACATTTACTCAAGTTTCAGTTGATTAATGCAAACTAAGCCTTTTATTTATGAAAATGAAAGAAGTTATCGGACTATTTTCATGCATTTTGGCCTTTTAAACAATAAATTGTTAAATATTAATCTGATTCTATCAACAAATATTATACAATGTATATTTTGAATGATCTAATGAAGAAATTTTATGTTTAACTTGTGCAAGTCAAAAATATGAATCAATAAATGTTTAAAAAATTCTGGAAACTCTCGATAAGAATCCTACCTTAATTTATTGTTACAGTGATGGCAGCGGAAACAGGACTTATGAAAGATTTGCTTGTCTGCAGTCAGACATTCCATGGGATATACTATCTTGCGGCAAACTGTGCAGGTCTCCTTGGCAAGAACCTGTATTTTCTAAGGCAAAAATAATGTTAGAATACTGCTTACTTTTAGTTTTAATACTGTATTAAATTTTAGGCAGATTAGGTTAGAACCCCAATAAAATCAAATTCATAACATATTTTTCCAGTGAAAAGATGAAAATAGTGAAATATGGATTTTCCTTAATTGTCTGAAATACTTGATATTAAGTGATATTAATAGTGAAATACTTGATATTAAATATTATCATTATATTAAAATTATATCAAATTGCATTGGCACAGAATATGAACTTGAACATTAACATGCTTACCAATGTGAAATTATCTGTTACTTTGAAATCACTGAGTAACTTCTCTGAGTTTTAAATAAAATGTATACTTTCAGTATCGAGACAATTAAATCTGAACAGAATTTGTTGTTTAGCATCTCTGTATCAAAGCATAATCATGACTGAGAATTGTAGCATTGCAATTAAAAGTAAGACTTGTGAATATAAAAGTTTGTTTCTAAGCCCACGTGCAGAGAATAAAGAAGTGTTGAGCTCTTGAAGTGGATTTTGGCCGTCGTCATAAGACATCATATCTGCTAGCCATGAGGACTTGTGTAAGCCTCTTAAACCTGTCACTCCTTGGTGCAAATCCTCAAACTGAATGTGCAAACTAGGTTCCTTGTGCAAACACACAACATTTGGAGGAGTAACAAGCCAAGCCGTAATTTAAACCACGGAAATCTAAATATGCTTCTGCATGCATCGAGGTAGGGTGCAGCTCAGTTGAATTTCACTGCGGATGTGACAGTGGAAGCTTTGGAATGTTGGTACTGGTATTTTCCCATCATCCATTCATTTGTTCTAGTTCTGAATAGATAGTCAGACTTTTGGATTTTGTAAATGCCATCAACAAAACAAATTTCCATAGTAAATGAATTTAAAGCAGAAAAAGGTTATATCTAGTGCTAAAGATGTCAGCTATTTTAAATCTAGCATCGAGGGATATCCAAAGCACTTTAAAGCCAATTAAGTAATTTGAAAGTGTATTGGGATAAGATGTGACAGCCAATACATGTTGAATGTTGGAATCCTTATGCATGGACGGAAAATATTTAACCCATTGACTCCACATTGGCTCTTTATAGATGAATCTATTTAGTACAATTCTTTTTCTTTCCTCATATTCCTGTAAACCTACAAATTATTTCCCCTCAAATCCTTGCAGTTTTCTTTCAAGCAAACCAGGATTGATTTTGTTTCCCCACCTCTAAGGCGGAAGCGTTCTTTGAGATCATTACCATTTCTCCCCATGCCTCTCATATGGTTTTTTCCGAGCAAGGTGATGCACACCTCATGTGAAGCTTTGCATAATGCAAGATCAGAATGGGATTTCAAGCATATATTTGATTTTCCATCTAACACATTTTCAAAGTTATCACTGATACCTCCACTGAGTAAAATAAATTTCTTCTAATTTGTTCTCATTTTGGGCTGTTAATTTTATATTAATGCCCCTGGCACTAATAATTCAGTTGAATAACTTTCCCAGTATTTTGTTGCTCATTTTTATCAATATTTTATTATATCCTCTCTTAACTATGTATAAAATGACCTTGCTCTTTTCTTTCAGGTCTAACTCATTGCATTCTCATTCACTTTTATTGGTCATTTTTTGTCTTTTTTATAACATCTCCCCAATAGGGAAAGCAACAACCTTCGACTGCAGCATTGAGTTAACAACAATATTTTGTTGTCATTCAAAATAAGGTATTAATGTCCAATGTTTAACATCTGCGGCCCTATTGTTTGTCAGAATAAGTAAGCGGACTACACATGTATGCCAATAAAGAGACTACTCAAATACTGCTATCTTTAATGAAACAAGCCTCCACACATAAAATATGTCAAACGTACAGACACGACCAATTTTGTAGCATGTGGGCAGGGACATCATTATCTGATGAGCTACACAATAAATGAACACTGGCACTTTAAAATTTGAATTGATGAAACCATTGGAAGATAATTAAGTCTAGAAGATGGCCTTGACAAAGTCTTACTACAAAGTCTGGTGACTTAGATATTTAGCATCCAGTAGAACAACTATCTCACATCAACCATGCCAAGACCATCTCACATTGAAGCAACTAAGAAATTTTCGTATGTTCAAATCCATACTTTGCAAACACAACGCATCAGAAGCTTTCAACATAAGACCATATACTTTTAGACATATAGTTGGGCTGATGCACGAATCTTAATTCCCATGCTGATCTCCGGGTTTCCTTTTGTACTTTTCCTCTCTTAAACTGGATGAAATGTGGAAGGTTTCAGCCTAGCCCATTTTAACAGTTTGACTGCAGAACTATGGAACATTAAAGTATCCTTTCTAATCTGCCTAATTCCACCAGTGAAGATCATCTGAGCCTTTGAGGGAAAAACGCGACCAAGAGTGAAAATCCAACTAAGCGAACTACCCCTAAAACAAAGGAAGGTTCTTGTTCTACTGTATGCAAAATATCCTTGCTTCAGCACTTGGTAGCAGAGTCAAGGACAAGGGCACAACATCACGATTGAGGGGCTCCCATTTAAAACAGAGATGCAGAGGAATTTCACTAGCCAGGGAATGGTGAAACTCTGGAATTTGCTGACCCGGGTGGCTGTGGAGCCCAAGTCACTGGATGTATTTAAAGCAGAGATTGATAATTATCTGAATAGTCAGAATATTAAAGGTCACAGGGAGAAGGCAGAGGAGTGGGGCTGAGTGGGAGAATAGATCAGCTCATGATAGAATGGCACAGCGAACTCAATGTGCCAATTGGCCTACCTCTGGTCCTATATCTTATGGACTTTGCAGGAAGATCCCTCAGAGCAATCTCCCAGACACAAATATCTTCAACAGTTTCATCAGTAGGATTCCCCATCATGTTTTAAAATGCCCATGTTCATAAATGATCATAGAATTCAATTCTACCCAAGCTTCTCAGATAATGAAGTCCTTGCTCACATCCTACAAATTGAGACCAGAAATCAGGCCAGCAAAAGCAAGTTAAAATTTGTGCCACACGAACACTGTTCAAGAAGAACTACTTTACGTGGGTTTAACACTTAACTGACTTTATTTTTCTTGAGTTGCTTCAACCGACTTCTAGCCACAACACCTGCGATTCCCATCATATACCACTTCTGGTTTCACCCCAACTGCATGCTGGGAAATGTAGTTCTTATTTACACATATAATAACACATCTTTCCCCTTTACGAAACACAAACACAATACTAACAGAAGTATCTAAACTCCATTGCCTATCTCTTTTCACTCCACAGGTTTCAATCAGTCTCTGAGGTGGTTTAATAGTCCTTTTTGGTCTGCTATATGTTTCCGCCAGTGAAATGCCTGCTGCTTGGTCTATAGATAAGGCATATTCTGCATGAAGTTGTGGTCTGGCTTATGTCTTAGTTCATTCTTGGCCAGGACATCACCTCTCAAGCTCTATGTTTACATTTTTCCTCACCAAGATGTCCTTCGTGTATCTTCTGGAGCATTTCCTTGCGTAGCAACATTGGAATCACAAACCTGTTCCTTTTGAAGACGATACATTTCACAACCGACCATCCATCTCTGCATGCTCAGTAATCCCGAATACCCATTGGACAGTCATTCTTAGCTGCTGGCCATCCTTTCTCTATTGCATCTTTGAGCTCTTCCATTGTTTCATCTGTCTCTGTTGCTTTCCTGACCTGCTCTGTTGTATCCTGGGATACTGGAAGTGAGGTGATAATCATGTCAACAGAGGCCTGTATCTCTGCATCAACCTCTTGGTTGCTCTTTTCTTTCTTGTCAACTGGTTGAGACAGTGCATCAGCTGCAAATGTGTATTTTCCTGGTTTGTAGATCATTTTCACATTGTATTACTGCATCCTTATCAACATGCACTGTACCCTCATGAGACAGTCATTCAGTGCTTTAGACATAATTGAGATCAGTGGTTTATGGTCTGTCTCCACTACAAGAACTTGTCCATAAAAGTATTGATGGAACCTTTCGCATGCATAAGTGCTGGCAAGAAGCTCTTTCTCTATCTGTGCATAGTTGGCATCTGCACTTGTTAAAGCCCTTGATACATAGGCCACAGGTAGTACTACTCCAAGGCCATGTTGGGATGCATCAGCCAAAATACTGGTGCGTCTATTCACATCATAAAATTTTAGTACAGACTCTTCTGTTAGGACTTTTTTGAGGACTTGGAAGCACTCCTTTTTCTCATGCGACCAGATCCACTCATTTTTCTGCTCAAGGAGGGATCTAAATGGTGCTGATACAGTCGACAGACGATGGATGAAGGTAACCAGCTAAGTCACCATCTCCAAGAAATGTCTTACCTCCTCTTTGTTTTTCGGCCTCGCAAATTCTCAATGGCTGATGTCTTTCTTGGATCAGGCTTCACTCCCTGTTCAGAAATGACATCTCCTATGAAGGTCAGTGTCTTTATGCCAAACTCATATTTATCTTGATTTAATTTCAAATTGACATTCCCTGTCATGTCAAGCACTAGCCTGAGTCGTGCATCACGTTCATCCTTGGTGGACCCCCATACAATGATGTCATTCATCGTGGTCTCAACTCCAGGTATACTTTCAAAGATCGTGTGGATGGTTTTATGGTAGACTTCTGATGTGGACAAGATCCCATATGGCAGCCAGAGAAACCGGTATCTCTCTTGTGGAGTATTGAAAGTGCATAGTCTCGAACTTGCCTCATCAAACTTCATCTGCCAAAACCCCGATGATGTGTCGAGCTCGCTAAACCACTTAGCACCTGAAAACTGGGACATGATTTCCTTTCATGTCACCAATTTAAAATGCTCCCTCTTGATGGCTTTATTGAGGTCCCTTGTGTCTAGACATGTACACAATGCTCCATTTTTCTTTTGCATGATAACCCAATCTGTAGATTCTTCAATTTTCTGGATGACTTTAATCCATTCCATATATGCTGGTCTCTAAGTGGAAATGGAACTTTCCTGAATGCATGGACAACAGGAGCCACTGTCTCATTTATGTGGATCTTGTGTATACCTGGTAAATATCCAAGCCCCTCAAAGACATCTGCGTACTCTACCATGAGTGTTGTATGCTTATCTTCGGACTGTGAAGCCACTATGAGAACTCTTTTCACTAGTTTGAGCTCTTCACATGAACTCAGACCTAATATTGGCTGTAACCTCCTTTCGACAATCAGTAGCTGCGTTGCCTGTCACTTTTAATTTCACAGAGTAAATCTTGCTCTTCACGTTAAGGGTCCATAGGTAACAGGTTCACCTGGGCTCCTGAGTCAATCTTAAATGGAATTACTGTCTCAGTCACAGTCACTGAAATGATCCATTCTGTTTTGTCAGTGAATCCACGAAAAATTCCTCCACTTCTTTGTCCACTGTGTATACCTTTCTCTTGCTATCCCCTGCTTTGCAACACTTTGCAAAATTTATATTTTTATAGCAGGACTTTCCATAGGCAGGACGCATCTCAACTCAAGAAACTCAAGAAAAATAATGTCAGTCTACCTCCACACCTGCTGCATTACCTCTTTGTTGTTGCTTTGGGAAATTCCTCATGCTCTCTTACCTGTTTTCATTGCATGCACTGCTGTGTCTATCCTGTGCAGCTTTTTAACTGTTGTGTCCATCTTGTGCAGCTCCTTAGCTCGTGTGGTCTCTGCTGACCTAAAAATATTCACAGCCTTTTCAAGTGTCAAATCTTTTTCACACAACAGTCTTTCTCTAAGTCCATTATCTGGAATTCCGCAAACTATTCTGTCTTTAATGAGTGAATTTTTCAAATCTCCAAATTCACAGGACTTAGTGTGTGAAGCTTAGCTAAGTATTGGTCAAAGCTTATACCTTGTTTCTGGTCACAGGAGAAGGACTTGAATTTCTCAAACATGACCTTTTTACTTGGAACAAAATACTCCTCAAATTTTGTCATCAGAGTGTTCAATGTGAAAGCTATCTCATCGATTTGAAAACTGTTATGGATGTCCAAGGCATCTTCGCCCATCTCGTGCAGAAACATAGACACTTTCCGTTTTCCATCAGTCTCTCCCATTCCGTCAGCTTCTAAATAAATGTTGAGTCGTTGTTTGAAGCTACAGTAGATTGACGGTAAACTGTATCGGTGTGGGACACCATATTATGCTTGTTTCTCAAGAAGAACGACTTTACATGGGTTTAACACTTGATCGACTTTATTTTCCTTGAGCTGGTTCAACTGACTTCCAGCAACAACGCCTGTGACTCCCATCATATAGCTCTTCCGATTTCGGCTCAACCGCACGTATTGCATGCTGACCCTAACCCTAACCCTAACCCTAACCCTAAAATTTTTTTACGAAGTGGATAGATTTTCCTTTATTAAAAAACATACAGCGTGCCCATCGAAGAAAGAGGCAAATCCAGCAGCAAGAACAGATGAGCAACCTTCTATTTGTTCACCCTGCAATGAAGTTCTTATTTACAAGCATAATAACACAAATGCAAGGAATATTCTCAACAATATGAAAACAAGAAGCATCTCCTCTAATGTCCAGTAGGTTTCCATTCTTTAAATGCCTCCACCTCTAATTATTCTCAAATTTACTATTCATCAAAAATGTAATGATAGGAATCACACCCATACTGTGTAATGATGAGAAAAGATCAAAAACCCTCATATTATGTGACACTTCCTAACTCGCAAAACCTTTGCCATCAGAAACAGGACAGAGACTAGAAATGCCCATTCTGGATGAATGCTGCGACCACAACATTCACAATATTCAATAAATCCAAAACAGTTGTTTTATTGGAAGGCCAGGAAACATTATGCAGTTTCGATCACTCTACCAATGAGAAAACCATAGTTGCTTTGTGCAGTAGTTCAACAATGTTTCTCTGAAACCTAATTTCAAACTTGTGACCCATTTTCTAGAAGGTGCATGGAAATGTATCATCCCTGAGTTGCTCTCCAAGTCACAGACTTGATCATCACCTTCTTAAAGGTAATTACACGGGATAATGAAAATTTTGCTTCTTAATGACTTCTGGGTGTATTTTATAAATTTTGGGCCGCTGATCATGAAAATCGCCTTAAAGTTTTCCTATCACATATTGTTTTTTAGATGTGACCTATTTTTGTGATTTCCTGCCATATTATAAGACCGCAGAGCCCACCTTACTGTCAAAAGACAAAGAAGGAAAAACCCAACACCCAACCCCAACCAACCAATTTTCCCTTGCAACCGCTGCAACCGTGTCTGCCTGTCCCGCATCGGACTTGTCAGGCACAAACGAGCCTGCAGCTGACGTGGACATTACCCCTTCATAAATCTTCGTCCGCGAAGCCAAGCCAAAGAAAGATAAGCCTACTTCAAGCAGTCAAAACCATGAAGTGCAAACATGTCATTGAAAATTCATTTTCTCCATTTGCTCTTGGACATCTTCCCTGCTGATCTTGGTGCCGTTAGTGACGGACATGGTGTGAAGTTTCACCAGGACATTGTGACCATGGAAAAGTGGAATCAGGGCAACTGGAATCCATCAATACTGGACGACTATTGTTGGACACTGACACAAGGAGCATCAGGTACTTGAGTACAAACATAAATCACCAGCAAAGCATTTTTAGGTCAGTCGAATGAACGTGTCAGCGTCATTATGTGATTAAATATATTAAATTTAATAAAAATTGACTTAATGTTTCTCCCACTTCTCATGTGATACAGAAAATCTGGAATTATCTTTGTGTTCAGCTTGAAGTTATCTCTCATAATTCCCTTTTTTTTTCAGGAAGTAAACCTTTTGAAAAAAAAATTGTTGACCGGTGTCCTAGATGTACATGAAATTCTAATGTTGGTAACGATGCTCCATTGGGCAGTAAATAAATAAAATTTGAAGAAACATTGTTCATTAATCTCAGCCAGCCGTTGTGGCTTTCATTTCTAATACGATTGACTTATATCATTTACCTGTCTTTGTTTCTTGCACTTTATGTTGTTAACTAATATAGAATACAGCATTCTTAATCTTGTCAAGGTCCATGCATTTACATAACATTTTGGGGATGGATCACAGATTCCCACATGGAAAAAGAGGCTCTCCCTAATTTCAGACGTAGTGCTAATATATTAAGATTATCTTGATAGAGGGAGGGTATAGTTTTAGGTTTGGGATGGGGGGTTGGGTTTTTTTTTGGTAGATTTTTTAGTTTTTTTCTGTGACCATAATTAAAATTTGAAATATTGTTATATTTCAATTTCTGTTATCATGGTTGTTCCTTTTCTTTCATCAATAAAATATTCCAAAAAAAAGGATTATGTTATCCTATTCTGGATTTTCTACCAGTGTGTTTTTTTTTTACCTATGCAGATCACTTTAAATTTTAAACACCCTAAGCTTTCTAAATTCAGGTCAACACAAGCTATATATTCATATGAATATATTCTGATGAATATTATACTGGTATCCAAAAATATCCTGAGGTGTATGTAGTATTCAACATGACCAGATAACCAAGATTTGTGGATTTCTGCCAAAACTCAGATGTACAATATTTTCTGAGGAAAAAAAAAGATTGCTTCCCAATTTGATCTTCTGTTGGGTTTGTAAACTGTTTTGTCAAAAAAAAAATGTAATATCAGTTTTGGATAGAAAGAAGTTGCCTTTTGCTGTGCTGAACACGTTTGTATTAAATATTTAATGTTCCCAGCAAAAATTTGTGACATGAGGCAAACATCCTGCGAATGAAATAGTGTGGCATTTTCAATGCATTAAAATGGGACCTGTCTAGGGCTGCATGCAGAGCTTGTCGATACCAACTTCTGATAAGTATGATAATTCATGCAGTAAACTTTTCAAACACAAATGTGACAAAAATGTCTGACATGAAATTGAGGAGTGGATGCATTGTATTTTGTCCTGAGGATGTACCATGCAATTATCTGGCTGACTGAGTCCTGAACGTTGCATAGCCCCCCTTATCAATGTAAAATGTGGTGAATCAAGGGCCCAGTGATGCAGTATGGATCCCAGAGATGAAGGGAGTACCACCGAATCATCTTTACAATATTCTAACCATTGGACTCTGAGGTTGGGAATTGCCAAGTGCACAACATTGACAAAAATGCTGCTAATTCTTTAATTGTCATACTATTTCCAACTTTGCATGATGTGCTGCTAATTTTTATGGTCCTTAGAAGCTTTAGCAAATGTGCCACACCGTCCATTACATCATAGATGGTCAGTGCAGCTGTATTATCTGCAGAAGTGCTGAGGAAAATTTCTGAATGTGCATTATTTCACCATTGTAATCTATTCTGGGTCAATGTGTGTTACATGGAAATGGTGTCAATTTCTAGGCTGGCCTATCTGTGATTTTAAATGATACTCAGCCAGGAGGTACAGTGTACTCTGACTAGAATCCCAAAATTACAAATGAACATTTTGGCAAACTAATAGCTAATATCACTTAACGTGGAAAGAATGATGTTACATAACCTGAATGTAACAATGCATAAGGGAATACAATCTAAATAGGAAGCACTAAGGAGAAAATGATGAGCATACAAATTTAATTCTGCCAGTATAAATATCATTAAAAGGCAATCCTTGGTAGCTGAGAATGATCAACAAAAGATAATGGAAAGGTAGGGTTCAGCAAAAGAGAATTAGAGTATATCCAGAGGGGCAATAAGCACCTCATTACTGGGAGCGCTTAAAGGATTAGTGGAAATAACCGAAGCTCCCAACAATCCATACACTCACTTCATCCTGCACCCCTCATGGGGCAGAGTCCACCGATCCCACCTCTAAACTCAAAAAAGGCAAGGTAAAGGATATACTTGCTCTTATTAAAGGATACATGGAGTCATTTAAAGAATGGCAAACACAGGAATTTAAGGATTTAAGAAAAAGAATAAACAACACAGAAGAGAAAATAAATAAAATGGAGATGACCTTAACAGAAATGGGAAAGAAAATGGACAAGATGGAAGAGCGGGCAGTAGCAGCAGAAATGGAGGTAGAAGACTTAAAAAAGAAATTGGAGAAATCTAATAAAAAAACTAAAGAGACACAAGAACTACTAGCTCAAAAAATAGATACAATGGAAAACCATAACAGAAGAAATAACATAAAGATAGTGGGCCTTAAGGAAGATGAAGAAGGCAAGAATATGAGGGAGTTTATAAAAGAGTGGATCCCTAAGACCCTAGGATGTCCAGAACTACAGCAAGAAATGGAAATAGAAAGGGCACATAGAGTATTGGCCTCTAAACCACAACCACAACAAAAACCAAGATCTATTGTAGTAAAATTCCTAAGATATACTACAAGAGAAAAGGTACTGGAGAAGACAATGGAAAAAGTAAGAGAGGGCAACAAACCACTGGAGTATAAAGGGCAAAAAATCTTCATTTATCCAGATATAAGTTTTGAACTCCTAAAGAAGAGAAAAGAGTTCAATACAGCAAAGGCGATTTTAAGGAAGAAAGGGTATAAATTTATACTAAAGCATCCAGCGGTATTGAAAATATTTATTCCAGGACAACAAAACAGACTATTCTCGGATCCAGAAGAAGCACGAAAATTTGCAGAACAATTACAAAAATAGACTGAGGGAGGAAGACGGGTAATGAGAGTTAAAATGATCACAATTGATATGTATGCGGGTAAAGAGGTATAAGAGTGAATAGAGACAATGAGCATACATGAATGTATCTGTACTTAGAGGAAAATATAGATAGTATAGACAAGAATTAATAAGGGAAGGTAATGGAATAGAGAGAATAAGGAGGGAATTAAAAGAGTGACCTTTGTGACATATGAAAAGTGAAATCTTTTCTGGGGGAGGCGGGGTGGGGGGAAATAGCGGTCACTGCAAAATCAGTTGACGCTTGCGAGTGGATTCGCAAATCCAAATGGAGAGGGGAGATGTGGTTGTCCGACAAGGGATAAAGGACAACTCAGGAGGTGAAGGGGAGATTGGGGATAAATAAGATAGAAATAGGAGAATAAGGAAAATGTTGGATGTTGTAGGAATGTTGTCTTATAAAGAGTTGAAAATAAGAAAACAGAAATGGAAAAGGAGGAAAGGTAATGATGGAAAAATGGAAAGAGAAGATAAACAAAATATAAAAGGGCTACGCTGAACTATATGTCTTTAAATATTAATGGAATACATAACCAAATTAAAAGGAAGAAACTACTAAATTTAAATGAATAAATGTATTCCATTAGAAAAAATAACATATAGGTTAAGAAATAATATTGAAATATTCGAACAAGTATAGGAGCCTTACATTAAATACAATAGCGAAAACCTACCGGGGACAAACATTACCTAAGTTGATGGAAGGAGAAGGAAAGAAAAGAATGGACTCAGTAGAATTTCTGGTGTAACTTTGTTGAATGACAACATTGTCTGACTGGCTTAATGCAACCTAGATTGTATACCTAAAATGGATGAGAGGGGGGGGTGGGGGGGTGGCTTGGGAGGAGTGGGGGGGGGGGAGAAAAAGTCACTGTATATGTGTGAAAAAGAAATAGTGTATATCATGGCTAATGTGATTTATGGTGTGAAAAATAAAAAATTTTAAAAAAAAAAAATCACCTCTAAACTCACAAAACTGCATTCTCGATGTTAAAAAGAAGCAAGGATTGGTTGCCGCTGACAGTCTCGATGAAACATTAAGGGGAGGTAAAGGATCTATCAGGTTTCTTTCAAAATGCAAAATTTGGGCCAGTTTTATTAGTTGGATTGCTCGAAGGTACCTCATCCTTTCTTTGGTTCACTGTACTTGAGGCTGGAGATGCCACTGTATTCCATCCACATACATAGAACATTACAGCTCAGTACAGGCCCTACCAGAATATAGTAAACCCTTTGTACGTTATAACCCTCGATTTTTCTTTCATCCATGTGCCTGTCTAAGAGCCTCTTAAATTTCCCTAATGTTTTGGCCTCCACCACCACACTTGGCAAGGCATTCAAGCCATACACAACTGTGTAAAAAAAAAATTACTCCTGATGTCTCCCCTGAACTTCCCTCCCTTAACTTTGTACTTGTATCCTCTGGTGTTTGCTATTCCTGCCCTGGGAAACAGATGCTGGCTGTCCACCCTATCTATGCCTCTCATAATCTTGTAGCCCTCTATCAAGTCTCTTCTCATCCTTCTACACTCCAAAGAGAAAAGTCCCAGCTCTTCTAACTTTGCCTCATAAGACTTGTTTCCCAATCTGGGCAACATCCTGGTAACTCTCCATAGCTTCCACATCCTTCCTATAATGAGCTGACCAGAACTGAACACAATATTCTAAGTGTGGTCTTACCAGAGATTTGTAGTTACCACGTGGCCTCTTGACTCTGAAGGTGTGAAATATTAGACCACAGCCGCCAAAGACACAACCAATGGAGGTGGGTGCAGCAAAGAAGGCAAGTGAGCAGTTGTCTGACCTATTCTCAGTCAAAAGCTGGAGGGTGTCCTTCAGCCATCGACTGCAGAGAGGTGATTCATTTCAGCTGCTGATTTCCAACATACAGACACAGATTTCCAGAGCAAAACTTTATCCTGATGTCCTGCTTGAATTAGGCGATATTGTATTTGCAACTATGCTTTACATATTTGCTTTATATCAAGTGAGTCATGAAAAACAGGTATCACAGAATCTTGGAAGTTCCCTCACTTATCCAGTTTCCTCTTCAATCATTGATCATAAAGGAAATGGATGAACTACAAATTCTAACAATAGTGATATCCTCTTTAGAAGTGTTTGATGTTAATCCTGGATATCAGAAATGGAAAATTTTCATTCTAGGCATTAAGATCCCTCAAAGCTAAGGAGAGATTTTTTTAAATCCTTGAAATGTACACTCAATATTTGAGCTGGTTTAGCTAAAATCAAACCCAACAAAATATTCTTGCAAATAACTGCACAAATATGCTCCTAATGACCACAATGTGAACGTTATTTCAAAGGGACTCTTCGTTTATTCAGGAAGAAACAGTGAGGATACTTCTGCAATGGTTAAGGGGCATGCTTTTAAGATTCTCTTTCTTATCATCTGAGTCTGTATGGCCTCCTTGCTTTCTGCCATTCTGGTTTCCTCCAAGAATTATGTGTTATACCACTCTTCTAGCACTGACCTTCTTTCTGATCATAATCAATAGCTACACTCTCAGCTACTTTACATCCCTGTAACTGTTCCCCTTTAACCTCCATGCTGCTTTCAAAAATTGTCCTGAAATATCTTCTCCAATTATACTTCAGGTCCTCATTATTTTCTTCCTTGTTCAGCCTGAACTTATTTTACACTACGCTGAAAGCATTTGTTCTGAGATGGTTACATAAATGTAAGTTCACTGAAATTGCCACTCAGATATCTAACCTGTTGCATTCTTACCTAAATGTCAATACCAAGAAAATGTTATTTGTTTTAGTTCAGAGTTAATATCTATGTTCTCATTAAAAATGTGATGAGTGTAAAACAGCACAGCAAATAATTGATTTTAATTCTATTAAAACTGTAATCTATATTATTTTGCTGAATTAGTTTTGTTGCTTTTTAAATCTTAACTCCACACTGTTCATGCAGATTACCAGTCACAGCCACATGTTCCTGAAGTACATCTTCTCGCCACACGGTTTCATTGGTGTCTGAGATGTAACCAAGACTCCTGAATACACGTTCACTTTCCTGCCAAGTCTTTTGAAAATTCTTCAGCAGTTCTTCTGGTGTTTCACCCTTCGATATATCTAATAACTGTCCAGAAATGACATCGTCATAGGTTGGTGGTGCATGCCTGGAATCAACTCCGGAAAAGCCTTTGGAGTGTTGAATGTTGCTTCGAGACCCAATTGCTTTAGTTTCAAAGTTATCCACACGTGTAAACTGCTTATTAATTACTTCAGGATATGACATAGATTGCGTTGACTTCTTAATTTCATCTCTGGCTTTATGAGACTGTTGAGACTTTTTCACAGGTTTACTGTCCCACAAAGAATGTTCATGTTTTATAGGAATAGATGTTTCTCCAGAACTTCCAAATACAGGCTTAACAGATTTTATATCAAATTTTGGGATTTCGTCCAACTCATTCATTTTTATAAAAGAGTCGTCTTTACTCTCACTTCCAAATTTATCAGTGAGTGTGACCTGCTCCTTTTGAAAATAATTTGTTTGATCTGACATTTCAAATTTATGAACAAGTTCTGAAAGGTCCACTTGCGGTATCTGAGCTGGCAGCTTGCTAACAGCAAATTCAGACTCCTCTGTGTCAGAGCCTAAACGTTCTGGAATGTCTATGGGATCCTTACGTACATATACTTTGTTTTCTTCTGATCTTCTAGCTTCTTCAAACATTTCTGTTATGTCCTTAACTGTTACAGACGTTACAGGAGATTCAGATTTTGATAACATATCTGAAACTGAAATTGGTGTGTCAATCTTGAGCTGACGTCGAAGAGTTGCTGGTGATGGAATAATTTCTGACCTCTTTTCTGCCATCTGAACATATATAGGCTGTGCAGATTGCAAAATTCCCTGTGACAGTTTTGCAGTGGTGTCTTTCAATTTGACAAGCTGATCATGACGTCTGCCCCTTGTCGGAGAGGATGAGGCTGAAGACGTGTGGATTCTGGATGTTGGCATTTCTATATTGAGCATTGGTAATGGTGGTGCATATAAAGCTTCTAATTGGACTGGGGATGGCGTACCATATGCTTTCTGAGAAAGTGGAGGAGAAGGAACAGTTCTAAGAGGTGATTCAGTGCGCCTAGCTGTTGACTCAATTGTGATAAAAGAAGGAGATGGTGATGCCATTCTCTTTGCTGGAGATTGGGCTCTCTGCTCTGCTAGTCTGCTTTCATTCACTTGTTCCCTTTTAATTTCGCATGCTTGGTCCTCTACATCGTCTTTCCCCTGCTTATCTAATTTGCAGGAGCCAATACTTATCTTGGATATTTTCTGTGAAGGCGAAGTAGAACGCAACATTTCAGTTTCCAGTTTTAAGCCAGAAATAGATATCAATGCTTTCTGTATTGATTCATCAAAATATGAAAGCTTAAGTAATGCTTTTTTCTTAAGCTGTGTTAGTTCTTTTTTCATATTTTGCAGATTATTTCCTTTGGAAGCTTTGATCAAGAGTTCATGACCATCAGTTAGCCAATTTGGAATTTTTTCCAAAAAGACTTTCATAGCATTTGAATCTATATTGGTATTCTCTCTCTCAAATTGAATCAACCTGATTAAAATATTTTGCAGTTCCTCACGCTTTTTATAACTATCACTAATTTCTACATAATCTTTTGAAGCTCCATTGTCAAATTCATTTTCACGCACAGCCATTTCTCTGCCTTCTTGGTTTTCCTGTCCTCGATCCTCAACGTGAACAGGGACTAGCCCGTGCTTACCACCTGTATTTATTGCGTAAGAACCTTGCTTCCCCGTTGTCTCTAAGGTTCTGCATTTAACGTCCGCTTGGTTTTCACCAATAGCCCTTTGCTTCAAATCAAGATCTATCGGCATGCCCAATGGGATTTGATTAACTGCATCACCTCTCTGTTGATCTTGTTCCCTTTGGATTTTTGGAATTGCCTTTCCCTGAGTCTTAACATGATGGACTTTTTCATGTGTCGCTTTTTTATATATGGTCTCATTGAGTTTCTTTTGTCGGATTTTCTCTTTGAAATTTTCTCTGCAGGACTGCTGACTATGCTGTAGCTCGCTCTTACTTTTCACATGTTCTCGCACCCTATTTCCTGCAAATGTTTGTGAAATTGTCATGCTTTCAATATTACAATCTCTATCTTCAGTCGCTGAATGACTAGACTCATTCTGAGCATTGTCTTGGCACTGCTCTTGCTTAACGACATCCACAAAGCCTTTCTGCTTTTGTTGAAACTGATGTTTAGCAGCAACTTTCTCTTGACTTTCCTTTTCTTCGGCTTTCGAAATACATTGTTCCATTTTGTATGACAATGTATTTTCCTTCTTTCCCTGCATTTTTTGAACACCTTTGGGGGTTGGAATAGTTTTAACTGTACATTTTGGCACTGCAATTGACCGAGGTTTTAGATGATCCGATTGTATTTGTGTCTTTTTGTGCTCCTTGTTCTGTTTAACATGTTCCCAACCAATATCTTTGGCTGAAGCTTTAAAAGCATTAAACATTGCTTCCTTATGAACCATTAAATCTGCAGAATTGTGTAAGATGTGATGCAGCTCCTCTGATGCAGATACCACTGAAGACTGGGAGGAAGAAGTAGATGTCACTGTTGATACTGGATGAACGGCATGTTCCACAGTGTTGGGACGACCTGGTTTTAGATGAACAGAATATCCCTCAAGAGAGGAACTTCCTGGTTTTAAATGAATGGGATATCCCTCTTCAGAGGAACTTCTTGGTTTAGGACGAATAGGATATCCCTCAATAGAGGGACCTCCTGGTTTTCGATAGATAGGATGTCCCTCAGCAGTGCGTCCTCCAAGTTTTGGATAAGGGGGATGTCCCTCAGCAGTGGCTCCCCCTAGTTTGAGAGGACCAGGTCTCACACCAGTAGGCATACTTACTGTTTCCATTACCTGAACACCAGGGGAATTTGGTTGACGATCAACAGCTAATGCCTCATTTGACAAAAGTGAAGACTTCACTGCAAGACTATTTTCAGATGCTCCTCCTGCAGAGAGCTTTGATTCTTCTGTTACCATCTTTCCTGCATTTACAGGCCAAGCCATTTTAGCAGCTTTATTTTTTTCCATTTCTTCTCTCTCTTTTCTGTACTTTTCTTCAGCTATCATTAAATGAGTTTTAAATCTCCGAGCAAAAGGTTTAGATTGTGGCTTTCCATGTTCTGCTGTAGGTGAAAGATCTGGTGGCACAAAAACTCTTTTTATAGTGGAAGGAGAGTTTTCCTCCTTTGGCTGATATGGTTTTTGTGCAGACTTTACCACTGTTTGCGGGAACGGAGATTGTACAGTCCGTGGACTGGAAGAATCCAGAACAATGGTTTCTTGTGTGGATTCTTGGCTCTGCTGTTCAGCATCCAGCTTTGATGATAGATAGTCCTCTGTTATAATTGCACCTGATTTTGAAATGGCTGGTGCTTTCTTCTTGAATTGCTCTTGTGATCTGACATATGCAAGATGTGGCATTTTCAACGTGGACACTGACTTTGAGGCCTTGTTTATGAGCTTTCTTCTTTGGAAGGGGGATTGTGGATAAGAAGGCAGCGGTGATAGTATATTGAATTCGGATGATGGAGGAAGATTTCCTGGAACAAAGTTTTCCTCGACAACAGTAACAGCAGGATGAGCAGGGAGAGGAGGCGGAGGAGGAAGAGGAGAAGAAGGAAGTTCTGTTTCATACATTTCTGGTTTTAGATGGACTACTGGTGGTGGTGGTGGTGGGAGAGGAAACATTTGACCATCATCTTCTATCGGAGGAGGAGGTGGAGGGGGAGGAAGAGAGGGTTCAGCACAATAGAATGGAGTTGAAGACTCACCCTCTGGAAATGTTCTTTTTCTCTTTTTGACCTGACTTAATCCTTCCTTTCTACCTTTTCCACTTTTAGTATCTATGTCATTCGTAGCCATACTTGACTTTTCTAATGAAGTTGTGTCAGATTTGATTGTTGGCACAGATCCTTTATTTACTTGCTGTCTAAGGTTGTCAGTTTTATGCAATTTTTGGACATTTTTAACTTTTACATCATTTTCTGTGAGAGGCTGAGATGCTGCCGATGTCTGAATTTTTTGACTGGACGCCTGGGCAATTTGCTGAATTACGTTGGTGCTTTGATTGGTCTGGGAGCTCATCACTTGTCCAGTAACAGCATTAGATCTTGCACAAATTTCAGTCTTTGATTTTTCAATTACTTTGGAAATTCTTGGTGACTGGAAGGAGCTCTGACCACCTGTTGAAACTGAAGCTAACTGCTGAGGTGTTTGCCTTTCGACTGAACCAAATAACTCTTTATTATCAACTGTGGATTTGATTCTGACCACTTGTACATTTTGAGCACCAATGTGCTGTGAAGTATTCGTGGTTCTATGAACATCTGAGATTGTCTTGCTGTCTTTCTTAACAACTTCATATTGATGTTGCTTATCAGATGGTGAAACAGTTTGAATTCTCTTTGTTGCATAACTTTGGACTGAATTATCCACTCTCTTTTTAATATTCTCAGTATTCCCAGGTTGTTTCACAATCTGTTTTCCCTGTATCCCTCTGTTAATTTGCTTTGTCATATTCATCTTATTGATATCTTGAGCTGCTAAATGTGACTTTATGCAAGCCTGCAGATCTTCTTGATGCTTGATACCATTTGATTCATATTTCTGTTTCTGGCCTTCAATGGTATTGTGACTGACGGCAGCTGAACTGGCATGAAGCCGAACCTGTTGCTGTGGTGTATCAGGTAGTTTTGAGCTTGAAACTTTAACATTTCCTTTAGTGCTCTCCTGGTGTGGGACTCGATTTTTCTCAGAAGCTGCTTCCCATGCATTTGTCATTGTGTTATGAAAGTTCCCTTCCAACATAATTCCTTTTTCAATGTGCTTCACTTTGCTTTCAGTCTCTTCCAAACATTTTGAAGCATTTTGGAAGTCATTGGATGCAACATCTTCCTCATTCTCTTTACTAATTAATGACTTTTCTATTGAATCTGTTGTGCCTTTCATCTCCCCTGGAATAAGTTCAAACTGTTTAATATACTTTTTCTGACCTTTTGCGTCTTCAAGAGATTTGAGAGTTGCAGATAAATTACCTCGTACAACTGGTTCCTTTTCAACAAGTATTGGTTGATTTATGGCCTGCTTGAGTGAATCCAAGGTTGCCTTTAAATTTCCAGGTATAATTTCTTCTTTCTCTACATTGGCTGATATATTTTGTCTTTCTGCCATGAAAGACAGCATTGCATTTTGGATATCGCCAGGTAAAATTTCAGATTCTGCAACTGTACGTTCAATTTGTGTTGGCTGCACATTAAGCATGTGTTTGGCAGCCTCGACATCACCAGGAATTATTTCCTTTGGCTCCTGATGAACTCCAGCAGTTTCATCAGTCTGTTGCTGAAGAAGTTTTAGATAGTCTAAGGCCCCTGATTCAATACATGTTGTGTAAAACTGAACATTTCCCTTTTCGGTGTCATTTATTTTAACTTTATGTGAAAATCCACTGCTCTGAGATGTGGTGGTAAGCTTATCAATTGCCCCTTGTACATCCCCTTTTATGACTTCATCTTGTTGAACCTTGGTAAGATCTGTTCTGTTGAGAAGAGAATAAATTGTCATTCTAATGTCCCCCTTTTCACTCTCTTGAATTAGAATTCCCTTTTTTGCAGAGGAGTCGTGATTTAAAAGATTGTTGATTACTTGCTGAATATTACAACCAATTATTTCCTCTTTACTTACATTAACTTCTGTTCTCTTCAAAAGCTGTGCTGTTGTCAAATGGATGCTGCCCTTTTCATCATGGTCAACAGTGATTCCTTTCTTCAGAGGCTCTTTCTTGGATAGTAATTGCATCATGATGTTTTGCAGATCTCCTCTGACGATCTGTTCTTTTTGTATCTCTGGGGACATTTGATTCAAAAGTTGATATTTAGCCATTTTGACATTGCCAACCTCATTGGCTTCAATGAGGATTCCTTGGGATTGAAGAATTTTGCAATCATACAGTGACTTCAGGGTTTCCTCAATACTTTTCCCCATTATTTCTGGCCTTTCTACTGGACTTTCATTGAATTGGTGCAAAGGTGTCGTTTCAAAAAGCCAAGTTGTGGTTTTAACATCTACTTGTGGAATATCTTCTCGAAATATTTTGGTAGTTGTTTCATTTATTTCCTGTATGCTTTCCAATGGCTGCTTTTCAAAAAGCCAAATGGCCCGATTTACGTCTCCTTTTATTACATCTTCTCGTCCAACTGTCTCAATTTTCTTAAATTCTGAATCTTCACCTTTTAGCTCATCAATGGTGTGAGTTTCAAAAAGCCAGGTGGCTGTCCTAACGTTATCACATTGAATTTCACTGACACTCACTGTTCTAACATACTTTTGATGAGCTTCGGATTCAAACAGCTGGGTGCTTGATCTCACATCACCACCTTGCACATCACATATTGTTTTAGGGATTACTTTCTCGTGATCTGTGATCTTATCCAGTGCCTGTGTTTCAAATCTCCAACGTGCAGAAGTAACATCTCCTTTTTCAATATCCTCCTGAGTCACAGCTTTAATGACATAGACTTCATCATTTTCATTAATTAAGTCAAGCGGCTTAGTTTCAAACAACCACCTGGTTCCTCGCACATCCCCGCTGATCACTTCCTCTTTCCGAACAGTTGTAACTTCATGATAACCTCCTTCCTTATCTTTGATAGCATATAGCGGCTGAGATTCAAACAACATAGTGTAGTTTTTGACATCTCCCTTTTCTATTTCATCCATACTAACTTTTCTAAAGTCTGTCGTCTCTGACGATTCTTCTTTAATCTGATCCAGTGAAAAGGTCTCAAAAATGAAACGTCCTTTACCAACGTCCCCACCCTGAACATCCATGATTGTGTGGAGATTTTCTTTACCTTCAGATTTTTCTCTTATTGTATCTATGGGATGATTTTCAAAAAGCCAAGTACAGTTAATGACATTACCCTTCTGAATACCTTCTGCTGTTGTGGATCTAATTTTCTTTAAAGTCTCTCCTGAACTGGAGTTGATCAAATCAAGGGACTCATTTTCAAAGATCCATTTCTTACGAGATACATCCCCTGAATGAATATCTATTTCAGTTATTTGTTTGAACTCTTCCTTCTTTTCCGCTTGTATATTTCCCAGCGGTTCAGTCTCAAACAGAAACCTGGCTAATTGAACATCACTTCCCCGTACCTCTTCCTGTTGAATGGTTTGCATTGTGACAATTGACTCTGAATGATCTTTTATTGCATCTAAAGGTTGTGTTTCAAATAACCATGTATATGTTTTTACATCGCCTTTCTCAATCTCATTCACTTCATTTTTAACATCTACTTTTTCATAGAGAGCATCCATTGGCTGTGTCTCGAACAGCCACCGGCAGGTTTGTACATCGCCTTTAATGACATCAAGCTCTTTAGTAACAATTTCTTCACCTTCTACATTGCTTAAGTATTTGATTGCATCAAGTGGTTGTGTTTCAAAGAGCCATTTAGCTGTTTTTACATCACCAGATTGAACTTCTTCCTTAGATATCCCCTTGATAATTTGAAACTTTTGAATACTTTCATCAAATTGATCAATAGGAGTCGTTTCAAACATCCATCTGCATGTTCGAACAGCGCCCCTCACAATTTCTTCTCTCCTCACTGTTTTAACTTCATGATAGTATCCAGCATTATCTTGCATAGCGAACAGAGGGGTTGTTTCAAAAAAAGTTCTGTTGGACTGCACAGCACCATGGGTTACTCCATCCACATGAATCTTTTTAGATTCATCAACATGGCTTAAATTCATTGTTTCAAACACCTGCCTATAATTGGTTACATCGCCTTTTTGAATTTCCTCAAGGTGAATTGATTTTATACCCTTCTCTTTCTCTTCCCCAATCATTTCAAGAGGTTGGGTCTCAAAAATCCAGGTATGATGTCTTACATTCCCTCTCTCTTCTTCAGAAGCAATTGTACTTTTAAGCTTCCCTACATCTGAGGTGTCCATGAGAACAGTCTCAAACAAATGCTTTGCTGAACGTACATTACCTCCAATTATTTCTTCTGTTTCTATAGGTCTTGCATTATCATTATCTTTTAGTGAATCAAATGGCTGGGTTTCAAACATCCAGCATTGTTTGCTAACATCAGCACCCAGAATTTCTTCTTTACATTTGATAGAAGAATCTGTTTCTATCTGTTCTTTGATGCTGTCCAAAGGATGCATTTCAAAGAGCCATTTAGCCCTGTTCACTCCTCCTTGATTAACTTCCTCTCTGGAGATCCCACATACAACCTTTATATTTGAAGCATCCTTATTAATCATGTCCAAAGGTTTTGTTTCAAACTGCCATCGAGCAGTCTTTACATCTCCTCTCTCAATTTCCTCTCTTTTGACAGTTTTGATTTCCAGCACATGTCCAGACTGGTCCCTAATAACATAGAGGGGCTGAGTTTCAAATAACTTTGATGTTTTCTTCACATTTCCTTTGATTTCTTCCATTTCAGATTTTAACTGCAGGAAGTTTGTTTCATCCACTGAATCCAAGTGCCCAAGTGTATCGAGGGACTGGGTTTCAAATAAATACCTTGTGGTTTTGACATCACCAGCTGTAATATCTTTAGTGGCAGATATTTCTGTGGTCTGGTCACTTTCTTGGTACATCTTATTCATGGAATCCAATGGCTGTGTTTCAAACAACCACGTGGCTGTGCGGACATCTCCTCTCGCTAATTCAGGAATCTTGCCAGTGGTTTCCATGGAATCAGCAAGACTTATACTAAGTGTGTCCATGGGTTGTGTCTCAAACATCCATGTTGTGTACCTCACATCACCTCCTGGTATCATTTCTTGCTGTGAAATGCATTTTCCATTGCTTTCATCAGGAGATTCATCCTTGATAGAATCTAATGGTTGAGTCTCGAACATCCAGCGCATGGACTGAACCTCTCCTTTTAGGATCTCATCCCATTCTAAGTACTCCCTTTCTGGGCTCGCACACTTCTGAGGGCTGAGACCAGTGTGTTCAAAAACATATCGAGCCTGCTGCACATCTCCCACTGCCTGGTTACCTTCAGTTTCATTTGTCACAATCTCACTGATCTCTTGAATGAATTCCTTTTCCAGGTTCCTTCTCATCTCTGGATTAAGATGTTTATATAAACGTTTCAGCTCATACAGATTTCTTTGCTTTGTATATAGGTCCTTTGGAATTACTTCTTTTCTTGAAAGAGGAGATTGTTCAGGAGATTGTGACAAACTGAATTCAGGTGGTGTATTCAATAAATCTGGTGGAGGAGGGGGGAACTCTTCCATACCTCCATGGTGACTGGAGCTGAATGAAAATGGAGCATCTGCACTGTCAATCTCTCTTAATGATGCAATTTCAGTAATCTTGCCCACTGCTGTAGAAATGTTGGCAGCGGAAACAATATGAGGCCACTCCATCTCTTGGAAGTTATGTTCTGCCTTGATGGAAAAGTCAATAAGCATGTTGAACTATACAGAGTATTCTGTTGCTTTTCTTCAACATGCTGTTTAGAAATCTGCCTCAAACAAATCTCCATGCAAATCAATGCAAAAAAATCACTTATCATCAATCCATTTCACCAAATATTCTATTTCAGTTTCACAAAGAAATTTTGAACAAAAAAGGACTTTTTGCAATAAATGTGTTATTTCTTCAAACTTTTTCTCTGCTGTGGATTTTAATATGAGGGTGCCTTATTTCCTGGCATTTGAAATGAATGAGGACAGGATTTCTTACCTTGGTGTTTCCTTCCAAATATCTTTAAATTCTCCTCAACCGTTTCTTTGCATACCTAATTGCATGACTTAATGGAACAAAAAATACTTTATGTTGGGGAAAATAATGAAGGGACAGTGTTCGATGTTTACAAGATGACAGGAAGTGGACAAAAAGATGAGGTGCAGCAGAGAAAAGAAATGTTAAAGAATTAGGAAAGCAAGCACGACAATGTTTGAAGAAAGTACTCCTTCTCACAGGTGAAATCACTGCAATTAAAGTGTACAATTATTTTGTATTAATATTTGTTATCAGTAGGCAATCAGTATCGATAGTAATTTTGTCAACATGCTTACGTTCAAGTGCACGTTAAATTGTACCTTAATCTGTTTGGTGGTGTTCGTCGCCATTTGGGTGGGTTGGGCTGATTTTTCAAACTGCTGCTTCAACACCTGAGTGGAGATCTTAGGCATCTCATCTTCAGTCATACCGTCCACTGTTCAAATATAAATAAAAAGCATTCTTGCAATAGGAGAATGTAAATTGTAAACCTTCCCAAATTCAAAGGATGAAGAGGTGACTTGACAATTTGGGAGGCCTAGCTAGGGAGGACAGCCAGCACCTTTTACCCTGGGGTGGCGTTAACAAATACTAGAGGGTATCTGCTTAAGGTGGGTGGAGGAAAGTTTAGGAGAGATATCAGAGGTGAGTTTTTTTTTACTGCAAGAGTGGTGGGTACCCTGAATGCATTGCCAGCGATAATGTTGGAAGCTGGTACAATAGGGACACTTAAAAGACTCTTAGAGAGGCACATGGATTCAAGAAAAATAGTGGGTGAATAGTGTGAGGTAGGGAAAAATTAGATTGTAGTGGAGTAGGTTTACATAGGTCGGCGCATCAGGGGCCAAAGGACCTTTAGTCTGCTGTAATTATGGGTAGAGTAATACAGTGCCAGTGACCTGGGTTTGAATCTGGCACTGTCTGTAAGGAGTTTGTACGTTCTCCCCTGTCTGCATGGGTTTTCCCTGGGTGTCTTTTAAAAGGTTGGACCAGGTGCTGGTCAGTGGGACTAGGAGGGTGGGGATTTGTTCCAGCATGGACTAGTAGGGCCAAACTGGCCTGTTCTGTGCTCTATATGGTATATGGTTATGGTTATGCTCTATATGGTATATGGTTATGGTTCTGGTTTCCTCCCATCCTTCAAGGTCAATTTGGGTGTAATTGGGTTGCACACGTTTAAATGGCTAGAATCGTCTTCTGCCAGTCTGTAAATAAAATGAAGAAAATTTAAACTTTTATGTGTCCAATTGTCACCTATACTTTACAACAACAACCCTTCCAAAACATTTTTGTTTCTCATTACCCCTTACAAGCTAACCAGCCAGATACCATGCTTAAATGGTGTTAGAAAAAGAATTACCTTTAAAGAAATTGCTCGAGACAAAAATTGAGAACAAAGAACATTTATTATACAACAATGCAAAGTTGGGTGCTTCCCCTTACCCTGGGAATACACACATACACTGGGGCTCACCCAACTTTTATACAGTTTATCTCAGTATAGGAATAACCCCCCCCCTTACATTCTTCTGCCTCCTGCTGGAGAGGTTTGGCATTAGGCAATCCTGCCTGCCTACATGCTGTTTCTGTGCACTTGGAGGACCAGGGGGTATCCTGTCGGTGTCTTCTCATGTCATTATCCTCATTGTCCTTATTCACAACCTTGCCCTTGTCCCCATTCACACCTCTCAGAGCTACAGTCTCTTCATATGCAGAGTTCGCTAATCCTGTCTAGGGTTTACTAGTTTAATATACATAACTTGATAAATCTGTATAAGGCTTACTAATTATATATGTTCTTCTTTGGCTTGGCTTCGTGGACGAAGATTTATGGAGGGGGTAAATGTCCACGTCAGCTGCAGGCTCGTTTGTGGCTGACAAGTCCGATGCGGGACAGGCAGACACGGTTGCAGCGGTTGCAGGGGAAAATTGGTTGGTTGGGGTTGGGTGTTGGGTTTTTCCTCCTTTGCCTTTTTTCAGTGAGGTGGGCTCTGCGGTCTTCTTCAAAGGAGGTTGCTGCCCGCCAAACTGTGAGGCGCCAAGATGCACGGTTTGAGGCGATATCAGCCCACTGGCGGTGGTCAATGTGGCAGGCACCAAGAGATTTCTTTAGGCAGTCCTTGTACCTTTTCTTTGGTGCACCTCTGTCACGGTGGCCAGTGGAGAGCTCGCCATATAACACGATCTTGGGAAGGCGATGGTCCTCCATTCTGGAGACGTGACCCACCCAGCGCAGCTGGATCTTCAGCAGCGTGGACTCGATGCTGTCGACCTCTGCCATCTCGAGGCTAATACTGTCTAAGGTTTTCTAATTATTTATGCAAGCCTTGCTAATTCTATCTGGGGCTTGGAGACCCTTATCTCGTTCAGACTAACTCTACTTCTATCATCAATTGTCTGTCCTTACCTCCTTCATTCAGTGAACTTGCTGATTCTGTCTGAAGGGCTAGGAGATTCTTATCTTACTCAGACAGTGTCAGCTTCCTGCCTTCTAATATCCATGTCTCATGTTGTTTGTACTGGCTTCATTCATTTACTTATGTATCAATTTTATTTTCTTCATGTTCATATTGCAATATCAGTTTTTCTCATCTCTCACAATGGAAAATGGGAATTCAATTCAATTTAAAAACATTTTACCAAAAAGCAGCCAGAATCCCAATTTCTTGATGATGTCTCTGCTTAAGTCAATATTGTCAAACTTCTGATATTTTGACGTTATTAACAAGTCTTTCTGCCACTTACCTGCAGACATCAGTCTTAATTGAAAATAAACTTTAACAAAGAAAATTTTGCCCCACTCCCTAAATCCCATGACTCATTTACTTCCTGGCATTCCACAAGAATACACTCCAGGATTTTTATTTTAAGATCAGAGACACAGATTAAAAGTTTAAACGTTTGAAGCTTTTATCATGGGATGTTCTTGATATATCAATTTCCTACAGGCTGTCGGCCTTTATGTAAATGTGAACACCTATAGCAGGATCACATTTGATTGTGTTGGTTGCATTAAGTCAAATATTGTGTCCAGGATTAAAATAGGAAATATGACTTTGATGAGCTACACAAAAGCTAATAGATACTTCCAAATCCTATGTTGCAAATTAAATCTCATAATTTAAGAAATAAGGCAGAGAGAGAGAGAGAGGGGGGGGGGGGGTGGGGGGGGAGAGAGAGAGAGAGAGAGAGAAAACAATGAACTCCAGACCAGTCAGCTTGACATCAGTAGAAGAGGAACTGTTATAACCTATTGTTAAGGTAGTGGCCACAGAGTGAGACAGAAGAGATGGAGGAACTCGGCAGGTCATGCTGCATCTATGGAAAGCAATAGGTAGTCGGCGTTTCGGGCCTCAGCCCTTCATCAGGAATGCCAAGATGTGAGCATTTGCCCAGGAGAAGCTGAGTGGATGGGGGTAGGGGGGAGGAGAACATGCATGCAGATAAAAGGCATAGATACAAGTGGGAGGCAGAAGGAGCTGAGAAGTGATCGGGAAAATAAACTCTCTGTTCGTCACCCACCCAGCACTCCGCTCTTTCCCTTCTTTTCTTTGCTCAGACAGCATCTTACTTTGCCCTCTTCCCCATTACCTCGGCACCTTTCTCTTCCTCCCCCTTCCCCCTATATCTGCTGATCCTATCACCTGCAAGCCTCTGCTTCTCTCCTTCCTTTTCCCTCCCAACCCCCCCTCCCCTGCCCCCAGGCGAATGTTAAAATCTTGGCATTCCTGATGGGGCTCAGGCTCGAAATGTCGACTGCCTATTGCTTTTCATGGATGCATATAAGAACCTGAGTTCTTCCAGCACTTCTATATATTATTCTAGTTCTCCAGTATCTGCACACTCGTTGTTTACTTTGAAAATTGAGGTATGATTGAGTATCATCAACTTAGATGTGCAGCAAATAAATTGGGTTACACACATTTGAGAGATTTTTGAGGAATTAACTTGAAGCGCACTTTTTAAAAGGTTGGAAATTGAAGGTGTTCAGAGGGACCTGGGTACACTTATGACTAACAATTAACATGTGGGTATAGAAAGCCATTAGAAATTCAAACAATGTATTGGTCTTCATTGTAAAAGGATCAGGGTATGTTCAGATGTTTTACTGAAATTAACTAAGGCACTACTGAGACCACACATGCAATGATGCAAACAGGTCTGTGCTCCCTACCCAAGGAAGGGTGTCCTTGTGATGGATGCACTCCCTAGCTTGAGGCAATTGCTCTTTGAGCAAAGATTAAACAGAATGAACCTCTCTGGTGTTTAGAAGTCTGGGAAAAAAGAGATTGAGAAGAATTTGAGAAAGCAAATCTTCACTCCCAGATGAACTCAATGCCTACTATGCCCGATTTGACCACCAGAACAAGGAAGAACCACTGCGCACCCCCTTGTCCCCTGATGATCCCCTTCTGTCAGTATCCAAAGATGACGTGCAGGTGGCCTTCAGGTGAGTGAATCCAAGGAAAGCATCCAGTCTGGATGAAGTATCTAGCGGAGTACTGAAAACCTGTGCTGACCAACTGGCCAATATATTCACAGATATTTTCAAAATCTCAATCTAACATGGTGTGGTACTCACTTGTTTCCAACAGGCTTCAATCATACCTGTGCCCAATCGCAACCTGCCTAAATGACTATCATCCAGTGACACTCACATCCACAGTGACTGGTATTGAAGTATTTCAGTTCCTGTTTGAGCAGCGACATGAATCCGTTCAAATTTGCCTACCACAGTAAAGGGTCTATGACAAATGCCATCTCACTGGCTCAACACAAAACCCTGGAACACCTGAACAGCAAAGACCAATACATCAGGATGCTCTTTATTGACTACAGTTCAGCATTTAATACCATCATCCCCTCAAGACTGATCAGGAAACTTCAAGACCTGGACTTCAATAACCAACTGAGTAATTGGATCCTAGATTTCCTCACCTCCAGACCACAATCAGTGTGGATTGTCAAGAACATCTCCTCCACACATTTCATCAACACTGGAGAACCTCAGGGCTGCGCACTTAGCCCCCTGTTCTATTTTCTTTACACCTACGACTGTGCGTTTGGTTTGACAATGATAACATTGACAAATTTGCTGATTATACCACAGTAAAGGGCTGTACAAAAAGGGGCGATGAGTCAGGAGGGAGATTAAAAACTTGGCTGAATGATGTACTAACAAAAAACTCACACTCAATGTCACTAAACCACGGTTTTGAGAATGCTGTTTCATCAGTTGTATGTGTACAATCAGATTACAATAAACTTGACTCTGACAAAACCACGGAACTGATTGTAGACTTTAGGAAGGGAAATCAGATGTGTACAATCCAGTGATCATTGGGGGGATCAGTGGTGGAGAGGGTGAGCAAATTTAAAATCCTGGGAATCCCTATCTTGGAGGGGCCTAAATTACTAACGTCATCATGAAGAAAGCATGTCAGCACCTCTACTTCCTCAGGAGTTTACGGACGTTTGGTATAATATCAGAAACCTTGGGAAACTTCTGCAGATGTGTAGTGGAAAGTGTTCTGACTGGCTGCATCACAGCCTGGTATGGGAACACAATACCTCTCAGCAGAAAGCTCTGGAAAAATTAGCGGTCACAGCCCAGTACATGACAGGCAAGACTTTCACCACCATCGAGAAAATCTACATGGAATCCTGTGTCAGAGAGCAGCAGCAATTATCAAGGATCCACATACATGATATGCTCTGTTCTTACTGCCACCATCAGAAATCAGGTATGGGTGCCAAACACTCATACCATTAAGTTCAGGAACAATTGCTACCCCTCCACCATCAGATTCATAAACAACAGACCTAATCAGGGATTCATTTAAAGATTCTTACTTTTGCACATTATTTATGACTGAATACTTACCATATATATTCATGTAAAAGTCGATCATGTGTAATAGTTGACCCCCCTTTTTTGGTCCAATCTGAGCTCCTGACACCCCTGAACACGGACTTACCTCCCAGTCCTGGCCGTCCGAGCTTCCACTGCCTTACTTACAATGAGTACTTACTGTGATGTACCATAGTACTTGTCCTATGTAAACGTCCACTCCCCATATTTGACCCAAAATTTGGTCCAAAAAACTTGACTGTTACACATGTATACGCAGTATTTCTTTCTGTGCAGTTTGTTTACATTGCATTATTTGTTAATGTTTTCTCCCTTTTGTATAAATAACTTTCTTCTTGAGTACTGTTACCAATAAGTAAAAATTCAGCCTGGCCCATAGGTAAAAGAATCTCATGGTGGGATTTGATAGAAGTATTTAAGATTATGAAAGGGATAGACAGAGTGGATGTGGATAGACTATTTCCATTAAGAGGAGGAATGATTAAAACAAGAGGACATGAGTTAAGAATTAAGGGGCAGAGGTTTAGAGGTAACATGAGGGGGAACTTCTTTACTCAGAGAGTGGTAGCCGTGTGGAATGAGCTTCCGGGAGAAATAGTGGCGGCGGAGTCAATTGTATTATTTACGAAAAGGTTGGACAGGTATATGGATGAGAAGAAGATGGAGGGTTATGGGCATTGTGCAGGGAGGTGGGACTAGAAAGGGGTGTTTGGTTCGGTGCGGACTAGAAGGGCCTAATGGCCTGTTTCCGTGCTGTAATTGTTACGTTATGTTATATCTGATGTCACGTATGCACTTGGACAATAAATTTGAACCTTGATCTCTTTGAAGCATACAAAATTTGTATGGGGTTTGCAGGGATGTTGTTCACCAAGTTGAGATGTTTTGGACCAATAGTCATGGTCACAAAGTAAGGTGTTAACCTTTCAGGACTGAGATGGGAAGAAATTCCTTCAAGCAGATAGCAATAAACTTTTGAACTTCTTTAATCAAGGTGAATATGCAGGTACTGGATATATTCCAGACACAGATTGATAGATATTTGCATATTAAGGTACATGAGGTTGGTATAGAAAAGTGGTGCTGAGCTGAAAAGTCAGCCATAAATAAGTCAGGGTCGAACTAATAAGCCAAAGGGACAAAATCGTCTGCTTCTGACTGATTTCTTACTTTGACCCAACGATATACTTTCAAGTAAATCAAGGGAAGAAATTAGAAACTTTTCTCAAAATCCTTCATTTTTGCTAAAAAAAATAATCAATAGGAATAAACAAGATACTTTTACCTTGAGTACCTCTTTTCAAATCCAAATTTATTTTATTCAAAATTCAAACTATTCATGAACTCTGTAGGCCAATCCAAGACTCGCAGATTAAATGTCTACCAGTAGTTAGTCCCATAAGAAGTCACAGAGTAAAAATACAAAATAACAACTAGTTATAGAGTCATAGCATTCCACAACATAGAAACAGGCCCTTTGGGCCCAACCTGTTCATGCTGACCAAACTACTGCCATTTGTATGTGTTCAACCCATATCCCACAAAATATTTCCTATACCAATTGTTTTCTCATGCATAATTTAGGTGACAGAAAGTTGTTACATAGGATGTCTTGTCCTATTTAATTTTGGGATTGAGGCATGTTAGGCTTGAATAAAGATAATTTTACCATGTTGACAGAAAAATAAAAATACTTGATAAAATTGAGTGCTTGAAATGCAAGATGCTGAAGCCCCTACCAAAGATGCAGGATGAATTTCAAAAACTTGAGCTGAGTTGCAAACAAGACAGATAAAACTGTAAAAATGGCATTGTTGCCTTGATAAATTGTGGCCATCTAGTAACACAGTAAGCACATTTATTTCTAGGGTAAAAGCAGTTATGGCTGTAGCTGGTCTCAGTATTACCCAATTCACAGGAAACTCAACAAATGCCCATCAAGATGATGGCCAAGATTAGGTATGGAGTAAGATCGATGGGCAGAAAATACATCACCGCACGACATCAGAATTTCATATCCCTAAACTTGGCCTCAATATCCCGTGACTCCTCCATTGTCACACTCTCTTACATCCCAAGAACAGAAGTTTGAAGGTTCGATACATATTCTGTCATCTTGAGAGTTGGAGATATTGATAATTAGGATCTTCAACTACTGTTGAGCAACATCCAAGCTGTGGCAATTGCTTGTCAATGCATGGCATAAATAAGTCAGTCATGTCCCTTGCACAAATATCACAATTATATAGGTATGCACTTACCATTGATGTAATTTTCAAAATCCACCGCACTTGATTGCAGAGTATTCTGCTCAATAACAGACACCTGCAGAAACACTTGAGTTTTACTGGTATTCATTATATTTAAAATGAAGCCAAATTCAACAAAAATCCAGCTATGATTTCCAAGTATTTCAAACTGCTACTAGTTAAAGTCAGTCCACCACTTTGGAGCAAAATTAATTTGTGCAAAGTGAAATAATTTTCTGATTTGATAGCTGTCCAAACTAAACATTTAATCAAACCCAGGTTGTATCACCAATATTTTAACATGCCGAGTTTCTTTTGAGATATTTTGTAAAAGGGGTTTGATTGAGAGGCTTCCACACAATTTACACGATGTAAGATTTAAAAATTATTTGAGAAGTACCAATTGTCTCTCTTTTCTTATATTTCAATCTACGTACATATATAAAAAACATGAAATGTTAAATAAAACCTTAACAATGAAGAAGACAACATAAATTGAAAAACACTTTTATACTGGAATAATTACCGTTTCCATTTGATAAGATAAATGTTGTTCATTGGTTTGCACTGTGTCATCTCTTTGCTTTGCTTTCTTGCTGCTGCTGTTCATCACAATTTCATTTGTATTCGTCACATCCTGAAAAGCACAGAGTAACAGGAACATAAAAACTCTTCGCAGACGACAAGTTTGACAACCTCACTGGCAGCTTTTGTTCATGAAATGACCCCAAAAAGAATTACAGTAAAATCCCCATTATCCCGATTCAAGCCACTGGCAGACTCAAGCAACCAGCAAGACAAAATTGTGGAAAATAAATAGGTTAAAAAATACAAACATTTAACATTGGCGCCCCTTTGTGGTAAGTTCGCCAATCACACAACACACAATCTCAAGAAACTGGAAAATTCACTTAACCAGCATCTACCAATCCCCATAGATGCCAGATACCGGGGCTTTGACTGTATTCAACGTTGTGATCAGTGATAACGACCAAGGACAAAAAAAAACAAATTGAAGTAACTTATTTCAAAAGTACAGAGTACCATTCAACAGCCTTTCCAAAATAACAAAGGTGTTAAGAGTTTTTCAAACTCCTCTTCCTTTCAACTTCATCTTTGAGATCCTGTAGCTGTAGAGATTACTAAATCTAGAAAGTAGGTGAAAAATGGATTCACAAGGAACACTGGTATTTCGAGGAAAATAATGCACCTTTCCTCTTTAATGTAACCATCTTCTATTCATGAATTAAATTGTTTTCAATTATTTCCTAAATATGTCTCAACAAAGTCTCGTATAATACAAATATATTTAAATGTTCAGAATAATTTAATTGCAACTGTGTCAGATGTGGTCCCTTTTTTTTTACCTTTGGGTTCACATGAAACTGAAACAATAGCAGATCCACAAATAAAAATATTCTTCTCTTGATTTTAATTAAAAAATCAAGTTCGCAATGCTTTCACGGTGAAATACAGTTTCGGGGGATCTTCTGACACCATTTTATTTTTGAAATATGGTAGTTTACCTCCTCACAAAATGTTGTTCTATTTTAAAGCCTGTAGTACTTGCTGAAAGAAAATATGCTTGTGCTCAGCTATCAACCTCTCTCCACATCCTGCAATACACTAACAGCAATGGAGTGCAATGGAGGTTGGCTGCTGTCAATCTGGCAGGGTTACTTCACTTGAAGCATGGTCAATCTATGAGGTTAGCAAGATTACTGCACCTGACGCGCATTCCCTGTGTACATTGTAGTGCAGAGATCAACAAGGTAATTATGTTATTTCATAAGCACTTTTATTTTCCTTCCTGCTAAATATTCAAATCGTCAAAATATTGCAAAAAGCACTCAGCCAAAATTGATTGGGCATTGTGTATTCTGTCATTTGCTGACTACGACAGACTACAAATTTTAAAAATTACTAAATTTGACTTGATGCTATTGTGTTATCTGAACTATTACTTTCTGGCTCATTCAGTTCCAAGGCACCCAAGCACTTGGAAGGGTCTCTAGTTTTTTTTTTCCCTATCTGGCTGTGGGTTACAGCCCTCTGTCTAAAGATTCCAGCCCTCTGGCTAATGATTCCAGACTTCTAGATGTTGCTTCCAACCCTCTAGTTGTTGCTTCCAGCCCTCCAACCTCCACTTCTAGAGCCTCCAAAGATAGCAAGGTCAAAGGGACCAAGGAGATTTCTCAACTATCATGTCTTGTGTTTTATCAGTCATCAAATAATTAGTCATAAAGCTACGCCTTGATTTGACAACACCAGCTCGCTGTACTGAATGCTCACTGGTACCCAGTCACTATTTTCCCCCACCCACCACCCAACAACCATCCATTTCACACAATATTTTCCGAAGTTGAAACTGTAAAGCCACTCTATAAAACATACAGGGTTGGTAGGTTAATTAGGATTAATTGGGAGGCATGTGTTTCATGGGCCAGAAGGGCCCTCTGCTATGATGTATTGTCAAAAAAAATGTCCTTTGATGCATTCTTTACCTTCAAGTGGGAAGATTCTTTTGCAGTTGTGCAGCAGTCATTGACTGAACATTCTTTCCCTTTCCTTACCTCACCGTTTTGATCAAGTATCAGAAGGTTTAAGCACATAATTTAAATTTTATTAATTTATTCATAAAGGAAGAAAGTATGCCATTGGTCTAATATAATGAGGTATGATATTCATACATATATTTGTATGTAAATTATAATTGCAAAATATAAAAGTACTATACATAGCAAGATACTTAGGCAATTATAAACTCAATTCATAAAATGGTGGAAAAGACTTCATGAAACATTCTGTTTGCCGCACTCTTAGATACAATTGTTTCTTGTGGATTACCAAGATGCAGTGAATACAAGTGATAATAATGTCCAACTGGAGAATCCTGATCTCCAGTCAGACTCAAAGATGTGAGCCTGCCACTCCTAACCCCATTGTAATGTGACCTTGGAAGAAAAATCATTTCATACATACAAAAACAGGGAGCTCAACATTCTTATATTCGAAGAATGGACAGATGGGTTAATATACTCACATTATTGTCTTTTCCAGATGTTTTCTTTTATAGTTTGCCAATCAAGGAGACTAAATTAATGTACTGTATTCCACAGTGTAACAATTTGAATATATTAACATTTCAAATGTTATTTTTTGAGAAGTTCCTGAAAGTAATACCAATTGCTATTCTTTCTGGTTGGTTGAAATGCAAACAGCATGCAAATTCTTACTGGAATTTCAAAGAGCATTTAATTTGTCCGCCTTGGGGTAATTTAGGCCTGCGCCTAATTAGATTCATTAGAGCAGATCCCAAGAAAACATTTAAACTCAATATTTAATAATCATCCTACTTTAATGTTAAGCATGAAGACAAAGTTTTCAAGTAAAAGGACACAAGTCACGTAAAAGTTAAAGGTAATATTTTGATCAAACTTAATTTAGTCAAAATAGTTGCTCTTTTTTTAAAAATTGATAATAAAACAATCTACATTCTCCCTGCTAAATTGCTGTAGAGTCAAATTGGACACGTGAGTTTTCACTTTACACTGAAGTGCTTTCAAGTGCATATTCACATCGACGCATCATAAAAAAGAAAATGACACAGGAAATTAAATTCTTAATTTATGATTATAAAATGTACTTGGAATGACTTTAGGGTTAGAATTGCCCAACAGCATCTTTGGGCATTCGGAGTTCCAGTACAAAAGACGAGAAAGATTATGCAGGGTATCTCAGGGAGCCTGAGAATTTGGAATCAGTGTTTGGAATGTGTCCTCCGGGAACTCCTTTTAGGAAGTGAGGTGGTGGAGTTTTCACCCTTCCACCCGTGACTTGCTATCAAGTTTTCAGAGCTAGATGCTAGATGACAGCAACCATTCGAATTGAAATGTTCTGCCTTGGCTATTTCACCTGGATAATCGGAACCAGAGATGTGTAGCAACATTTCCACCACAATCACACTCATCCCAGCACTCTTCAGGAATGTGTACTCAATCTGCAACCATACTCCCCCTACAACCTTGCGTGTACAGCCAAATACCATTTCAGAACCATAGATGTAAGCCAGATATTAAATAATAATAAGACAGAACAGAGATTGAAGGCTAAGGCATGCTGTAAAGATTAAAACCTCTCTCTCTCTCTCTCTCTCTCAACATCAATAAGGCAAAGGAGATGATTGGTGACTTCATAAGAGATGGCAGAACCACACTCCTGTCCACCTCAATGATGCTGAAGTAGAAAGGGGAGGTTGCTTCAAGTTCTGAGGAGTAAATGTTTCCAGTGACCTGACCTGGACCATGCACGTTGATGTGACAGTCAAGAAAGCACACCTCACTTAGTTCTTCAGATTTGTGTTTTAGGTGTGGTCAGGAAATAGGTACTTTTTTTCATTAGACTTGGACTTGTTTTAAGGTTAAAAATTTTTGGTTACAAATTAAATTGTTTTTAGAGCAGGTATTAAAAGTGAATTTACCATTTGATCCATTATTTTTTTTTATTAGTTTCAGGATATTAAAGCCTTTGGCCATGTGCTTTGTATTTGCTTGTGGTCATTTGAGTGAGCTACAATTAAACGTCCTGAAACCTCCAGCATACAACGACATGTTTCTGGCCTGGATCCAAGGCTGGAAATGAGGGAGGAGACTTGGGCTCTCAGCCTTTATTGGGAAACTACGGGGAGGAGTTACCAGATTGGAGGTGGGCCAGTCAAAGCAGTCCAGTGAGGTCCCCCACCGACATTACCATGTTCCACCACATTTCTCCCCATTTCTGGGTCCCTGCACCTGTCCTTTACTCTCTGGAGTCTGCAAACACTCATGGCCACTACTGGGCATAGATGCCGCCATCTTGAGCACAAACCCATGGTTACAGGATATTATTTTTTTAAAACACTGTCAACTCCTCTGACAGGCTGTTTAATGCCTGTTCCAAGGTGTTAGGTCCGGGCAGTTGAACCCTTCAGAGCAGTGATTTGTCTCCGCTCTCCTGGGTTCACACCTGTGGCATCACTGCTGATACAGCAACTCCGGCAGCTCTGCCACTTTTGGATATTAGTCCAATGGCTCATTTAAGTTCAAGAGACACACCACAGACAGTAATGCTGGCTTGTGAAGCCAAATACAATTTGCTTGAGGAACTCAAACGATCAAGCATCATCAGTGGAAGAGAAGTAATGGAAAATGGTTTAAATTGAAACTCTTCATCAGGATGGCGGAATGTTAGTATAGAAGCAGAGTAAAGATGGAAGGGAGCCCCACACTTTAGTCCAAAAGGCCGAGGTGAAAAAAAATGACGGATAAAGGCAGTAGATTGGCAGATACCAGACAACGGGAAAGAGAGAGGGAAGAAAGGGAAGTGGGGCAGATGGAAGATGTTAGACAGGGTGGAATGGGTGATTAGGAGGTTGCCAGAGCAGGAATCTGATGTGTAGAGAAGGTGAGAATGATGGGACATAGAGAAATCAGATGGATCCCAAGTGGGGAGGGGATAAGAGCAGAAGAATACAGTGGGGAGATGGGGGTGGGGAAAATGGAACTAAAGAAGAGGTGGTATGAGAAAGGAGTGTTCAGAGCTGGGCAGGGGTAGGTGCAAAGAGGACAAAGAGGGGAGGTTAAGAGTAAAGAGGAACAGAAGAGGAGGAAGAGGCTCATTACCTAAATTAGAAAATTCTATGTTCATACCATTGAGGTGTAGACTGTCCAGAATATGAGGTGTTGTTCCTCTCAATCCTGGACCTTACTCTGGCAGTGAAGAAGGTCCAGGACTGACAGGACAGTGCAAGAATGGGAAGGTAAGTTAAATGGAATGCAACCAGAAAGTTAGGATGGCTATTACAGATAGAACATAGATGCTCTGCAAAATGGTTCCCTAGAGTGTGTTTGGTCTTAGCGATGTACAGGAGCCTACATCAGGAATGAAGTAGATGAGGGTAGTGGAAGTACACGTGAATCTTTGTCTCATGTGTAGGGCTGTTCGGGACCCTGAATGGTGATGAGGAAGGATGGATAAAAGCAAGTGTTAGTTGCAGGAAAAAAGTACCAGGAGAGGTGGGTTGGGAAGGATGTGCGGACAAGGGAATAGCAAAGAGAGTGGGAGCTTTGAAAGTATAAAGGGGTGATGACGGGTGTATGCGTCTGGTGGTGGGTTCAAGTTGCAGCTGACAGAAATGTCGGAGGATGATGCAATGAGGCTGGTGGGTGCAAGGTGAAGCAGAGGAATCCTATCCCTGTCCTGTTGGGAGGGTGGGACAGTGGTAACAGCAGAACTTGGGAGAGATGAAGGAATTTCATCTTAAGTATCTTGTGCTCACCAGTCCTTATGGTTACCATTTCTACAGAGCACATCAGGAACAACTTGGATATTTATTCAATGCGCGTGTTATATACATTTGACTTTGATTATATCCTATATGATTACATGACAAGTAAATTCAATTGGTTGCTTGAGCTACATATACCTCACTGTACAATAGGGCATTTAGACTTACTTCATGTAGGAAGAGATACCCGCCCTGATCCTCCACCTTTCTGTGGATGAGCGAGTTGGCTAAAATTCGACCATCATGTGTGTGACCAGGCCAACCCACATACACATCTGTGAAGGTGGAACAACAAAAGCGCAGTGTATTGTTGACATATGAAACACATTAATTGTTAAATTCAAATAATTGTAACTCGGGCCATGATCTGGTCTAATGTCCTCAACAGCTTTGATGAGTCATTTTTGAATGTCTCGGAATGCTTTAGACTTTGAATTGGAACTCGTCGAACCAGAAATGAGGCGCAAGGCAATAAACTGGCAACAGCCTCTGGAACCTCAGCTCAGACTCGCCACCCCATGTGAATGTAGATCCATTAGTTGTATTGTGTGTGGTGGCGACCCAAGTTACTGGAACGTTGAAGAGGACACTTTTTAAATGTTTTGTTCATCTGCTGACTGGTGCATGTCTTCAGGAGACAAACGACGGATTTGCAGAATGGGGAGATCCAATGTGTGCTGGTGCCATCGATGGCACATGTTTTCCCATCATTGCCCCCCATGACGATGCAGCAGCCTACTAAATCGGAAAGGGTGCCCCTCCATTGTTCTTCAAGCTGTTGTTGTAAGGATCATGGCACGAGTTACAATTATGTGTCTTTAACAATTAATGTCAATCAATACATTGCACTTTTGTTGTCCACCTTCACAGATGTGTACGTGGGTTGGCCTGGTCGCACGCATGATGTTTGAATTTTAGCCATCTCACTCATCCACAGAAAGGCGGGTATCTCTTCCCATGTGAAGTAAGTCTAAATGCCCCATTGTACAGTGATGTATGTGTAGCTCAACAATCAAGTAAACAATCAATCATGTTTACTTGTCACATATAATCATATAGGATACAATAAAATGAAATATATATATTTATAAACTGAAGGAATGGCTGACTGAGGGTCAGGTTCAATCCTTGTACTGTGGTTAGAAAACAGAGGTTGCATAAGGTACAGGTGCTCCCCGACTTAACATCTACTTGACTTGCGTCCACTTGCACATACGACTGAATATTTTTTTAAATAAGAAAAAATATAAAATTTACGTGGTTTATATTCTATTTGACAAACTATAACAGGAAAACAGGGCATGTAAGAGCCAAAATATGCGTAATTACCTTGTTAATCAGCATTCCGGGGTCCATAGGCTGGGCGTGGCCATCTTGATTCCTGCTATAGTTTGTCAAATTGATAATCAATTATTCTCTCTGACTAAATCATGTGAGTATCAAGGAATAGTAATTTCCGATCATGCCCCAGTCATTTTGTCTTTGAATTTGTATGATAATTCCCTTATTAAAAAACAATGGCGATTTAATACAACTCTTTTTTGCTGACAGAGAATTTTTAGATTTTATGGAGCAACAAATGCAGGTTTTTTTTGCTACTAATTCCTCCCCAATGATGTCCAATTTGATTGTTTGGGATACAATGAAAGCATATTTAAGAGGGCAAATTATTTTGTTCATGGCCAATATCAAAAAAAGACTAATAAGGAAAGGGTAGATTTAAATAATCAGATTAAGTAAATTGATTTACAATTCGCTCAAAATAAAAATCCTGAATTATATAAGAGAAGAGTAGAATTTAAAACTAAATTTGATCTTCTTTCTGCTTATCCAATTGAACAGCAATTGTTAAGAAGTAGAAGTCTTTTATATAGCTATGGGGAAATATCTAACAAGTTACTACTGGACAATTGAAAAGGAATTTCTGCTGAAAATAAAATTGCATGAGTCATGGTAATATCACAACAGATTATTACAAACTAAACAAGACATTTATTCTAAACTTTATACTTCTGAATTTAAGAATGATTATGTTCCAATGTCAGAATTTCTGGATCAGATGAATTTACCGGTACTTTCTCAAGAGAGTCATGCAAGTATAGAGAAACCTATTTCGCAGGAAGATATAGCTGTGACTCTTTACAGTCAGGTAAATCACCAGGACCAGATGGATTTCCTGCAGAATTTTATAAATCCTTCTCCAAACAGCATGTAGCCCATTTAAATCTGGTATTGGCTATCTCATTTAAAGAAGAAAAGCTACCTTTATCATTTATTGAGGCTTGTCTCTCTTATTCTAAAAAAAGGGAAAGAACCAATAGGGTGTACTTCTTATAGATCTATATTGTTACTTAACATTCATATGAAGATTCTATCAAAGGTTTTAGCACATAGATTAGAAAGAAAACACCACTTACTATAAACTCAGGATAAACTGGTTTTATTTAAAAAATCATTTTTTATCATAATCATCAATTATTGAACATTCTATATCTACCTTCCACTCCTTCAATAGAATGTGTTCTTTCATTAGATGCTGAAAAAGTGTTTGACCGGGTGGAATAGGAGTATCATTTTGCTGCACAAGGTAAATTTAATTTTGGCTCAGATTTTATTAAATGGATTAAATTATTGTATTTATGCCCAATGCTTCAGCCCACTCTAAATTACAGCAATCGGATATAATTAATAGGATATATTTAATCTCAACAGGGAACTTGACAGGGTTGCCCGTTAAGTCCTTTGCTTTTTGATATAGAATTGGAACTATTAACTGTTGCTCTCCGACACTGTCGAGAATTTAATGGTTCAATTAGAAGAGGAATTGAGCATAAAGTATCACTCTATGTGGATGATTTACTATATTTGCTTCAAATCCTGAAATTTCTACACCAAAAATATTAATTTTGTTTGTTAGATTCAGTCAGTTTTCGAGTTACAAATTAAATTTACACAAGAGTGAACTTTTATCCTTAAAAGGTGATTTTGCAGGTTATTCTAATTTTCCATTTAAGGTATTGAAAGAACACTTTCAATATTTAGGAACTGCAATTACAAAAAGTTATTTAAAAAACTTATTGAAAGAGAATTTCTGGGTATTACTCAATAAGATTAAACTATCATTATTAGGTTGGTCACCTTTATTACAATGATGAGACATATTAATTTGATTAGAATGAATATTTTACCTAAATTTTTCTGTCTTTCAAACGTTACCAATTTTTATCCCCAAATCCTTTTTCATTTACCATTTCTACTTATATATGGCAGACGAAAAAAGAAACACGTACAATAAAGCCCGTCTTCAAAAGACCACATTAAATGAAGGATTATCACTTCCAGATTTTAGATTTTATAATTTTTAATTATTACAATTGGGTAAGTCAGTGAATCACCCCTCTAGGGTAGAAAAAATCTTCTATGTTGGCAATTTTAGTATCTTTTTTACCATTTTCCTTTTAACACATAATCCATTAATAAGAAATAGGCTGAGAATTTGGGCTCAATTTAGGAAATACTTCAGAATTAATAGTTTTTCACTGACTAGTCCAATTATAGATAACCATCTTTTAAAAATGTCTTTGTTGAACTTAGGTTTTAAGGAATGGATTAGAATAGATATTCAATGTTTTAATTATCTCATTATTTGAGATAATTTTGCCTCCTTTTGATCAATTATCAGCTAAATTTAGTCTTTCCAATAGACACTTTTTTTTAGATATTTACAAATTAGACATTCTATTCAGTCTAAGCTTTCGGATTTTCCACAAATTTCCAACAATAATATTCTTGATCTGTTTTTAATTTATGATTTTATTTTCATGGGGGATTAACATGATATATTTATAATAATTTATTGGAGTTAAATTCAGATCCCATATCAGGGATTAAGAGAGATTGGGAATGATTTGAATTTAACATTCTCAGATGAAGATGGGTTCTCTACTCTCATCTTGATTAATGATTCCTCATTCTGTGCAAGGCATTGCTCATTACAATTCTAGGTGATTCACAGAACTCATATATCCAAACTTAAATTATGTCATTTTTGTGCAGATATTGATCCACTATGTGAGAAATATAAAACTGTTGAAGCTTCTCTGATCCATATGTTTTGGGAGTACCCAAATTGAGAGAAATTCTGGAAAGGCATTTTCAAAACTTTATCAATGATTCTTAAAATTAATATGGAACCTTGCCCATTAATGGCTTTGTTTGGTTTTTCTTGTGATTCATTACCTCATGAAAAAAGTTTTAGCTTTTACTAGATTAATAGCCAGATGAGCAATTTTATCAAAATGGAAAGATGACTCATCCCCTACTTATACGCAGTGGTTACATGATGTAATGTCCTATTTAGGTTTAGAGAAAATTAGATATAATATTAAAGATAGAAAGTTTCAATTTATAAAATTGTTGGTCCCATTCATGGAATATTTTTTTTAATTGGAAGATTTAACAATTCTTTTAATTAACAATTGTTTGTTCTGGCCGTTCATTGCCTGTTCTCTGGGGGGTTGCCAGTGGTTCCACATTATTGATTTTTCTTTAGTTTTTAAGCTTTTTTTTCTTTTTTTTTCCTTTATTTTACACATTATTCCAATAAATGGATTTAACATGGTCACATTATTTCAATTAAAGTTTGAGATATTATAAGCAATTATTGATGTCGTTTTATCTTCTTTTTCTCATTAGTTTTTTTATGTGTTCTTACTTGTATATAAATGAATTATAATGTAATTGTCAATTCTACATTTATGCTTATATGTTAAACTCAATAAAATATTTTAAAAAGAAAAGAAAGACAGAAGTCATTGTGTTTCCAAGGTACAGAATAAAAATTAAAAAGCAAGTGAAACCTACAGTCCATGTTCTGAAAACAGTTAAACCTCAAGAAATGAGGAAAAACAAATGATGATTGCATGAAATGATTAGGATGATCCAGGACAAACTGCAGAAAACATTTCTACGACTGATTTCACCTACATTGAATTCGCCCATCATTATTGAATGAAGATCTACCGGGACCAATGCCTGAAGAGGACGCACAAAATCAGTGAACCGGTGCGGACTCAAAAGGCCGACATGGCCTGTTACCGCTCCGTAAATGGTTATATGGTTATATGAAATGATACTACCTACCTTGGTCGTATCAGACATGGGATGAAAATGACCCCCCCCCCCATTCCACCTTAGTTGTGTTTATACGGGTAGATGAAGCATTTAAAAGGCAGTTATTTCCTGTCTCTTAACGGCTGCATAAAAGGAGCTAATGAATGTTCCAAATGAGTTCAGGATTGCTGAGTTTCATTCAGTCAGGGCATGAAAACTTAACCATGCTGGGGTTGACCACTAGGTGGCATGAATGATTAGTTTTGGGATGGCCTTAGAATATTCCCTTTAATGCAGGAGCTGCACCCTTCATTTTCTTCCTTCAGGCATTGCATGGATTGTGACGTTTCCATGAATTGAAATAGAAAACATCAAACAGATTTGAATTACCTGGTATGCACTGAACCGGAACACCAAAATAATTTAAAATTATTCCAGCCTAGAGACACAGGAAATTGCAAATGCCAGAAAAAATGAACTACTGGAAGAACTCAATCCTGATTCAGGATCTTGACATGAAACATTGACCATTCTATTGCCTCCACAGATGCTACTTGATTTGCTGAGTTACTCCAGCAATTTATTTGTTGCAATTATTCAAACTGATAGAATCAATGGAAAAATGGGCAGACATGATAAATAATTTCTGGTATGAATACGAATTTAGGTGTCAAAATAAAACTTTGCACAGAGTCTTTTTTTTTTATATGTCACAATTAGAGTTCAGGTTGGAGAATACCTCAAAATGTTGCATAGATACAGACATTTGTCCACTAACACTAGTTTCATTCAAACAAGAATCCAATCAGACCCATTCTTCCTCATGGTCCTGCAATGTATTGTTCAAGTAAAATCATTTTGTCCCCATCATACTCTTTCACTTCTGACTTTATTTTCAAAAGAATTGTTTCATGACCTTATATGGACATAGTCTTTATTCAGTTAAATCTGGACAAGAGCAAGAAGAGATAGGAGTAATCTTATAGATCAGTGTCTACAAACCACTGTCTTGTTTTCCACTTGGTTTTAGCAATGCTAATCAGTCTGATTCATACATAGGTCAAACAAGAATTTCCAGCTAGAAAAAAAGATCTCACAGCAAGACATAACACAGCAAAGAGACATTAATGAGAACAGTAATGCTTAAATTTACGCCACCTACAACATTATCATCCTCCACAATTTCCATCTACAATGTCATTCCACCACCAGACACACCTTCCCCTCCCTGCCTTCCAGAGGGACATCTCCTTCTGTGACTCCTACATCCATTCGTCCCTTCCCATTAGTACCCCACTTGGTACCTAACCCTGTGACAGCATGGAATGCTACACTTCCATCCACATCTCCTCCCTCACCACCATTCACGTGCCCAAATAGTTCTTTTAACTCAGTGGTTCTCAACCTTTTTCTTTCCACTCACATACCACTTTAAGTAATCCCTATGCCATAGGAGCTTTGTGATTAGTAAGAGATTGCTTAAGGTGGTATGTGAGTGGGAAGGGAAGGTTAAGAATCACTGCTCTAGACCTAATTGTTACAGAAATATTTTGCTTCAGAAAAATTCTCATTGGCCCATTTCCGTTGGAGTTATGAAACCGTGCACATAATAAGTCAATTAGATACGATTAAAACAGCGGTTTTCAGACTTTTTCTTTCCACCCACATACCACCTTACTAATGTTGAAAATTCATGGATACTGCCAATGGAATGCTGCTCTGTCTTTTTGCCCTCAGATATTTCCATTTAATATGTTTCATCTTATCCAGTTGCTTAGGCCTTCACACCTTAAATGATTGCTTCCACAACATTCAAAACATTAGGCCTTTTTACACAGCCAATGAAGAGAAATGTTCTGCTCCGGTGGTTGTGTGCAAAAATATCGAGACGGAATTTATTATTACAAATTCCATCCTGTAATTTTTCCACTGGAAACCCTATACATTTTTACGCAGCGGCTGAAATGTAAAATGACCGCAGCCACTCCATAAGAAACAGGCCTAATGTATACAACATCACCCCTCTGACAAACTCCGCAGCACAGGAAGGCCATGTAAAAATGCCCTAAAAGTGCCTCCGTGTAGATGACCGCACTGGGACACACTGGAGGTAAGTATGCTAATTTTTTTTCGAACAATTCATTCGTTTCTGTGTAAAAATGCCAAGTAAGCAGTATGCACAGCAGAAAAACTAATGCAAACATAGAACGGATTGGAGGATCTTATGAAAAAAAATTACATGTATGAGAAATTGTATAAATTCTGTTTGTAGATAAGAGGGTTGATTAAATATGGAGAAAAGGAAGTGATGATGAATTGAAAACATATTGTAAGTCAGTGTATGCTAGGAGCTGATAAGTGAAAACCAAATAAAGTAATAATGGGAAGATGGAGCCAGGTGGTGAGGCTGGGGGCTGTGGGAGGGGGGGGGAGGAGCAAGTAGAATCAAGGCTGGGAAGTGATAAAGAACCAGATAAATGAGGGATAAGAGGCAAATGGCACCAGATAGAGGGTGGAATAAGGAGGGATGCTGGTGGAGAAAACTTCCAGGTAGATTGGAGTGTGTTGTGTGTGGTGGAAACATGGCCTCCCTGCCTGTCTGAAATGTGTGTATTGCGGGTGGTCACGTGTTCTCCCCATCTGAAACTTATTTGGAAATCACATCACCTGTCAATCAAGGTTGGACTCTGGCCACCCATTAGTGCACACCTTGCCATTGGCTAATTTAAATTACCTAGGGAAATTATTGTCTAGAAGCACGGATTAGCACTGTATATAACTCCAACACACAGTATATGCTTTCTCTCTGCCTCGTGGTCCAAGCTCCAGGTATTGGTCCATGTCAGGTCACTACTGTAGACATCGCTGGAAGTGTAGCGGGTAAGTAGTGCACTACATTGAAGCTGAGCCATTAGTACAGCGATAGATCAGTACTCGCAGAGAGCTGCAATCCCATTGGCCAGGGAACTGGGTGTGCATGTAAGTATCCCAGTTTGTAGTGTGCGAGTGGGTCAAGTATATGTTCATCAATGTCGGAATCCAACTAAAGTCTGAGACGAATGTTTAAATCATCAATTACATGAAATATTGAACGAGTACTGTTTAACGTTCTCCCGTTTGTTTCTCATGTGTTAATAAAAGTTATTTGTGATTGTAACACTTGTGGCCAGACTCGTCTCTCTGTGAACCCACCGAACCTGATACTCTTCCCGACATGACAGAGTAGAGATAGAAGGGAGGGGTGAAATAGGGAAGGTGGTTGGTGGAGAAGACCCCCCAGGTGGATTGGAGTGTAGATAATGGGCAAATGGAAATAGGAAATGTTGAGAAAGATAGAGATGAAGGAGTTGGTCATATGAATGAGGAAAATATTCAGCTCAAGGAAACATCAGGGTTGCTAGCACCCGAAGACTTTTATTTATCTCAGTATACTCATATTTCTCTGAGAAGGGACAATTTTTCATTGGACATCAGCCTTCTTCAAACTTCTTGAAAATATTCAGTCTAATATTTCATTTTCTTTAACCCATTCCCAATTTCTTCTGATTATTAGCACATTCTCAGTGTTGTTCCTTTGGGAACCTCTGTAGGAATGAACCAATAAGCAGCTGAAGGTTCGTTGTTTTGTCGTCAAATTGTGCTGGACTCTTGTGACAATGCTCCTTTAAATAAAAGCAAAAAATGTACATAAAATGCAAAATTTTTATGCACGAAAGCAAAATTATTGTACATTTCCAGTAATACTAAAAAAAAACTTGGTATTTTCCAGAAAAGGAAGCAATGATATTTCAAACAATGTTGACTTGATGATGGGCCTGGGGAGTTGGAGGAAGAAAGTATTTAATTTATGAACCAAGATTCATAATCTCACACATTCAAAAGCTTTGTTGCCAATGAAGTACCTCTAAAGTTTAATCACATGCTGCGTGCAGGAAGTTCCTCTCTCATACGTGCATGCTAATTTAATAAATGGAAGAACGTTTGTGGTAGTAACTTGTTGTTAGAGGAATGTTGCCTGTAGAACTGACCAAACTGAAATAGTGTCACAGGACCACTTACATTCACTTGGTCAGTACACATTATTGTAGTTTTAATGTTCTACATGAAAGATGGAATCTGGGGTAAAACATCAAAGTCTGCAGACGTAGTGATTGAAGTAAAAACACAATGCAGGAGAAATTCAGCAGGTAAAACAGTGTACTTTATATAGCAAAGATAGACACATCACCAAGTTTTCGGTCTTGAGCCCTTCATCAAGGTATGAGCAAAATGTAGGCAGGCATTTGAATAAAAAAATGATGAAATTCAACTCCAACAATAAGCCCTTCTCAGCACTAAATTGAAGTGCTAGCCTAGATTATGATCAGCATTTGTTTGGTGCAGAGTTTACAAAGGGTTACAAAGGAAGAAAACATCTAAAATCTGATCCAAAATATATGGTTTTCAGGATTGAAATCTAAAATTGCCCTGAAAATTTTATAATTAAAACCCAAGAGCAATTTTAACTGTTGTCAGCTGCAGCTAGTGTAAATTGCACTAGGATTCACATCTGCAGCCAATTACCTGCACAGATCGTTGCTGGTATTGGTGGTGAGCGGCAGAACTGTGTGAGGAGGTTATCCCTTGTGATTCAAATTGTTTCTTCACACTTGCTAGACCTCCGGGCAGGGCTCGAGCTTCTTCTTCTGGACCCTGACAGAATGGTGGCAAAGAAAGGTTACTTTGTTGTAAATCCCTTGTAAACTAAAATACATTCGCAGCTCTCAGCTTTTTTGTGAGGGCTGTCTGCTGGAACAAGATCTTGGACGAACACAATTAGTTTGCAGCAAAAAAAAACAGTTGGAAGCATGCAACACCGAAACAGGCCCTAGTCGGCGATGAATATTATTCAACCTGGTCCCATCGACATGCAGCCAGACTGTCCCTCCCATCCACGTACCTATCCAATCTTTTAAATGTCAAATTCAAAACTATAACCATCACTTCAGCTCGCAGCTTGATCTACTCTCACCACCCTCTGATTGAAGAGGTTCCCACTAAAGTTCCCTTCAAACATTTCACCTTTCACCCTTAACCCATGTTCTCTAGTTTTTGTCTCAGGCAACACAGTGGAAAAAGTCAGCTTGTATTTATTCTATCTATTACCCTCATCATTTTCTGTTCATCTATCAAATCTCCCCTCGTTCTCTGATGCTCCAGGGGCTAAAGTCCTAACCTAGCCAACTTTTCCCTGTCTCTCACCTCCTCAAGTCCCAGCAATATCCTTGTACATTTTCTCTACACTCTTTAACCTTATGATATATTTCCTGTATGTGAGAGATCAAAACTGCATCTTGTACTCCATTACTTCAATCTTGGCCTCACCAATTTCTTGTACAGCTTCAACACACTCTGATTTATTAATGGTGTTGTGCCAAAGGCACTCTTTATGACCCTATCTACCTCTGAACCACCTTCAAGGAACTACTTATCTGGCTTCCAGTTCTACTTCTCTCTGTTCTACTGCACTCCTCAGTGCCCCACCATTTACTGTGCAAATCCTACCCTGGTTTGACCTCTCAAAATGGAACACCTCACACTTGTCCACATTAAGTTCCATTTGCCATTTTGAATCTTGAGAACTTTTTGTTGGAGACTACAATGCTGGCATAAGGTACAAAAAATTTGCATGACAAGTTAAAGCAGGAGCCTATTTTCCCTTCTGTTAATGCAGGTAATAGGTTTCCAAACATAGTTTTAGTTAGTTTTACTTTAGAGACACAGATTGATTACAGGCCCTTCCACCAAGAACACCAAGTAGGTGACCAATTCACCTACTAACCCTCTACATCTTTGGAACATGGGAGGAAACTGGTGCACCCAGAGAAAACCCACACAGACACAAGGAGTATGTACAAACTCGTTAGCAACAGTGCCGGATTTGAACCCAGGTTGCTGGGACAATAATAGTATCTTGATAACCACTGTATTAACTGTGCTGCTCCTCTCTATCCTTTTACTTTAGTTTCTGCATTTTTGAAATTTCATCCTACTTTACGTGCCTTAAAATTTGTTTAATCTGGAAGTATGGGTGTTTAACCTTCTCAAAGATCAGTTGTAAAAGAGCAATTCTAATCCCACCCTCCTGTAGCCCTGCAGGTCAGAATCAAAATTTATTGTCATGAACGAGTTATGAAATTCGGTGTTTTGCAGCGGCATCATGGTGTAAACATTCATATTATAACCATCCTCACAACTTTATATATTAAAAAAATGTGCATGAAAGCAGGGTCTTTAGTTCATTGATTATCCAGGAATCTGATGGCTGCAGAGAAGAAGCTGTCCTTGTGCCATTGAGGCTCCTGTACCTCTTTCCTGATGGTAGTAGAGTGAAGTAGGCATGGCCTGGGTGTTGGGGACCTTTGAGGATAGAGGCTGCTTTTTAAGACACCACCTCATGTAGATGTCCTCAATGAAGTGAAGTCTGGTGCCTGATGTGTTGCAGGCTGAGTTAACAAACCTCTGGAGTTTATATTTGACCTGTACACATTCAGGTACTTTTAAATATGGCAAGGATTTCTGCCTTGACTGCACTAATTATGGTCAGAAGTCCATTCTGTCCCTTAAAGCCCATTCTGTCCCTTAAAGCTTCTCCACAATAAGATACACTGGATTTGCATGGTCAAAGAGACAAATGAACAAAACTTGAAGAAGGACAAGCCTACTTGTCCCCTCATGCCTAATTCCTCATTCAATGAGATTATGATTGAACTTCAGTGCTAGTTCATTGAACTAATTCCATACACTTTAACTCCCTATGTAAGTAGGAAGGCAAATGATGCATAAGCCTTTAACAAGAGGATATCCATGTGATGTTTGAGACAGCTTGCTCCATATTATCCAGAGACCTATTAATCTATTAATCTCAACCTTGAATATATTTAATGATTGTGCATCCACAGATCTCTTGGATAAAGAATTCCAAAGATTCATTACTATTTTAGGACTCTGACCCTTGGTTCGAAACGTCCTAACCAGGGGAAATATCAATTGCATAGCTACTTTGTTAAAACGTTTAAGGTTATGCATTAATGAGATCACCTCTCATTCTTTTGAACTCGAGAATAGAAGACCAGACTGTATTTAATCAGTCCTCTTGCAAAAAAGCTCAAAAGTCACTGTGTTATTATGTAAATAAGAACTACATTTCCAAGCAGGCAATGCCCGCGGTTGGCAGAAACTGGAAGCGACATATGACAGGGGTTGTCATTGGAACTTGGTTGAAGCAGCTCAAGGAAAATAAAGTCGGTGAAGTGTTAAAACCCATGTAAAGTCATTCTTCTTGAAAGAACAAGCATAGCATGGTGTCAGAAGTGTCTGAGTAAGTAAGAGAAGACAAAAATTTGTATGCATGGATAAGTCAAGTTTACCGGCAACCTAGCCAATAACTGGAAAAGCTTCAAACAGCGATTCAACATTTATTTAGAAGCTGGTGGAATGGGAGAGACTGATGAAAAATGGAAAGTGTCTATGTTTCTGTACATGATGGGTGAAGATGCCTTGGACATCTATAACAGTTTTTAAATTGATGAGGCAGCTTTCACATTGAACACTCTGATGACAAAATTGAAAACATCACATTTGAGAGATTCAAGTTTTTCTCCTGTGACCAGAAACAAGACATGAGCTTTAACCAACACTTAGCTGAGCTTCACACACTGAGTAAGTCCCGTGAATTTGGAGATTTGAAATATACACTCATTAAAGACAGAATAGTTTGTGGAACCCCAGATTATGGACTTAGAGAAAGACTGTTACGTGAAAAAGATTTGACACTGGAAAAGGCAACTGGTGGAAAGAGACTGACCACAGAATGTGGACACATTTGTTATGCAGACATAGTATCCTGTTTATGTTTTTGTTTCTTTAAAGGGGATAGATGTGTTCTTATGTGTATAAATAAGAACTACATTTCCCAGCATGCAGTGTGTGCAGTTGAGAGGAAGCCAGAAGTGACATATGATGGGGGTTGTTGTTGGAGGTCAGTTGAAGCAGCTGAAGGAAAATAAAGTAAGTTAAGTGTTAAATCCATGTAAGATTAAGCATAACAGTCAAAAGAATCAGTCCAATATATTTTTGCTATATTCCCTGTATATAAATTCTTGAGTGGGGAGACAGATAGTATTTGCTCACTGAGGCCCTGTATACTTAGAGCAAGATATCACCACTTCGGACTCACATTTGCCAAAGGCCAACATACCATTTGCTTTCCTAGTTGTTACCCAAACCTTTGACAATTGTTTTTCGCCCACAGATGCTGCTGGATCTGCTAACTTTCGTCAGCAAGTTATCTTCTGCTAATTTTTAATGATTTGCATGCAAGGAATTCCAGGTTATACTGAGCGTAGCACTGTTCAATGTCTTACAATTCAAAAAATAAGATCATAAGACAAGAACAGATAGGAGTGAAATAAGCTATTCAACTCATCGAGTCTGCCCCACTACTCAACAATGAATTTATCCATGTTCTCCCTCAGCCCCACTGCCCAGCCTTCTCCCCATAACTTTGATGCCCTGGCTAATCAAGAACCTATAAATTTCTCCCTTACATACACCCAATGACTTGGACTCCAAAACCACCTGTGGCAACAAATTCCACAGATTCACCACCCTCTGGCAGAAGAAATTCCTCTGCATTTCTGTTCTAAGTGGACAAACTTCTATCTTGACCTCTTGACCTAGACCTTGACCATTGGAAAAAACCTTTCCACTTCTACTCTGCCCATGCCTTTCAACATTAAAAATGTTTCAATGAAATCTCCCCAAATTCTCTGAAGTTCCAACGAGTACAGCCCAAGAGCTGACAAACATTCCTCATGTGATAACCCTATCATTCCCAGAATCATCCTTATGAACCTCCTTTGAACCCTCTCTAAAGTTAGCACATGCTTTCTTAAAAGAGGAGCCCATAACTGCTCACAATATTCCAAGTGAGTTCTCACATATGCCTTATGAAGCCTGAATATCACATTCCTGCTCTTACATTCTTTTTCCTCTAGAAGGCATTGTATTTGCCTTTTACATTGCTAACTCAATCTACAAGTTTAACTTCAGGGTATCCTGCATGTGGACTTCAGGTCCCTTTGCATCTGGGAATTTTCAATTTTCTCCCCATTTAGAAAATAGTCTGCTTCTACTTCTACTTCTACCAAAGTGCATGACCGTCCACTTTCCGACATTGTATTTCATTTGCTACTTCTCTGCCCAGTCTCCTAATCTGTCTAAGTCCTTCTGCATCCTCCCTGTTTCTTCAACACTACCTGCTCCTCCACCTACCTTCGTATCATCTGCAAACTTGGCCACAAAGCCATTTATTCTATATCTAAATAATTAATATCCAACATAAAAAGAAATGGTCCCAACTCTGACCCCTATGGAACATTACTAGCAACTGGCATCCAACCAGAATATGATCCCGGTAACTCGACCCTGCTTTCTGCCAATCAGCTAATGCTCTACAAATGCTGGTATGTTTTCTGTTATACCACAGGTTCTTATCTTTTCAAGTAGCTTTGTGCGGCACCTTGTCAAAGACCTTCTGAAAATCAGAATACACAACATCCACTGCATCTCCCATGTCCACTTGCTTGTCACCTCTTCAAAGAGTTCCAATTGGTTTGTCAAGCAAGATTTTCCCTTCAAGAAACCATGCTGGCTTTGACCTATCACCATGTGTTTCCGAGTACTCCATAATTTCATCCTTGACAATCGACTCCAACATCTTCCCAACCACTGTCGTCAGGCTAAACAGTCTATAATTTCCTTTCTGCTGCCTCCCTCCCTTCTTGAATAGTGGGGTGATATCTGTAATTTTCCAGTCCTCTGGGACCATGCCAGAATCTGTTCATTCCTGAAAGATGATCACCAATGCCTCCAATAATCTCTACCACTACTTCTTTCAGAACCCAAGGTTTCTGCAAAGGTGAACCAACTCACATTTTTACAACATAAAAACGTTATAAAAATGTTACTTTCTATCTGCCGTTCCCTTGCTCATCCCCTTGCTTGCCAATAATCCCATGAATATCTCCTTACTCTTCAAACAATAGCATATCTTAGTATCATCCACAAACTTGGAGATATTATTTGATCCTCTCATCCCAAGATTGCTGGACCTCATCCCAGATTGCAGCAACCACTCAATCGCAAAGTAGCCTGCTTTCTCCTGCACTTAGTGGGCTGTCTGTTAACTAATCCTCAATTCACACCTGTATGTTATCCCCAATACTGCTCTGTGTTATCTTGTTTAATGATCTCTGGTATAGCTTCTTTTCGAGGGCCTTTTGAAAGTCCAAATATATCGCATTAACTGGTTAAGCCTTATCTATTTTGCTGGTAACAAACTCAAAAAATTCAATTGAATTTGCCAAGCATGATTTCTCTTTTATAAAGTGGTTCTTGGTTTCTTTCTATCTTCCAACCAACGACTGACCTGCGTACAAGTTGGCTACTGATCCACTATCACTAATTTCACTTGCCGAGCCACCAATAGTTTCACCCTAATTGTTCAGGTGAAACTGGTGTGGCCAAGCAGAGATCTGAAGTATTAATCACAGAATTTGTTGTTAAGATTAAATACAAAAAAAAAGAGCAATATCTGCCAATATATTCAAAAGTCCTCTTGTAAATGGAAAATGGCATTCCCCTATCCTATGGGTTATATTCTGAACAATTATTTTTGGCAGAACTCTATCATTAATAGAAAAGGTTCAGATGAACTGCCCACAGCGAAAATAACCTGTGAAATCCCTTTGAGGATTATTTCCAACTCGTATTGAAAATGATACTGTTATTCTGATTATAGCAAAAGTCTAAGGGTTTACAATATATTATAGTTTAAAATATTCTCCCAAAATAATGAAAATGCTTACAACTGTTCTTAAATTTATCAATTGGGTAAAGACAAAGCAGCTGATGCAACTGCCTTAAAGCACCGGTGATCCAGGTTCAGTTTAAACCTCTGGCATTTCTCGTGCAGTTCCCTCAGTCTACCCACATTTGTGTGGATTTCCTTGAGGCATCTGCTTTCCTTTTACTTCCCAACAATAGATAGTAGGTTAATGGGCCCAAGCGTGAGTGTGTGGGTATTCAAAGAGAATCAGAAGATCTGATGGACATGAGAGAGATCAGGTCACAGAGAATGGGGGATAGATCGTTTGGAGGGCTTGCATAGACTCACCTTCCATGCCATATGAGAAATATAAAACAAAAAGATGCATCAAACTAAGACTAAGGATATGCTTGCATTTCCTTTAGTTATAAGTTTCAAACAAGGCATTCAATCAAGTTCTCCTCTTCAAGTCAGCAATAAGGTTGCAGTTGCCCCTCGACTTCAAAAACTGGATTTCGGTCATCAGTTCTTCTGCTCAATTTGTCTACTACCAACGGATGCATACATCTATCTTGGAACAATACATAAATGCTCTGCATATAAAGTCATGATCATTTTCATTTTAAAAAAAAAGTAGAACGACCAGTAAGGGTGATACTTACAACGACTGAAGGGCAACTGCTCTCCTTCTTGGAAACAGCTGCTTGATACATCGCTAATCTCTCCTTAAGTGAAACAGTCTCCTGAATATCGAGATGTACACTGTCAGACTGGCTGGGTTCATCAGATGTGACAGCAACTGGAAATGTGAACACAAGTGGATTTCAAGACTTTTATAATTGATGCTGATTAGGTTACCAGAGCAAGGCATTTCATTGTTCCAATGTCAACATTGAATACCCTGAAACACAACCTCCCAACCCCTCATTATATGGGGAGACAAAGGCAAATGAAGATGTGGGGGATCTCTTTTGTTTTATTAAGTCAAGTTCTTTGAAGTTGTCTTTGTAGCTAACCTCCTAATAGATGTCAATATTTACAGGGAAATATTTTTCAAGAAATATGAATTTGCATGCAGTGGAATCTTTCAAGCAACCAACTGACACTGGAAAGGAATGTTGAGTTAATTTAATGTGCTAACTTGCAGAAAATGTGGGATGGATTAAAATAAACATTATTTTCAAGCAATTTAAACAAACTTTCAACTATTCTGTCAGTATGGAATTATTTGATTTTCAAAGCTTTTGCATCTCTTGTCAGATTTAAACCTCCCATGCAGAGTAAATTTTATAAAAAAAGATTTAACCATATTTGTCTATATTTCTCAGACCTAGACATGCTCAAAATTTTAAAAAAAGATGGTGGAATGTTGTTAGGAGTGAACAGATGTAGACAAAGTGCATACAATTCTCGATACATTTCAACATTTCTTTCCACAAAAACAAAGCAAATTATTGCATTATCCAGAGAGTAGCTTTTTTCATCTATTTTCCTAAAATTATTCTTGAAATCCTCCTACTGCCTGATTGTTAGATTGCACAATTGCTTAAAAAAAAACCAAGTTTTGCAGTGTCCACAATAAAGTCAATTTCAATATTAGTGAAGAATATATTCGTTATAATATAACAAGAAAATTGTCTGTGTTTATCCCACATCTGTTCACTCCCAATAAAATTCGACTGTACGATCTTTTAAAAAAAATTTGTGAATACCCCTGTACTCATGTCTGAGAACCACAGACAGCCATTGAAGTTGGAAATCTTGTCTTAAGCATTTAATGTTTAAACTCATTTTAGAGCAATAGCTCATCTTTAGGTGGATAGATTTTTAATTGGCTGAACATTTATAATTGGATATGTTGTTGTCTAGCATTTGCAGGCTTGAATGAACATGATAAGTTTAAGGACTGTCTGGAAACGCTCAAAAATTCTTCCTTTTAGGCAACTGCTTTATTAGAAACACAACTGAATAATTTCTGTTGTTGTATCATATTTTCCTAGCTTGTATTCTTGATAAGCATGTTTGTAAACATCCAATGGAATGATATCATCCACTAAAAAATACAAGTGGCTGGAGGTGCTTGGAAATTTGACCCAATGTTGGATTTAATGCAAAATGTGTGTAAAGCTCATAGAACTGGGAGTGATTTCGCTTACAGAATGGTTTCCTCCCACTGTTCAAAAACATACCTGGGGTGAAGGTTAATTGGGAGTAAATTAGAGGTAAAATTGGGCAGCACAGACTTGATGTCCAAAATGACCCGTTACTGTGCTGCATGTCTAAATAATAATAAAAATAAAATAAATATGATAGACCATAGAACATTTTTCTGTCTAGTTCCACTGACCTACATCTGGACAATATCCCTCCATACCCCTCCCATCCATGTACCTGTCCAAACTTCTTCTTAAGTATTAAAATTGAGCCTGCATTTACCAATTCAGCTGGCATTTACCAATTCAGCATGTACCCACCCCTCTCCATATAAAGAAGTTCCCCCTAATATTCCCTTTTAACTTTTCCCTTTTCAACTTTAACCCATGAGAAATATTTTGTATCTCTTTTAAACTCACTGGAAAAAATCCTGCTTGCTTTTAGTTTATCTATACCCATCATAATGACATATACTTCTATGAAATCTCCCCTCATTCTTCTACGCTTCAGGGAATAAAGGCTACCGTGTTTAACCTTTCCCTGTAACTCAGCTCTTCAAGTCCAAGCAACATGCTTCCATTCTTCTTTTATTTAGGTGACTAAAACTGCAGTCAGTACTCCAGATATGAACTCATCAATGTTGTATACAACTTCACCATAACATCCCATCACCAATACTCAACACTTTGATTTACAAAGGCTAATTTGCCAAAAGCTCTCTTTTCAACCCCATCTACCTACAACATCACTTTGAGGCAATTATGAATCTGTATTCCTAGATCCCTCTATTGTGCCACTCTCTTCAATGCCCTACAGTTTATTGACCATGTCCTACTTTGGTTTCTCCTTCCAAAGGGAAATACTTCATATTGTTCTGCATTAAATTCCAAGGGCCATTTGTAAACTATTTTTCCAGCTGATCCAATATGTCCTGCAGGCTTTGAAAAACTTTCTCACTATCCACTACACCTCCAAAATCTGTGTCATCTGCAAATTGCTGATCCAATTTGCCACATTATCATCCATAGATGACGAACAACAATGGACCCGGCACTGATCCTGGAAGCACAGCTGTCATCATGGGTCTTCAGTCTGAGAACCAATCAACAACTACCGCTCTCTGGTTTCTCCCATAAAGCCAATATCTAATGCAATTTACTATGGTACTGTGCAAACACTATGGTAATCACTAAGTGTCTGAACCTTCCTGACCTACATCTCATGCGGGACATTGTCAAAGACCTTACTTAAGTCCACACAAACAACATCCACAGTCTTTCCTTCATCAACTTTCTTGGTAACCTCTTCAAAAAGCTAGGAGATTGATTAAACATGACCTGCCATGCACAAAGCCATCTTGACTCTCTCTAATCAGTCCCCATCTATCCAAATCCATGTACCTGTATATTCAATCTCTTAGAACCCCTTCCAAAAACTTAATTACTACTGACATCAGGCTTACTGGCCTATCATTTCCCAGATTATTCTTAGAGCTGTTTTTTTAAAAATAGAACAACATGAGCTACCCTCCAATCTTTTGGCAGCTCATCCAGGGCTATGGACATGTTAAATATATCTGCCAGGACATCTGTAATTTCTACACTACCTCCCCAAGGTCTGAGAAAATATCTTGTCAGGTCCTGGGTATTTATCCACTCTCATTTTCCTTAAGACAGTAAGTACCTCCTCTTTTTTAATCTGTATAACTTCCATAACCTCACTCCTTGTTTGCCTCACTTCCATAGACTGTGTGCCATTTTGCTAAATACAGATGTCACAAATTCATTTAAGATCTTCCCTATCTCTTTTGGCTCCTTACATAGCCGACCACTCTGATCTTCAAGAGGGTCAATTTTATCCCTTACTATCCTCTTGTACTTAATATACCTGTAGAAGCCCTTAGGATTTTCCATCACCTTGTCTGCCAAAGCAACCTCATGAATCTTTTAATTCTCTTAACTTCTTTCTTAAATCTTTTGCATTTCTCCTCAAGAACCTCATTTGCTCTGTGTTGCCTATACCTGGCACACTCTTCATTTTAACCAGATGGCCATTATCCCTCAAAGACTCAGGTTTCCTCTGCCTGTGAACTCTGCCTTTAATCCTGACAAGAACATATAAACTCCATAATCTCAAAATTTCACCTTTGAAGGACTTCTACTTACCATGCATATCTTTGCCAAAAAACAACCTGTTTCAATCCATACATTCTAGATCCTTTCTCATTTCCTCAAAATTGGCCTTTTTCCAATTTAGAATCCCAACCCGAGGACCAGACCTACCCTTCTCCGTAATTAACTTGAAACTAATGGCATTCAGATTCAGAATCAGAACACTGGACTTACAGAGTCCCCTTGCATGTACTTCTAACACATTTTCTGGCTTGTTCCTAAAAGGAGATCTAGAATTGCACCTTTGTCTAGTTGGTGCCTCGAAATATTGATTTAGAAACCTTTCCTGAACATATCTGACAAACTCTAAGCCATCCAACATTTTAACGTATGGGAGTCCCAGTCAATATGTGGAAAGTTAAAATCTTCTCCTGCAGTTGTCTGCTAGCTATCTATAGATTTGCTCCTCCAATTCTTGCTGACTATTGGATGGTCTATAATAAAACCCCATTTGTGTGGATATACCTTCCCCATTCCTCATCTTCACTTATATAGCCTCTGTAGACAAACTGTCAAATTAGTCCTGTCTGGGCACAGCTGTGACATTTTCCCGGAGGAGCAATTCCAATCTCTCCTTCTTTCATCCCTTCCTCCCCGCTCTTTCACACCTGAAACAACAGCACCACAAAAATTGAGCTGTCAGTACTGCCTCTCCTGCAATGAAATTCCACTTATGGCCACAATGCCGTAATTCCACATGCCAATCCACACTCTAAGCTCATCTACCTTTCCCACAATACACCTTCCATTGAAATAGATATATCAGAACATTTTTCCCACCTTGCACAACCCTTTAATTTATGTCTTTTTCTATCCCCACAACATTATTTGCTCTGGCATTCCGGTTCCCATCCCTCTGCATATTTAGTTGAAACAATTAACCTTTGAAACATGGGAGGACGCCAGAACACCCAGAGGAAATTCATGCACTCACAGGGAAACATATAAACTCCTTACAGAGACCCTTTCTTCAGGAGTGCCGAAAACCAAATAATCAGACATCTAGTAAATGAACGATACATTCCCCCTCCTCCCCCAAATAATAAGTAGCTAGTGCAGTGGTTCTCAACCTTTATCTTTCCACTTACGGTGCTCTGTGATGAGTAAGGGATTGCTTAAGGTGGGATGTGAGTGAGAAGGGAAGCGTGAGAATCACTGCTCTGGACCCAATTGTTACTGAAATATTTTGCTTGAGAAAAATTGTCATTGGCCCATTTGCTTTGGAGTTATGAAACCATGCACATAATGAGTCAATGAGGTACGATTAAAACAGTGATTTTCAACCTTTTGCTTTCCACCCACATCCCACCTTAAGCAATCCCTCACTAATCATAGAGCACCTATGGCACAGGAAATACTTAAAGTGGTATGGGAGTGGAAAGAAAAAGGTTGAGAACCATTGAGCTAGTGGATAATTCATAAAATGAAAACAAAGGAATTGGTCATTAAAACTTAATATTTATATGCAATTTATTTTATTTCAAACTAACTTAGAATCTCAGATCCGAATAAAAATGAAATACAGATATGGAGATATCAAATACAAGTTTTGTAGAATGCATGGTTCCAACAGTATTGTTCCAGGATGATTTTAACATTGTGCCTGTAAAAGTTTGTGTTGAGACCATGAAAGGAGGGCTCACATAATACTTAATCAAGATAATTTTATGATTCACTCGAACACAATAACAAAGGTACAGAATTTTTTACATTAACATTTAGGTTTTTTTTGTGTTGCTAAAAAAGATTTATAAATTATGTGCATTCAAGATGCATAGTAGAAGCATGTGCACTGGAACAAATACTATCTGATCACTGTATGTTCCATTTTTAAACTTTTAACCAAGCTTTTGAGTTTCTCTGATCTCATGACCAGCACGCAATTGCAAACCTATCATGTTAATAGTATTACATCTGATACATGCAAGGCAATCTCTTAAAATAAACATTAATTTTTGTTACCGATTTAAAAAGTCAAGGCCACATGTTTGAATAAATGTTCAGATGGTTAAAAAACATACAAGCAGATGTACCCATGGGAATTTTAAATTTATTGGGAGAAATGCAAGTCTTCGAGAATAAGTTTTCCTCTCTAATTATCAAGAACACATACTTGTCCTATATTTCAATAAAAATATCACAAGCAATAAATCAATATCCAATGACAAGCTGGCAATGGAGTCAAGAGTTTACGCCACATGAGAAGTTGAAGTGATCACGGCTTCTAGTACAGAAATAAATTGTTTTATAACATAATCTACAAACCCAGTGAAACGCACAGCTTAAAAAAGTTTGTCATGCCGTTCTTTTCACATTAGTCAACATCTTTTTAAATCCCACATAAATTGAAAGATGCAGAACATTCATGCTCAACAGCAGCTTAATTTCTTGGCAGCTCTTACAATGCACAACTGACATAGCCGCTCCATTTGCAGTTGAAGTATCAAGTGGATAATAGCCAATTATGTCTCTGTACTTATACAAATTACTTTTTAAAAAAAGTTATTTACATTCTCTTAGAAGCTGTTTGATAATATGATTGCGATTTTGCTGTCAAAGATCCTTGATTACAAACATATCCTCAAGGGAACATATTCAGAATAGACCCAGTCCATTACGTTAGTCAAGCATTCATTAGTTTTGTACATTGAAACCACTGATTCATTAGCTTAAGACATTGAAACCAATAATTGTGGTGTGTACAAGAATGATATTTTTTTTATTCTTGAAGTCTCACATCATCTGGCGTTAATTATATAATTAATCTACAGAAATAATTCAACATTTAAGTAGTAAACTTGTGATAGTCATCACTTTTTTTGTCTTCCTGACATTATAAATGCTTGATATTGGATGGGATCAAGAATGTGAGCTATATCAAAACTTCTAGTGGATGACACACTTCAACTAAATAATTCATCTCAAAAAGAAAGGAAACAATACCTCTTGGGTTAAAGATTACAAGAGGCCTATAGACAGTGCACCAGCACACTGCAGGTCACCAAATTACTGGTGTGGTCAGTAGTTAGGATAATTGCACTATGAAGTTTGTGGCAAAATCTTCTTATGTTAAAATCACTCTCTTGATTTCTAAGTGGCAGACAATGTGAGCATCCATCTCTTTCTTCATCAATACTCTGATGCCAAAGTAACATCCTAGACTCATTCTCCTGACAGATATCTAAGTAGGTGGTATGGCAGAGCTAGTAGAGATACTGTCTTGCAGTGCCAGAGACTTTTGGTGCTGTCCGTGCAGAGTTTGTCCCGATTGCCATGATCCCATATGTTTCCCCTGCACCCCACAGACAGGTGCCTTGACAGGAAATTGGTGATGATAAATGTCCTCTTGTGTGTAGATGAATAATAATTTGTGTGGCAAGTTGATTAGAAGGTACAGAGAATTTTTTTTTTAATGGAATTAGTGTGAAGATTGATGACCAGTCAGCAGACAGAAGAGCGTATTTCTGTGCTGTATTTCCTTCTGAGTCCAATTGCAACCTTTAATGTAGAGGTAACAAGACGTTGATGAAGAAAACACAAATCCACTCAAATTAACACTTAGAACCGGCATTCAGCCACTGGTACTGCACTTTGTATAAAGGATGATAACAGGACAAGAATTGAAGCGGTGAGACACCAGGCACAATAAATGATACAAATGTGCTGTAGGAATACAACAGGTCACGTAGCATCCATAGGAAGTGAAAGGTAACCAATGTTTCGGGTCTGAGCTCTTCAATAGGAATAAGGAGAAACATGTAGACCACTAAATAAAAAGGTGGGGGGAGCAGGGAAGAAAGGGCAGGAGAAGGAACACAGGCTGACAGTTAAGAGGTGGATACAGGTGGGAAGGTAGCAGAGAAAGAAGTGATGTGATAGGGGAAAGAAAAGTAGGCACCAGGCACAACTGGACAGAGCTAATGCAGACGCATGAGTGGCTTACTGGAGGGTGAGGTGGTGCAGGAGTTCTACTGCCAAAGAGCTCATAAGAAATTTGATGAGGTGCTTTTTAAAAAAAAAACTAATGTGTACATATAATGAAATGTTTAGAGCTTTAGAGCTCAAGAAAGCTCAAGTCCAACGTCAGGTGCAGGCTTTATTTAACCAATCAATACAGTGCCTTGTGCAGATTTTGAGACCCACCTTTACCAGTACAAAAGTGTTAAATAACTCGATTAGCTCACCTTTTCACAAGTGCTGTTCCTCCACCATCAGGCTGCTAAATAACAAACTCAATCAGAGACTCATTTGAGGATACTTACTTTGCACATTCTATATTATTAAATATTTTTTTCTGTATTGCACTGTCCGCTTGATTGTACTTCTTTCGTTGTCTACATTTGTTTCTTTTGTATACATATGTATCTTTTCTTCACTAGTTTTTTTGCACTACCAATAAGTAGAAATTCTGCCTGGTCTTCAGGAATAAGTATCTAAGGGTTGTACTTGATGACATGTTTGTACTCTGACAATAAATCTGAACTTTGAAGTGTGCTACAGTGGGTCATAACTGAGGTCTTAGCTTCCAATGCAGCATAACTGAAACATCTAAGCTTAACCTCCTGCCCTGAGATGTTGCCGTTCTACTAGTCAAAATCCAACTGCTTCCATGACATTGTGCAAAGAGATGTTCAGGCAGATAAGATTCACTGTCTGAGAACGTCAACAGCTCCAGAGAGGACAGACCTGTTGCTATTGCATCCCTGCCATTCAGCCAAAGCCATCAACTCACCCCATTCGCTCACCTCCTCACAAAGTTACTGTCTTGCTGCAGATTATATAGTCTAAATCTGGGACTTTCAGCCTCGAAACTGCTTGAAACCTCTTCCAGGAATCTGAAACACAATTACCTTGTGCAATCCAAATGGCCGTCACTGGAATAGCACCAGGGCAGGCAAGATCATAAGAGGGGCAAGCACCAAAATGTCAAACGATGATTTGAGTGGCACACTGGAGCAACTTGAAAAGTTGTTTCCTCATATTTCCAATAACTACAGTTAAATCTGGTGGTGTCTGTGTAGAGTTGACCGGTAATCCCGTGAAGAAATCACGCCAGCGCCTCTACTTGCTCAGGAGTTTGTGAAGATTTGGCATTACATGATAAACCTTGGCAAATGTCTACAGATGTGTAGTGGAAAGTGTGCTGACTAGCTGCATCACGCCCTGGTATAGGGGATACTAATATCTCTAAGTGGAAACCCCTGCAAAAGGTAGTGGACGCAGCCTAGTAAATCACAGGCAAAGCTCTTCCCACCATTCAAGGAAATTTACATGGATCACTGCTGTTGAAGAGCAGCGGTAGTCATCAAGGATCCACACCACCCAGGACATGCTCTGTTCATCAGCAAAGACGTATAAGTGCCACAAGACTCACACCACCAGGTCCCAGACCTCCACCATCAGATTTTTAAACAACAAACTTAATCAGAGACTCATTTAAGGATCTTGCTTTGCAAATTATTTATTATTAAATATTTATTTTCTCTATTTCCCAGTCAGTTTATTTACATTTTCTTCTTTGTTTATGTATACTTTCTTGAACACAGGCTTTTTTTTGCCTGGTAGAAATTCTGCCTGGCTCGCAGGGAAAAAGAATCTCAGGGTTTTATGTGATGTCATGTATGTCCTCTAACACTAAATCTGAACTTTGAACTTTAAACATTCCTGCTGGGTGCTCATGTTTCTTCCCATATTCCAAAGATATTTGGGTTGGTAGTTTAATTGGTCACTGTATATTGCCTCTAGGGTGCAGATGACTGTTGAAATCTTGGGGCAGAGGAGAGGGGAGTTGGCAGACTGGTGGGGACAGTAGGTTACAAGGAAGAGTAGTGAGAATCGAATTGTTAATCAATGGCTGCAATTGCCTTCTACTATATTGATAAAAGAATATAGTAAATATGGTTCATTCCATTATTATATGAAAAATGACAATTTTTCAATTATAAATTTAGCTTGAATATTTATTTTGTGTCTGCTTCTATTTTGTAATGTGGTCAGATGGTCAGTAGGCAAGCTGTGAGACAGTTAGTGAGGTACATTGCATTGAGGCTGTATTCATGATACCACAAGCAGATAGGTGTGTCTTGGGCAGGAAAGATTTGCGAGGTTGGTATCTACCTTCCTATTCCTTCTCTTTGACATAATGATTGCAGTGAGGACTGTCTGTTCACAACAGCCACTTTGTGCCACAGGACCCCGAACTTTCCTACGGTGAATACTTTCAGGCTTCTCCATGGCAATCAAATGGGTAAAGCAGTGGTTTGTTCTCATGCACGGACTCCTGACCAAGAGCAACTGATCGTCAATAAGCTTTCAAGTCAAGACAATAGCCATTTACCATTTACACAATTTATTGCTTATATAGATATACAATCCTTTATCCGGACATCTAAAATCCGGAAAGTTCCAAAAACCTGCATTTCTTTTCCTGGTGCTGGTACAGCGGAAGGGGAGAGAGAGAGAGAGAGAGAGAGAGAGAGAGAGAGAGAGAGAGAGAGAGAGAGAGAGAGAGAGAGCCGTGCGATAGGTTGGGGGGGGGGAAGAGATGGCAACATGACTTGGGTGCGTGAGGAGGGAGAGAGACAGCAGCGCGACTCCGGTGGGTGGGGGGAGAGAGGCGGCAGCACGATTCGGGTGGGTGGGGGGAGAGAGATGACAGCGTGACTCGGATGGGCGGGAGGGGGAGGAGAGAGAGACAGCAGCGTGACAGATTGGGGGTGGATACGGCAGCACAATTCGGGTGGGCTTAAATCTGGGGCAGCAGGCTTTTGTTCTGAAATCCAGGAAAATCTGAAATTCAGAACACACTGTCTCCCAAGGGTTCTGAATAAAGGATTGTGTACATGTACCATTTACACGATGCACTGTGAAACAAGACTCCTTAGACAGCACCATCGAAACCGACAAACTCTATCAGCCAAAAGGATAAGAGCAGCAAAACCATGGAAACACATGAGAAAATGCCCTCCAAGCCACACACCATACTGACTTGGAAATAAACTGCTGTTTGTTCCCCATCACTGGGTCAAAACCCTGGAACTCATTTCTTAACACTTTTGTGGATGTATCCACACCTCCAGGTTGAACAAGGCAGCTCACCACCACTTTCTCAAAGGGCATTTTGGGAGGGGCAATTAAATGATGGTCCAGCCTGAGAAATCCACATCCCTTGAATGAACAAATAAGACATCCTTTATGTGCATATTTCCTCATTTGAAAGCACAATTCATTTAAAGAACATTTAAAGAAATCAATAATTTGCTGTACTATATTTGGAAAGGACTGCTTGGGAATAAGAAGGGGAGGTCTTCCTGCTGCTGACTGCATATTCAGCTGGGTAAGATTAAAAGAAAGAACTGGCTAGTGCATTGAGATCCTAAGGTTAAATCAAGTTTATCGATCTTCACAAGTTTACTCATCTGCCTTCTCTGTACGCCCTTGCTTTCTCCAAAAAAAAGTACTCTGCTGTGATTTGTTCCACAGGTTCATGTTATTTGGAGCTCAAAGCAACTTGCAATGTCTAAACTAAAGGTGCTGTGGAACACAAATTCTTGCCCATTGTGTTCTGATTAATTGCATGTGTAAAACATTAAAATATTCTCTACTCTTCAAACCACTCTGTTGTGGAGTGGTGTGCAGCAGAAGAAAACTATTAATAGAGTTCTTACCAAATGTAGCAAAAATTGACAAAAATAATCATCACAAGTAATTTATAAATGACTACATTTTTAAAATTGTTACTTGAATACGCAATTTGCCGTACTCAGAATTTGAATCATTTAGATTAAAAACTGTGACGTTACCATTTCTACGGCTATATAAATGACCACGCCCAGGATTAACAATCCAAGTGTTATGGAATAACTGATCATTTGTTCCCAAGTTTTGGCCATGTATTTTCAATTTACAGCAGTTGGAAACTAAAACACAATTGAAAAAAAAAGGATAAACACAGCAACATTCTCAAAAAGACATAAAACCCCTCATTTTTGTCCACTAAACTCCTCCTCTAAACAGAGAAAGAAAAGTTCAGACACTAATTATCTATGCATCTATTTTAGATGTATAAACAGTGTAAGTCAGGGTGTTTATACATACCTTTTTAATTCAACAGAGCTTTTATTGGTAAGATGCGTTTGCCAACAGGTTACTCCTCTTTAATCCTGTACCAGCAGTGTTTCTAACTTGCGTTCACACAAAAAACAAAATATCCCTCTTACTGAAATAATTTACTGGAGACCAGCTCCAGTTAAATCTGCCTCTTCCTCCCCTCAGATTTAATGGTGGCAGCTGATTTTATTTTAGCAGCTTGCAAGGATGGATCTAGTTATTTTTGGGTGTTGAGACCTATAGATGCTTACATCAAGTGAACTGCTTGTAATGGCAATCTATTTTTCAAGACTACCTCATGCTGCCCTCTAAATGCCTTTGGCACCTGTTAAACCAATCAAATGGGCTAAGATGTAAAACTATTATATAAAACAAGATGAACACCTGCTTTAACTTTAGTATTCTTACTAGAAAGTGGAGTAATGCAGCACAACTTCATACAAAGAGAATGAATGATCTATAGGAAAGTTTTCTCCAAACCTTTCAATGTGGTTGACTCTTAATTGGTGTCTGAAATTGGTTAGCACGCCTCTGAGTAGTATCACAAGCACAGTGAATAAGAAAAATAATTAAACTGGGCAGACCTCAGCGAGGCACCAAATCTGCTGTGGCAAAAATCACTCCAATTCCAGATGACCTTGGAAAGCCTTTGCCACAAATATCTTGGGACTAGTTTCTAAATTGGGAGAACTGTTCCACAAAGAAGTCAAGCCTCAGTCTGGCATACTCATCCTAATAGAATAATATCTTGTAGGCAATATGCCAGACTTCTCCAATGAAATTCCAGGATACATCATGTCCCACTGGGAGGGCAAGTCTATTAAAAGTAGAGGCAGTGGTCAGCAGACAGAAGGAAATAGGCCTAGCTATCCTTAGCATTGACTCTAGACCTTATGAACAATCGTAAAAATGGGTTGTTCATGGGAAAGGAAACTTCCACTTAATGACCGCTTATGTCCTCCCTCGGCTAATGAATAAGTGCTCCTCTATCTTGAACATCACTTGGAAGATGCACTGAAAGTAGCACGGCACACAATGTACTCTCAGTAATAGATTACAATATCCATCACCATGTGTGACATGTTAGCACTCACTTCGATCAAACTGGCTGCTTGGTTAAAAAAAAAACATGGCTGTCAGATTGGAGCTGGGGTGGTGAGTGAGTGAATCAACACAAGGGATTCATAACAATGGCAGAAGTGCTTGCTGTATAGTTTGTGCCTCAAATTGTATCAGGGTATTCATTAAAATGCTTTAAATTTAGACATACACTATGGTAACAGGCCCTTCCAGCTCAATTATACCAATTAACCTAGAGACTCTGTAAGTTTTTAAAGGGTGAGAGAAAACCGAAGCACCCGGAGGAGGCCCACGCAGTCGTAGGGAGAACGTGCAAACTCCTTACAGACAGCACTCAATTTGAACACAGGTCACAGGCACTGTAATGGCATTGAACTAAATACCGCCCTAATGGGAATGAAGGACCTCAATGTCTTCTTTGGACCTCTTGCAAAGACTCCCTATTCTCCTTGGTAGAGTTCACTCCCCTCTGAGAGGTATTATTTCAAAATGGTGTGTGAGATGCCCACAATTAAAATTTAAGTAAATAATATGAATGGTGCAGATTACATGATGAAATTCCAGCATAAATTTAACTTTTTGGTGTGGAACACTTGAACAGGGAAGTTCAGATGCCTCTGCGCAACTATCTTTAAGATACATTACAATATTTACACTGATACTGAAAGCCAAATAAAACATTTCAACCAGGTTACATCTGCTTTTGGCAGCATACTATTTACGACCTTGAGCTCCATAGAAATATTAAGCTGAAACAGTCTGAAGTATTGACAAGTTAAAAACTTTTAACAATTAACTAAGGCTGGTGTGGAATATTTCATAAAACAGTGTCATCCTTATGTCTCATGATTCCATTTTAATGAAAAGGACTAAAAGTACAAGCATCCTGTGACTGACATTACAAACTGCACGGCAGCCATTCCGAAATGGATGACATAATTTCCCAGTTAGAACCATATCCCATTACAGATTTGTGGAATGACCATTAAATCCTAATCTATGAGAGAGAAAACTAAAAATCCCTGTAGTCGTCACCTTTATATCCATCAATGCAAGAATGTATCTTAAACTCAAGTTTATGCCATCACACCCAAAAGACACACAGTCAGATTTATAAATGTGCCCCTGAATAAACATCCTGATTCTTACCTGAATTTATAGTATCAGCTATGTAGTTTACAGTTCCCATTGGGGGAAAAAAAAATCAAAATATGCTTACAATGCTGAGTGTTTGATTTAAGTTCTTAGGTCAGCTAATTGGTGTAGATTTTCTTTAAAAAAATTTGTTTTCATACAGGAGAAAATTCCTGTGATTGAAACAAATGGCAGCGCTCTGATGAGTTAATTTCTCCACAAAAAAACCGGACATGTGAGGCTCCTCTTCCTCTCAACTCCCTTCCTGCTTACGTTGCGAGCATATACATTACAGGCAGACACAAACACACATGGCATGAGCCTTTGGGATAAAAGATCATTAACTCCAGTTTCAAACATAATGCAGAAATAAGCGTAGATGGCTCATGTGGCAGAATCTAATATGGCAGAAAATGTCTTGTCACTGAAAGAAAAGGAATTTGAGCAGAATATTAATCACCACATAGTACACCAGACGGTAGTATAAATCTGAGACATGCAGGGATTAGTAAAGCGATTCTGACATTACTACCAATGATGAGAAATTGAAAAAGCTGAATGTTGTATTTATGATAGCATATGCTGTGAGTTTTTAAATGTTGATAATGACCATTGCACAAGATGAAAGTTCAAACAGTTGCTACCAATCACTTTAAACTAGAGATTAAATTACACCCATGAAGTCAGTTTCTGGCATTTATTTAATATATGTAGAACTTAAAATTCATTTAGGGGTTGAATTAGATTCTAAACAGGCACATTCGCGAGTGAAACCAGCCCATTTTTCCAAACTACAGGGACTGATGATAAAATTACTGAAATTTTACGGAGAAAACATTTCTTAGATATTATTGAGAAAAAAAGATCTGTGGACAGTAAATCGAAGCCATGCTTGTACTTGCATTCCAAGGAGGTAGTAAAATCAAATATTTTGAGCAGTGTGACCAGAAAAAATCTTAATTTGGGATGCTCTTAAAGAAAATATTGACCCTCTAGGAAACCTCTTGAAAAAATCTCCAAAGGAATGTCCTATCTGTGTAAAAGTTAACTTTCTTAAAAATGTGCATTCAGTACCATATAAAACCTGCCATTTCAGATATACCCCCCCTGCCACATACCCTTCCTGTTAATGCATGCACAAAATGGAAAAATATTACCTGTAAATGTATTTGCATAGTGAAGTTCAGTTGTGTTGAAATTGAAAATCATTTATTCTCTGGGGTGAATCAGGACAACACAATTTTCAGGTAATTTCACATAACTCCAGAATTCTACCAAGCACATCAGTTGCCCTTTCACTTCTGACCAGGGAAAGACATCATTCTCTTGTAATGCTCCCCTTTGTGCATTGCAGGAGATGTTAGAGCACATTTTCATAAAACCATAGAACACTACAGCACAGAAACAGGGCATTCAGCTCATCTACTCTGTGCCGAACTAATAATCTGCCTAGTTCCATTGAACCATACTGAACCAAATTTTACTTAAATGTCAATATTGAGCCCAGATTTGTCACTTCAACTGACAACTTGTTCAGCACTCTCACTACTCTCTGAATGAAGAACTTCCCCTTAATCTTCAACTTTAACCCATGACCTCTAGTTCTTGACTCACCTAAGCTCAGTGGAAAATACCTATTTGTACCCCTCATAATTTTGACATGAGTGTCTGTAGGTGGGCACTCCTGTAACAGCATGGTTTTCCCAGAGTAATGCTGGATTGGGCTGCCTGTCATGGAAGTGAATTACTTTCATCCTTTGGCACAGCCTATCCCTTCCATATGTGAAATACTCATTATCATCCCTAATCTCCAACCAACTCTGACCCTATGATCATCATTGTTCCAGCCTCAATCCAACTCTTGTTCACCTGATCTTTTCCCCATCCATTTTGTTGGAAAGGTAAAGATTCCATTATTGTTTCGTAATACTGCATTTAGAATGCAACGTACATAAAATACTTTAACTTTTGTCTACCATAAGGCAGATAGAGAGTCGCCACTTTGTCCAGAGCTCTGGATCCCAATCCACCCTACTACCTGCCCAACTACCTGTCTGTTCCTACCACCACCACAACTTTCCAAATACCTCAGGTATTTGAAGTGCATGAGATTTGGCATTCAGTGGTGGGACAAAAGACAAAAAAAAAGTCTTTGCCAATAAATCTATCAAGCACACCCATAAATGTATTTCTTGACAATGTAAATGCATTAAAAAGACTGAAATCCATAGATTTTATCTATGGATCCTTCAGATTTTATAAACCTACAATTTGGACAAAAGGATCACACTTTCCATTTCCATGTAATCCGATCAGAACATCAATTAAAAAGGGAATACGTTTTTGTCTTGGTATTTGTTTCACAAAGAAAGTTTCAATGGGCTTAATCACATGAAATGACTGACAAAACTTTTTTTAACATAATATGCAGTAATGAAGAATGTTAAACCCCACCACGTCAAAAATAAAGAACTCTGACTACATTGTTGGTGACAATGAGAACTTGACAGACAGCTATCCTCTGCAGTGTTCATCTGGAACATCTCACAACACATTGATTCTTCAAAACGTTTACTGTTATCTCACCAAACATCATTATTAGTTCAGTGGCAGGTTTGATAAGACTATAAAAATGTACAAGTCAAACATCTCAGTATGTGGAGCATCCTACCCATGAACTTAGCCCAGACTATTGTTTCCTTTCTCAGTAAACTAACATTGTCAATACATTGGCCAGCTCAATCACACCAAACTGCGAACACCTTAGGTGTCCAATACAAGTAATAAATTGATTTATGCTGTAATACTGAAGTATACATCCTATTGGGTACTTGAAAGCCATTAACAGAGGTGACTAATGCAGGGTTAGAGTTCTCAGTTTTCCAAAGAACTGAAATGAGATTGTCATCATCAGTGGATCTAAGAAGAAATGCTATTTGGAGAAACCCACTGTAGGAAAACCAGTAGATATAAAGATGGAAGATGTCTGGCAATGTGTGTGTGGATCTGAGGACATTGGTTTGTGCATAAAATGTATATCTAGCTTTGTTAAAGTAGAACTTCTGTAATAACTATTGTAAAAAAAAGGAACCATTTCACATAAAATTCCCAATTTTGCACACAATCGAAATGTAACCTAATCTCCACAAACAAGCATATGAAGAACTAAATTACCCATTTACATATCACCATTCGCCTGGTATGGAGTCATATCTTCTTGTTAATAATTGTGTTTTTGAGCTGTTTAATGATGTATGTAATATTAAATATATTTCCTTGCAATGCCTTTTTTTGTACAAAAGATGGCAATAGGAGAATGGGGGTAGTTCAGATTCACAATTCAAAGAGAATTGTCAGAAAGATGAAGCCTTAGAAATTGTTTCAAATTACTGCCTTCTCCATACTGGATGGAATAGATTTGGGCACCAATGAGGAAATATGATCAGTCATGTTAGACTGGTTTTACAGCGAAAGAATTAAACAGTTACTAGAGGCATAATATTCTACATCCAAAAGAGAAACAAGATAGTCTGTCCCCTGAGATGGAGGCAGAGAGGTCAAGAGAAGGAGGTATCAGAAACAATCGAGGGAATTTAAGGACAGTGTGGAAGTTGGCGGTGAATTTAATAAAATTGTCAGCTTCTGGTCAGGTCAGGTCAATTAGAATTGGAACAGGGACTGCTTCACATGCCCAACACAAAAAGGCAGGCTGAGCTAGGGGCCTACAGTGATGGGGACTGGATGGCTCTGCATTCAAGAAAGAAAGCCCTTCCGATGGGGAATGGACGGGTAAAGGGATTGCACATCCATGGTGAAGGTTAGGTGGTTGGGGACAAAAGATCAGAATTCTTCATGGAGGAAGAAAGCGTGAGTGGGGACCCAGATGTATGTAGGAAGGGACTGGATGAGGATGGAGGGCCAAGATAGTGTTGAGGTCTGAGGAGATGTTCAGATGGGCAGAAACAATGGGTTTGCCAAGGCAGATGGATTTGTGGATTTTGTGTAGGAGATGGAAGCGGGCGGTGTGGGGTTGGGGAACTATCAGGTTGGAGATGGTGAGGGGATACCCAGAAGTAATGAGATTTTTAATAACTTGGAAGATAATATCCTGATGATGGTTGGTGGGGTCCTGGTCAACGAACAAATATGAAAAGGTGTAAACAGCAGGCATTTGGCCCTAGCAATGTAGAGATTAGTACACCAGACCTCAACCACACCTCCCTTTGATGATGAAGTTGGGGTTGGTGGGGAGAGAAGCAGCATGTTCAGAGGGACTAAGGTAAGAATGCTTGAGTGGGGAAAAGTCCAGGTGGCTAATGTCCTGTCGGCAAGTGGGGATGAAAAGATCAGAACCAAGAAACTTACTGGAGGGCGGTGTCTAAGGGGAGGAGGACTGTTGGAGATAATCAATAGAGGGGCGTTGAGTTCCTTGTCAAAGAAATTGGCATGGAGGAGGAGGCGATGGAAGAAGCATTCAGTATCATAAAATCATAGGTAAGTTTCCTACTCTGGAATCTTAGAACCATAGAAATGTAGAACAATGCAGCACAAATCTGGCCTTTTGGCCCTTCTAGTCTGTGCCAAACTATCATTCTGACCTGTATATGGACCATATCCCTTCATGCGCCTCCCATCCATTCACCTGTCCATTTCTTAAATGGCAAAATTGAGTCTGCCTTTACCTAATTCATCTGGCACCTCGTTCCACACTCCCACCACTCTCTGTGTGAAGTTCCCTTTAAACATTTCTTCTTTTACCCTAAACCCAAGCCCTCTACCTAACTTGCCTAACCTCAGTGGAAAAAACCTGCTTGCATTTACTTTATCCAAACTCATCATCTCTTTGTGTGCATGTGTTTATGTGTGTGCGAGAGAGAAAGAGAGAGACAGAGTGTGTGTGTGTGTGTGTGTGTGTGTGTGTGTGTGTGTGTGTGTGTGTGTGTGTGTGTGTGTGTGTGTGTGTGTGTGTGTGTGGGCATGTGATTGGTCTGATCTTCAATCAGCATTGCTACTAAACCAGACCTCACTCTATCAAGACTATTTCATAGCCAGTGTAAAATGAGCACACCAGAGTAAACAAATTCACACATCCATCTTTTACTTGGTTTCTCCACTGAGTGTGACTACCAAAGAAGGGAAGAATTCTAGAATACTTTACGAATACTCGCTTTACGCAAATTCGCTTTTACAAAGAAACCTGTGTTCCCTTTTATGAAAGGATTTTTGCTTTCACACAAAAGTGGCCTGTGGGACTGTCATAGGGAGGCCAGCGGGGCTGTCAAAACTTGCTGCCTTCCCAATTCTGGTAAGTGAAACTACACTGTACATACATATTTTCTACTTTATTTAGGCTGTGTATTTATCCTATCATTCCGGCTTTTTCCATATGGAGTGTTATTTTAGGTTTTATGTGCTATTTGGGATGATTTGATGTAGTTTTTTTTGGGTCTGTGAATTTTCCCGTAGAAATCAATGGTAATCGCTTCTTTTGACCTAGGAAAAGTTCCGTAGGAGCACTCTAGTTTCGTAAAGCAAGGTATACCTGTATACCTGTATATAGTCTCTTTATTAGCTATGCTGCATCACTAAGTTCTCCTGAATTTTAGTTACCCAAATAGGAATACCACTTGGTATGGTACAGATGGCGGTGACTCAAGAAACAAATCACAAAGAGACAAAGAAAATAATTGTTTGTTCAAAACCAGATGCTGGGTCAACTGAGCTTTAAGATTGGTTTGATAAACTGATCGTTTGTGTTCTGCACTGAGTTACCATTACAGCCCAGAAAACAGGCCATTTGGCCCTTCTAGGCCATGCCAAAATATTATTCATTGATCTGCACCCTGTCCACGGGTCTATCCAATTTATTTTTGAAACTTAAGAGTGAGCCCGCATTTACCATGTCAGATGGTGGCTCAATCCACACTTCCCACCACTCTCAGAGTGAAGAAGATCCCCCTAATATCCCCCCTAAATTTTCACCCTGAAGCTACGTCCTTTATCTTGCCTAATCTAAGTGAAAAGAACCCACTCGCATTTACTCTGTCTGTACCCCTCATAATTTTGTAAACCTCGATCAAATCTTCCCTCATTCTTCTATGCTCCAAGGAATAAAGTCCTTACCTGTGTAATCTTTCTCTGTAACTCAACTTCTGAAGACCCAGCAACATTCTAGTAAATCTTCTCTGCACTCTTTCAATCTTACTGATATCCTTCCTGCAGTTAGGTGACCAGATCTGCACACAATGCTCCAAATTTGGCCTCACCAATGTCTTATACAACCTTACCGTAGCTTCCCAACTCCAAAACCCATTCCTTTGATTTATGAAGGCTAAGACACCAAAAACTTTCTTTACAATCTTGTCTACCTGTGAGGCTACTTTTAGGGAATCACGTACTATATCTGTATTCCCAGATTCCTTTGTTCCTCTACACTCCTCAGTGCCCTACCATTTACTGTGTATGTTCTACCTTCGTTTGTCCTTGCAAAATGCAAGGAATGCAGAATTCCACCTTCCACTTTCTGGCCCATTTTTCCAGTTGGTCCAGATCCCTCTCCAAGCTTTGAAAGTCTTCCTTGCTGTCCACAACATCTCCAATCTTAGTGTCATCAGCAAACTTGCTGATCCAATTTACCACATGATCATCCAGATCATTGATATAAACAACAAACAACAATGGTCTCAGCACTGATCCCTGAGGCACATCACTAACCACAGGCCTGAAGGCTGAGAAGCAATCATTCACTACCACTCTCTGACTTCTCCCATACAGCCAATTTCGAATCCAATTTACAACCTCTCCATGGATATCCAGTGTCTGGATCTTCTGAACTAACCTCCCATATGGGACCTTTTTAGAGGCCTTTCTAAAGTCAGGCAGCTAACATCCACAGCCTTTCCTTCATCTACTTTCTTGGTAACCTCGAAAAACTCTTTAAGGTTCGTTAAACACGACCTACCATGCACAAAGCCTTACTGACTGTCCAAATACCCTGTATATCAGATCACTCAGAAAACTTCCCAATAATTTACCTACTACTGACATCAGGCTCATCAGCTTGTAATTTCCTGGTTTTACTTTTGGACCCTTTTTTAAACAACGGAACAACATGAACTCCCCTCCAATCCTCTGGCACCTCACCCATGGCTAAGGACATTTTACATATTTCTGCCAGGGCCCCTGCAATTTCTACACTAGTCACCAGGGAATATCCTATCAGGCCTGGGGAATTTATCTACCTTTATTCACTGTAAGACAGCAAGCACCTCCTCCTCTTTAATCTCTATATGTTCTATGACACTACTGGTTGTTTTCCTTCCTTCCTTATTAACTATACCAGTTTCCTGTGTAAATACTGATGCAAAAAGTCTGTTTAAGATCTCCCCCATCTCATGAGACTCCACACATAGACAACCACTCAGATCTTCTGGGGGACCAATTTTGTCCCTTGCTATCCTTTTATTCTTAATATACTTGTAGAAACTCTTCAGGTCTCGCATTATCTGCCAAAGCAAACTCTTGTCTTTCTTTTGCCTTTCTGATTTCCTTCTTAAGTACTTTCTTCCATTTTCTATACTCTTCTAGTACCCCTCATATGAACCTTGTTACTTATACCTGTTATATACCTCTCTCTTCTTCTTAACTAGATCGCTAATATCCCTTGAAAACCAAGGTTCCCTATGCATGTTAACTTTGCCTTTAACCATGACAGGAACATGCAAACCCTGCACTCTCAAAATTTTATTACTGTGTGACTTTATAGTCAGCACGAAAATTGTTAACTTCCTGCAGCTAAAATGATTCAGAAGATACACCAACTATAACAGTAAAAATTTGAATGACCACAAGGGTGGCACAGTTAGCGCAACGCTATTACAGCGCCAGTGACCCATGTTCGAATCCAGTCGGTGCTTTCTGTAAGGTGTTTTTATGTTCTCCCTGTGTCTGCATGGGTTTCCTCTGGCTGTTCCCATTTCTTCCAACTGTTCAAAACCTATGGAGGTTGCAGGTTAATTGGGGTATTTGGTCAGCACAGACTCGTGGGCAGTGCCGGATTTAGGCATAAGCTAAGCAAGCTACAGCTTAGGGCCTCACAATCCACAGGGGGCTCAAAAAACTTCAGAATTTTTGGGGGGGGCTTTTAAAATTTTATGTTACTTACAGTATGTGCATATGGATATATAATTTTTGCTTGCACAAAAAAAACCAAGAAATCTATTTAGGGCTTAGCATTTATTTTATATTGTTCTGGTTTGTATTTTCCAAATTTTGTATTTAATTTCAGGCCATCAGTAATTTGGAGACTTTTCAACTCACATGCATCAATCATTGTGACCTATATAATTTAGGCATTTATGTTTAGCTTTCAATCTATGTGTTGGGGTTAGAGTTATTATTCATTTGTTTACAGGTTCACACCCAAGATCCAATATGGACCAGGGAAAGAAAGGGCCAAAACAGGAGTATAACATGAAATTTAGTATAAATATTTTGGCAAATAAAGCAAATAACAAAATAGCTTTGAATTAAGATATAATTGATTGTAAATTAAGTGTCCAATTACTGATAGCCTCATTGCTATTCATATTTGTTTCAATTATACAGTATGTTTTAGGTTTTGAAAATTACATTGAAACAGCCCACGCAGAGTCCTCTGGGGGTACACCGGCTGTCATCCCAGGTGACCTGGGATGGCAGAAAGATGGGGAAGTCTGTCAGGAACACCTGCCAATCCCAGGCCTGTGCTCCAATGGCGTAAGGCCCTGATGTCAGCGTCTGGGGCCCATATAAACATGACAGCCAGTGCAATAAAGCAGTCACGACTTCAAGGCTTTGGTGTGCACGTCGTTCTTCCCCGTGCCCATGTAGCACGATCGCTACATTGATGACCCCGACAGTTCCAACCGGCAGTTGGACTTGAAGATGACAGACCATGCAGTCTCTCTCAGGCTCCCAATGCTTTGGGTGTCGCAGCCACACGTGTGGTTTGAGCAGGCTGAAGCTCAATTCCAGCTTTGGCACATTGCTGCCAGCCGGTCTCCACTCCTCCCCCGTGACGTATTGCAGACTACCCAAGTCAGTGGACAATGGCCCAATCGCCGGTTCTGGTGGGGGGGGAGGATTGTGTAGCGCACTATGCACAGAGACGTGGACCGCCCCACAAAATGACCGACGAGCACAGTGACTGCAAGGACCTGGGGATGGCTCTGGTCTTCCCGCACATTGAGAAGACGGGAAGCTATGGCGGAAACGCCAGCCAATCCCAGGCCGTGGCTCTGATGACGCGGGGCCAACGCCTGAGGCCCATATAAATGCAATGGCCAGTGGAATAAATCGGTCTCGACCAAAGCTTTTGTGTGCGTGCTGTTCTTCTCCATGACCACATATAGCATGATTGCTACAATGTAATATATTAAATTGGAAAAAACGTTATTCTTCCTGGTTTGATGTGCAATAACTAATGTGTGTGTGTGTATATATATATATATATATATATATATATATATATAATCGTACACATATCTGATATCATTTTTATGATTTTGCAATCGTTCATTATTACTTATTTAGTTAGTATTTTGCATATATATTAATGTATGTTAAAATAATTTTTAAAATGACATTTAAGTATTGTTTCCAGGCTATACTATATTATAATCTATAATAGAGATCATGCCAACCAAATTATAATTATGTAATCAGTAAATGCATTAATTTGAAAATAATTTTAATTTTCACTTTAAATGCCTTGCTATTAAATAATTAAAAGGCATATATGTTTTCAGGTTTTGTGAGACATTCTGGCATAATTTTTTGACAAGGGGCCACCAAAGTTTATATAGTTTAGGGGCTCACCAAGTCTAAATCCGGCACTGTTCGTGGGCTGGTAGGGCCTGTTACGGTGCCATATGTCTAAATAATTTTAAAAATTAAATTTAAATGCAGGACAGAAAGCATCAAACGATGCTTTCAATGGACAGGTCGGTGCTTGTGATTGACTTGGCAAGGTTTGCAACTGGCAATGTGTCCTGTGTTGTGAAAGATTTTCAGCTGGATTACGCTCATACTAACCAACAAACTCACCCTTATTTCTAATGATTGTCAACTACCTTAAGGCCTTTGTGCTACAGGGACAGGACCACAAGTGGTGACCAAACTAAAGCTCCATTCAACATCATGCTGATATCTATAAGCATCTCACAATACATTTAAAAACAGACGATGATTTAAATCACATAAGAAAATAAACAATTTTAAATTTAAAACACATTAATCTATTGTTCAATCATTAAAACCAAACAAAATGCAGAATAATAAAGAAAATAAAGACTGAGCAAGCTCATATTGTTGGTAATCCACTTGAAATGAATGAGACATGCTACATATGCCAGATATGGCTGGCATCCAGCTTAGAAACCAGACACAAAGCTTATCCAGCTCTTCAGCTCAGTAGCTTTGGAACACCGGTGGAATCAGTGTTAAACCACAGAATTTTCACCAGTGCTCTTGGGAGGGAGATCCAGGATTCAAATCCAGTGATGATAAATTTCCAAGTTGAGAGAGTAGTAGCATTTACATGCTTGCCTGTACTAGTGTTAACATACTCCTGGAACCCTTGATAGCAGAAGTATTTTGGAAGTGTTGTTAGAGGAGTCTAATCAGTGCAGTGTATTTTGTAGATGCTGTACATGCATGAATTAACACTTGGAGTGATAGGTGAGATGCCAGTCAAACAACAGCATTGTCCTGGATGGTGTTGTGCTTCTTGGGAGCTGACATTGTGCTCAATCCAGGTGTCATGCTCCTGCATCATGCCTTGTCAATGGCAGAAATTATTTAGGGTGTTAGCAATGAACATCCCAGGACAGCTGGGTGGCCTGCCCTTATAGTCACGGATGTGACATGCCCTCTTGAGTTTTTTGTTAAATTGTAATTCCCTGAATATTAAAGCAGAGGCCTTTGGCTTTGATAATGCCATTAAATGTCAGCCATAGATGATTGGATTCTGGCACTTTTGCGACATGAATATGACTTGATATCTATCAGGCAAGGGCTGACACTTGGCCACATGTTGTGAACGCAAGTATGGATTGCTTCATTTGCTAAGGAGCTTTAAGTGAACATGGTGCAATCATCGGCCAACAACATCATTCCTCATCTTATCATGGGAAGTCATTCATGAAACTGTTAAAGTCAAGTCTAGTCAAGTCACCTTTATTTGTCGTTCATACCATTACTGCTAATGGAGTGCACAGTAATGACGAGATGGCGTTTCTCCAGGACCATGGAGCAGATTTACATAATAAGAGTTAAATATTAAGACTAATAAATAAAAATCCATGATATACTAGTACACATATATTCTCATAATAAAGGACCCTGATGGCTTGGGGGATAAAAAAAAAACTGTTGCACAATCTGTGTGGGTCAGAATGCTACGATACCTCCTTCTAGATGGCAGAAGGGAGAAAAGTTTACAAGAGGGGTGTGAAAAGTCCTTCATAATGTTACTTTCCTTCCACATGCATCGTGTGTTGTAAACATCCATCATGGTAGAAAGAGAGACCCCAATAATCTTCTCCACTGACTCCACTATCCTCTGCAGCACCTTACGGTCTGAGATGGTACAGTTTCCAAACGAGGCAATGATGCAATTAATCAGATTTCTCTCGATACATCCCCTGTAAAATGTAGTGAGGATGGAGGGTGGGAAATGAACTTTCCTCAGCCTTCGTAGGAAGTAGAGGCGCTGCTGGGCTTTCTTGGCTATGGAGCTAGTGCTGAGGGTCCAGGTGAGATTCTCCGTCAAGTGCATACCAAGAAACTTGGTACTCTTGACAACCTCAATGATAGAGCCATCAATGGTCAACAGAGAGTGGACCCCCAGGCCCTCCTGAAATCGACAATCATCTCTTTTGTTTTATTAGCGTTCAGATGCAAGTTGTTGGCTCTGCACCAGTCTGTTAGCGAGTGCTCCTCATCTCTGTATGCTGACTCGTCATTCTTGCTGATAAGGCCCACAACAATTGTATTGGGCTGAATGGCCTGCAATGTTCTACGTTATCTATTTCCACCCAGACATGAAGAGACCAGAAGCTGCTAAATCTCTCCTATCTGATATGCTTCCAATGTATGAACAGCAGATCCCACCCGAAGGAAATAATGCCAGCATTGTACAGAATAAAAAGAGGTCCATTGTCCCAAATAGTTCATGGCAACAAAGCTGCTACCAATAAAATATCACGGACAGACAATGCTCAGACATCCTGTGTGTGAGGTCATCGCTGTCCATTGGAAGCATTGTCTTCACTGGAGTCATGAGTCAGAAGAGTGAACAGCAATGGATTAAGCACAGCCCTGGGGGGCCCTTGTGCTTAGTGAATGCCTGAGTTCTCCCCAACAGGAAGTCGAGAATCTAATGGCAGAGGGAGGTGTTTAGGCCCAGCAGGCTCAACTTCCCTATCAGATACTGAAGTATGATTGTATTGAATGGTGAACTGAAATCAATAAACAGCATTTGAACATACAAGTCCTTGTTTTCCTGGTGGGTGAGGGCAAGATGGAGGGTGGTGACGATGGCATCATCTGTAGAGCAGTTGGATCTATATATGAACTGCAGGGGGTCCAGTGACGGGGGCAGCAGGAGCTTGATGTGCCCCACGATGAGCCTCTCAAAGCACTTCATGACGGTAGATGTAAGTGCGACAGGGCGGTAATCATTGAGGCAGGACACAGACGACTTCTTCGGCACAAGGACAATGGTGGTGGCTTTGAAGCACATTGGAACCAAGGCACTACTTAGGGAGATGTTAAAGATATCAGTGAGTCATCTGCCAGCTGAGACCCACATCCCCTGAGAACCCTGCAGGGTATGTTATCCAATCCAGCTGCTTTCTACGTGTTGATCTCACATTGGCTATTGTAAGACACAGCACCTGATTATTTGGAGGAGAGATTCTGCACATCATTTTTCGCTTCAAAAAGCACATAAAGACAGATGGACCTGACACTGGTCTGAAGGACACCTACAGAGGTGTCCTGGGAGGGGTATAATGGAACTCCATAAATTCATTGGCACAATCCAATTTGCAGATAAAAATTGTTGCTAGTACAGCATTTACCAATTTTGTGGCAGAAGTAATGTCAATCATAAATTCTATTCTGAAAGGGTTTCATGCACCTATTTTTCTGGTATCTAACTTGCCTAAATCATATCAATTACAGCATCAATGCATTTCTCACAGGAATTTGCACCGATTAGTCATAATTATGACTGTGGTGTTCACTCACATAAGAATCGTTTTTTAAATCAACTGGGCATTCAGATTAAACAGTATTTAAGGGGTCAGGGAGATTTGCAGAAATAGGTGTAGAACTGCACCACTGTCTATAAAGGATGGACTGCCCCAGACTGGGATCCTAGTGATTTCAATGGCTGTCTACATTCCTTAAATAGCCAGAAAAGCTTGAAGAAATCTTACAAAAAAAAAGTTATTCTGTGTTCATTTGATGGGAATCGAACAAAAGGTAAATGAAGGAGATGTAGCAGAAGAGGTGACACCAAGAACTTCCTTAGCCCACGTTTCGCATGGAGGCCCTGCTAATTATCCTTCCTCCAGTAGCAATTTCTATGCAGCTTGCCTTTTCACTAAGTAGTCGTCAAACCACATCTCTAACACTTGCAATCATCAAGTATAAAATTGCATGGGTGCTTGCCTACTCTCAAAGTCGAAGACTGGGTTATCCTCACTCTTGGAAACCTTACCTCAGGTTGGCTCTGCTGTAAAATGCCACATGTTGCATTCTGCTCTACACTGTCCACTGCTGTGTCGCCAAAGTCAAAATAAGCTCCACTATCAAAGTCAATATGACTTTTACATTTGTACCCAGAAGTGGTGCATACGTTTCGCCAAATTCCTCACATTTCCCTAGCAATCCATGCACAAAGAGGCTGGTTTCTGTGTTCACTGTGGGAAACTTTCACCGCCCATGTTAGAACAAATCTATTCCTTGCTAATACTCTGTGGTAGATGAATGCACTATTGGAAGGTGGTTTGGGATGGACTATTTCAGTTATCTGGTGAGGCAGAGCAGCAATATGTCCAGCCTTTCATGACCACTTCATGAGGCCAGAGACGCCAAGTCAGGCACTGCACTTGTGCAGTAGGTGCAACCTGTGTGTTTCTCGTTCCTAAAACGATTTAACATTACGCGAAGAAGCCTCTCGCACAGTTGAAACTGGCACTCCTATATCTCTTGATAAGAAAATAAGGGGGCTTGCTAATGCTGTTGCAATGTTAGAAAAATGGTGCAGATGAATATCTAGGGCATTACCTCTTGGAGTAGAATAATATTTACCAGGATGGTGCCTGGATTAGAGGCTTTGAGCTATAGGAAGAGGATGGACAAATTTGGGTTATTCTTCTTGCAGTATTAGAGATTGAAGGGAGACCTGATAGAAGTTAATGAAATTATGAGAATAATAGATAATATAGAAAATCAGAATATTTTTACCAGGGCAATAGGTCACATAACAGAGGACATGCATTTAAGGTGAAACGAGAAAAGTTTAAAGGAGATGCGTAGGCAAGTCTTAACACAGAGGTTGATGCCTATAACGGGCTACCCAGTTGAATGATAGTGGCATTTAACAGGCTTTGTAACAGACAGAGATAAGAGTGATGTGTATCATGGGTTACCAGCAGAGGTTTTGTTTAATTTGGTATCATGTTCAGCATGGACAACATGGGCTGAAGGGTCTGTTGCAATACTGTACTGTTCTATATTCTATGACTCTCTTGATCTGCACGTGTGTCACATTCTTCTAACTTGGAAAGATAATCACCATTCTTTCATTATCTCTTGTCCAAAACCATGGAATTTGCGACATGATATCAGTGTGGAGCACAGTCACGATATGAGCAAGAATACTCAAAGAAATGACTCAGCAGTATCTTCCCAAGGGTAGTTCGGAATGACCAGTAAATGGAGGTCTTGCCTGTCGTACCTACATGCCCCTGTAAATAAATAACCATTATTTTTAAGGTTTTGTTGGGGGCATTGATTACTTGTGAATAATTGTCAGCTAACACTGGAGTAAAGATATGAAAGAGGAGGATAGCCTAGTTAATCAAAATTGATAATTAGAACGTGTTTTCCTTCTCCCTGTGGAGATTAAATATTTACAGTCCAGATTGGTACAATGCTATCTAGGAAGCAGCATGCCAAGGTTGTATGATAAACACTAATGGAAATATGTACTTCATATTTAATTCTCCTGAGCAAATGTCATTCAGATATGCTGATTAAATGAATAAATTATAAATTAAGTAATAACCTTCAGAAGTAACAAGCAAATGCCACACATTTCACAATACTTAACATCTGGTGATTGCCCAAACTAATAGAAAGTTAAGGAACACCCGACCTTTCTTTCTTTGAGTTAAAACAACTCCTCCATGCAACAAAAAAAAATCCTCCCTGATTTACCATTCCCCAATACAAAGCAATGCAAAATTGAGGAACTTTTTAACAGGGGAAAAGGGCTTTGGTTTACATTTCACCATGAGTCGAGCTTCACATATGGAGTTGTCAATCAGTGTACGACCCAATTTGGGTAAAATGCATGCTGCATCAGATTCCTACTTCCTGGTGGGTCACCAAATAATTATTTCCTTCTGGCCCAGCGTCATGTTTTGAATTATTTCTCCACTGCCTGACCACACCACATCTCTAAATCAAAATTCAGACTGTTGTCACTTATTTTCCAATAAACTGCCTTACTGATGCTTTTCAATGCGTTTTGTCATGCCTCAGTTTATCCTGTTTCATGAGATGTTTTTGTAACGTCCTTACATTGCAATTGCTCAGTGTACTTAGCTGAACCATCCAAGTACAAGAACAACTGAAGACAAAGAATCTCTGACATCAAAAACTATAATGGGAATGCAAACATCTGAAGTAAACAGTTACATCAGGATATGTGACTGAGTAGACAAATAATTGCTGGAGAACTCAGCAGGTCAGGCTACATCCATAGGTGGAAATGGTCAGTCAATTTTTTGGGTTTTATCAAGACTGAAGTAAAATAGGTAAAATTACAGATGTGAAAGGGGATAGAAACTGGGGTGGGGCCCAGAGGTGATAGAGTTTAGCAGGGAATGTCAGGGTGTGGCTATCCTAACAGAAAAGATTGCTTCCAGAGTTGTGACTGTATTAAAATGAGCATAATGACATATCAAATGAAAATTAGGCTTGTGAATACAATTGGGAAAAGATCTTCTATCCTCTTAACTCGCAAGAATGTTTTCTTCACGATTATTCCACAATCACAAAAAATGCGAGCCAAGTAAGTGCCTTTGGTGTCCTCGGGTGGATTACACTTTCCTTTTTTTTTAATTAAGTGAAATCTTGTCTATTTGTGTCATTTAAAATTGTTCCAAAAGCAGCTTGTCTCTCAGCTTTGATCTTTACCCAATGTAACATTATATTTGAGAACCTGGTTTATACAACAATTCAGATAGGCATCCCAAATATTAACATATCATTGTCTAGGCTCTGTGGGTACAATGTTTTCAAATCAATTGTCCTTGAAACATATCTCACTAGCTGAGAAGACCTGTTAATGACAGCTTCACATTGATACTTTGTGCATGATTGATGACCAGCTCCAAGTGCATCTCCTCTTCCACCTTCACTGCAGTGGAAAATAATCTATTGTGTACAGATGCTTCACATTTCCAGGCTGCATTGTTTTACAGTGATCTCTCAGTCATCTGACATTTTATTCCATTTCCTCAGCCTTTCTATGCTACCAACCTACCCTACTTACACTAGTGACTTACAGAGATGGGCAAAGGAGAAAGAGAAAACAATTTAAACCAAAAGTCTCCACTGATCTCCAGAAACTGAAGCTACAGAATGAGGCCCTCTCCACAGTTCACTAAAAATACAAGGGGAAAGTCTGCAATCTTATCTTCCCAAGCTGGAGGCTAAATGGAGAGATAGGAGCAGTTGGAGCAATGGATGAGATAGCAATTTATTCTTTGGATAAGAGTGAAGTAAATGTTATCCTTCTTAAGACAAAGTGGTCAAAATAAAGAACTACAGTAAATTAAACAGAATAAAACCTTTTTCAACAGTTAAAGCAAAGCTGAAAAACATGCAGTTCCAAATGAATCTGACACTGTCGACAAATTTGCCACGACAAAGCCCTTTAAGGCACCCACTCTTACCGTTGCTTGTTTCCTTGCCATCCATTGTTTTCTTGAGGTCTCCACTAACTCTACACTCTGAAAGATTTCCAAGCTGCTGCTTTGATGGTAGGAAGGGTGAACTTCCACTTCTCAATTCCTGGTATAAAAAAAAGATGAAAGAAACAAAATAAAGTGTTAGGGGCTGTTTGGAAACACTGTGGTTTTCCTCTTGCACTTTGTGTCGAGCTCAGTCCTTTATCAGTCGAACTGATCATACAGTTGCTCTCAGTAAAGCAAGCACACAAAAGGCACAAAGCATACCACATTAGATTCAGCGTAAGCATATTCTACAGGCAAATTCCTCACTCTACACTTCCCTGCTGATCAGTTACAGGTTTGTATAAAACAGGGAGAATGACATCACTAAATACACAATCAGTATTAAGCGTCATGTATAATGCGAAATCTATATGATTTATTCAATTGTTAATGTAGCTTCATTCATTTAAACTGAACATCTCAGTCCTTCAAAAGGACTTCTGAAGAATATATTCTTGCCAGTTAACTGCTCAAAAAAATCCACATTCTTTAAAAGCTTGTACTTTGCAATCAAACACATTTGTATTGTACAGTTGAACCTGAACTTAATCTGCATGAAAAGCTTTCAGTGAGGTGAATCAACTCTTTTAAATATTGTTCTTGTGAAAAGTACATATTACTAGATTTTGTAACATAACTTAGAAAATTTTAAACATTTAAGTGTGAAATACAACTGAATTAAATTATTTCCTCACAAATATATTTTTGAGAATTATTACCTCTGTATTCATTTCACTAAGATACCTTGAATTACAGAAAAATAAACATGAAACAATAAAAAAAGATTTGTAACCATATAAGAAGATGCCTTACAAATATGAAAACTAAAATATGATACCAGAAGCATGAAATGACAGTTTCATCAGAACTTGAGGAAGTAAAGAAAGACATATATTTACAGTGCATTTCACAATTGCCTGTTGTCTCAACATTTTTACAGCCAGTTAATGCACAGTCCTTTACGGAAGGGAACAGAATAGCCGATAGATGCAGAGCAGCATCCCACAAACACCAATGTGTTGGCAATCAGATTAGATTCTGCCATCAGAGGCCTGTTTGCCATTTAATAAAGTGATACATGCAAGGATATTAAACAGAATGACAGTGCATGGAGAATTATTTGACAGAGGAAAGCCATCAGAATATATGAGCAGATAAAGAATTGCTTGAGAAACTCAACTGGTCAGAAAGCATCCCTGGGTCAAGTTAGTCAACGTTTCAGGTCCGGACCCATTATCATATAATTTTTTGTCTGCTTAAGACAGCAGCATCTGTATTTCTCTCATGGAAATATAAGGTTATCTTCAAGTGAGATGGCTGTGTACTGATCACAGCATGAGTTTGAAAATATGCACCTCCAGATTCAAGGACAGCTTCTTTCCTGCTGTTATCAGACTCCTGAATAACCTCTCATTGGTAAAAGATGATGCCTTGCACTATTTAATTGTACTTTTCTCTTTAACATTATATAGCCTGCTTAATGTACCTCTCTCCCCTGCACCTTTGTTTCTATTCTTTCATTACCTGCTGTACTGTGTATTGATTGCCTGGATACCATGCAAACACTTTTTTTTCCTACTCTATTGCTCACATGACAATAAACAATTCAGTTGAATTTTAAATCCATTGGCAGGATAAAGAAACCAACATCTGCATTTTCTACCACCTCCAGCACAGGGCCTTTAATTATACTCCGATAGCTCTGACGGACAAGCTACATCACCAGCAAACACAAAACCACACTACCAACATTCTACCACCTCCAGCACAGGGCCTTTAATTATACTCCGATAGCTCTGACGGACAAGCTACATCACCAGCAAACACAAAACCACACTACCACAATAGGCAATGTACACCAAGCTTCATCATAATCAGAGATCACTGGAAAGCAAAGTAAATTGCTTCAAGAATTTTCTCAAAGCCTTCTTTAAAAGTGTTACGTCCCCAGCAATATGAGAATCTTGAATGTCTTCCCTGAATTATGCGAAGTCCAGAGAAATTTGGTGGAAAGAGTTCAGCACCTCACTCCAGTTGCTTCCTGTCCCTGCCCCACAATGGTGGAGTTTCTGAGACCCCATTGGCTTTGGGAGGTGTAGGGAGAAGAGTGCAAAAAGTGGTCACAATAATTTACACCACTCAGTGAGTTTTCAGCTGTGGAAGGTTAAAAGATGGCAGAGCACTCCGAGGCACTATTATGAACTGCCTGATTTGACTGGACAACAGTTTTTTTCAAAAGGTTTGCTACCTGAAAAAAAAATGGGGTTTATGATAGACAACTTCAAGATGAACAGAAAGATAATTTCAAATTTGCTTTAGGAAATCAGAGAAACATTAAATTAACTTTTATTGAATTAGCATATTTAATCTTATAATGACACACAGCGTTTGTTCAAATGACCTAAAAATGTTTTACTGCTGACTTTCATTTGTACTCTTGCGTCAGTGTCCAACAATAGTTGGCCAGCATTGATGGATTCCAGTTGCCCTGATACCGCTTTTCCATGGTCGCAATGTCCTGATGAAACCTTTCACCATGTTTGTCACTGACTGCACCAAAGATCAGCGGGGAAGATGTCTGTGTGAATGCAGAAAATGAACTTTCAATGACATGTTTGCATTTCATGGTTTTGTCTGTTTGAAGCCTGTTGTCAATCAGCCGGATGGTTCACAAAAATAGGTTATATCTAAAAAATGGCTTGTGATAGGAAATCTTTCAAGTGATTTTCATGATTGCCAGCCCAAAATCCATAAAATATCCCCTAAAATGTTCAGGAAGCAAAATTTTCATTGTTCGGTGTATACATTGGACATTTTACAAACATTGATTCTGGCTCATTGCCTCTTGAAAGAGCAGTATAAAAGATCGTGGAGTAGAGCAATAAAATGTCTGCAAGAGAGTCTATTTTTGTCAAGATAATCCACAATATTTCCAATTACAGTCTTCAGCTTTGTCCATTCATGCTCTGTAAAACTTGTCAACTTCAGGGAGCTAAATCAGGCATCCAGGTGTGGTGCGCTGTCGGTCAGAAGCAACCACACGAAAGCAAAAGAGGCAGCGGTGACATTGTAACTTCAAAGGGCCAGCTCAGGCTTATATCCTGGAGGGTGATTGACACCTGACTGGGTGGGGCTTGGTCCATTCAGGTCGGCTGATTGACAGCTGTCAGGTGTTGTCCCATGCTCATCTGCAGGTACAGAGGTTTCTCCCTGCAGTGGGCCCGTGGTGTACCACCACACCAGAAACTGCTCCTTTGTTGGTGCATTGTTGCAGTCTCTGAAGAAGCAAACAGCTCCGAATCAGTCATTTGATTTAAACTTCACTATTACATATAAATTGCAAAATCCATATTAAGACTTGTTGAATGAAGGGAGATTTCTTTGAAGCAGCATCCTACGTAATAATGTAAAAATATAAAATGCTGGAGAAACTCAGCTGGTCAAACAGTGTCCTTTATGTCGCAAAGGTAAAAATACATAACCAACGTTTCGGGCTTGAGCCCTTCATCGAGGGCTGTCACATAATAAATAGCACAGAGAGGTGAATCATGTGTCTTCAAGTGCCATCCTGCAATTACTCAATGTATTAAGAAAATTACGGGTTGTTCTTTGCTTACAAAGTCTGATTGCTCCTCCAAAGGACCATCAACATAGTACCTCAACATCCTGATTGGCAATCTCTAAATATTTTATTAATTTTTTTTTAGATATACAGTACAGTAACAAGCCAGCAGCTTGTGCTGCCAATTACACCCAATTAACCGACAACCCTTGGTACGTTTCAAAGGGTGGGAGGAAACTGGAGCCCCTGGAGGAAACCCACGCAGACACGAGGAGAACATTCAAACTCCTAACAGACAGTGCAGGTTTTGAACCTCAGTCCTGATTAATGGTGCTGTTACGCTAGCCATGCCTAGCAGATGGGCTGAAATGATTTAGTATATTTAATCTTAATCCCACCACCAGACACAATCCAATGCATTATCTGCTGGAAGTTCCAGCACATACTATGGGATCCCACCACCAGACACACTAACCCTTCCTTCTATTTAGTATGTTTAATATTAAATCAAACATTGTTGTTCATCTTTCATAGTCAAAGGTGACTGTGACTTCAAAATCAAATGGGAGATTGGTGGCTGTAGGTCCAGAAGTGACTGGTGAGGCCAATCCGGGCTCTGAAGGCTCGCCCACATGTGGGACACAAGTGGATGGGTGCTGTCATGGCAGTGGATGCTGCTCGGGTACAGTACGCTTTCATTGCACCTCGGTGATGCCCCTGACTTCAGCTACATGGGGTCCTATGGTGATCTTGTTGCGCCAAGCTGAACGGTTGAGGGCAAGCATCTCCCACGTGTTGATGTCAACACCCAGGCCTTTGAGGGATGAGTTGAGGCAGTCTTTGTAATGATTCTTCTGCCCCCCCCCCCCACCCCGACTGAGTGCTTGACCTGACACTGTTCTCTGTATAGCAGCTGCTTAGGCAATCAGCTGTCTGGCATTCTGACCACATGTCCAGCCCACCTGGCTTGAGCTTTCAGCAGGAGGCCAGCACGTTCCAGGATTTCTGTGTCGGGGACTTTGTCCTACCACCTGATGTAGAGGCATCTGTGGACACAGCTCAGGTGAAAGTGGTTGAGTAGTTTGGCATGCCTGCTGTAGACAATCCAGGTCTCACTGGCGTAAAGGAGGATGGTAAGGACCACTGCACAGTAGACCTTCAGTTTGGTGGTAACCCAACTGACTCTGCTCCCAGACATTCTCATGGAGTCTCCCAAAAGCGGTGCTGGCTTTGGCAATCCTGTTGTTGACCTCAGCATCTATATTCACTGTGCGAGAGAATATGTTGCCCAGATAGGTGAAGTTGTCGACTGCCTGGAGGTTCTGGCCCTTCACCATGATGCGCGGCTCCTGGTATGGCTTTCCTGGGGCAGGCTGGTACATAACTTCGGTCCTTTTGGTGCTGATAGTGAGACCAAAGTTGTTGCAGGCATGTGAGAAGCAATCCATTTCACGTTGCATCTTCTGCTCTGTGGTGGCATTGAGTGCGCAGTCATCAGCAAATAAGAATTCTCTGATGACCGTCTCTTGCACCTTAGTAACTGCCTGCAGGAACTTGAGGTTGAACAACCTGCCATCAATCCTGTACCTGACGTGGATCCCTTCTTCGAAGTTACGGAAGGCATCTGTCAGCATGGCAGAGAATACCATACTGAACAGAGACGGGGCAAGAACGCTGCCTTGTTTGATGCCATTTGTCACTGGGAAGGCCTCCGAATCATCGCTGTCATCCAGAACTTTCACCGCCATACTGTCATGGAACTGCCGGACGATTGTGATGAACTTCCTGGGGCTGCCAAGCAAGTTCAAACATACAATCTCAACAAAAGTTGACTTTATGAAAAGGACAATGTAACCACCTCAAAACATCATTCAACCTGTTTTAGAATGTTTTCATTGTGTTGTTCTTTATATTTAATTTTGTCCTGTACTTAATGGTTACTGTTAAATACAAATGTAAATGTCATTTTGGCTGGTGGACATTATTGTATTGAATAGTACCAAGGCTTTTAAAGGAAGAAATTCTGCAAAGCAATACAAAAGATAAATATTGTGTTATCATTGCATGTGCTTATCAACTATCGTATTTAATCAATCAATTACTGGAACTTGTTTTTGTACTTTAGAACCCAAGGACGAAGCAAAAAAAAATCCAATGCATTATCTTTTCTCACTGGGGTCTGATTTTTGATGGTATAGCACTGCATTTGGAAATTCTCTCATCCTCCCACCATAACTGAGCTGAAGCAAGTACATAGCAACACTGGAATGTAAATGAAACCTAGAACAATCACCTTGGATTTCCTACCTCCCCCACCCCCCCCCCCCCCCCCAGAACAGTTGAGGGGTAGGTTTCTTGCTGGCAGCTGAAGGACCTACATTAAACAGTTTGATATGGAAAAAAACAATTTGAAGAAAAGAACATGATTTGAACGTCAAACAGAAAGTGCAAAAGAAAAGGGTTAGATTATTATCAAGTATGATGGACTTCTGTTAAATGGAGAGACAAATGAAGTCAAAGACCTTCTCCATAAAAAGTCAGTAGTTTTAGAATTTTTCAAAATCAGAGAGAGAGAGAGAGAGAGAGAGAGAGCCCAAAGACCTGGAGCTCAAAAGAGCCCCAACACAAAATTTTGACTCACTGTTTCTACTCTTGGATGCCGTGTAACCTGCGGGGTTCCTTCAACAGTTCATTGTTTGCCTAATGAAAGAGTAGTTAAGCAAGTTTTATAGGATGTCGTTGTGATCTGGGAGGTAATCACTGATAGGGTGCTGGAAGTAGATTCTACAGATGTCAAAAATAAAACAGGAATACATGGTTACAAAAGATAAATTACTGCTCTGGAGAGGAATGGGACACAAAGACAGGCATCTGGATGAAAAACCTATGGAGTAGGTTTCCACAGGTCAGCACGACATCATGGATACCTTTGTAGAGGGGTAGAACCTTTGTGCATGCACTTCTCTGCTTTATTGTCAAATAATAGATGTTTTGGCTTGAAGTTACTTAAATTTTGCCCTTTTAGTTATGCCTGGAAAATTAAATAAAAGCCCAATTCAACACTGAGTAAATAAAGTATTTACTAGTTTGCTAATTATGTAATTGATTTTCTCACCATCTTATTTTATAAGATACTAATTTTGATTCAAATATTATTCCTTATCAAGGTATGAGTTTGAGTGTTTATTGTCAGATACAGAGCACAATGTATGGAAGCACCAGATTCTTACTTACTGCAACCACTAGGGTGGATTTAGATACAACTCCAATAGTATCAAGTAAATTACCACAATATATTTTAAATTTCAATTTAGACCTACAGCACAGTAACAAGCCATTTCAGTCCATGAGTCCATGCCGCCCAATTTACACCCAATTAACCTACACCCCATTATGTTTCGAACGGTGGGAGGAAACCGGAGCCCCAAGGGAAAACCCACACAGACATGGGGAGAACGTACAAACTCCTGTCAAACATTGCGGGATTCGAACCCCAGCCCCATTCGCTGGTGCTGTAAAGGTGTGGCGCTAACCACTACACCAGCCAGGCCACCTTATTAATATTAATTGGGTATTGTTGCTTTCGAAAATAATACAAGGTCATTGCAGTTCTTCATATTAGCAGATTATTTAGACTATGGTCATGATCTGGAACACTCCCTTTAAGGAAGGAAACTGTCCTTCAAAGGGGAATTGGATAGGCACTTAATCTGCGGTAAAACTCAAAAATCTGCAGACCCGTGGTTGAAGTAAAAACACACAGCTGGAGAAACTCAGCAGGTCAAGCAGTGTCCTTTATATAGCAAAGGGAAAAATACATAACCAAAATGTTGGTTATGCTATTTTTTACCTCTGCTATGTAAAGGACACTGCTTGGCCTGCCAAGTTTCTCCACCTGTGTGTTTTTACTTAATCTGCAGGGCTAGAGGGAAATGAAATGGAAGTGACTGGATTGCTGTTCCAGGAGCTGCCATGGACTTAGTGGACCAAGTGTAGTTCCAAACTTTTGCTGAATCCTGAAACCAAAAGAGTATTAGAAATGCACAGTAGATCAGCCTGTGTTCCTGAAGAAAGAAAAAAATGGCTCATATGAGATTTTAATTAATTTTATTTATTTAGAGATACAGCAGGGTTATAGGCTCTTCTGGCCCACACGCCCATGCTGCCCAATTACACTCATATGATCAATCAACCTATTAATCTTGAACATCTTTTGAGCATGGGAGGATTCTAGAGCACCTGGGGGAAACCCACGTGGACCCACACAGACAGTGGCGGATTCAAATCCGGGTCACCAACCACTACGCTAACCTCACTGCCCATTGTGGATGGTTTTACTGGCACTTTTGTTATGAAACAGGAAAATCAAGTTATCCGAATTTGATGAATTTGAATCTGAGTTCTGGGGTGGCAGGCTTGAATCGATCAGAAATATTTGTTTTTGTCCTATCCATTCAGTCAACCTCTGACCTCCCCAAATTTCTAAAACTCAGGAGCTTTCTCATTCACCTTTGGCCTGAAAGATCAACTTTACTTCTCTTCTCATTGGCACTGAGTGCTATCAACATTTCATTTCAAATTTCCAGCATATGGCAGTGTTTTGGTTTCACTCTATGATCATTGGTTTCCCCAAATTACATTTTGGAACCGTACCTACATTTGTCAGTGGGAATTGGAAATAATGATTAAAATTAATCAAGAGTTTATAACTGGGAGTTACAGGACATGTGAAATGTTTTGACGGCACACTACTAGCCCATCTAATTGAGACGACAAAGTGAATTATATTTGTCACTTTACGTCACTGTAGCAATCTCTGCCCTTTTTAGTTGCTGGGTTTATTCAATGTAAAATGTTGCTTTATTTTTATTGTATTACAAGAACAGCATCAAATCCACGCTGTTGAAGATCCAACTGCGCTGGGTAGGTCACGTCTCCAGAATGGAGGACCATCGCCTTCCCAAGATCGTGTTCTATGGTGAGCTCTCCACTGGCCATCGTGTCAGAGGTGCACCAAAGAAGAGGTACAAGGACTGCCTAAAGAAATCTCTTGGTGGCTGCCACATTGACCACCGCCAATGGGCTGATATCGCCTCAAACCGTGCATCTTGGCGCCTCACAGTTCGGCAGGCAGCAACCTCCTTTGAAGAAGACCGCAGAGCCCACCTCACTGACAAAAGACAAAGGAGGAAAAACCCAACACCCAACCCCAACCAACCAATTTTCCCCTGCAACCGCTGCAACCGTGTCAGCCTGTCCCGCATCGGACTTGTCAGCCACAAATGAGCCTGCAGCTGACGTGGACATTTACCCCTCCATAAAGCTTCGTCCGCGAAGCCAAGCCAAGAAGAAGACAAGAACAATACTTATGAAAAGCACACTTCTATAACAAGGCCCTACTCAAGCATTTTTGCCGAGTCCAGCTGTAGACATATTTGTTGTCTCTATTCTTCTCTCTGCCTGATTCACCACGCTAATTTCTTTACAATAATTGTTAAGTTCATCCAGTACCCAGTCCTGCCTGATAACCCTCTAACAGTACTGTGCTTCCCAGGGGACCCATCCCTCATTTGAAAATCAATGCACTAAGCATCTCGAGTCAACCTCTTTATAGTTAAGAGTGCTCTCTTTTCTCTTTCATTTAAATAAGGTTCCTTGTTTCCTTGTTTGATTTGCATAACAGTGCACATGTACTATGTCAGGATTCTGAATTGGTAACTTATTAAATCAGAGGTTCCTAAATCCTTCCTCATTGCTTTCTTTATGCCAGATCTGTCAACTACTCACGTTTCCCTACCAGGAGACATTTTATACATTAGTCCCTCAAGGGACAAATGTTATTAGTTCATTTGAATCATCCTTAAAGCTGTCCCTTACTTACTGTCACTAGGCACTATTATGGCGTAACTCCGCCTTGAAGGCAGCTCATTGAAAAGAAAAAAATGGAGAAGGCCTATAAGGCAGATCCAGTGTGGCTTTCTTTCTGAGCAGCGTCTGGAGCCGTCTTCTGGAGCTGAGGAAGGTGGGGCGAGTGGTGCAGTAGTGCCGCCCGTCTCTGTGATGTCATCCATAAAAGCCGAGAAAGAAAAATGGCCAACACCCTAAATGGTGACCGAAGAGCAGGTAAGAGTGGTGGTGGAGATCTGTCCAAGCAGTCTTAGGACTCAGGCAGATCTCCTACTCAATGTGATTAGCTATATTACAGATTACGGGATTTAAAAAATCCCACTCCCGGATCGTGGGCTGACGATGTCATCGGGACGCCATCAGCCCGCCCAACGCAGCTGCTTTCACTGGCATTGCCTTCAGGGAGGAGGTGGAAAGAGTTGCACCACCTCTGACCCTACCCCGCACCCCAGGCGGATCTGAGTTTGCCTCCTGAGTCCGCCCTTGGAGCTTTCAACAAGTTAAGTCAGAGAATATCCGTCTTATTTGCTTTTTTTTTTAACTCTAAAAGGACCTAATGAAAGCTGTGTGCCATTTTATCTTTTCACTTCCAAACTTAACTTAAACTCTGCACTGACATATTTTATCATCTTGTCGTTTTCCCAATTTATAAGCAATATTACATTTGTCCAATCACAGGGAATTGTGTTTGAAAGAACAAACCATAAGAATTGCCCTGATAACTAATGTTAATACATTTTAAAATTTGAATTATGAAACATAAACAAAGAAATGAAACACCATAGTTCTCCACAAAGGAGGACATAGGATGTAACTAATGTAATAATGTGTAACATTAACACTTGTGGCTTTAAGGTGCACTTTCCTTTACCCAACTTAAACAATGGCTAAATGATGCAAAAGGATATTATCTACAGAACAGTTTCCGATTTTCTGTTCGTAGTTACATAAATGGTTCATCTACAATCTGTTTCACACCAATAGGAAGAGAACTAAGGCAAGGAGTATACATGCAGTTTGTTCTTCAGTATAAAAGTTGTTCTATTAGAGAAACCAAAAACTAGAGATGCCAGAATTTTGAGTGAGGCAGTATCCAGGGAAAGAAATGGTAAAATGTTTTGGGTTGGGATTCTTTATCAGGTTTTTAACATGACCATATTTTCTCCACACCATGACAACCAGCCCCCCCACATCTCCATCGGGCACACAAAACTCAAAACGGTCAACCAGTTTACCTATCTCGGCTGCACCATTTCATCAGATGCAAGGATCGACAATGAGATAGACAACAGACTCGCCAAGGCAAATAGCGCCTTTGGAAGACTACACAAAAGAGTCTGGAAAAACAACCAACTGAAAAACCTCACAAAGATAAGCGTATACAGAGCCGTTGTCATACCCACACTCCTGTTCGGCTCCGAATCATGGGTCCTCTACCGGCACCACCTACGGCTCCTAGAACGCTTCCACCAGCGTTGTCTCCGCTCCATCCTCAACATCCATTGGAGCGCTCACACCCCTAACGTCGAGGTACTCGAGATGGCAGAGGTCGACAGCATCGAGTCCACGCTGCTGAAGATCCAGCTGCGCTGGATGGGTCACGTCTCCAGAATGGAGGACCATCGCCTTCCCAAGATCGTATTATATGGCGAGCTCTCCACTGGCCACCGTGACAGAGGTGCACCAAAGAAAAGGTACAAGGACTGCCTAAAGAAATCTCTTGGTGCCTGCCACATTGACCACCGCCAGTGGGCTGATAACGCCTCAAACCGTGCATCTTGGCGCCTCACAGTTTGGCGGGCAGCAGCCTCCTTTGAAGAAGACCGCAGAGCCCACCTCACTGACAAAAGGCAAAGGAGGAAAAACCCAACACCCAACCCCAACCAACCAATTTTCCCTTGCAACCGCTGCAATCGTGTCTGCCTGTCCCGCATCGGACTGGTCAGCCACAAACGAGCCTGCAGCTGACGTGGACTTTTTACCCCCTCCATAAATCTTCGTCCGCGAAGCCAAGCCAAAGAGAAAGAGATTTTCTCCACAGATGCCATCTGACCTGCTGAGTCCCTCCAGTTTCTCTTTGTTCACTTTCTTTTTCTTTATTTTTGAGAAGGAATCATTCTGAATAACATGCCTCTCCGATAAGAAGCTATGTTGTATTTCCACGTGTTCACAGCTTTAACATTTATTTGTTTATTTCCTCGCTTTTGAACTGCTCTCACTAATTGACCAATTGGCAATTTCACAGTCATTGGAATCACCCTGCCCTCTCTCTATCAGAGATATTCTCTTTGCCCTATCAATCTTTTATAAAGTTCTCCGGCACCTAAAATTAATTTGCTCTTGCACTTTCCCACTTCTGACAAGTGGTTGGAGACTTGAAACCTTGACTCGGGGTTTCTCTTTCCACGGATGGTCCTTTAACCACCGAATGTTTCCAGTATTTTCTGCTTTTCACAGCAACAATCTTTCCTCGAAACTGGTAAAAGATAAAGGTTAAAAAAAAAGTTTGAAGTTTCAGAGAAAGGATTATCTGTGTGGAATATAGGAAGTTTTGCCGACTTGGGCGGAGCCCAGAAGGGAGATTCTGTGTTTAAATACAGTAGGGCTGAGGAAAAGGGGGCAATCGTTGGTGGTTGAGGCTGGGATCTGATTCAAATATAATCTCACAGATTGTAGCTTCACTCAATTAGCTCCTCAGCCAAGTACATAAACAGTTCAAAAGTTCAAATTTATTGTCAAAGCACATAGACGACATCACATACCACCCTGAGATTCGTTTTCCTGCGGAGAAGGCAATCATTCTTCTTATCGGTAGTGTATGCACATCACTGAAAAGCAAGTCCTCCTGTTCTGAGCAAGATCATCGGAGTGGTAGTCAGCCCAACTTATTCGGGCAGACCAAACTGGTCTAATTTGCCTGCATTCAGCTCATATTCTTTGAAAAATGTTATCTAAATGCTTTTTTTGAACATTATAATTATCTCCAAATCTACCACTTCCTCTGGAGGTTTATTCCATATACCCACCTACCTCTAGGTGAAGAAGGTGCTCTTCAGATCTCTTGAGACATTTTCTCCACTCTTCTCAAACCTATACCCTCTAGTTTTAAATTCCTCTCCCCTTGGGGGGAAAAAACAGACTACTTTCCTTATCTATGCACTGCATAATTTTATTATGGTTGGTGGCGGTGTGCAGCAAACGAAAGAAAAAAAAAACCACAGAGGCTGTGAGTGAGTTGAACCAACCCAACTCGCTTTACTGGAATACTTCGAGAGCTGATCAGCACCAGTCCCATGATCCTTTTCAGCCTCTTCCACCAGGACCATTTTGACATCAGCCCCATGCGAGCCTGTACCACTGTGACCCAGTTCACTTGCAGATCAGTGCAACCTGCTACATGACCCCCACCCCAGAACAGTTACTGGTTGATCAAGGTCAAGGTGTGCCGGTTTGAGTGTTACTGCTGTGGTCAGTGTGTTGTGCAGTGAATGAAAGAAAAAACTACACAGAAGCTGCAAATGAGTTGAATCAACTAACTGACTTTACTGGAACTCTCTTGAGAGTTTATCAGCATGACTCCCATGATCCTTTGCAGCCCCCCCCCCCCCCCCCCACCGCCCTCCACCAGGACCATTGTGACGTTAGCCCAGTGTGAGCCTACACCACCGTGACCTGGTTCACTTGCAGATCAGTGCAGCCCGCTATAACCTCCATAAATTCCTTTCTCCTAGGCCTCATAAAGTTCTTATTAATCTTTAAGCAGCCTTTCCAGATTAATGATATCTTTCCTCTCACTGAATGACCAGAACTGCCCATCATACACCAAGGCAGTCTCACCAATACCTTGTAAAGTTGTAACAAGAAGTCCTTACTCCTACGCCCAGTGCCCTCATTGAAGAAAGCATGTGTGCCAAATGTCCTGTTCACCTGTGTATGTGGTAAAGAGTGATGAACATCAAAAACACATAGATTTCAGATTTATTGTCAGTGTACATATATGACATCACATACAACCCTGAGATTCTTTTTCCTGAGGGCGAGGCAGAATTACCACTTAATGGTAGTGCAAAAAAAATTATACACGTAAATAAAGGAATGTAAACAAACTGTGCAAGGCAGAGAGAGTTTAAAAAAAAACCATTTAAAACTGAGTAATTAAAATGGTTTACATCGCTTTTACAGTGCCACTGACCCGGGTTCGAATCCAACACTATCTGCATGCCATTTGTTCATCCTCCCCATGTCAGCATGTGTTTCCCTCTGGTGCTCTGGTTTCCTCCCACCATCCAAAACGTATGACGGTCGCAGGTTAATTGGTGGTATTTGGGTGGAACGGGCTCCTGCGCCAGAAGGGCTTGTTACCGTGCTGTATGTCTAAATTTATTATTAAAAAAATTAAAAACTGAGCAGAAGAGCAAGGATACCTGTGCATTCAGGAAATGCAAAATGCAAAATACAGGGTTGATTATCTGGAATGATTCAATATTGAATCCTGGGTGCTACATTGTGCAGGAGGTGCTGTTTTGTCGACTTCTTTGAAACATTGTCAAGAGACCAAGGAGCAAGAGGTCAGAGTGAAAATGGAATAGGGAATGAAAGCAATGGTAGCTGGAGCTGAAGGACATGTTTGCAGACTGAATGGAGGTGTTCTGCAAGGCAGTGGTCCAATTTGCATTTGGTTTACCAATGCAAAGGAGGCCACATTGTGAGAAATGAATGTAGTAAATCATTGCTTCAGCTGGAGATAATGCATGAAGGCCTGAACACTCAGGAGTAGAGACAAATTTATAGATATTGGATGTCCAATGGAAGCATGGGGTAATGGTAATGTGTATCTTTTACCCAAGTCATTCCCAAGTAACTTACACGACTCAGGCATGAGAAGGCAAGATGAAATGGCTGCATCATTATTTCAGTTATAGACTCTCTCTTTTCTGCCCAAAAGAAAGATTCAAGTTTCTAATGGTGATCCACTTCAGTTCCAAGCATTCATGAGAAACTTTGAATGAAGTATTGAAAGTAAGAGTCAAAATGCCGAGGATTATCTATTTTATTTGAAACAGTTCATGAGTGAACAACCACAAGGACTTGTAAAGAGTTGCCATCATGTGGCCCTGAATGAACGATTCAAAAGGGCTAAGCTTTTACTAAAGAGGCATTTTGGCAATAAGAATAAGATTGCTACAGCTTGTGTACAGAAGGCTCTTTCTTGGTCTTCAATAAAATCAGATGACACAAAGGCTTTACAAGCTTATGCCCTCTTTCTAAGAAGATGTTGCAATGTCATGGCAGAGATCAGCCATCTACAAGAGCTTGACATGTCCACTAATATGCTAATAATTTTAAATAAATTACCCTACTGTGGAACTATGGAGAAGTTCAGTTGTTGAATACCAGAAAAGTTGTGATAAAACAACTACTTTTATGGATTTTGTGGAGTTCATTGAAAGGCAAGTGGATATTGTCACAGATCCATTGCTTAGAAATATCAAAGACACTCAAAGAATGAGTAAAGGAGTTGAGAGGTCTAAATCATACCTTCAACCAAAATTGAAAAAAAAAAGTTCAGTTCCCAGGTCCCCGGCAGTTGTGGATAAAGAAATTAAGGTAAAGGAAACTTTGCCTGCTGTGAAGAAATGTTTGTTCTCTAATTGAAAAACATGATTTGGAAAAGTGTGCACCATTGGAAAAGAAGATACATAGTGAGAAAATCGTTTCACTGAAGGAAAATTGAGTCTGTTTTGGCCGTCTCTGTAAAGGACACATCAGCAAAATCTGCACAAAGTGACTCAAAGTGCTAGATATCTTCCAGGAAAAGAAGAATACAGAAAAGGAACAAACTGCAAGAAAGGAAGTAGATGAAAACAGTGCTGACGTCTTGGTACAGACAAATAGTCTTAATGGGGCTGATGAGAACAACTGGAAACTTTAGATAGTACCTGTGCAGGTCAAGGCCAAAAAAGGAAATGCAACAATGAATACTTATGAATTTCTTGACCCAGGAAGCACTGCATCATTTTGTACTGTGGGGCTAATGAATAAGCTTAATCTTCAAGGAAGAATGTCAAAAATTCAATTGAGAACTGTAGGTCAAGTTAAACACATTGAAACCAATTTTATTTTGGGCCTAGATATCACTGGACTGGCTCGTAATGATTTTTGTATACTCTCAGAAAACTATGCCTGTGCATAAAGGAAACATCCCACATCAAAACAATATTAAACCCGTGGACGCTTTTGAAAAATATTTTACACAAAATCAATTCTGAAATTGTTGCTGATTGGTTCAGATGTTCCAAAAGCTCTCGAACCACTAGATATAATAAGGAGCTTGGGAGATGGACCTTGTGCTGTCAAAACTATGCTTGGTTGGATGATTAATGGACCATTAGGAAGATGAAAAGAGGTTCAAAACCAGTCAGCTCTAAGTGTCAACAAGATATCAGTTATTAAGCTTGATAGGCTGTGGGAGTAGCAGTTCAAGAATGGCTTTCCTGAGTGCCTTGGGGACAACCAAGAATCTTGGTGGGAAGACCAGCAGTTCTTGGAGTCGGTGAAAAAAACTGCATTGGATTACCTTTAAAAAGTGAAACATATATGCCTGATTTTAGAAGCATTGTTGAACAACGTACGAATTTAAAGAGATTCAAGAAAGATTCTTCCTTTCATTAAGACTACATGATATTTATAGGTTTGCCAGAGAAAGAGATTTGCAGATGAATTTTCAAGTGTGAAAAAAGGAATAAATATTAAAATGGAGGCCCCAGGTGGTTCAGGTGGCAATTTCATGTTAAATTATATTAAAAACAATTTATTTTCCTTTGAGTTCCTTTGAAGGAAAGTAGTATACTCCCATTTCACATGCAGATGTGAAGGAAATCAGCTCTTAAAAGTCTGGGAATATTAGCATGAACCATCTACAATAAGGCAATAACATTGCTGGGTCTAGGGTTACAGATATGCCAGAATGCGTATTTCCTTCCCTGAAGAATATGAGATGCAACCAGAATACTAATTTGTTGTTATTTGCCTTTTTATTTCAGCTTGAGCTTTTGAAGTTCCATTTTTCCTTCCAAAGTTCGGTGCTACTTCCAATATATCATTTCTTTGGCTTGGCTTCGCGGACGAAGATTTATGGAGGGGGTAAAAAAGTCCACGTCAGCTGCAGGCTCGTTTGTGGCTGACCAGTCCGATGCGGGACAGGCAGACACGATTGCAGCGGTTGCAAGGGAAAATTGGTTGGTTGGGGTTGGGTGTTGGGTTTTTCCTCCTTTGCCTTTTTTCAGTGAGGTGGGCTCTGCGGTCTTCTTCAAAGGAGGCTGCTGCCCGCCAAACTGTGAGGCGCCAAGATGCACGGTTTGAGGCGTTATCAGCCCACTGGCGGTGGTCAATGTGGCAGGCACCAAGAGATTTCTTTAGGCAGTCCTTGTACCTTTTCTTTGGTGCACCTCTGTCACGGTGGCCAGTGGAGAGCTCGCCATATAATACGATCTTGGGAAGGCGATGGTCCTCCATTCTGGAGACGTGACCCATCCAGCGCAGCTGGATCTTCAGCAGCGTGGACTCGATGCTGTCGACCTCTGCCATCTCGAGTACCTCGACGTTAGGGGTGTGAGCGCTCCAATGGATGTTGAGGATGGAGCGGAGACAACGCTGGTGGAAGCGTTCTAGGAGCCGTAGGTGGTGCCGGTAGAGGACCCATGATTCGGAGCCGAACAGGAGTGTGGGTATGACAACGGCTCTGTATACGCTTATCTTTGTGAGGTTTTTCAGTTGGTTGTTTTTCCAGACTCTTTTGTGTAGTCTTCCAAAGGCGCTATTTGCCTTGGCGAGTCTGTTGTCTATCTCATTGTCGATCCTTGCATCTGATGAAATGGTGCAGCCGAGATAGGTAAACTGGTTGACCGTTTTGAGTTTTGTGTGCCCGATGGAGATGTGGGGGGGCTGGTAGTCATGGTGGGGAGCTGGCTGATGGAGGACCTCAGTTTTCTTCAGGCTGACTTCCAGGCCAAACATTTTGGCAGTTATGAATAGGAAAAAATGCTTCAAATGAACTCCGTTGTTGTCGGAGAAATCAAGCCAGAGATTTATTGATTTGTACAACTGCTGTAAAATTGTGCATTGCTTTTTTTAGATATATGACCACATCTTCTATCACACTGAGAATAAAAATCACAAAGCTGATTAGTTGTACATTAATGAATACCTTGAAAATATAATTGAAGTTTGCCAATAGGCTATAAAAAGACTAGAGTTACGGAACTATGAGCTTTTATTTATGATAAACTTGAAGGTCATTCTGTGCTGTGACCCAGGCTTTCTGGGGAGGGGTTAGGGTGCTGGAGCCTTTATACACCATTCGCCAAGTAAATTTCCATGTTACGGAGGGCGATCTCCAATGACTTAACAAGGTCAATCACCCTTTTTAAGATTAACTTACACTGCTCAAATGGCGCACATAGTCCGACCTGATACCTGCAACATAGGTATCCTGGATCGTGTCCTCCATGTTCTCCTGTTTTAGTAAAATGGGATTATCACTGTAAGGGATAGTTTAGACAGGAGGGACTGAATGGTCACAATTAACATTCAACATTTCACACAAACACCATCATAACACAAGTCACAACCCAGTGCCAATTCAATACCTTGGAAGAACTGAGAGAACTTGTCTCAGAATTCGATACATTTGCAAAGATGTTGTGATTTTGCAAGGGAGAACTATGCTGACTGCAGGAGAGGAATCAGCTCTTTGAAAGTAGCTCTTGTGGCCAGCCAATTTTGTGGAATTCAGAGCAAAGCATGCTCTGTAAATGACTGGGCCTTTTTGAGGGATTGACCTATGCCAGGAGGATCTTTTTGGGAAGCAAAGTGCTTCATTTTGATTGTGACTAACAATGGAGGTCACTTGGAGAGACTGCTACATTTTAAGTGTGACTAGCAGTGAAGATAATTGGAGAGACCGGTAGCAGGGTCTTGGAAGCTTCGTGGAGGCCACCCGTTAGAGTCTTGCCTACAAAAGGACCAGGAGTGTTATGACCACAGTTTGTGTGGTTGGACATTTCTTCAAACACAACGCAAGAAGAATTTGTGAGTCTGTTGCAGACACATCTCCCATCGGTTCAAGTTTAATGCTGGGGCATCAAATTTCAAAGGCCTACGTTTCAACACTGAATTTAAAAGTCTGAACTTTGAAGTAACTTTCAAAATTTCTGCGGGACTGCAATGGTTTGGGTATATCACACACACACACACACACACACACACACATACACACATGAACACCTGTGCACAGTTGGGGACAGATTTAGCATTAAGGATAGTTTAAAAGTTAAGACTATAGTTTAAGAGTCAGAAATAAAATTAGTGCTTTAAAATTAAACACTGTTAATACATATCTTGAGTACAGTTCACACTACAGAAGTAAAAATTGTATGTAGTCTGCAAGAAAAAAAAATCTCAGGGTTGTATGTGGTGTCACATATATACTCTGACAATAACATTTGAACTTGAACTTGAGCCGTTGTGAGGGTTTTGTGGGAAGGATCGCAGTCTCCAGTCCTTCCACTGCGGGCAAATTTAGAGCAGCCATTCTCAACCTTTTTTTGGCTATGGCTCCTTGGAGGTTTATGGGCCCCTCCCCTGTGAACTAGTCAGTTAGTTGTTTTCTTCTGTTCTCTCCTACAAGCTACACAAAAACATTTTAAAAATTACGATTTCAGTCCTTAGCTCCCTTTAAGTGTGCTGTGGCTCCCAGGCAAACTGTACAGAACATAAAATACTATAGCACAGTACAGACCCTATGGCTCACGATGTTGTGCCTACCTATATATATCTACAAAAAACCTAAATTCTCCCTTCCTCATCACCCTCTATTTTTTCTTCATCCAGATGCCTGTCTAAGAGTCCCTTAAATCCCTCTATTGTTCCAGACTTCACCACAATGTCTGATGAGGCATTGCAGGCACCCACAACTTTGTGTGTAAATAACTTACCCCTGATGTCTCCCCTAAACTTTCCTCCCTTCACTTTGATCAGATGTCCTCTGGTGTTTGCTACTCCTGCCCTAGGAAGAAGGTGCTGGCTGTCTGTATGGCCCCCATTGAGAATGGCTGATTTAGAGTAATCAATTAACCTCTGAACATGTCTTTCTTTTGGGATGGGGGTGGAAAGTGAAGGAAACCCACTGGCACCTGTACTATCATATCACCCTTTATACTCAAATGTTTTAATAAAAGATACTGAAGGATCTATAACCAAATCAAATAAGCAAGAAAATAAATACAAACTTCAAGCAAAAGATAGTTCATGGAGAAAATTGTCTGATTATTTCAAAATGCAGGCACAAAATTATAACCTTACTGATAGATTTCATGGATTTACTGAATGGTGAAAATATGTATACTTAAAACTGTCATGCAGCTGTAACATACGACCATAAGGCCACAGGAGCAGAAATAGGCTATTCAGTCCACTGAGTCTGCCCTGCCATTTAATCATGAGTTAATCCATTTAACCACTCAGCTCCACTGCCTTGGTCTTCTCCCCACCCCCCCCCCCCCCCCTAAACTTTGATGCCCTTGTTAATTAATAATCTATCAATCTATACCTTAAATACACCCAATCATCCACAACTATCTGTGGCAAGAAATTCAACATTCTACGTAGATACCCTTCAATCCTGAATCCTGAAGTTGTGCCATCTTGTCATAGACTCTCCCACCATGAGAAATGAACTTTTTATATCTACTCTGTACATGCCTTTCAACATTCGATATGTTTCAATGAGATCCACCCTCTTTCCCTTAAATTCCAATGAGTACAAAAGAAGAGCTGTCAAATGTTCCTCCCTTTCATTCTGGGAATCATCTTAGTTAACCTCCTTTGAACCCTCTCTAGCATTAGCACATTCTTTCTTAAGTAAAGAGCCCCAATGCTCACAATCTCACTAGTGCCTTATAGTGCCAACAAAATGAATGCCGCATTGCATTTGTTTTCCTCATCACAAATTCAACATGAAAGTTTACCTTCAGGGTATCCTGCACGAGGACTCCCAAGTTCTTTTGTATGTGGGAATCTTGTATTTTCTCCCCATTTGAAAAGAGTCTGACCATTTCTTTTTTCCAACAAAGTGCATGACCATACACTTTCCAATATTGTATTTCAGTTGACACTTCTCTGCCCATTTTCCTAATCTGTCTAAGTCCTTCTGGAGCCTCCCTGTTTCCTCAACACTTACCTGCTTCTCCACCTAACTTCATATTATCTGCAAACTTGGCCACAAAGCCATTCATTCCATAACCTAAATCATTGATATGCAAGGTAAAAAGAAGCGGCCCCAACATTGACCCCTGTGGAACACCATTAGCAACTGGCAGCCAACCAGAACATGATCCCTGTATTCCAACTCTCTGCTTCCTGCCAATCGGTCAATGCTCTGCCCATGCTAATATGTTTCCTGTTATACCACGGGCTCTTATCTTGTTAAGTAACCTCATGTGCAGCACCTTTTCTGAAAATCCAGATAGGCAGCATCCACATATCAACTTTGCTGGAAATATCAAATTATAGCACAAGTCAACTTGAAAACTCAGACATGCCTGCAGGTCTCATATTTGACCATGTCTATTCTGTGCTCTGAGAGATTTTGGTAACAATATGATAAAGACAAGCAAACTCAATTTCAAGAGAGAAAACTAGGGAACATAGTCAGAACCGTCAACATTTAGCCACCACAAACACTAATGAAGTGATGAGAAAGGAAGGTAAGAATTGCGCAGTGTATTGTTAACACTTAGTCACTGCTCAGAATGCTTCACTTAAAATAGGTGTGAAAGATTTTATCTGTATTACAGGTAATAACAGTCCAGATCTCAATTGACTATTTATTAAAGTAATGCCTATGTGTATACAATATTCTTAACACTTTATCTACACCTGGCAAAACTATATCTGGGTAGTTAAACAGTAAAAATCCAAATGTGCATTCCATTTACTCTACTGGAAACTAATTGCATTTATTTAATATTGTTTAGAATGTTATATTATATTTCACACATTAAACAAAAATCACACACAATAATTTTCCTATTTTGCAGTGTGTTTGTAAAAGTGTGTGTTTGTGTGTGTGTGTGTGTGTGTGTGTGCGTGTGTGTGTGTGTGCGCGCGCGCATGTGTGCGTGCGTGCGTGCGTGCGTGCGTGTGTGTGTGTGTGTGTATTTGCTTCAGAGAGCTCTGTTTCTTGGAGAGACGACTTTGGATCTGGTACTTTGCTTTCTGAAGTCTGTATTGGATCCAACCCACATGCAACTTCATGATCAAGTGTTTCAACATGTGTTCCGCTGCTAGCAGAGATAGTCTGATCTGTACAAACACCAGATTTTTCCACCAATTTTAATCAAATATTTCTTGGCTCCACAAACCTCTACCCTTCATTCTTACTTTCTATTTTGTGAGTTTGATTTTCCAGGGGGCTGAGGATATAAATTTACTTGTTTTGCTTGAAATTGTATTCCTGCTCATGAGTGCCACGGTGATATTTTTGACTGACCTGCTGCCATTCAGCTCTGGAAGCGACATTCAAGCATTTTTTTCAATCTCATAGTAAGAAATTTTAATAGGAGTATTGTGCAGAGTTGTTCCGCACTTCAACAAGAAATTGGCTAAGCAATGATACCTGATGTACACCACTGTAAAATCAATTTCTGGGGCTTCTTTATCCTGACTGACCTCAGCTGCTTCATTTGAGGGCCTGAAGAAATCTATATTTGTCAACATTCTGTTCAATAAAGTCTGTGACTGGAGCAGATTGAAGGCGGGGAAGAGAGGGTCGGCCACTGTTTAACAAGCTCTTCAGATAAGAAAGGACTTGTAGGCATAGACCTCAACTCCTCTCTAATACATTCTGTGGTGCTACATGTACTTGGAAAGTTTAATTCTATCTCTTCGAGTGATTCTCCCTCAGATTACAGGAAATTGTTCTTTCCTGCTTCACCAAGGTCAGCGTGTTGTCTCTGAAACAGGTCATACCATAAATACAAAGGATTTTTTAATGACCTTTTCTTTCAGTTTTTGGGAATTCTTCATGTTTTTTTTATACAGCCGCTGGGTTCCAGGAAATTATTCCTAATTTCCCAGAACGCAGACTGTGTTAAAAGATTGGAACAGGAATATGGATTCATTCCTGATCCACTATTTTACCTCCTCGACCTCTAGTAAATTTCCCAGAATGCCTGCAGTCTAAAGTTAACTGCAGGCATTTTGTGAACAACGGGCTAATGAATGGCAAGTCCCACCTCTTCAACTACTGCACTCCTGGTATGCTGTCTAAACTCGCAGAAGGAAATGGAGATTTAGAGTTTTGGTCATTTGTGTGTGAACAACCGATGCCAAGACCTCAAACTTTCTTCAGAACATACAAATACTATCTAAAAAAAAGTTGATTCAGTGAAGAAAATTTCTTCTAATTCTTTTCATGTTGAATATTTTGTGCATTCAGTCTGGAAGTCAGTCAAAATCTTTTTATTTCGCGTAGTTAATGTTCTCACTCCATGACGATTGTTGTTCAGTTCACACCGGATTTGTGATGTCAATAGAACTATTTCAATTCTTTGTCTGTACAGTGGTTAAATTCCATCTATGCATCCAATGTCTGACTCAACATTTGAGTCTTAATAGATGGTGTTGCTTGTGGTCTTAGAATCAGTCACTGAAAAGTACTTGCTGACAACATCCGATGTGTAGATCCACTTCCACTTCCACTTCCAATGTCAAAAAATCCCTTGCTATTGTCACACCAGAGTATCCCTAGTGGTCACAAGGTCAGAGAATTATACAGCAAGGAAACAGACATCACTGAGGCCATGATGATCATAAAATTTGCATTTACTCTAATCCTGCAGTGATCTCAATTTTTATTTTGATGTGATATTCTGCTTGAAACTCCATCATCATAGGGAATTAGAAGGATTGTCATCTTTGTGTCCTTGATTCTTCCATATCTGCCTGTTGGATAAAAAGATCTGCTCAGTAAGAGGAATAGAATGTCTCGATTGCAAACGCAATTCCAACAGGTTCCTTCCAATTTGTGCATGATTGCAGTTACTCCTTCTTGACTCTTGTATATCACATAATTGCACATAACTAAGGGTTGACACCAAAACGAGTGTGAGAGGAGGGCATTACGGTAATTGGCTGGGGCACAGTCTGACAGTCATAGACTCAGTCAGCAGTGGGGGGGGTGGGGTGGGGGGACTGGCGGTGGCCTACCTGCAAAGCGGACCTCCTCCATCCCTCTGACATAGCAGCCGAGAGCACAGCTTTTATTGCGTGGAGAGTGACTAGGGTGTGTCAAGTTGGACATCAGTGACACTTGACACACACTAGTGATGCAGGAGTATGAGCATAGCAGGTCCCAAGGAGGGGCTGTGCCCGCAAATTACCCCCTTGGCACTGACCGTGATGTGACATAATAAATCCCAAGGCAACATCAACTTGTCCTAAAGAAAATTTCACTTGCAAAGCTTTTTATGTATTCATTATAAGCAGTTTGTGGCTTCTTGCTTCTCATTTTACTGTGACGAAATGCTTTGAGAGGCTGGTCATGGCCAGAATTAACACATACCTAAGAAAAGAACTGGACCCACTGCATTTCACCTATCATCACAATCGCTTCACAGTGGATGCAATATCCACTCAGCACTTGATCACCTCGAAAACAGCAACTCTTACGGCTGCTCTTCATCGACTACAGCTCAGCGTTCAATACCATTATTTCCTCAGTGCTGGTCAAGAAGCTACAAACTCTGGGCCTCTGCACCCCACTCTACAACTGAACCCTTGACTTTCTCATCGGAAGACCACAGTCAGTAGGAATTGGAAGCAAAGGCGGACCCCAAGGATGCGTGCTAGCCCACTGCTCTACTCATTATACAGCTACAAGTGTGTGGCCTGGAACAGTTCCAATGCTATCTACAAGTTTGCCGATGACACCACAGTTGTTGGCAGAATCACAAAATGCAACGAGGAAGCGAACAGGAGGGAGATAGATCAGCTCTTTGAGCGGTGTCACATCAACAACCTTGCACTCAACATTAGCAAAACCAAGGAGATGATTGTGGACTTCAGGAAGGAGTCGGGGAACTCGACCCAGTCTTCATCGAGAGCTCAGTAGTGGAGAGGGGTCAAGAACTTCAAATTGCTGGGTATCAACATCTTTGAGGATCTGTTCTGGAGCCTCCATGTTGATGCAATCACGAAGAAGGCTCACTAGCAGCTATACCTTTAGAGGTGCGTGAAGGGATTCAGTATATCACCAAAGGCTCTCAAAATCTTCTGCAGGTATACCGTGGAGAGCATTCTGGCTGGTTGCATCACTGTCTGGTATGGAGGCGCCAAATGTCAGGATAAGAAAAACTCCAAATGGTTGGTAACTTGGCCTGCGACATCACAGGCAACAGAATTCACTCCATCGAGGACATCTACATGAGGTGGTGTCTTAAAAAAAGCATCCTTTATACTCAAAGACCCCCATCACCCAGACCATGCCTACTTTACTCTGCTACCATTGGGAAGGAGGGACAGGAGCCTAAAGACGAGCACTCAGTGGCACAAGGACAGCTTCTTCCCTGCCGCCATCAGATTCATGGATGATCAGTGAACCAAAAAACACTGCCTTACTTTTCATGCACTACAATTTTTTATATATATATCAATATTGTAATCTGCATCCTATTTCCTTTTGTAACCTACGACACTCTTCACACCATCCACAACTCTTCCAACCTTCATATCATCCTCAAACATGTTGACCCATCCTTCCACTTCTTCATCTAGGTTATCTACAAAAATCACAAAGAGTAGGGTCCCAGAACAGATCCCTGCAGAACTTCACTCGTGAATGACCTCCAGGCAGAATACTACCCTCTGGGTGCTACCTGCAAGCTAATTCTCAATCCATGTAGCCACGGTTCCATGGATCCTATGCCTCATGACTTTCTGAACGAGCATCTCATGAAGGACCTTGCCAAATTCTTTACTAAAATTTATGTACAAAGGTGGGTCCTTCTGGTCTTCACTGATTGATGGAGATGAAATCATTATTGAAGTGCACATATTATTTACCTATTAGTTCAGCACCAAAAGATGCTGGAAAAATTAGGTCTTGGAATTTAATAATAAGCAAGATCTTGAAAGTGCAATGATAAGAAACAATGATTGCCAAACAACCTCTCTGAGGCTGAAAAACTAATTTCACAAGTGTGAAGTCTCATTTCCTCAGAAATAAAACTGGTATAGATTTTTTTTAAATTTGACTTTTATCTCTTTCCTTTCCCCAGTGCTATGTCCCATCTTTGTTTTGCATTTTCTATTGAAATTTTAACATCCTGTTTGGAGATCAATGGAGTAGAAATTTATACACACAGTGCTGCTTCTCTTTCTCAGCACATCACGGATGAAAATCCACTATTTCCAGGATGGAGCACAATTACGACGAATTATTTGCAGACGCGCTACTCAAATCTTCACCAGGTCACTTCCAGTTGCAAATTGTGCTTCTATCATTAATGTGATTTCTCATCTCATTTCCTGGGCAATGCTCCTCCTGAGTGTTGCCTGGGAAATATATATTATTCGAGCATGTGCTTATCATCACATACTCTCAGAACAGCTGATCCAACCATTGATTCAACCCCCCCACCCCCTACCCCCGCTCACCCTACTACTGTACAAATTGACCAGCCATTCCTATCCCTCACACATTGCAACATCCTCTCTCTCCATTATCCTGACCTTAAACTTAAATTGAGGAAGTGTGAAAGCCTTGAACAAGCCTATCTGGATTTCTTTCAACTGTTAGTTTATAATGTATGATATGAAATATGACTTGATCTTTATATGTGATTATGATCGATACGAGAGTTTATTGCCATCTACATAAGTACAATGTTTGGATGTATCTGACTTGCTGCAGCCGCACAAGTACATAAGATACACCAACAGTTTAAATTAAACTACCACAATGGCCAAGAAACAAAAAAAAAGGATGATAATAAATAGAAAGGGATAGATAGATAAATAAATATTTCCTTATATCCCTAAAGTATAAAAATGAGGAATTTTTAGTCTGGAGAAAAACATTGCTGCTCATTGCCTTGTTCACAGAATTGTGGGCACGTCGTGAAGTTAATTGTTTTTCTGAAACAACAGAGGTCATGCTCACTGATGTATGTTTTATAATATTTATTTGTACATTTCAGCATACATTAATTCTCATGAAAACTATTTTTATTCATTAGAACTGCAGCTGTTAATAGATAACAGGGAGGCTCACATTGCCATCAATCATAATAAAAACATGTCTCAAATTTAATTTCAGATTGTTTCTTTCATATTTTCAAGAAAAAACTTAAAAGTAACATTTGAATTTTTTCTCTGCACTGAGAATGCTCAGTGTCTTAACCACTACGCTACATTGTCCCACGTCTTCACTAAAATCATCGCTGTTTCATGCTGTAAATTAATGCTCCCATTAGAGTGATGTAGTTATTTATAAATATGTTGACAATGTTAAAATTATTCTTGAATGTTTATTTTAAAAAATACCTTCATCAACAGATTTGAAAAAAAAACTATCAAAATATCTAGTGCAATACATGAAAGGTGGTGACTCAGCAGGTCATGCAGGAAGTCAGACACTAACATTTTTAAGATGCACAGTTAGCAAATAGAAACATATTTTTAAAATAATTGTTAAAGTACTCATAAATAAAACAATTACATAAACATTTCCTAAAAAGTATAATCGCTCTATGATTCTATGAATATTTCTGCCATCGTATTATTATGTAACGACTTACATCTGGAACCTGGAGCAAAAAAAAACACAATCTGTGGGATGAATTCAGCAGGTCGTAAAAGAATCAGAAGAGAATAGTTGACATTTCAGATCAGAACATGACTGGGAGTGGAGAGGGAAATAGCCAACATGAATGCATTTTCAAATCCATCTTTCATCCTCTCTCTTGCACCCTTTGTCCTTCAGTTCCCCAATCTTTCCCATAAAATTGTACTTCCTTATTTCAAACAAGGGGAAATTAACTGACACAGAAGAGGAAATGAGCCCCAGAGCAAATCAGCAATTAAATGGTAGGGCCAGTTTGAGGAGCTCATTGGCCTGCTTACGCAAAAGAGAATTAAACAATTCATGCAACAAAAATGGAATTTTTGATACACCCATTGCTACAAATTTCACAGTAGTCTATACTACAAGAGGCTTAGCATGTGGTCAGCCACTTTGAGGAAATAAATTATTTTAATTGACTGCACTACCAAAGCATAACGTCAGAGGAAGGAGGACATTGATGGATCGTAAACATGAAGACTCGTCCCTGTCAGTACTAAATGCTGCTGTTAATACTTGCAACTTCCCTCCAGTATGTGCTAGTGCCGTCAACTATTTTGGTGCTTTGGAAAAGTTGGGAAAATCCAGGTCTCCCAACTTGTTGACACTGGTAGTGGTTTTCCCAGAGTTTCTGCTGACAGAGGAAGTATAGCTTGCACCTTCAGCTAAGAGTCATGTGAATGAAGAAGAGGCTGTGAGTGAAGGAAATTGTTAACATGCGTGTGATAGTACAGAATACTATCACCAATGTATATTTGTATATATTTGCATATAGCTGTTGTGATTGGCTGAGAGCCGTAGCCACGCCTACTAGCAGGTCATAAAGGGCTGTTCCTAACCAGACCTAGGTCAGTCTGGACTGGTCGACCTTGGTGTAATACGCTCCAGTCTTTTGCTGATTAAAGCCTTGATTTGAGTTAACAAGTCTCTGAGTCATTCGACACACTGCAATGCAACTGTGCTTTCCATCCACTAAGATGGCATGGAAACCAAGCATAGTGAACCTGCTTTATAGCCTGTCAGCCAATGAGAGTGAGTATTCATAATTTCAGACCAAAGTTACAAAGGACCAAATAGGACAATGTTTAGTTAACTTTAAACATAATACAGAGTGCTAAATAAAGATTATACATGGACATATAATTAGAAGCTGAAATAGCATAAATAATCTCTTAAAATGGACAATAAAAAAATTGCACACTTAAATTTCAAAATTTTAAGTCATTATTAATATGGCAGTAAAAACTCACTTATCATTGTGTAATACATTTGAGAGCATATGATTTTCAGGATATTTTATAGCACTAAACATTTCCATGGATTGGTCTAACAATTTTCCTTTATTAGTGGTGTAACGTTTCCAAGCTCTGCAGTCCACAGTGCTGTGCTGGAAGCAATTTTGTGATTGTTGCACCAAACCATGTGCAGAAATCCCCAAGTTTTTTTCTGTATTGACATCACATTTCTGTGCAGTAGAGATGGACATGTATAGTTTCACTGTCATTATTACTGTATAGTCAGGACCTGCATTTTTCTTGTTTCCAATGTGATTAAAATGTATCCAAGTTTAAAAAAAAACAATTGAGACCAGATGCTCATTTCAGATGAATGAAAAGGCATTTGTGTTAATTTCAAGTCATTTAATCCCTCAAAGAGTTGTGATCAACCACATGCTAAGCCTCTTATAGGATAAGCTACATGACAAAGCCAACAAAAAGGCAGGCATAGCTAGGGCCCATGCAGGTACCCATGGCTACTCCTTTGATTTAGAGAAAGTGAGGTGAGTCAGTTGTTAAGGGTGAGAACAAGTTCTGCCAGGCAGAGAAGGGTGGTGATGGAGAGGGTCTGGTTCACCCTCTCGTCAAGAAAGAAACAAAGGGCAATTAATAAGGGAAGGTAATGAAATAGAGAGAATAAGGAGGGAATTAAAAGAGTGACCTTTGTGAACTATGAAAAGTGAAATCTTTTCTGGGGGGGCTGGGTGGGGGGAAATAGCGGTCACTGCAAAATCAGTTGACGCTTGCGAGTGGATTCGCAAATCCAAATGGAGAGGGGAGATGTGGTTGTCCGACAAGGGATAAAGAACAACTCAGGAGGGGAAGGGGAGATTGGGGATAAAGAAGATAGAAATAGGAGAATAAGGAAAATGTTGGATGTTGTAGGAATGTTGTCTTATAAAGAGTTGAAAATAAGAAAACAGAAATGGAAAAGGAGGAAAGGTAATGATGGAAAAACGGAAAGAGAAGATAAACAAAATATAAAATGGCTACGCTGAACTATATGACTTTAAATATTAATGGAATACATAACCAAATTAAAAGGAAGAAACTACTAAATTTACTGAAAAAGGAAAAAATTGATATAGCATTTGTCCAAGAAACACACTTAACTGAATTGGAGCACAAGAAATTAAAGAGAGATTGGATAGGACATGTAACAGCAGCATCGTATAATTCAAAAGCAAGAGGAGTGGATATATTAATTAGCAAAAATGTGCCATTTAAAATAGAAGAGGAAATAATAGATCCAGCAGGGAGATATGTTATGATAAAATGTCAGATATATTCGGAGCTTTGGAATCTACTTAATATATCTTCACCTAACGAAGATCAAAAGTTTATGCAAGATATCTTTTTGAAGGTAGCTAATACGCAAGGGAACATACTAATAGGAGGGGATTTCAATCTGAATTTGGATCCAAATATGGATAAAACGGGGAAAAAAATTAACAGGAAGAACAAAGTAACCAAATTTATAATTAAATCAATGCAAGAAATGAAACTTTTAGATATATGGAGGAAACAAAACCCAAAAGAAAAGAAATACTCATACTACTCGACTAGACATAAAACATACTCAAGAATAGACCTATTTTTGTTATCAGCTAGTATGCAGGATAGAGTAAGAAAAACAGAATATAAAGCGAGAATGCTATCAGACCATTCACCCTTAATACTGACAGTAAAGCTAGAGGACATCCCTCCAAGAATGTATAGATGGAGATTAAACCCCATGCTACTTAAAAGACCGGATTTTAGAGAATTTATTGAAAAACAATTAAAAATGTATTTTGAAGTAAATACGGAATCAGTGGAAGATAAGTTTATACTATGGGACGCAATGAAAGCATTCATTAGAGGGCAAATAATAAGTTATGTAACCAAGATGAAGAAGGACTATAATCAGGAAACAGAGCAGTTGGAAAGGGAAATAGTAAACATAGAAAAAAAATTAGCAATGAAGGAAGATACAACTAAAAGAAGAGAATTGGCGGATAAAAAAATAAAATATGAAACATTACAAACATATAAGGTAGAGAAGAATATAATGAAGACAAAACAGAAATATTATGAACTAGGTGAAAAAACACACAAAATCCTAGCATGGCAGCTTAAGACAGAGCAAACTAAGAAAATGGTATTGGCAACAAGGAAAAAAGACAAACAAATTACATATAATCCAAAAGAAATTAAGGAAAACTTTAGAGAATTCTATGAACAATTATACCGAACTGAAAACGAAGGGAAAGAAGGGAAAATAGATGAATTTTTGACTAAAATTGAACTACCAAAATTACAAATAGAGGAACAAAATAAATTAACAGAACCATTTGGAACAGTAGAAATACAAGAGATAATAAAAAAATTACCAAATAATAAGACACCAGGAGAGGATGGATTTCCAATAGAATTCTACAAAACATTTAAAGACTTATTAATACCGCCCCTCCTGGATGTAATCAACCAGATTGATGAGACACAAAACTTACCAGATTCATGTAAAACAGCAATAATTACAGTAATACTAAAACAAGGGAAAGATCCACTCTCACCAGCATCATATAGACCAATATCTTTGCTAAACACAGATTATAAGATAATAGCTAAACTATTAGCAAACAGATTAGCAGAACAGGTACCGAAAATGGTAAATTTAGACCAAACTGGATTTATCAAAAAAAGACGCACAACAGACAATATTTGTAAATTTATTAACTTAATTCATGCAGTAGAAGGAAATAAAGCACCTACAGTAGCAGTTGCTTTAGACGCAGAGAAGGCCTTCGACAGAGTAGAATGGAATTATTTGTTCAAAGTATTGCAAAAATTCAGTTTACCGGAGAAGTATATTAATTGGATTAAAGCATTATATAAGGGACCGTTAGCGAAAGTACCAGTAAATGGACATGTATCAAAGCAATTTAACTTAAGCAGGTCAACGCGGCAGGGATGCCCACTATCACCGTTATTGTTTGCGCTAGCTATAGAACCACTAGCAGAATTGATAAGAATAGATAATAATATAAAAGGAATAAAAATAAAAGACAGGGAATATAAAATCAGTCTATTTGCGGATGATGTTATAGTGTACTTAACAGAACCAGAACTAACAATAAAAGAATTATATAAGAAATTGAAGGAATATGGAGAAGTGTCGGGTTACAAGATAAACGTAAATAAAAGTGAAGCAATGCCTATGAATAATGCAGATTTCTCAAAATTTAAGAAGGAATCTCCATTCAGATGGCAAATGCAGGCAATAAGATACCTAGGTGTACAAATAAACAAAAATCTAGGCCAATTATATAAACTCAATTACAATCCACTAATGAAAAAATTACAGGACGATTTAGAGCATTGGAAAGATCTACCACTAACACTGATAGGAAGGATAAACTGTATTAAAATGAACATTTTTCCAAGGATACTATACTTATTTCAGGCATTGCCAATACAACTGACAGAAAAATTCTTCAAAGAGTTAAAGAAAGTAATAAGGAAATTTTTATGGAGAGGGGGGAAACCGAGGATAGCACTAGATAAATTAACAGAATGGTATAAACAAGGAGGCTTACAATTGCCAAACTTCAAAAATTATTATAGAGCCGCACAATTAAGATACCTATCAGATTTTTATCAAACAAGGGAAAAACCAGACTGGACGAGATTAGAATTAGATAAAATAGGGGAAAAGATACCTGAACACATATTATATAAATGGGACGAAAAATTGGTACAACATAGAACATCTCCAGTACTACATCATCTCCTCAATATTTGGAAGAAGATTCATGTAGAAAGAAATAAAACAAATTATCAATTACCAAAACTAATATTGACGCAAAACAAGTTACTCCCTTTTACAATAGACAACCTTTCCTTTAGAAAATGGGAAAAAAAAGGGATTAAAAGAATAGAAAATTGTTTTTCAGGAAGTAGATTCTTATCCTTTGAACAAACGAGAGATAAGTACAATATAACTGGAGATACAGCGCTGGCATATTACCAACTGAGATCCTACTTGAAAGATAAATTAGGAAGCAATTTGAGTTTACCAGAGGGAAGTAACCTTGAATATGTGATTACAAATACAATGTTAATCAAAAGATTTATAACAAATATGTATATTAAACTGCAAGAAAAGGAGAATGAGGAAACAAATGGTAAAACTAAACAAAAATGGGAACAAGATTTAAATATAAAGATAAAAAAGGAAACATGGGAGAAATTATGTGCTGGAACGATGAGAAATACAATAAATACGAGGCTGCGTATGATACAATATAATTGGTTACACAGACTATACATTACACCGCAAAAGTTAAATAAATGGGACCCAACAGTATCTGATAGATGTTTTCGATGTAAAAAAGAAATGGGAACAACAATTCATGCAATCTGGACATGTGAGAGAGTAGAAAAATTTTGGGATGATCTCAATCAGATATTAAATAAAATAACAGAAAACAATATACCAAAGAATCCAGAGATCTTCCTCCTAAGTAACATAAAAAACAAAGAATTTGGAATTGATTTGGAGGATGCACAAAAAAGATTTGTTAAGATAGCCCTAGCCGTAGCAAAAAAATGTATTATGTCAACCTGGAAATTGGAAGATAATTTGAAAATACAACAATGGTATATAGAAATGAATAAATGTATTCCATTAGAAAAAATAACATATAGTTTAAGAAATAATATTGAAATATTTGAACAAGTATGGGAGCCTTACATTAAATACAATAGCGAAAACCTACCGGGAACAAACATTACCTAAGTTGATGGAAGGAGAAGGAAAGAAAAGAATGGACTCAGCAGAATTTCTGGTGTATTTTTGTTGAATGACAACATTGTCTGACTGGCTTAATGCAACCTAGACTGTATACCTAAAATGGATGAGAGGGGGGAGGGGTGGGGGGGTGGCTTGGGAGGAGGGAGGGGGGGGAGAAAAAGTCACTGTATATGTGTGAAAAAGTGTATATCATGGCTAATGTGATTTATGGTGTGAAAAATAAAAAATTTAAAAAAAAAGAAAGAAACAAAGGGCTTTGAGACCAAAGTCAGCCCTCACCCGCATCTTCTCCATTTCCCGCTCATGTGCCCTGGGCCCCTCTGTTCCCAGGTGTAAAAAAAAGTATTCCCTTGTCCTCACCTCCACGTCTAATACCATGACCAGACACATCCCCTCTCCACCTTCCATAGGGGCACTCCCTCCATGACACCCTCATCCACCCATTAATCGCCCCTTGGCATTTTCCCCTGCGGCTGCAGGAAATACCACACTCATGCCTACACCTCCTCCCTCACCGCTATTTGGAGTCCCAAACAGTCCTGCCAAATGAAGCAACACTTTACTTGTGAATCCGTGGGAGTCCATTATTGCACCTGGTGCTTCCATTGTTGCCTTCTCTATATCGGAGAGACTGGATGCAGACTGGGAGATTACTTTGTTGAGCATCTTCACTCTGTCTGCATCAGTGACAGGGATCTCCCAGAGGCCAACCATTTCAATTCTGCGCCCCACTCCTCCACTGATATCTCTCTCCATGGCTTCATGTACTGCCAAACAAGACCAACCGGAAATTAGAGGAGTAGCTTATAATTTTCCATCTGGGCACTCTTCAACCAGTTGGCATTAACATCAACTTCTCCTTTTTCTGCTAGCCTATTCCCTTTTCTCCCTCTCTTCCTCATTTCTCTGTCTTCTTTCCTCCAGCTCGCCACCCTTTCTCTCTCCATTTTCAGAACCATAACCCCTCCCCTTAATTTGCTATTGTGCTATCCCTTCCTTATTTGCCTATTACTTCCTGGTTCCTACCTATGGGACTGTGCTCCTCCCTCTGTCCTTCCCCTCCAGACATTTTGTTCAGGCGTCTACCTGCATTTTGCTCATTCCTTGCTCAAGCACAAAAAGTTGGTTATATAATCTTTATCTTTGCTATATAAAGTTCACTGTTTGACCTGCCAAGTTTCTCCAGCATTGTGTTTTTACATAAGACAATGGAAGCAGGAGAGGGTCAAAGAGCCCCTCAAACTGATCCTACCATCCATCTGCTCTCCAGCTCATCTCTTCATCTGTGTCAGTTAATGCTGCCTTCTAAAAGAAGTATAATTTTATGGGATAGATTGGGCAACTGAAGGACGAAAGGAAGATTCCATAATGGATTGCACTATTCATCCAGGTATCTAGAATGGAATAATACTTAAGTAGAAATCTATAATGGAGGAATGATTAATGTCTTGCTCCAGTATTGAAAAATAAACTTAATGTTGGAGGCAGTAAATGGTAATAGATGGGAGCACAAATCAGAATACCAGGTAGGCATAATCATGGGATATCAAGTATATTATCACAGGAGAAAGAAGTCAGGGCAGAAACAAAAGAAGTAGTGTAAGGCAAAAAAAAAAATCGAAGGAAAATGGCCACACTACAAAAAAAGGGGAAAAATTATTAAAAAGAGTAAAAAGGCCCAACTCATTTCTTTTTAATGCATGAATCATTTGGTGAATTAACAGAACAAGGGGTGATGAATGGGTATGATATGACAGCCATTAGAGAGCAATTTGTTGCAAAGGAATCACAGTTCAGAAGGTTACATTCAGGGTGATGAAACTTTCGGAAGGATAGTCATGATGGAAAGCCTGCTGGGCTAGCACTGTTATTAGGAGATAAAAACAATTAGGTGCAGGAGATATTGAGTCCATTTGGGGTGGAGGTTAATAACAAAGGAAGGGAAATAAGAAATTGGCAGGAATAGTGTTTGGACCCCAAAACAACAATTGCATTGTAAGAAAAAAATATAGATTAAACAAGTGCAATGATTATAGGGGACATTAAAGATCTGCGCTGACTAACTTACCAAGGTATTCATGGATATCTTCAATATCTCACTCCGGCAGGGCGTGGTACTCACCTGTTTGTACGGGTGCCCAAGAAGAGTGTAGTAACCTGCCTTAACTCTCAACCAGTAGCATTTTGATCAACAGTGAGTGATGAAGTGTTTCGAAAGCTCCTGTCTGAATAGTGACATGGATCTATTCCAGTTTGTCTATCGCAGTAACAGGTCTACAGCAGATGCCATCTCACTAGTTCTACACAAACTCCTGGAACACCTGGACAGTAAAGATGCATACATCAGGATGCTCTTTATCAACTACAGTTCGGCAGTTAACACCATCATCCCCTCAAAACTGATCAGCGAACTCCAGGACCTGGGCGTTAACATTCCACTATGTAATTGGATCATGGATTTCTTTACCTCCAGACCATAATCAGTGAAGAACTTCTCCACAATCTCCATCAGTACTGGAGCCCCACATTCTGCCTTCTTAGTCCCCTGCTCTACTCACTTTACACCACGACTGTGTGGCTCAGTACGACAATATCTACAAATTTGCTCATGATGCCACAGTAGTTGATTGTACAAAGAAAGGGGATGAGTCAGCACACAGGATGGAGATTGAAACTTGGCTGAATGGTGCAACAACTACCTCACACTCAATGTCATCAAAACTAAGGAGCTGATTGTTGAGTTCAGGAAAGGAAAGCCAGAGGTACACAATCCAGTGATCATTTGGAGATCAGAGGTGGAGAGGGTGAGCAAATTAAGTTCTCTATTTCCTGGCCCCAACACACCAATGGGATTTTGAAGAGAGCACGTCAGCCCCTCTACTTCCTCAGGAGTTTGCGGAGGTTTGGTAATGACACCAGAAACCCTGGAAAATTTCTACAGAGGTGTGCTGCATCACGGCCTGGTCTGAGAATACCGATACCCCCTGAGTGTAAATCCCTCCAAAAGGTAGTGGACGCAGCCCAGGACATCACAGACAAAACCCACTCTTCTACTGAGTACATCTACAGGGAATGCTGCCGTCGGTGTACAGCAGCAATCATTGAAGACCCACACCCTCTGTTCTCACTGCTGCCATCACGGAAGAGGTACAGGTGCCACAAGACTCACACCACCTGGTTCAAGAACAGCTGCTACCCCTCCACCATCAGACTCCTCAACAATCAATTGAAAAGAAAATCAATAAAGTGCACAAGTAAGACTCCTTAAATTTATTTTGATCTTTCTGTATTGCAGTCAACTTGCTTACATTTGTTTTTACATTTGTTTTCTGTTTACAGTTCTTTTATTTGTTTACTTGTTCACACTGTGTACAGTTTATTTTATTTTAGTGGTAATTCTGCCATGCCTGCCGGAAAAAGGAATCTCAGGGTTGTATTTGATGTCATGTATGTACTCAGACAATATATCTGAAATCTGAAATCATGTAGATTGGATGAACAAATTGGAAAGGGTAGCTACAAATCAATAAAGTTACAGAGAATATGAGTTAACAGTTTGTGAAAGTCATGAAGACAACAATAAGTTCAGAATCCACCAAAAGAGCACAAAAATTTTTAGAAAGAGATGGAGATCATAAACCATGAGGGTAAACTAATGAGGATTTTAAAAACATCAACAAAAAAAAATGCTGACCTGTTGTACAATGAGAATTGGAAAATAGTTAAGGAAATCAAGAAAATGACAGAGGAGTTGAGGAAATTCTCTGCACCAGTCTTTAAAGGAGAAAATACTCTGAACAAGTAACCATTAGCTCCTGAAAAGAATATCTCACACTGAAACTCTCCATGATTCTCAAGTTGCACTCCCCAATTAATTTCCCATGAAACTTGTTGTCAGAAGACCAGTAAACTTGAGTAGCAGTGGTCTTGTAACAATGACACCTAACTTACTTATGTTGCTTCAAAATTGTGAATTGTTTTATAATTTTTTTAAAAATCCTTTCTCTATTAATTTTACCTTGATCTCCCATCATCTTCTATTTCTTTCTGTGCTAAATTGATATCTACACCCCTGTTATAATTGATCAAATACAACATAAACAGCAACAATTTTATATTTTTTCTTATAAAAAAAATTCGGTTGAATGGGTGGATGGACGCAAGTCGCATAGATCAGAAGTCATGGAGTACCTGTATAGGCTGGAGAGTGTTTAAGTGGAGGCACAAAAAGTGCAAGCATGTGATCCTGACAACTAAGGAAGGTTAATGGGAAGGTAATAATTATAGAGGGTTTTATGGGAAGTTGCAACCAGATATAGAGGAGATAGGAGACCCTGTGGAAAAAGTGAGTGGATGATAGTAGAATGAAGCACATGGAACTAGTGGACAAAACTAAAGGATGGAGGACTGGGGATATGTTTATGGAAACACTAAGGAACCTGGACTCGTACAGGAAAACACATTAGGATGATTGGGTTTATATTATGGAGATTTAGAAGAAATGAGAGGAGATCTCACTGAAACTGTCAAAGGACAGGACTGCACAGGCGCAGGAAGGATGCTCTCAGTGGTGAGATTTCTCAAGCCAGCAATTACAGCCAGAGAATACAGGGTTGGCCCTTTAAGATTGAGCACAGATGAAATTTCTTCATTTTAACCATGGTGAACTGTGGCATTCTTAACTACCGAAGGCATAAATAGACTCATATTTGAGCTGGCGAGAGTTCTTATGGCTAAAGAAACCAAGGGATATGTTGAGAAAGCTGAGAATCACATTATTATTTACTGCAATTGTGGGGAAAAGGGGAATTGACCATTTTTTTTTAAACAGTAATTTTTTTCCCAGTCATCACTTTACATTGACATCTGAAAGACCAGCACAAATTTGATATGGCCAGATGGAAACAACCAAATTACAAATGCACAAGTAGACTAGGAAAATAATGCTTTTTTTTTGCAGTAGTTGAATGTTATTTGAAATACTCTATATCATCTATTTACACAGAATTAATGATGCAAAATAGTTTTATGACCTTGCAACAGGTGGCAGTAGAAATTCCAGGACAAAAATGCAGCCATTAATTTAAACAGAGCTATTATTTGAGTGTTCGATAGCTTGTACAAAGTCCAAAATGTTTGTTGGAAACTTCTATGAATAGAGATAATATGTACACAAAGTCATGTGGTTTATTTGGAGTTTGTATTACACATATAATGTGACTACTTGCTACCATTTAGGATAAGTGATGGTTTAAACATTGATTATTTCCCAGAGTTCAAATAATATATTCATTTCCAAGGGCATACTCAAAGGAGGAGAAGGAGCTTGAGTACCATACTAAATAGCTGCCGTTTGTGACCTCTATTATTGATTAAATATTCTGATCCAGGTAATTTGAAAGAGAACCATTTTTTTCTCTGTAATAAAATATATTCCATTTCATCAGAACTTTTATGTTAATTCATGAATCCAACTCCTTAAACAGCAAAACAAAAACCTCAAGATGGGTGAAATGGTGGCAGTTAGAACAAGAACAGCAGAATGTTTAGTGACCTCAATTTTGGGTTTTCATTTCAACAGAGCCAAAAATTTATGAATGACTTCAAATGCAAAATAAAGATTGTAAAAATGTAGAGAAATTGCCGGTAAATTATTAGAAGTGAAGAAAACTGGATCCTTTGTGTATTTCAAATGAATGAAGTATACATTCATTCCAAAAATATCCCATATTGAACATCTAAATATTTGTCATGTGATACATCTCTGTAATAGATTAAACTTAAAAAAAAATCCTGTAAAAACATTCACTTATTTCCTTGCAGCACTGAACAAATAAATTCATGTGTTTAAAACTCCAGCCTATAAAATGTCAATCCATATCCTGGTTGTCAGATATCATCTTACATAGCAGAATAGCTAATACATAAATCTTAAGTGAAATTTGCCTTCAGGCATTTAGGGCAGTTACAATGCCTTTTGAATCATTCTAGGTTGCAAAATAGTTTTACAAAGAGGACCATGTTAACCCTATCCACTTAAAGGAACGATGCTAAAAAATCACTCAGTTAACTTGTTGGCCTTGCAGCTGTGACTATTTTTGTTTATTTTTCGGACCAAAGCCAGAAGGTTTTATTTGACACTGTCATGTCTTTGGGATCCAATTATAAATTTAATTTGTCAGCATTGATGGAAGGTGCAGTAGGTTTCATGCGAGTCCAATGCAGTGAGAAACCCAACCTGATCCAACCTGAGCCATAAGTGGCTCAAATAAAAAGTCAATCTAACTTTCTTTATGGGGCCAAGAGAGGAGTGGGAGTTGGCATACTGCGTTGGGTTGTGACACCATCTTCCACCAATTTTTCCACCCAGATTCCATAGGAAGTCAGCTGACTTAAATGATGCCAGACGCTTAAATATTCCCAGCCCTTTTGACGCTGCTCGAAGTTAGTTTTGAACTAAAGCCAAAAGTAAAGTACCGAAAACTAGTCTGAACTTAAAAGTAGGCAAATGTTATCTTATAGTATTAAAATTTCCAGATATTAAACAAATAGATTTTCCTTCTGCATAATTTTCTTCTTCTTACGAAAAGGTTGAATTACATTAAAAATCAGCACGTTAAAACTGTTAACCTTTGCATTGCAAATGCTCTCCATGTATGCTACTGTGGACACTGGATGATTAAATGCAGGAAATGGGTTCTGATTTTTCTCCTGGGAAACTCTTGGCTGAGATGCAAAGGAACTCATACAAATTTATCCATATTTTCCCACAGGGAACAACAACAACACCAAGAGTCAGAACAACAATGACCTCAAAGTAAATTAAAGATCAAGATGTGCCAAGAATACTAACCTTTAAACACTGAGAAATTAGTTACCCTTCATGCTTCTTAAAAAGATTTCAATTTATTTTCCAATGGTTTTACTTTTCACTCATGTCATCTTTCTCACTTGGTTCAATGTGTATAAATATAAACAACAGGCATGCAACATGATTAAAGAACTAAAGTTCAATTCTAGAACTGCAACTTGCGTTCAGACATGCTCGTTAGCAAGTATGCACTTCAGTAGTTCCTTCTGTTTTTTTTTTTAATTTTTTATTTTTCACACCATAAATCACATTAGCCATGATATACACTGTTTCTTTCACACATATACAGTGACTTTTTCTCCCCCCCCCCCCTTTCACAATGACTGACTGTTGCACTTCACTGAATGAAGGAATTCAATCAATTTTTTTCAGATGTTGAGGGAAAACATGTCAAAGATTTTTTTTTAAATTTGCTTTCTTAAATTGCAGTGTGTAAGAATAAACTTCCAAAGCATTTATTCTTATCTCAGCAAATTGTGTGCTAAAAATCCAAAATATTTTCTGCATTTTGAATTAGATTGCCAGTTGTGTTAAACTCATTGGACTACGAAATTTTAACCATAAATTATTTACTCACGTTTATGCCAATATAAACACTTCTGAAATGAATATTTGATGTATACCAGATATCTGTGGTATCAAGTATTGGTGAAATTACTTGTGTTTACTCTTTTCTATCTTTCTTCACAAGACCATAACTTTAGTAAACAAAAAGCAAAAGGATCCTTGTGGACAAAAAAAAAACACAGATGATGGTCGACTGCATTGGTTTGCTTGATTTAAGAATAAATGAGATATGAAACAAGGAAAGTCTTTATCATTTCCTTAATTCTCATTCCTATATAATTCCACTAAAATTCTACTTGCCTACTTCAGCAGGTCTGGAATGAAATCTACAGTGTAAGCTTGATCAGTTGAATCAACAGTAATTATAATACTGCATAGAATTCAAATCTAGAAAGAAAATGAAATGTATTTATCTATCTTCTCTCTGACAGACTTGAATCAGCATATAATTTTCTGGCAGTAGAACCTCCGAATACTTCTCGAGGGTAAATGAATTCTACTCAAATCTACAACTTAATTAGCACATTTTATGGCGTTCTTACCTTAGAATACCTATATTTCCAGAAATGCAGTAACAATCGTAGAGCATTCGAACAGCTTGACTGCACTGTGCTGAATAAACATTCAATTATAATTGCAGGTGGAGAATTGCTCCACTCCTATTCATGACTTTCAAAAGCTCTTCATTCCGCAAACCACTTCTATGAATATTCTTGTTCTTATTCACTTCTTGATCTGGCTCTCTCCCTACCACTGAACATGTTTCCTGTAGCTTCCGTAATTTTTATTGATGTGGTCTTTCCTGACCCTGTGTGAACTGCTTTATTCTTCTCTCTTTTCACTAGTATATTTTGGCTGCAGTCTCTGTAACACCCTGAAATGAGCTGCAGCACCTTGTCAACGATTCTCTCAGAACATCTCCATTAACTCACAGCCTCCATTATCTAAAAGGTTATGCAATAGGGAAGTGGGAGCCCCATCAATGTGCTACACTTTGTTATGCAACTTTCTGTGGGAGCAGTGCAACTTTTTCTTTGTTCCTGTTTTAAAAGCCTTAGACCTTCCTATCAAGTAGTAATGCAGAAGTATCCATCGGAAGCACCAACCGTGTTGCTGCAGTTTAAGAACACAGCTCACTAATAAATGCCTAGAAGCATAATAGAAATGTTGTTACATTCTATACTCATGCTCTGGAAAATCTGATTATACGTGGTTCTTTTTTTTTTCATGATATTTAAAACATTGATCTTGCTTTCTTCATTTCCAACAGATGGAAACAACATCAGCTTTGTGTGTTTCCTCGTGCATTAGATTTCTGCCTTTTCAGTGAAGACAGGATTCTCAGAAATATTTATTACCATGCAAATCAGAGCTTCACTAGTGAATTATACCAAGTTCAAATTTATATTGAAACATCTTCAAAGGGTAATTGAATTTCAAGCACAATATCATCCTCTGGAGTCACCATACTGGTAAATCAGATACATACATTCTAAAAAAAAAATCCTTTTAATGTAAAATTAGCATTATAGAACACATTTGAAGCTTTTTTTACCCCTCCTCCACTGCACACCATCTCCTTCCCACCCCTTCTTGATACTGACATCGTTTCTGCACTTCACACTTTTTTATTGGAGCAGAAATTCAAAGTAGCTTATGCTATTTGTATTCAGCTGGTTGAAGCAGCTAAAACGTATCAAGTAATGGGCGGCATGGTTAGTGTAACAGTTAGCTGTTACAGTGCCAGTGACTCGGGTTTGAACCTAGTGCTGTTTGTAAGGAGTTTTTACGTTCTCTCCATGTTGCTCCAGTTCCTCCCACCCTCTAAAACGTACCAGGTTGTAGATCAATTGGGTGTAATCAGATGGCATAGGCTTGAGAGCCGATAGGGCTTGTTACCGTGCTGTATGTCTAAGTCTTTTTTTATTTAAAAAAATTAAATTTAAATTGATAAGACTGGCTCAATTACTTGATCAGTAAATGTAGGCCTGTTGTTACATGTTTTTTGATGTTTGAATGAAAGGGAACGATCTGGTGCATCTGGAGAGCTCATACGTGCTGTCAACCAAGCATGGCAATTTACTTATGACTCACTTATAACAGATTCGAGCCTTGGTCCCGGTCGCTGGTGCTGTAATAGCATTACACTAACTGCTGTGCTAACCATGCTGCCTTGTTTTGCTGTTCTAAGAAAGTCCTATAGTTACTGAACTTTGAATTTTATTGAAGTACAATGCTCAGTTTCAGATAAGATTTTATCTTTTTTGAACAGCTGAAATCTGAAAGCCATTATCTCATGTTTATGAAGAAAACAATGCCTGTTCTGAAATATCTTACAACCAGATCACTCCAAACTAATAATGACATTTTACAAGTAATAAGACAATATTGAGAAAATAATGTTTATTTTAATAAGTGACCGACCATGGATTAATTCGGTTATAGCAGAATTAACTGGACATCAGTGCTTAAAAACGTCAGATGACAATCTCCTGAATTAGGATATTTTTATTAGATTTACAGGGGCTAATTAGCTTGAAGCAATTTGTATTCATTTATGTTAGTTCTAATGAAGGTTGCAGATCTGAAGTGATAACTCAGACCTGAGTGTTCTTAACATTTTCTGGTTTTATTTCAGATTATTAACATCTGCATCGATTGATTTTCAATTTGTTTTACTGTCTGATTTTTCTATTTCACAAACAGATTCATGATTCCTTTGTTGTCAAGTAATAATTCACAAAATGTAATAAAACACAAACTATTTTGAGTAAAACTTATTTATTTAAGAAAATAATCCAGTAGAAAGAATATTACCTTTCTGCTATTCCTTGGGATGCCTGGCTTCTCAAACAGCATTTTTAAGTCATCCAGTGGGATAGAAAATCTCTCGATCCTTCGAGCAGCTTGTAAATCTTCTTTAACAACATCATCCTGGGTTAATTCAGCTTCTTGTATGGTTATGGGTGATGCTAAATTGTTTTTTTGTGCCTTGATCACCAGCATTCTAGTTTCTAGGCCATTTTCCATTCTTGTAGAAATAATATTTTCAGCAACTAAGGTGCTGTGTCAGAACACAGGAAGTCTTCAATAAAGTCACCAAAGAAATTCCAGCTCGTATTACACTCGCTGATATTCTGGGGATGGAAGCATTGGCTGACTGGTGATTTTAGAATGTTGTCGAAAGACTGATGTAAAAAGCTTTCAAGTACCTATGTAAAAGTCTTATATTGAAAGCAACTTGCTTACAGGAACTTCAAATCAGTAAAAAGAGGCTGAAGTAAAGACTCATATGACTTGCTTCTGAGTATATTCCTTGAGACCGATGCAATTGGATCACAAGACTCCCACCTCTTCTTCAAAAGACTCAGTGAACCCTTCTTTATTGGCATTATGCCAGACCCTCAGTTTTCTGCAAATCAGAACATTTAAAATGTGAAAACATTTGACAGACAATTGAAACATCATTGGGAAAATATGTGTTTATAAAATGTATCTCATTTGTGGTTAAACCACAGTTGCACAAAAATATGTCTGTTTAAATTCCTGGTCATGTGAAATACACATTCTAAAAGACTTCATTCCTTGTTTTGCTTCCAGCACACAGCCAAGCTTCAGCAAACATTGCTGAACTCAGGGCAAAAATTCCCAGCTAACAGGAAACCAGATCAGGAAGAGAGTGAATCCCATCACTTCCTTGTATGGAATAATGCCACGTAACAGCATTGCTTGGAAACCAACTTTATGTTAAGTAAATGCTCGGAAAATGAATGCAGACATAACTTGGCATCAGTCCATTTAAAAATAACACTCAATAAATAAACCACCAGTTGCTTTGCAAATTGACACCTCTTTTCTTCCCAGGTCTGAATTATGTTGCAACTTTTTTTTGATTTTTTAAAAATAAATGCAGAGTTTTAGTCTCTGAGCATTAAGTGACAGAAAAAAGCTAGATCAAGTGTACAGTGAGCCCCTTGCCAATTCAGTTCTATATATGTGACACACATTAGGGTCACGTCTCCAGAATGGAGGACCATCGCCTTCCCAAGATCGTGTTATATGGCGAGCTCTCCACTGGCCACCGTGACAGAGGTGCACCAAAGAAAAGGTACAAGGACTGCCTAAAGAAATCTCTTGGTGCCTGCCACATTGACCACCGCCAGTGGGCTGATAACGCCTCAAACCGTGCATCTTGGCGCCTCACAGTTTGGCGGGCAGCAACCTCCTTTGAAGAAGACCGCAGAGCCCACCTCACTGACAAAAGGCAAAGAAGGAAAAACCCAACACCCAACCCCAACCGACCAATTTTCCCCTGCAGCCGCTGCAACCGCGTCTGCCTGTCCCGCATCGGACTTGTCAGCCACGAACGAGCCTGCAGCTGACGTGGACTTTTTGCCCCCTCCATAAATCTTCGTCCGCGAAGCCAAGCCAAAGAAATCCACTGGTGGTATATAATTCCAACAGAATGAAAATGGGGGAAGTGTATTATCCAAATACAAAATGCTAGCTGAACAAAGAGCTTATTTGGTCCATTGTCAATTACTGAATAATTCTACACAGCTCTTCACCCCATTGCGCCAGCTCAACAAATATCTTCGGGTGGGTAAGGGCCTGCTTATGTTTGTTTTACATTTAAAAAATAACTTTTATAAGGGATTAGCAAAATAGCTGCTTTATTATGTCCTTTAAATATTCAATAATGGTCTTCATTGTCATTTTTCAGAGACAAGACTGCAATATAAATCTTATCTTTTTACTACACTTCATCATAATTAAAAAATCAGTTAGCATGCATGCTACTAAATTATTCCAAACAAAGAAAAATTAAAACATAATCTGCAACGCAGCATTTAATTTGAACATTGTTAAATCCGATGAAGTGAATTAGATCAACTATAACTGTAATGCTGTAATTGTAAAGCTACGGTTAAATCATTCTTGTATGTTCTTACCAATTTTATTGATGTTGTAGCAATATCTGATGAAACAAAAACAGTCTGGTACTTAGAAATGAATAAAAGTAGACATTTATTTCCAAGGACTCATTAAACTAATGAGCATCCAGCATGATGGCCTGACACACATCTGATAACAGATAGCTGAAGGATATAAAATCTCCAATATCCTGCTTAGACCAATGCATTATTTAAGAGACCCTCAAGGGAAAGCAAAGAGCCAATGTCTGCATACTTCAGATTATGTGCTCAATGAGCAGTGCAGCTCTTCAAACCCTAGTTTAAATTTCAAGTCCTTGAAATTAAGGATAAATGGTGGAAAAAATGTATTGCTTAGAAATACAGTATTAGTTAACATAACAGTAACCAAACTCATATTATATCCTATGTGCACTGTGACTTTAAAGAAAATTGCAAAACAAAAAAAGTGGATCAGCGTTTCTTGAGATTTTTTTCATATACTGTATACCAATTCTGGTTCTGAAATCATATCACAGTACCCAATTCAAACTGATCATTCACAGTTCGACCAGATCCAGAAGATTGAAAGGCAATATTGCTTGAAGTATTATTTAACTCCAGGATATTGATACTAGCCAATTGCAATTGGATACTTATTGCCTATGTGGTTTTTTTTTGCTGCTATGGTATTAGTGATCAGTTTTCAGATAAATTTTACACATTTGTATCCATTAAAGAAAACTTTACAGAGATTGGTCTGCAAAATTCTCCAGAGATGAAAATTATATTATACAAGCTTCTTGATGGACTAAATTATTTAACTTAATCTTATTAATGAACTTGATTTCAGAATATGAGCAGATCGGCAGTAACTGATCTTGAGTTAACACAACTCACCTCTATCTCCACTGCAGCAGATGAGAAGGTTAGGACTGATAGGAGCATTCAAAATCACGAGGAAAAACTGCTTCTAGCCACAGAAGGGTTGGAAAGCAGAGCACATAGATGTCAAACAATGGGTAAAATATCAGAGGAGAATATCTTTAAGTTGTGATTTGTGAAGATTAGGAATAAAATAGGAGAGAGCTATTTAATGATAGTATTCAAAAAAAAATGTTGACTAAATATTTCTGTGTCGTGGTGTGAGGAAAGCCAGTGGAACTCTATGGCTTGATAGCTCTTCCAAATATCTCGTGTACGTATAATGAGCTGAATGACTTCCATCTGCGATTATTGCGACCTGATTTAAATTGTGATTATGAAAATGAACTTCAAAGCAGTACAACTGACCTGGGAACATGGCAGATCAAATAATTCTTTCAGTCTCTTGATCAGCCTAACTCACATCGGTAGAGAAGATGAGGCCACTGACCCCCAGGAAACTAATATTTGTGCACCTGTACCATATACAAATTCTTAAAAATGAAGCAATCGTTAATTCTAAGATGCTAAAATAAACCTTTTTCTTTGTATGCTACAAATATGTCAATTTTACTAAAATAGTCATTTTTCTCTCTCCATCTCTCTTCTGGAGTAGCTTAATTTTAAGCTAATGATTGTATGTATTTTCATGATTATTCTGCATCTCTCTTACTTGTTATCCCAAAGGAATAGCTTGAAAAATGAGTGAGCTCGGAAACTAGTATTTAAATTTCTAAACATTTTAAAATGTCCTTAACTTATTATAGATGTTTTTACAAAGTAAAAAATAACACAACAATGAATAGTAAGTTTGCAGACAAAACAAAAATTACTGGAGTCGAGCATAGTGAAGAAGATTTTCGATGCACACAGATCAAATGGTCATCTAGGTGGAACACAGGCAGAAGGATTTTCATCCAGACAAATATGAAGTAATACACTTTGGAAACTCAAATTCTGTTAGAATATGGCAGGGACCATAGGAGCACTGGTGTTCAGACAGACTTGGAAAGCAAGCCCATAACTCCCTGAAAGTTAAGGTAGTGAAGATGACATTTGATATGGTTGCCTTCAGAGGAAGACACATCAATTATAGAGTTAGAACATCATGTTGTATTTGTACAAAACATTGGTTAGACTGAGCCTGGAGTACTGAGTACAGTTCTGCCGGCCACACTACTGAGGAAGGATGTGGTAGCATTAGAGAAAGTTCAGAAAAGATTCACCAGGCTGATGGCTGGAATAGAAAGCGATAGTTTTATAAAGAGAGATTGAAGAGACTGTGTTTATTCTCACTGGGACACAGAAGGATGATATGCACCCTTATAAAGGCTTGTAAAGTGATGAGGTGCATTAATGGGATAAATAGCAAGAGTCTTTTTTCCCAGAAGAGGGAAGCCTGGAATGAGAGAGCACAGGTTTAAAGTGAGAAGAGAATAATTTAAAGGCAATCTGCAGGGTAAGTTTTGTTACATGGATGGTGGTGATTATTTGGAAGGAGGAGGTCATAGAGACAGGTACAATAGATAAAATTAAAATGTTTGAAGGGCATTTGGAAATCAGTCTTTATTGCCACCTTAGCAAGCATTGCCTGAGTAGAATGGACATGGAACATCCAGGTGGACAGACACCTAATGGTATGAGATTCAATGGAAAGGAAGTGCTGCAAGTCTCCCCATCATGTTATCCAGCCATGTTCTACACAGGAAATGAAACCAATAAGGTAATACATGACCTTCCTTCATTCACTCTGTTATCTCTTGATTACACTGCTAACATTTTCCTACCTCCAACATCTTCTGATTGACATTGACTATAGTCAATTGCATCTCAGCCCAATTTTCACATCAGCCCAAACTACATCACTCGACAAGGGTCAGCTGCCAGGATCCTGCGGTGAAAAATTAGAATCCTTTAATCTGAGGAACTGAATAAGATCGTTGATGACTACTGGTACCATCATCATGTTGTCAGTGATAAGTGGCTCCTGGACATCTTCCTTTGCCATGAGAGGGTAAATTTTAGGATTCTTGGAGTCGTTACTGGAAGACCAGGCCAATTGGTGCATAAAGAAATCAACATCTCACTCCAAGCTATAGCAGATTCAGTTTGCAGTGATTGCTTACATTCAGTCTGTAACTGATACAACCCAGGTTGCAGCAATTTTATCCCTTTCTTCAGGTGTAAATTTGCACTACAGAATTACATCCAGGATCCCCAGAATGTGAGGACATGTTTGATGGCACATGGCACTTTCATGAATAGCAAGTATCAATGATGATCAGAGCATAAAGCAGGTATTTGACTGTCTTTAGATTGACACCATCCTCTTTCTACTGTACATGCCAAATCAGAGAATTCTAGGAAGTGAGAATATCCTCTGTAGGCGTGGCTCTGACTCTTTTGAGAAAACACACCTCAACAGGTTCTCCTCAACTTATGATCGGGTTCCATTCTGACCGATTGGTCATATCTCAAAATGGGCGGTGTGGTCTCACCAGGGTCCTGTACAAATGGAGAAGGTCCTGTTTGCTCCTACACTCAATTTCCCTTGTTATTAAGGCCAACATGCCATTAGCTTTCTTCATTCCCTGCTGTACCTGCCTGCTTACTTTCAGAGACTGGTGAATAAGGACACCTAGATCACATTGTACTTTCCCTTTTCCTAACTTTACACCATTCAGACAGTAATCTGTTTTCCTGTTGTTGGTACTGAAGTGGATAACTTCACATTTATCCACATTAAACTGCTTCTGCCATGCATCTGCCCACTCATCCAACCTGTCCAAGTCAACTTGCATTCTCATAACATCCTCTTCACATTTCATACTGCCACCCAGCTTTGTGCCTTCCTTGACCTCATTCCGGATCTATCAGCAAGGAGTGGGTTTTTCCACTTGCTTGCCATCTTCTTACCATGCTTACAGAACAGCAACTGTGCGACAGGCCACTTTCGTGCGCATATATATTTTTTTAAAATTTTCGGTTGTATGTCTTCTTTCTTCTTTGGCTTGGCTTCGCGGACGAAGATTTATGGAGGGGGTAAAAGTCCACGTCAGTTGCAGGCTCGTTTGTGGCTGACCAGTCCGATGCGGGACAGGCAGACACGGTTGCAGCGGCTGCAGGGGAAAATTGGTTGGTTGGGGTTGGGTGTTGGGTTTTTCCTCCTTTGCCTTTTGTCAGTGAGGTGGGCTCTGCGGTCTTCTTCAAAGGAGGTTGCTGCCCGCCAAATTGTGAGGCGCCAAGATGTACGGTTTGAGGCGATATCAGCCCACTGGCGGTGGTCAATGTGGCAGGCACCAAGAGATTTCTTTAGGCAGTCCTTGTACCTTTTCTTTGGTGCATCTCTGTCACGGTGGCCAGTGGAGAGCTCGCCATATAACACGATCTTGGGAAGGCGATGGTCCTCCATTCTGGAGACGTGACCCACCCAGCGCAGCTGGATCTTCAGCAGCGTGGACTCGATGCTGTCGACCTCTGCCATCTCGAGTACTTCGACGTTAGGGATGAAAGCGCTCCAATGGATGTTGAGGATGGAGCGGAGACAACGCTGGTGTAAGCGTTCTACGGTTGTATGTACGGATAGATCTAAGTCACATAGGTCATAGGTCGGAGAGTACCTGAATGTAACTAAATATGTTCCTCCACCAGAGACATCATCAGGAAGATCAGACTTATTTTAACCCTCTGGAGCTATCAGGTGGCAGGCTGGAGCCATGAGCAGCAGTAAGTGAAGGAGTGGGAGATATCCAAAACTTTTATTCCTTGAGCTCTTGGATTGTATGTCAGTGAAACATTCTTAACATTCTTGGTTTCATGGACCATTTACATATTAAGTAAATGTCAAAAATGTCCTTAACAAGACCTTGGCCAAAATTTGTTTTCTAGCAACTGTTATACTGCATAACTCTTAAGACATAAAAGCTGAGGGAGAAATAGTGTTCAAAATCTTATTTTCTTTTCACTCTAAAATTCCTCACTTTGCCAAGTTTGAGCCAAAATATCTCACACCATCAATAGCCACAGGAAACAAATGAGAATTCTATCTGACAATTCAAAGTCGATAGGTTCTGGAAACCTGAAATTTAAAAAAAAATGCTGCCAATGCCCTCCTGCAGGACAACATCAGTGGAGCAAGGAATAGGAGATTATTGACCTTTTAATCAGGACTGATAAAAAAATATGACTCATCTTTTTAAGTTACAGAGAAGGGAAAAGAGTGAAGAGAATAAAGGAAGAGTATTAATAGGAATGATGAGCAAGGGAACAATGAGAGAAGAGGTGGTGGAAATGGCTATGGAGAATATTGGGGATTACTCTGCTACCTTGATTTGTTGATAGAAGAGAGAAATGTTTCAGATTCATTCCAAAAATAGGCTTTAGTCACGATAAATTATTTACAAAAAAGGAAAACCGTTCAGATCAATCTACATTGCTACATTTGTACTCTAAATACACCATTATCACCCCTGTAGTATCTTGTTGTTTCTCCCCCTCTGTTGCTTGAGGTCTTTCCTCGGTCTCAGCCTCTCAATGCTGAGTAATGGGAGGATTCTAGACTGTGGTCATTCCCAACGGCACCCTCGCGTTGGCTGCATCAAGACTCTGCAACCCATAGCAGGTACTCCTGCAACCTGGAATATGCCAGTTAGCGGCAGCCCCTCACCGGCATTTTCATGGGCTGAAATACCAACAGGTTTCAAGCAGACCAAAGTGCATCTTTCATGAGTTGATGGTCTTCCAGCAGTTCTGGATATCTGACTCAATTTACCAGAACCATTTGGGTACTGATGCAAACTGGAGTCCTGAGAACTGTGGTGCACCAAGTCCAAAGGTTTGATGCTGTTCTTTAAACTTGCTTTGCGTTTTAATGGAAGTAAGGGGCCAAAAACACGGGTCAGAGAGGGAGCGGAAATGAAAATTAACATGACAGGCAATTGTTCAAGGTTATCTTTGCAGAATGAATGTGGCCTCAGCCAAAGTCTTGCCGCTGACTTAAAAATGGTGCAGACCAATGGAATCTGACTGGCTAATGTAACAAAGCATTGCGAGGTCCACAGGTGGGCAATGACGCCTAAATTCATCTGCTTTTGGAATCTCCAATGTAGGAAAGATCTCAATGTGAGTGCCAAAGGAAGTCACTAAATTATAAGAAATGTAAGTAAATTGCTGTTTTACCTAGGGTCAATGCAAGGTTGTAATGAAGAGATAAAAGCACCCTTATCAGAGGATCTAATGGGACAAGATTCTTAAACTAGTGAAAACATATTCAATATGTGCCGACATTCATGAATCTAATTCAAAGAAGTTCATCGTGTTCACATGTCCAAAGATAAGCTGGCTTGTATCTTTTCTAATATTAACCCTACTCATGACAGATGTAAATCTGATATTGCTATATTGACACATATGGTTTGGTCTTGGGGTCCATCCTTAGAAATCTATTGGAAATAAAAAAAATTTTAATATCTTTTCAACTGTATTTTAGATAGAGCTTTGACCCAATCAAATAACTACACTTTTTTGGAGTTATTGGACCAGACATAGGGAGTTTTTCTGTACCTGCTCAACGGGTTGTGACCTTCTGTACACTGTTGGCTAGAAGAGCCATCGTATTCAAATGGAAAGACTCTAGACCACCAACAGTAAGAACTTTCAGGTGGCCAAAATACCCCGATGTAAAGCTGCATATTCTACCCCTATGCGGCTGTCGAGAGGCCACCTGAAAGAGCAGGAGGCACCTCCGAGCCGCACTTTCCAACCCTCCTCCGAGCGGGATAATCGCCAGAGCATTGAAGGCACCTGAAAGCGGCAGCTAAGGGGATGACAATCAGCTGGCGAGCGCCTGACAGCCCCCCCCCACACTGCTGCCCCTGCCCCCTGGCGCAGGATGTCAAGGCAGGGGCAGCCAGCGCGGGATGACAGGGCTGGGGCGGCCGGCACGGGATGTTAGGGTTGGGACGGCCGGCGCTGGATGCCCCAGCCCTGATATCCTGAAGGGAGAGGAGCCAGAGTGCACTCCGAGGCGCCTCCCGTGCAGCTGTCCCTTTCAGATGACCAGTGCTGCGCTTTTAGCGCAGTCACCTGATCAAATATTCCACAGGTCTGAATCCGCTTCTGCGGAAAGTGGCTAGTGTTTCAATATTATGTCCTGTTTAAGTTTAGAAAAAAATTAGATGTAGTGTATTTGATTCATCGCTGAAACTTGAAGACACATTGTAACCTTTTATGTCTTATTTTCATTTGATGTAAATGTTTTTAATGTAATTAAATGTACTCACTCTTCCAGATGTTTTTTCATTCCCAATATGAATCAAAAGCTGCAAAATATATGTAACCCTTAGGACAAGATGCACAGATTTTTTTTTGGTTAGTTTTGTTTTCAGTAGAGTGGGTTTGGTGGGTTTATTTTATTATATATACTTTTGATGTCTTTTCTATCTTCATCCAGTGCAGTGGTGGGGGGGGGGGGGGAAACGAGTTTATACAGTTTGAAGTTTTATCTTGATATATATGTATACGTGATATTATGTTTTCAGTTATGTTCCCTTTTCTTCATTGTACAGTATTTATTATAAAAACCAATAAAAAGATTGAAGAAAAAAAGAGATAAAAGCCAGCTGCAGTTATAGAGAAAGGGTTTATGAAAAGGGGTTGGATGTTGGAGTTGAAGAAGTGAAGCAAAACTATGCAGTATTTTTTTTTTCCAGCCTTAGCTGCTGCATTGAACATGATGCAAAAGGTAAGTGTAAATAATTGTTATCCTTTCTTTAATTTTACTTTTTTTTTAGGCATACAGCATGCCAACAGGGCCTTTTGGCCCATGAGCCCATGTCACTCAATTACACCCAATTGACCTACAACCCCATTATGTTTTGAATGGTGGGGAGGGAAACCAGAGCTCCTGGAGGAAATCCACGCAGACATGTGGAGAATGTACAAACTTCTTACAGACAGCATGGGATTCAAACCCCAGTCACTGGCGCTCTAACAATGTTGTGCTAACCGTTACACCAACTATATGGCCGTCTACATTAACCATGCTGCCCTCTACATTAGCTATGCCATGATTTATGTTTTCAATTAGTTTAAACCATTTAATAAAATTAAACTTGGACTTCATTTTTATATTATTTCAATTCGAAGATCCTGCAACAAGAAATATTCATTCCGTTTTCTGTTGTAAAACCTTAAATTAGACATTTTTGGTCCGTTTCTCTCTCCACATGCGCTGCCTGGCCAGCTGAGTGCTTCCAGCCTTCGGTTTTTATTTCAGATGGAAGAACTTCAGGGTGATTTATGGAAAGGTATTTTACCAAGAGATTTTGTGGATCTGGACCACAATACCTGAAGGGGCAGTGAAGGTAGAAAACCGTATAATATCTAAAACCTCAGGATCAGCGCTTGACATGCTGTAACCTGCAAGACGACAGACCATGAGCTTGAAAGTAATAATGGGATCTTTAGCCAGTGTGAACGTGAACTAAATACAGTAGTGGACTGACCTTTTCAGTGCCATTACTTTTTATGAACCACTGATGATAGTAAAGAGAAAACTGAATGATGTCTCTGGGATGTTTTAAGGAGTTTGATCGCACCTAAATACAAAGGCTATATCTCTTTGCAGGAGAGGCCACAAACCTTTGGTCACAAACTGAGTAAATACTGAAGAATTCTCTTTATCCTGGGATGCGGAGATTACTGCCACATAAAATAGCGGAGGCCACTGGCTTGGAAACATTTCAGGAAAAGAGATAAGAATTAATTCTGATGGAGGATCATTGGTTTCAAATGGATGACATGATTAGTGCCAGTGACCGTGGTTTGAATCCGATGCTGTTTGTAAGGAACTTGTACATTCTTCCAGTGTCTACATGGGTTTCCTTTGGGTGTTCCAGTTTGCTTTCACCTTTCAAAGCGTATCAGGTTTATAGGTCAATTGGGTGCAATTGAGTGGCATGGGCTTGAGGCCAAAAGTGCCTGTTACTGTGCTGTATGCCTAAATTTAAATGATATTTAAAATTTGAAGAAATGCGAGCTTATTTTCTCTTTCCACTGTTGTTTCAAGCTGATTAATCATACCGTTGCCTACGAAAAGAAGAGTGAGCAGTCTCAATAACTATGGCCCAGTAGCACACACATCTACTGTGATGAAATGCTTTAAGAGGTTGGTCATGGCCGGAATTAACACATATCTAAGTTAAGGACTGGACCCACTGCCATTCGTCTATCATCATAAATGCTCTACAGCAGATGCAATATAATTGGCTCTCCACTCAGCTTTGGTCACAGCAACTCATACATATAGCTGCTCTTCATCGACTACAACTCAGCCTTCAACACCATTATTCACTCAGTGCTGGTCAATAAGCTCCAAACCCTGGGCCTCTACAAATGAATCCTTGACTTCCTCATTGGAAGGTCACAGTCAGTACAAATTGGAAACCGCATCTCCTCCTCAATGACGATCAACACAGGTTAGCCCATTCTCTACTCACTCCACATCCATGACTGTGTGGCCATGCTCAATTCCAATTCTATCTTCATATTTGCCAAAGGCACCACGGATGTCAACAGAATCACAGAGAGCATTGAGGAAATGTACAGGAGGGAAAAAAAGAACCTTGCACTCAATATTAGCAAAACCAAGGAGATGATTGTGGACTTCAAGAAGAAATTAGGAGGACACAAACCAGCCCTCATCCACAAGTCAGCAGTGGAGAGGGTCAAGAACTTCAAATTCTTGGGCGCAACATCTTTGAGGGTCCGTAATCACAAAGAAGGCTCGCCAACGGCTATATTTTGTGAGGAGTTTAAGGAGATTCGGTATGTCACCAAAGACCTTCGAAATTTCTACAGGTGGACCGTGGAAAGCATTCTGGCTGGTTGCTACAGAGGTGCCAACGCTCAGGACAAGAAAAAAATTCCAGAGGATTGTTAACTCAGGCTGCGCCATCAAGGGCATCAGTCTTTATCCCATAGAGGACATCTACAAGAGGCGGTATCTTAATAAATCAGCCTCTTTTCGCAACGATTTGCACCACCCAGATCATGCCCACCATCGGGAAAAAGGTACAGGACCTGAAGACAAGCAATCAGTGGCACCAGGACAGCTTCTTCCCCTCTGCCATCAGATTCCTGAATGAATAAATGAACCACAGACACTCCTTTATTTTAACTGTTTCTTTTTGTTGCAGTTTTTTATTAATTTGCAAGGAGGTATATATAAATGTTTGCTGTGATGCTGCCACAAGTCAATGAATTTTGTGACATGCTCAAGACAATAAATTCCGAATAGTTCAGATGTGTCTATTTTGTTGAAGCAGAGAAAGTTTATTTTGGGATGTTGGATAGAGAAAGGGAAGAGGGTACATGTAATACTTGATCCTGGTGTGGAATTATTGGGCCAAATAGACAGTTCCTTTGTTTCAAATGAGTTGTGTTTACATTTTCACTTACCTTCAACTACTTCCTGGCCAGTCAATGAAAATCTTGATGGTCAAAGGTAGCATGTACATTGTGATTCGAAATTTTAATTGTGTCTGCTGTGGGTAACTGTATTCAGTGATAGCCTGAAATTATTACAAACCCACAGAATACAAATACTGTACTATATATTATGCCAAAAAGTAATCATTTTCACCCATGAATTGACCTGGAATTAATATGTTGTTATTGTAACTGCATTAATCTCCAGCAATGCTGGTTATATTGTACATAACAATAATTTAAAACATGACATCGTACCTGATCAAAAGACCAAAAGGTTGGAACAATCAACATTGCTTGGAAATTACAGCAATTTTTGAAAGCCTGACTGGAAAATTGTTTCCAGCACAAAATGTTTCAGTCATTTGTTCCATTTGCGCCATGTTCTGATTTTTTTTTCCAATTTTAAACAAAAATGGAAATTCCTTAAAGATGACTCCTTGGGTTGCAGCACTTTTCAGCAAAAAGAGTCATAATCAAAAACTGGAGCCAAATACTGAAATATTTGTTGTTCCATTAGAGAGCTCTTGGGCCAATAAAACACAAATGCACACATCTCAGTTAGCTTTAAAAGAAATAATAATCTCTCAATGCATCCAGCTAATTATTAATTTTATATTTTAGTGCAATGCCTTTACAATGCCAGCGATCAGGACCAGGGTCGAATCCCGTGCTGTCTGTAAGGAGTTTGTACGAATTTCCCCGTGTCTGCATGGGTTTTACCCTGATGCTCTGGTTTCCTCCCACTGTTCAAACTGTACTGGGGGGTGTAAGTTATTTGGGTGTAAATTGGGTGGCATGGATTCGTGTGCCAAAATGGCCTGTTACCGTGTTGTATGTCTGGATTTATATTTGAAATGTTGACACCAACTGCCATGCTGTAGTTAACAAAAGCAGCATTTCTATCACCAAGATCCACATTTTCAAGTGATGTTCAAGAATCCTTCTGGAAGATCTATTCCTACTTTTGACACTGGACACAACCAAATATACTTGCGTGGAGCACTTAAAGTATTTGCAGGTTAGCCATTGAAAATCTTGATGGTCAAAGGCAGCATGTACATTGTGATTTGAGGCTTTAATTGTGATTGTTGTAGGTAACTGTATTCAGTGATAGCCTGAGGTAAACAAGAAGTCTGCAGATGCTGGGAAAACTGGTGCAATACAACAAGGTGTGGAAAGATCTCAGTGGGTCAACCAGAAGGATTTGGGTTCAAAACATTAACTTTCTATTGCTTTCCATGGATGCTCGCTGACCCCTGTGTTCCTTCAACACTTGTTGATAGCCTCCTTGGTAAGGTGAAAGTAGTTGGTAGTTAAGGTAGAAGGAATGTTCCTTCCTTGAAACCCCACTCTTGGTATGATCTACCCTTCATTTGTCCAAGCTCTATTTTTATCGATTTTACTTGCTGCTTCTAATTCTCCAGGCACGTCTGGATTGTAGCTGTTGAATCAGTGATTAAAAGGAACATAAAATAGGAGAACAATTAGGTCATTTGGATCCTATCCCATAACTGATCCAAACTCCATTTAATTTTGCACCCCCATATCCATTGATTCCTTGAATGGTCACAAGATTATCCTTTCCGAACACATTCAATCATTCAGACTTTGCACCTTCTGAAGGCAGAGACATCCACATTTTTGAGTGGAGAAATTTCTTCTGATTTAATTCCTTAATGGCTGATCTCATTATTGGTTCTGTGAGAGCTAGCTATAGAGTGCTCAGCCAGGAGAAACATCCGTTCTGCCTCTATTCTCTGAATCAAGTCATTAATGGATGATCTCATTGTTGGGACCGTGTTGCTTAGTTCTAGACTGCTCAGCCAGGAGAGACCTCATCTCCTCATCTATTCTCTGATTTCAGTCCTTCATGGCTGATTTCATTGTTGAGACTGTCATGGCTAGTTATAGACAGCTTCGGTGGAAGAGACATTCTCTCTACATCAGTTCTCTGAATCCCTCATAAATTTTGCACATTTTATTAAAGCCTCCTCTCTGGAGAAAAGCAATTTGGCCTACTACTAAATGGATCCTCTCATTTAAGAGGCTGTTATCAAGTTAGAACTCAGCCTTCAGACTTAATAGACAATGATGCAAGGCTTGTAATCGGGGGAATAAATGGGCCTGCAGAAATTAAATATCTAAAATAGGCAAAAATGTAACAAATACCAAGCAGAAGCTGGTGTGTAAGCCAATCAGCCCTTCACACTTGCTCCACCATACTTCTAATAAAAGATATGGGAGCAGAGTCAAGAACAAACAGAAATAGACCATCAGGGCCTTCAGGCCAGATTCATGGACAATCAGTGCCTATTTCCTGCACCAATTTCTTGGTTCTCTTAGGATCATTCCAAAATATATTTCCTTTATATTTTATAAGTTTCCGCCTCACAGACCCATCACAAGAGATTTTAAAATTTGAAAAATCTAATTGCCAGCAGCACTGAGCACAGATGGAAAAGCGATTTGGCATGGGTATTTGAAAAATGGACATTTCTAATGTGAAATAAAAGATATCCTGGATCCTGGTGGATGTCATAAGACTGTTATAGTCTGTAAATCTGTTCTCAATGTAATTTTGCTGGAAACATATTTATTTGGCTCACAAAATGCTTTATGAATATGTTATAATAGTTCAACCTGTAGAGGGATACAGACTGTGAATATGATCTAGAACTATGTTTAAGATTTGAGTTTTGGTTAATCATTTTTTTAGTTAACCAAATTTTACAATTACTTCATATTTCAACAGCTTAAATGCTTCCACCATAAAATTATTTCAAAGAGGTTTGTAGAAGTGACTGTTGAGTCAAACAAGGAGATACAGCAAGTGACCAAAGGCATTATTGGAAGCAACTTTCAAAGAGGATCCCAAAGAGAAAAGCATGGAGGGGCAGTGCTCCATTCTAGGGAGAAAAGAGGGATCAATAGGAATGTGGAATGCACAAGAGACAAGAGTCAGGAAAATAGAACGTACAATTTGGGAAAGTCTACAGACGAGAAGAGCAATAAGGTCACATCAGAAGCTATGCATGAAAATTACAATTCTTGAGGCTGTAAAGGTGGGTCATGGAGACCAGTGACCAATTTAAATGGGAAAGAGTGAAGCAATAGTTAGGTGTGACTTGATGCATGACTGGGTCTGGGCAGCAGAGATTTGGGAAAAGGAAGGTGGGAGTGTAGGGAGAAGAGCAATTGAATCTCAGGCCAGTAGAGGCAGAGCTAAGGATTTCGGCAGATTAAGGCGACACGGTTGGTTTAGCGGTTAGCGCACCGCCTTTACAGCGTCAGCATTCAGGACCAGACCTGGGTTCCAGTCCTGCCATGTCTGTAAAGAGTTTGTACATTCTCCTCATTACTGCGTGGGTTTTCTCCGGGGGCTCTGGTTTCCTCCCACCCTTCAAAAATGTACCGGGGGGTGTAGGTTAATGGGGTGTTAATTGGATGGAACAGATTTGTGGGACAAAATGGCCTGTTACTGTGCTGTGTGTCTAAATTTTTTTTTAATTAAATACCTGAAGCCAGAGCGGAGGCTGGTGTTGATGCAAAGGGGTGGTCTTGGTGATGGAGGAGAAAATCTCTGCTGGATATTTAGATTGCATTATTTTAGATGGTCCAGATTATCTTGATGCATGACCAGGTAAGATAAAATGTTAAGGATTTGAAGCTTTATTCTTCCTCAAGTTTAGCAGATGGAAATTGTAGCTAATCCAATATTGACTGATGAACAAAGAACCAAAGGCAGTAAGAATACGAGTAGTGTCTTCCTTCATCCATTTGACTATATTCGACTATCCAAGCAGATGATAGTTGGTTTGTACCTTAACTTGCTTTCTGTTCAACCACTCTTATTCAGAGTTGTGCCAAGGAATTCCTTAACTCAACTTTGTGTTCTTTTCTCATCGTTCCTCTTTTCTTCTTCTTATCACAAACAGAAATAAGTCGATGGACATCTTGTTTTCTGCTTCTAGCAGGTGTGCTAGTAAAGGTAAAGAAAAAGGTAAAAGTTCCATTATTGTCATGCAATACTACATTTAGCATGCAACATACATGAAATTCTTTAACTTTTCTCTACCGTAAGGCAGACAGAGAATCACCATTTTGTCCAGCGCCCCTCACAGAAACCTACAGCACCTGGTCTTCCTAGGTGGTCTCCTCCCCAAGTACTGACCAGTCCTGAGCCTGCTTAGCTTCCAAGATCAGACAATCCCAGGCATATTCAGGCTAGTAGGTGCTGTTTTCCTACAACTCACAGAGCATCATGGGATGCAGGAGGGCAGCAGATTTCTTGTGTGTTGGTATTTAATCATAATGGAAAGCATTGAGCCAGAAATCTTACAGGGTCACTCAATGTGATTGTGTATTACATAAGTGAATTTTATCTAAAACATATGCACAACAAACCATAGAACACTATAGCACAGAAAACAGGTCATTTGGCCCTTCTGGTCAATGCCAAAACAACATTTCGCTTGACCAACTAATCTGCACACATTCCATAACCATCCAGACCTCTCCTTTCCATGTATCTATCCAATTTATTCTTAAAAATTAAGAGTGAGCCTGCATTTACCACATCAGATGGCAGTTTGTTCCAAACTCCTACCGCTGAGTGAAAAAAATTCTCCTAATGTTTAACCTAAACCTTTCCCCTTTCACACTAAAGCCATGTCCTCTTGTATTTATCTCTCCTAATCTAAGTGGAAAAAGCCCACTTGCATTTACTCTGTCTATACCCATCATAATTTTGTAAACCTCGATCAAATCTCTCCTCATTCTTCTACGCTCCAAGGAATAAAGTCCTAACCTGTTTAATCTTTCCCTGTAACTCAACTTCTGAAGAACCGGCAACATCCTAGTAAATCTTCTCTGCACTCTTTCAATTTTACTGATATCCTTCCTGTAGTTAGGTGACCAGATCTGCACACAATGCTCCAAATTTGGCCTCACCAATGTCTTATACAATCTCATCATAATATCCCAACTCCTATGCTCAATATTTTGATTTATGAAGGCCAAGATGCCAAAAGCTTTCTTTAAAACCCTGTCTACCTGTGACACCACTTTCAGGGAATTATGCATCTGTATCTCTTTGTTCCTCCTCAATTCCCTACCATTTACTGTGTATGTCCTACCTTGGTTTGTCCTTCCAAAATGCAACACCTCACACTTGTCTGCATTAAATTCCAATTGCCATTTTTTTTGGCCTTTTTTTTCCAGTTGGTTCAGATCCCCCTGCAAGCTTTGAAAGCCTTCCTCACTGTCCACAACACCTCCAGTCTTAGTGTCATCAGCAAATTTGCTGACCCAATTTACCACATGATCATCCAGATCATGACATAGACAACAAACAGCAGTCCCAGCACCCGATCCCTGAGGCACACAAATAGTCACAGTCCTCCAGGCAGAGAAGCAACCATCCACTAACACTCTCTGGCTTCTCCCATGCAGCCAATTTCAAATCTAATTTACAACCTCTCCATGGATACCTGTATGAAAATTCTGAACTGACATGGTGGGACCATGTCAAAATCCTTGTTAAAATCTAAGTAGTCATCCACAGCCTTTCCTTCTACTTTCTTGGTAACTATGGAAAATATACCTATGTACTATTCATTATGGATGCATTAATCCATTACTATGTACCAATTTACTATGTACTTCAACTACACTGTTTATTGAAAATATTCATGTAATTAAGTAACTGCCACAGAATTATAGTATGTGTAGATTTGCTGACTCCAAAGCCTTCTAACTTTAAAACACAAAGAGGGAAAATATCTTCATCCCCAGGGTTACACAAAACTGCTAACTTTAAAACACAAGTGCAGAGATAAAACATCAAGGTGTGACAAGAGTATTTAGTGGTGGTTTGGGAGGAATTGTTAGAGCAGGGCTGCACACAAATATTTTAAAACACAGAATCTTTGCAGGACTTTTGCAGAATGCTTTTTGCTGAAAGCAACAAAGTAACAACATACAGCTTGCCTGGGAACATGTGATCTTTGAAGGCAACAGGGAAGAGTTTTGCTCTCAGAGAGGGAGGGAGTGAAACAGACAGGAGAGACACAGAAATCAGTTCCAGAGGAACAAGCTGGCAAACTTTAGAAGGCTGCCCGGTCAACAGAGAAGACTGGTGGTGTGAAAGGTGACCTGAAAGAAAGAGGATCATCTGGAGAACCCTGAAGGGAGCAAGTTTCGTCAGCAAGACTGATAGAGAGAGCTCCAGTGGCGCAATCGGTTAGCGCGCGGTACTTATACAGCAAGACTGATAGAGAAGGAATCAATTGCTGATGTCCTGGAAAAGGAATCTCTCTGAAAACCAGCAAGAACCCTCCTGAGTAGTACCATTTGCCTGTTAAGCACCAAAGACTGGTGAATTTTGTTCATGCTAACTTCTGTGCACAGTACAAGAATTGCCTGCAAGCAGTGAGATTGGACGGTGATGCAAAGAACTTTTCTAATCTTAAATATATATTACACACACCTGCACTTAGTATTAGAGGGGGGGGGGGGGGATTGTCTAATCCAATCGATGACTCAAGCACTTTTGAGCCACTATGAACCTTTCCCTTAGTGAATTCATATGACCTTCTGTGTTACTGTTAACTCGATGGCCTTTTTAAAACTGCCTTGTGAAAAATACAGAAATGAAGTAATGAAGACAGCTGCCTTCTATCATCCAGTTTTTCCAGGAATTTGAATCATTTGCCCGTGTTTGATCCTACATGATAGGGAAAGGAATATTTATGCCCATACCAGAACTTTTTACCCCTTGGAAATCCTTACACAGATGCTACTGCAAAAGCTGTTGTTCTAAACGGTCCCTTCACCGTTTATTCAAAAATTGCTTGAATAGAACAGTCTTGTCTGAGAGGGGATGAAGCATAAGTTCAGGGGGACACTCCTACCATTTCATTAAGCAGGAGGTGTGCCAGAAATCAAATTATGTACCACCTTTGCTGGACAATTTCTGTACCAAATGCAATTCTTTTTCTCATACTACTTAATTATATATGCAAAAATGTAGATTGACTAAGGAGGAGGGGCTTAGGAGTGGCACATCACTTATCTAAGAAAGTAGGACCTTTCAAAGGAAGGAATGTATTATCTGCCTACAAAATAATCCCGGTAAAGAAACTGAATGCCTACCATTTGAATGTATATGGATTGATTTTATAGAATTAAGTATGTAACTTTAAGTATTGTCTTGTTATTATTGATTTGCCTGGGTCCTTAAGGAATAAATTGACTAAGTTGTCAGCAGAAACTAGGTTGAATTGGATGGAGGAATTGGGGATTACAGTGGTTCCACTACTCCCATTAACCCCAGGCAGCAGGAATAGTGGAATGTGTAAATGAAAAAAAAAACTAAACTGGCCAAATTGACTGAGGAAACACGGTTAAATGTGGCTAAAAGGTGCTACCCCAATCATTGTTTTAAATGCGGATGACACCACAGGCTAAGTCAGGGCTATATGCTGCAGAGATGGTCCACGGACAGCCATCTTGGGGAGCAAAGCCCACACTGCCCAGTAGGGATGGATTTATTATTGTTTAGGTGATTACATAAGCAAATATTTGAGTAATCTAACTAAGATTTTTTTTGAGAGATGCATTCACAGGTACAACAAACACACCTAAAGGAGGGTGATCCAACAGATCAAAGCGGTGAACATCCTGATGTCAAACATGAGAATTACATTCTGGTAAAGAATTGGATCCGAAGAAATTGGGAACTCACTGTCAAGGACAATTCCAGGTCCCGGTAATCACGACTGCTATAAAGCTTGAAGGACAGCCTCACAAGATACACCAGACTTAAGGAAAAAGGCCCAGCTAAGATATTAAGACTTTTATTATAACAGACTGAAAAAGAGAGGCCCACCTACAATGTGGTAAGTTTATTATTATGCCTTTTGTCACCCTGACATTTGAACTGAATATCAGAGTCTTGACTGAAAAGAGGAATTTGTGTTGACAGCATAATACCTTTTTAAATGTGACCTACTTATAGGCCGATAAGATGAATGTTTATAGCTGTTGAATCTATTCTATAATATTCTAATCAACTCAATGGGAGGTATCCCCTCAAAACCCAGCCCTACCCCATACAGAAAATGATGAAAAGGATTTCGAGACAGAATGGACTACAGACAAGGAGATAAACATGTGAAGGACAGCAGGACATAATATTAAATGGTATCTCCAGTCCTGCAACCGCTGCAACCGTGTCTGCCTGTCCCGCATCGGACTTGTCAGCCACAAACGAGCCTGCAGCTGACATGGACATTACCCCTCCATAAATCTTCGTCCGCGAAGCCAAGCCAAGCCAAATCTCCAGTCATATGGCTATACTAAACCTGGGAGAAAAATGATGTAAGACTCTTAGTGTATGCAATGTAAGGTAAAACATCATGAGATGGGAATGTGTAAGGAGTTACCCTGGGCAGGGCTGTAACAAGATGTGAATGCATCCTTGTACTTACAAGATAAGAGAGACATTGATGGATTGAGAGGCAGGAAGCTAGCAGGGAAAGGATAGCAACAGTTTTAGTCATTGGACAAGTAATGATATGATGATGTTCTAAGCACGTATCCAAGGGTATAAAAAATCATCATTTTGCTGATAACGGCAGAATGCATTCTCCGACTAACATGGTTAGTTGCAAGTGTTACAATCCGGTAATAAAGAACAAAGAACCCTGATTTCGACTCAGTCTGGTGTTTGTCTCACTCATTCATGAACAAAGCAGACCTAACAGCAATGAGACAGTTATTTTGACATAAAGCATATCTGTGTCTTACTACTAATTGGATGGGGTTCTGTTAATTGAAATGTGTGATTCCCTCTGCACATCATGTGCAAGAGCTACACCATATTGGCTAATGAATCGCTTAAGTGGTTGCAAGCAGATAAAGGAAGGTTCATTGAAAGCCATCAACACTTATTTGATCAGATTGATAGTATGCCTAGAGGAGGTTGCCAGGGTACAATACAATCACTTCTAAATTAGCACAGTCAGCATATTTTTAAAATAATAGTTACCCCATGTGTTTTGATGGTCTGGGATGGGAATGTGGGCTAGTAAAATTGAAAGATGATTTGCCTTGTACAGAAGAACACTGCTGGGAACACAACTGAAGGATGAAGGAAGGACACTTCTCATGCACTTGTTTAAGAAAGGAATGTTTGAATCAAATTCGAGGAACTCGGGTGGTTTGTGGGGTTGCTGCTAGGAAAAACAATGAGAAAAATATAAAGTAAGGATAGGAAAAAAATCATCCGCGATTTTGCTAATATATATATAGTGATCCCAGACATTGGTACCAACAAATGTACCGAGACCCCACCGCATGTTATCAGTTAAAGTAAAGAAAGCCTATGTATTACAGGAAACAGCCTCCCTGCCTTGTTTGTCATTGGGGCATTAGGACCTCTAGTTGTCCCCCATGCCCAGAAAATGCTAGAGTCAGAAGACGGATCATCACGGAGGAATGTCAATGTTACCCTAGGATCAGCTCCATATCCCTTGGAAGATCAGCTGGGATGGTGGCTGCTGTGGCTTAACAGCATTAGGCAATGAGACAGTGGCAGGGTAGGAGGCTGCTCATTAAGAATTGGTAGATTTGAGGCTTTTCTCACAACAAACCACATATGTGGTGGATTATCAGTTTGCTACCCAGCAAATAATTATCAGTCTGCTCGATTGTAGGGGTTAAATGCATTACAAAGGTTACAGATGAATCCTTCAATATCTCAATGGTGATGCAATATATCCATAATCAGTTAGACAGTTTTAAGACAGGGACTTAGGGGCGGAATGGATGGCTTGCTTGGCTAACCTGAATAGTTGGAGGGTCATGGGGGGGGGGGCATGAATCTTACATCCAATTGTGATATTAGTTAATTAAAAATTATAAACCAAAAGACAAATCTGAGAAAAGGAATGTAGCATTAAAGTGAATATTAAAATAACTTGGAAGTATCAAAATGAATTAAAACACAAAAATGGAAGCCTGATGTCTAGATTGAGGAGAGGATCCATGAATGATACAGATTGGTACAGCATCAACCGCTGGCTTTGGAATGCAGGCAGTGCAGATAAGAAATACATGCGCGATCCGGGTTCGATTCAAAGGGGGATAATCAGACAATCCCACTGGCAGATACTTGGTGACTGTGCAGTTAGGAGGGAGGGTTGATGTACTGTTATAATTTGCATGACGTGCAAGTCACACAAGAAAAGTGCAGCACAGCTGAGATTAGTCTGTAAGGGCTCCTGGGTCCTTTTTTTCCTGTCTAAAGATATTCAAGGACAGGTTTTTGGCTTAGTGGCCCAGGGAGTGGGAGAGAGAATACTTTGAAATCTGAGCACAAAAAATTATAAATAACTCAGTTTTAGGGATGGCTACTGTAGTTTAATCTGACCTTTTATGTGTGCAGGTCTTTGTCTTCTCTCTCTCTCTCTTTATGTAAGACCATTTAGGTCTCAAAGGATGGAATATATTGAAAATATACCTATGCACTATTCATTATGTATTCATTAATCCATTACTATGTAACAATTTACTATGTACTTCAACTACACTCTTTATGGAAAATATTCATGTAATAAGTAACAGCCATAAGTAACAGTATGTGTAAAATTTGCTGATTCAAAAGCCTGCTAACTTTAAAACACAAAGAGGGAAAATATCTTCATTCCCAAGGTTACACAAAACTGCTAATTTTAAAACACAAGTTCAGAGAGAAAACATCAAGGTTGTGATGGTACAGAATACTATCACCAATGTATATATTTACACATAATAGTTGTGATTGGCTGAGAGCCGTAGCCATGCCTATTGGCAGGTCATAAAGGGCTGCTCCCAACCAGACCCAGGTCAGTCTGGACTGGTCGACCTCGATGTAATACGCTCTAGTCTTTTGCTAATAAAAGCCTTGGTTTGAGTCAACAAGTCTTTGAGTCATTCGACGCGCTACAAAGGTCATACAGGCACCAGGAGAATAAGTATTCAAATAGGATGAGGTCAGGGGAGTAACAGGAGATCAGATATAATGACGAGTGATTTATTCTGAAACAGGACGGTTACAAGAAGCTAAGTGTAGTGCAAGGAGAAGGGATAAGAGTACCTTGACCGAGAATTGAACCCAGGATGAGCTCATTGGTACAAAACATCAATCAAACATTGATAAGTAACTGAAAATCTGTATAAAAAAAGGGCAGAGTCTCATAGCAACAGGCATTTCAGAGTCCAGGGTTTGAAACATCTCAGCTTTTGTTTGCAAATAAAAGCTTAAACTTTTCTGATGAATTCGCCATGATTCCTGACTCATTTTTGGACATCAAAAAACCAAAATATAACCTCCTCCAAAAGCTCTACAAGATTCGTTAAACACAACCTACCACACACAAAGCCATTCCTAATCAGGCCTTGTCTGTCCAAATACTTGTATATCCAATCTCTCAGAACTCCCTCGAATAATTTATCCACTACTGACATCAGGCTCACCGGCCTGTAATTTCCTGGTTTACTTTTGGAGCCTTTTTTTAAACAACAGAACAACATGAGCTTCCCTCCACTCTCTGGCACCTCACCCGTTGCTAAGGACATTTAAAATATTTCTGCCAGTGTCCCTGCAATTGTTACAGAAGTCTCCCTCTTGGCCTAAGGGAATATCATGTCAGGCCCAGAGGATTTATCTACTTTTATTCACTGTAAGGCAGCAAGCTCCTCCTCCTCTCAGCTCTATATGTTCCATGCCACTACTACTTGTTTCCCTTCCTTCCTTATACACCATGCCAGTTTCCTGAGGCAAAAAAAAATAACTATTTAAGTTCTCCCCCATCTCGTGAGGCTCCACACATAGACAACCACTCTGATCTTCTAGGGAACTAATTTTGTCCCTTACTATCCTTTTACTATTAACATACTTGTAGAAACCCTTAGAGTTTACCTTCACATTATCTACCAAAGCAACTTCATGTCTTCTTTTTGCCTTCCTGATTTCCTTCTCCTACTATCACAACTTTCTGTTTCTTACATCGGTCTGCTATCTCTCTATAGATTTGATCCTCCAATTCTTTCTGATGGGCAGTCTATAATACAACCTTATCAGTGTGGCCACACCTTTCCATATGGCCTCTGTAGATGAGTCCTCTGGGCTGTCCTGTCTAAGCATAGCTGTGATATCTTCCCTGATGAGCAATGCCACTGCCCTCCCATCAGGTCTGAAAAAATGAAACCCTAGGAATTTGGGGTTCAAGTCCTGCTCTCCTGCAACCAAATCTCACTAATAGCAATAATGTCGTAATCCCATGTGCCAATCCATGCCCTAAGTGCATCTGCCTTAAATAATACTCCTTGCATTTAAACAAGTACACCTGAGAACATTTCTATCACGTATAAACCTTTGATTTCTGTCTATACAATGCAGTTCTCGCATGACCTTTATCCTTCTCCAACTCACTATCTGCTCTAGCATTTTGGTTCCCATCCCCCTGCCAATCTAGTTTAAACTCTCCAGAGCAGCACTAGCAAACTTTCCCATAAGGATGTAAGTCCCACTCCAGTTGAGATGAAAACTGTCCTGTCGGAACAGGTCCTACCTTCCCTGGAACAGAGCCCAAATGTCCAGAAACATGAAGCCTTCCCTCCTGCACCATCTCTTTAGCTATGTATTTAGCTGCATTATCTTCTTATGTCAAGCCTCACTAGCACATGGCATGTATAGCCCTCGTGAGATTGCAACCCTGGAGGTCCTGTCCTTCAAGCTTGCACTTAGCTCCCTAAACTCTCCTTGCAATACCTTCTCATCCTTCCTATGCATGGATTCCTACGCATCCCTACATGGATCATGACATCTAGCTGTTCACCCTCCCTCCTGAGAATACTGAGAACTCAATCTGAGATATTGCGGACCCTGGCAACAGAGAGGCAACAGACCATTCAGGATTTTTGATCTCACCCACAGAACCTCCTATCTGTCCCCCTAAATCCCCTATCATTACTGCTCCCTTCCCTTCTTCCTTTCTGAGCTGAGGGTCCATTCTTGGAACCAGAGACATTACCATTACAACTTGTCCCTGGTAGGTCATCCCCACCAACAGTATCAAAAACAGTATACATTGTTGATGGGAACGGCTACAGGGGTGCTCTTCTCTCTCTATTCCCATTCCCTCTCCTGAGAGACACTCAGATTCCTGCCTCCTAACTTTTCAGGGTGACTGTCTCACTGAAATTCCTCTCTCCCCCTCTGCCCCTTGAATGATCCGGAGTTCATCCAGCTCCAGTTCCCTAACATGGTTTTTCAGGAGCTGTGGCTGGATGCACCATTTGCAGGTATAGTCGTCAGGGACAAATATGCTGTCCAAAATTTCCAATATCCAACAATCAGAGCAATCCACTACCCTAGCTGACTCCATTATCTACTCCTAATTTCTTTACCTCACTGGAAGCAAGCTCGTCTTCAGTCTCTGCTCGCCAAAGCCTGTCGAGCCAAACCTCAAAGCTCCACTCCTACACCGGGCCACTCACACGCTGGCGGCTCTTCTTCAGCTTCCTCTCCTTTTATTTGTCCCTGCCAATTATCTCAAGTCTCATTCCCACATATAAACACTCTGCTTACCCCTTCAGTTGCCCTCATCGTTCTTTTCAAAACTCACTGACCTAGGCTGGTTCCCTCCACTCACCACTCTCCTGAGTCAATTCACCTCATCATTCCCAAATTCAACCGGCTTTTCTTAGCACACAATGTGCATATTTATTGCAAACCTCAAGCATCTGTCAGTTCATTAAAATACTTACAACACATAGAAACCTTTTGTATAATGTTCTGTTGCGGTCCCTCATGCTGCTTTGGGCCTTAATTGGAGAACTGGGTGTCAGTAAAATCTAATTCTGTGGTTGTAGTCTCTGAGATAATACAATTAATTTGCAGAATCTTTCTGCTGTTTGCCTCACTCTCTCACTCCTTCCTCCACTGCAGACACCTCACAGTTGATGTACTTGGAGACATTCTTATATCTCACCATCTTGCAATGACAGGAAAATATTTTTGCACTAAATGTGTGAGACCTTGCTATCACACACAATCAAACATGACATGACACCAATGTTTCACAGCCAGAGGTGTCTCATGAAGCTGAGTGAGTTCCTTCCACATAAGTACAACACACAAAAGTGCTGGAGAAACTCAGCATGTCAGGCAGCATTGACAGGAAGGAAAGAATAACCAAGGTTTCAAGCCTGAGCCATTCATCAAGGCAGGAGAAAAAAGCAGGTGTGCCTGAATAAAAAGGTGGGAGGAGGAGGGACGAGAGGTACGGGGAAATGCTACTTCCACATGACTATTTTATTGCAGAAAGTTGTTTTAGAATGGCTGCATTTGGCTTATAACAGTTAATAATGTGATTGTTAGCCCCAGCCTAGTTCCAGGCAAGTTTACCACAGGGTGCTGCGAAAACCCTGTGGAGATTGGTGCAACTCCATTCTGCTTTAAGTCCACAATGTCACATTACTTAACAAAGGTGACGAAAGAAGAATTTCTCCCCATCTGTTGGTTTTAAAATTTACCACACATTGCATAATAGAATTCAGCAAGTTTTTAAAGACGGGAGAAAGCAATGTATCAAAATGTCAAGAAGGAAATACTTCCAGTGATTGGCAAGCTTATCAATTATAAAATGTTGCTCACAATAACTAATGGTGTTAATTCATCGTTAGGATCAGGAAATATCTGAATTATTTAAAGGGATTTACATCATTTAAAGTCAAGAGGCCACCAATATTAGAATTTGCTTCTTAATGTTCTTCAAAGTAACCCAAGTTTTATAAAATAGCTGACTGACTTACCCACTCCACATGGAAGCAGAAAAGGTATTTACATTTCAGGAATCTGAGTCTCTTGACATACTGGGTGAATTTCTGCAAATGAATGAGAGCCCCATGAGAGTTTGCAAAAATCTTGAGCAGCTCAAGTTCCTGAGATTTATTTTTATTTCTGAGCCTGGGAATTACAGTAAACTTGGCTTTTAATTTTTATGAGGATGATCTCTGAGATAAGGAAAAAATTGAGAATTTCACGGTTGTGGTGATATGTAATTGCACCACTAGGTCACTAGGGGTCATCCCGGTGACCTTGTCCATAAAGCAGTCCAGAGCTACAGTCTAGCCTTCCAGGTTCGTCTTGCAGAGAGACAAGACCTCTTAGTGTACATATTAGTTTAGTGTGGTTATTGTCAGTACAACTGCAACGTCCCCTCCCCACCCTTTCTGCTTTTCATAGGGACCACTCTCTCCATCACTCCCTGGTCCGTTCTTCCTTCCACATCCATTCTTCCACTCCCTTAATCACCTCTTGCTGCAACTGCGGTAGGAGCAATACTCGTCCGTACAACTCCCCCGTCATATCCACCCATAAACAGACCTTTGATGTGAGGAAGAGTTTCACATGCTCCTTGTTCAACCTATTCTACAGCATTCGCTGTACTCGATGCGGCCTCCTCTACATTGTGAGCTGAGACAGAAATTGGGTGGCTGCTTTGCTGAGCACCTGCTTGGGTTCAAGCTGGAAGCCTCGGTTGCCAGCCCTTTTAATTATTTAATTATTGAACCCTTGACTAGTGCAGTGTGTCCTCCTTACTTTGTAAAACAGAAAGCATTTTGACACATCCACACACATCTCTTTGGATACATAATGACTTTCAGTATGATAATGATAAAGTTTATTGCCATCCATATTGTACAAGTACATCTGCACCAAAAGTCTTAGTTATGCAGCCGGGCAGGTATTTGCCAATAAAAACGACAAAATTAAAGTAATTAAATTCAATTAAGAGACAATAAATGCATAATAAGGCAATAAGTGTTCACTGTAATCCGAGTGCAAATAATGTGGCACCCGAGTGCACAGTCTATGATTAGTTCACAAAGGGAGAATCAAGAGTCTGATAGCTGATGGAGAGAAATTGTTCTTGAACCGAGAGGTGCTGGAGTTCAGGCTTTTCTCCTTTCAGCCTGAAGGTAGCAGTGAGAAGACAGCGGGACCAGGGTGTTGGGAGGTCCTTCATGACATTGGCTACCTTCCTGAGGGAGTACCTCACATGGAGGTTTGCAGTGGATGGGAAGTCAGAGCCTGTGTCTACTAACTTCTGCTGCTTCCTGCATTCCTGGCATTGAATTGCCAAACTAGGCTGCGATGCATCAGCATACACCGATGCTGGAGAATTCAATGGAAGAAGTTCACTTCTTGCAAATTAAATTCACATCCTGAAAATTGAGCTGTGAAAGTGATGACATCATATGGAGAAGGGAAGGAACTAAATCCAAAATGAAAAGTAGGAGATCATCTGCATAAAGAGAAATCTGATGTACAATCCATTTCCTCCATATCCCTGAAATGTCCTTGCACTCACAAAATGCAATTGCTAATTATTCAATTGCCAGATCAAATAATAAAGGACTCAATGGGCAACTTAGACAAGTGCCACGTGGCAGACTGAAAGGCTACTGTTGTAAATCAGTAAGAATTGTGGCAGATGGATGTGAATACAATAATTGAATCCATGTAATGAAATCAGAATCAAAATTAAATTTTTCAAGAATTATAAACAGATATGACCATTCTATTTGATCAAAAGCCTTTTCTGCATCCAAAGAAAGAATACACTCAAGAGTCTTCCCATAGGGCAAATACATAATATTCATTAAGTGATGTATATTAAAATATGAATATTAGTTTTTAATAAACTCTATCTGATCTTCAGAAATAACTGATGGTAGAATGTTTTCCATTCTATTGGGTAAAATTTTAGTCAAAGTTCTAGCATCAACATTCAGTAAAGAAATCAGTCATAGGAGGAACATTCAGTTATGTTTTTACCCTTCTTCACGATTACAGAAATGAAAGCCTCACTAAATTAATCTGGAAGTTTACTCCATTTAAATGAATCTGCAAACACGACACTCAAGTAAGGTGTGAGCAATTGAGAAAATAATTAGAAAAATTTCACAGGAAACCCGTCAGGTCCAGGGGAAGCCCACAAATTCTAAGCCTGCCACCAGAGCAATCCAATTTCTCTGATAATTCTTTATGTAACTGATATGTCCAACAATCCCATCAACTCACCATTTACAGTGGCCAGTTAACCTTCTAACCCTCTCCTCATGAAATGTGGAAGGAAACCAGAACACCCAGATGAAACCCACCCATTCATAGGGAGAATGTGAAAACTCAACACAGACAACACTGGAGCTCAACACTGAATGTAGGTCACTACATTACAATTATTACTACCTGTGTCTCATCTACCGGCTAACCCTTTAATGTACATAGAATGATCCACTATCAGGTAACATTGTCATTGAGTCATAGAGTTCTACAGCACAGAAAAAAAGCTGACACCTCTTCCTTTTTTTTGATTTTGAAAATTTTATTTATCACTTGTATTAATAACAAACAATTATTTAATTATATATAAATAGTACATTACAAAACTATTCAATACAAGATGATACAAAAAAATATTTTTCTTCCCCACCTCCCTCCCCCAAGAAAGAAAGAAAACTCCTAAACTATATATTAACACTATTCATATTTTCCTAACATAATTTTGTATCTTCTAATTATTAAATGAGAGGAGTGGGTGATGTGGATGGACATTTGTTACCAAAATGTCGACAAGGATGATACCAACAGATGTCCAAGATATCTGGTAGAATGCCTCATTGCCAACAAGCATCAAGACCAGATTTGGCTGGTAATGAGGGAAGCAGTCCCAGTCAGATAGCTCCTGTAAATTTGGAAAATTACTCAAAATGAATATTACACTTGAGCTGGCCGTGGTGGGGAGTTGGCAGTCTCCTCCACGTTCCTCTACCTGACATAACGGGTACTCACCATTAACAACTTCAGTTTCAACTCCTCCCATTATCTCGAGAAAGAAATCCCCACTCTTACCCACCAACTTCCCCTCGCACCTGTTTTCACCCATCACCTGCCAGCTCAACCTCCCCCTCCCTTCACCCTTTTATTCTGGCTTCTGCCCTCTTTCTTGCCAGTCCTAATCAAGGGTCAAGCCTTCAAAATGTGGACTGCTTATTGCCATTCTTGGATGCTACCTTGCCCGTTAAGTTTCTCCAGTATTTTGTGTGTTTCTACATTTGCAGGCTGCAGATTTGTTAAGATTATCTGGAAAAGATACAAGGGTCCATACCACGGTTCATTCCCAGAAGCTGTGCAACCAAGGTCTCTGATTTACAGGCTGCCCCCATGGACACATACAGAGATGGACATCAAGTGCTGGTGGAAGATCAGCTCGGCGAAACATGCTCTTTGGTGTGTTAGTAACTTGTTGGCTTTCCTGCACAATGAGATATAGGTGAGGGAATGCTGCAATCTGGCATATTTGTGATTGCAGGAGTATGCACTGAGGGATCCTGTGAAGCTTGGAGCAGCCAATACTTTATGGGGAAGGCCCACAGTCTGGGGTCCATCCCGGACTAGACATCGAATGGTTGTGTCTGATGGGAAAATCCTCAAACAATTGAAGGGTTTTCACCCCCAGGGAGGCACATGTGTAACAACAGTACTGTGCATGAAAGAGAAGGGTGTACAGACACTGAATATATACAGTGAATGACACTGAGAACATAACAGGCCTTTGCACTATTTTTTCCTTTGTATATATTAGTATGAAAAAAGTTTACTTCTCCCTCCCCACAAGCGCTGCTTAACCCACTAAGTTCCTCCAGCAGTTTTTGTTTCCTGCTCCAAATTCTACCTTCTGCAAGGAGCGAAACACGAAAATATGCAGATGCTGCTATTGTAGTAAAATACATAAAAATGCTGGAGGAACTCAGCAGGTCTTGCAGTGTCTATAGGAGGTAAAGGTCTGTAAATGATGTTTCATGCCAGAGCCCTTCTTCAAAGTAAGAAAGGCAAGGGCTCAGGCCCGAAACGTTGGTTATACATCTTTATCTCCTATGGGCACTGGGAGACCTGCTAAGTTCCTCCAGCATTTTTGTGTTTTTTCTACCATCTGCAACCTCTTGTGAGTCTAAGTTTTATTCAAAGGGACACTTACGAATCAGCAGTATAGATTTATCATGCGCTGACAGCACTTTGGCTCCTCTCTGACTGGCTAGTTTTATCCACTGCTATCTTCTCGCAAATCCTTGCAGCAATGCCTTATTTGGGCAGATTGATTGCCATCCAGAAGAAAATGAATACCTTATCTGTGTGTCATGCTACTAGTCTGTATCACTTAGTGACTGGATGATCCTGAATTGGTGAAGATTCAGTTATTGGGTATTAGGGCCCCTGAAATCTGGCACAGACATCTTCTCAAACTGTTTCTTTAAACCAGAAACAAAATTATTTTCTCAAATCATGCCCAAGGTCACTACCAGCAACAATTCACCAAAAAACAAGAGAAGAAGGAAGAGAGGCCATATGTAAATTCCTGGGACCTTTGGCCCGTTCTACAGTGAATTTGCTTGAGCCTACTGTCTTTGCAGATTTCACTATCAAATGTCCTGGGGGAGCCACTCCATGCTATATAGTTTTCTGAGCCAAGAACTATAACAACACTCTATACTAAATATCCTTGCCATATCATTCCTCTCCAAAGCATTGTGTATCTTTGTAATTTTCTGCAGTAGAGGACTGTGGAGCCTCAATCATTGAGAATATTCATGACAAACATCTTTTTTGGATATTAGTGGAATCAAAGGTGCTGAAGTTAATATCAACCATAATCACATTAAATGGTGGAACAAGTGCCAGGGACCAAATGGCCCGGTCGATTGGACTTCTGATGTTCTTCTGACGGTTTGAAACTGATATTTCATAGCAATGCAAAGTGAAGCACATCATCACTGTTCTGTGAACCTTGCAGCTGAAGATACTGTCTTTATGGGGCTTTCACAAAGAGTTCCAGGGTCTCAAATATATAAAAAAATCTTTTGAAGAAATATGTAACCACATTTCCCCTGGTGCTTGCTTTTGCAGATACAGCCGCTATTAGCTGACTCTTCCTTGCAGAGTGAATTATCTGCAATTAGGTAAATATTTAGGAAGCAAAAAATAACGCTGACAGCATGTTATTAGCCTTATATGTTAAGAGACACAACGAAAGACAAGATACATGAGGTCTGCAAGATGTTAATGGAGCTTATCAACAAGAGGAATAGGAAATCTCCCAGATTGGCAATTAAATCAGTGCCTGGGAAACTAAAATATTCCCAGGCCAGGATAATGCCAGAGGCCACAGGACCCTGGTTCTCAAGATGTACATTCTTTCTCTATAAATATCTGAGAGTGTTCCCTGAACGCAGGCTAAGCTTCAAGGTATTGAAATTGCTCATTTCAAAATTAAGTCCCACTACGCTGTATATATTTGAAAAGGAAAATGTATGTATCTTGGTCAATGTGGTTTATGGTGTGAAAAATAAAAAATTTAAAAAAAAATTAAGTCCCACTGATTCAAACATAATGTCATTAAATGTTAATTTAATTCAATATGTTTCCTTTTGATCAAGCTTTGGGAACTTGGTTCATATGATGATCTCTGTGTCATTGTGACTGATGGTAAGTAGATTTTAAAAAAAACATTGAATAGATTTGCCAGGATCGCATATTCATACGCTGCTTTTTTTCTCCTTGAAACAATTAAACTCGACTCTATCCCCCTACCCTGAGGTATGCCAAGTAGCTTGCAAGTTCAGCTTCTGAGTCTGTTGTGAATGAATCCCTGATCCAAGGTTAAATGTTCTTGACTGTAAGATCATGTAACATGAAGCAGGTGTTAATACTATAGGACACCCCTGTGGTGATGCAGACATGAGGCTACAAGGGAACTCTCCACCAGGTATCCCGGTGGTTCTGTTACTGGCATTGTGAAGGTGATTTACAGAAGTAAAGGAAGGAGATAATATCCCTCAATACCTGGCAGCTGACATATAATAGGAAAAGCAGGCAGGCTAAGAATCATGCAAGCTCAGAGATCTGTATCATTGGCTCGAAATATTTTTCTCCATGTTACAGACAATTTAGATGTTCAGGGAGTGACAGGCCTTACGATGGCACAGAACTCCAGGTTTACAAGGAGAGCCACAACTAATTACAGTTTCCTGAGTCAATCACAGCCCAACAATCCCCAGAATGTTGTGTGCCCAATATATCTGGCAATCCTTGTTCCAAGCGAAAGGAGATCATTCATTTTATCTCAAGTAAAGAGCTTCAGTGACAGCCCGAATGCTCCAGAATGCATGTTTTACAGCTGACCAACTAGTGGAACAGTGACAGAAGAGATATAAAAAAAAGGATTGACTATGCACCCCACCCAAAGTTTTCTCGGCCCTTGATTCTCCCAATAATTTATGAGAAGCATGTAAATGACCGCAGAAGTGAATCAAAAGACTGAGGAGCTGCATTGAGTAGCGTGCTGTAGAAACATGGTTCTTTATGAGCTCTCAACCATTCTTCCAAAACAGAAAGCATGATCTGGTTTACACAACTAATACTCTAAATGACACATAATATCACTCCATGCTTGTTTTACCAACCAAGTATTTACATGTACAAAGGAGTATGGTGCACTGACGTGCTGGGTTGAATTTCTTTAACTGGTAATTTTGTAGAGAATGAACATGATTTTGTGATGTAAGGCTAACAATGCCAGGGTGGCACAGTTCATGTAGTGGTTAGCACAACACTATTACAGTAGCAGTGACCGGGGTTCAAATCTGGAGTTTGTACGTTCTCCCCATGTGTGATGCGCTACAGTACAAACAAATAAGCTCAAACTACAAAGGCTGTACTACAGACTTTAATTAGCTTAAAACTGGCACAGTATCTCTTTTCGCTCCATGTGCTCTACTGCCTGCACAAGGGCTAGTGTGAGCCTTTATATGGATTTGGTACTGGCAGGCAGTAGGTGGAGCCTGCCTGCCAGGTAGTGGCGCCAGTGGCGGACTTCTTCTGCGATTGCCTGGGCCTCATTTTTGATGGAGGTGTGCCTGAGCTCTGAACCGTGGAGGGTTTGGGAGAAAAAGGTCACAGGCCTGCCCCCTTGGTTGAGGGTTGCAGCAGCAATGTCAGAAGCAGGCGAAGGCTGCTTGCGCCTCAGCGGGGTGTGGACTGCGTTGTCAGGTTGGCATGGTGGAAGTGACATGTTCGGTGTGGGTGGAAGTCAGTCGGTCCAAGATAACGGCGCCTGAGGGGAGCATATGGTGGCAGCGAGGTTCGACAGCCGAGCCTGAAGCGAAGTCATTGGCGCGGGAGGAAGTGATGCAATGGATGGAGCAATGGCGCTGCCTGATAAATGCATGTGGAAGCGTCCAGAGGGTCGAGGGGGGCTTCTGATGTCGCAGAGTGTTGCAGCGCTCCGGCGGGTTTGGAGAAGCACACTTTGACAAAGTGGCCTTTCTTACCCATCAGAGGAATGAGAGTTCCTTGCAGTGCGGTTCTTTTGGGAGCATCTGTCGGACCCACACTGGGTCCCGCAGTACTTACAGCAGCGGGATCCATCAGCGGTGGTGATCGCTTCTCCAAAGTAGGGCCCCTCAGCAGCGGCAGTTGTCTGCGTCGGTCAGGCTAGGGGAGGTGGCAGGCAACCAAGTTGGCATTCTGGGCCACTCCCATGCACTTGCATTTGGTCCTTACTTTTCTAAACCTTTCCTGTCCAAATGTCTTGATTACTTCTTCACCTTGACGACTTGATCTGCTTGGCCTTGTTTCTGCACGTTCCTTGAAAACCGAGTGCACGGTGATGTTCATGCTTTGAAAGTTACTATTCATGCTTTCTGCGTTTGTAATCACCTGACTCTTGACTGGATTTACGTACCAGAGCCATACCGGCTGCGGTTTGAGATCCCAGTGAAGCTCTCAAGTCAACTAGAAGCAGGCTGGGCGGCCTGAGGCATTTACAAAGGTGACACTTTCTCTGTTCTGGGCTCCATGATCTCATGGTCATACTCAATGATCCATCAGAAGATGTCAGAGACACCTTCATGCGAGGTGGCTGATAGGCTCCCAGTGCTCTCAAGGCTGAGAGAATAAAATGTAAGAAGGGACGAAATCTATTCATCTAATCCTAAAGCTACATATCATTCCCAATTTAAACCTCGCCTTTCACATCTTCCTCCTCAAAGGTGATTGCTAGGTGACTAAAGAGATGCCTTGTGAATGTGGAAAATTGGACCAATGTGGCAGGAAGCCGAAGGTGTAGAGAGGGAAGTGATTTGTCATATTGGAAATGTAGGCACATGCTCATAAAGGGAATTTGGGCAGGGTGAAAAGTGTTCCTACAAATGGAAATCTCGAAAAAGAAAATCTCTCATGTTCCAGTCACAAAAGAAGCTGTCTGATTAATGGTTAGATAGTTTGATTCTCTTGCAACTTCCCAAGAGCCTTGGTCACCTGATGCACATATACTGAACAATCAGTAAGATTAAATGGCTTACCTTTCTCATAGCAGCAGCTATTGTCACCAAATGACAATAACTAATTAAAAATTCATGAATCAATTTCATAAAGGAAAAAAACAATGTTTTGTTCTGCCACATCAGTGAACATTTCAATACAGCTCTTGCAAACCAATTAGCAACATATAACAGTCCATTGTAATTATCAAGTTCAGTTGTTTTTAACCTTTTTTCTCCCACAGACACCTCAAGCATTCCTTCACTTAACATGGACCACGCATAACAACCCAACAAACCCGGGGTGGGGAGGGGTGGGGGGGAGGGGCTGTCAAGTTCGAGCCCCTTCCCTTCCCTTCCCTGATGGATTTTTGTTTTGCTTTGGTGCAAAAAGATCTGTGAATTTTTGTTGTTTTTGCTGTTAAATTTGCAACCTTGTTTTACATTTTGCTGGTTAATTTTATCAGTGATAGCTGCCTTTGCAACATTGCCTCGAACCATCTATAACAAGCCCAGAGACCACGAGTAGTCCATGGACCATAGCGAGAGAATTAATGACCTAATTAATACGAACAGGGTTCAATAACTATTTTGGAAATGTTGATGGTGCTGCGTTAGAAACAATGAAAAGGTAATCTGATAATGAAGGTGGCTCACCAGGAGACCAGTGCTTTCTGATTTCCATCTCTATGACAATCTAAAAAAGATAAACATCTGCAAAAAATATTTTTGAAAAAATTATGTATTTTATTATTTGTTAGTCAAGCAACGTCCACTCCGAAGAATTAACACAACTAAAGTTGTGTAGCGGTAGCTATAAAGGGAAAACGAGAACAGAAACAACAAGCTGGAGTCAGTTTCATTTCCAACTGTTTTAATCCAAAAGCCCATACTGCGCCTTACAAGGCGGCCATCAAGTTCTGCCCCTGCGTCGGCTGTGACGTGATGACGCAGCTGAGAGCGCGTGTGTGGTCCCTCTGGCCACGTGGGAGCCCGATCCCAGCGACGCCATCTTGACGTGGCTGGTCTGCTGCCGCGGCCATCGCACATGGAGCCGGTTTGCCTGCGTCGCCACAGTTGCATGGTTTTATTCACCTGCTTTTGGTGGTATTTTTAAATATTGCACTACATATTTCAGATTTACCAATTAAAAATAAACTTTTAAGAAAAAATTCAGCAATGTATATAACTTGTCAGTATCTTGTTCCTGGCCGCCATTAATTTCCTTCTACAAAGCTTAATTAATTGCTATTGACACATGAGAAAGAAAAAAATAAGTTGAGGCAGATAACAATGCACAAGAAAGATTTTGCTTCTTGAAAACTTTTGGGTGGTTTTTATGGACTTTTGGTTGCTGATCATGAAAATAAAATTTTCCTATCTTGTACTATTTTTTAAATATAACTTTATCTTTTGTGATTTCCTGACTTCAGCCATACAAAACCATAAAGTGCAACATGTCATTGAAAATTCATTTTCTACATTCTCACTTGGACTTCCCTGCTGTTCTTGGCCCAGTCAGTGATGAACATGGTGGCAGGTTTCATCAGGACATTGTGACCATGGAAATCATGGGTATCAGGGCAACTAGAATCCATCAATGCTGGCCAACTATTGTTGGACACTGACACGAGAGGCATCAGATGCTGAGTACAAATGAAAACCAGTGGCAAAACATTTTTTTTAGTTCAGTTGAACTAACGCAATGTGTCAGCATCATGATGCAATTAAACATGCTAAATTCAATAAAAGTTAATTTACTGTTTCTCCAGCTCCCTAGGGGATGCAGCAAATCTGAAATTATCTTTTGTGTTCATCTTGAAGTTGTCGATCATAATCCCCAATTTTTTTTCAGGAAGCAAACCTTTTGAAAAAATTTGTTGTCCAGTGTAAGTCTACAAACACAAGGTGAAGTGCACGTGATAACTTTAAAAGCCCTGGGCACCACAGCAACTGATTAAATTAACAGCTTGAGAATTCAATTAGCACAGCATGAAATTCTGAGTGGATGGGACTGCTGAGGACAGTGAGAACTATAAACCAGGTATTGCACCATATAAGGCAGAAAACAACATTGTAACCAATTGCAGAGTTAAGAGGTTTGACTCAGTCGATGCAATGGATTTATATGAAGAGCTCAATCCTGCACTTACTGCTTATTGCCCCTTTGAAATAAAGGCAAAGCGAAAAAAAAGCAGAAACTAAGTTTGCCAATTATTTTGCTCAACAATTAACTTCATCTTTTACAATTTCCACCACTCCCAACTACTGGTTTCTTGCAAAGTGAGCACTATTCTCCTTGGAACCTTGACATTTGCATTCATGACTAGTTTGTGCTATCACAAAGGAGATCATATCAAATATTCACACATCCACACTTCCAGCCACTGTCAGTGCATTGCAGTCCAGAATAGGATCCTGGATGACTTTAGCCTGCCCACTGGAGGTACTGGCTTTTCTTGAGGAAAATACTGTTACACTGAATGATATGAATTAATATAGCATCAGCTTTGGTTGAGCTTAATGTTCCCTTGTGTCTTCAACTCAGCTCTCTCAACAAGTCCTCAAGGAACAGATTAAAATATGCTACTGGTTCCAGACACAGCATTCAAAATAATCAAACACATTTTAACAGAGTTTTTTTTCAAATTAGTCTCACTGTCCTTTTAGTTGAGTATTATCTTGACAAAAAGTAACAACTTTGAGCTCATTTGTTATGAGTAAGCCCATTCAGTTCATTAAGCCCACACTAGGTCCCAACAAAGCAATCTGCTCAGCCCCATTCCCACTCTCCTTATTTCCTCATACTCCTGCAACATGTTCTCTCCCATATGTCCATCAATTCCCATTTGATTCATTTGGTTATGGGAAAACTTGTGGCAGCCATTGACCTACTAAGACATCTTTGGGAAGTGGAAGGAAAAGTGAACACTCAGAAGAAACACGTAAGTGAGTGGGGTGGGGGGGGGGGGGGGGGGAACGACGACGACAGAACCCGAGAACAGGATCAAACAGAAGTCCCTGGGACTGTGAGGCAACAACATTAACTGCGGCTGGCCACAAGGTTATTTGACATATAAAGTTGAATGCCAGTTTTCCTCACTCATGATGCTCCTTACAAAATAGATATTTTAAACCCTCTCTTCAAATCACAACAAAAATGTGGTTAAAAGTTCTAATATGTTTCTGTGATTTTTTTTTCTTAAATAAATTTGTATTCGCAGGAACAATTTTTTTAGATGATAATGCATTTTTTGATAACTAGGATTTTAGCTACTCTATGCAAGTTGGTGGTGTTCTGGATAGTCTGCAGGGTTGCTAGAGGTTACAGAGGGACACTGATAGGATTCAGATCTGGGCTGAGAAGTGGCAGATGGAGTTTAACCCAGGCAAGTGTGAAGTGGTTCATTTCGGTAGATCAAATTTGAAGGCTGAATACAATGCCAATGAGGGGACTCTGAGCAGTGTGGAATAACTGAGAGATCTTGCAGTCCACCTCCACAGGACGCTCAAAGCTACTGTACAGGTTGATAAGTGTGGTTAAGAGGCATTGTCCTTCATGGGTTTGAGTTCAAGATCCATGAGGTAATCAGATGTTATCTGCCTCAACTGGAATTGGGTTTCTGCTGGGTCAGAGGGAGTACTACAATAAATATAAGAAACAGGGAAAAAAGGAGATATTTGGGTACTATTTTGAATGTAAAAAGAATCTTAAGAAATAAATTAGAAAAGCTAAAAGAAGGTATGAGGTGGCTATAGCAAGCAGGGTGAAAATAAATCCAAAGGGTTTCTACAAAAATGTAAATAGCAAAAGGAAAGTGTGAGATAAAATTGGTCCAATAGAGAATCAGAAAGGACAAGTGTGTGTGGAGCTAAAAGAGATGGGGGAAGGTCTTGAACAATTTCTTTTCCTGACATTGAACTGTGCAGGGTAAAGGAAGCAAAGTGGGTATATATAGAGACTATAGTGTTTAAGATGGCATGGACCACACGGATGGCAGTCTCTTCAATTTGAGGCGCATGCAAGCTCACACCAAGACACAAGAGCAACCTGTCTGTGAACTACTCTTTGTAGACGATGCCGCTTTAGTTGCCCATTCAGAGCCAGCTCTCCAGCGCTTGACGTCCTGTTTTGCGGAAACTGCCAAAATGTTTGGCCTGGAAGTCAGCCTGAAGAAAACTGAGGTCCTCCATCAGCCAGCTCCCCACCATGACTACCAGCACCCCCACATCTCCATCGGGCACACAAAACTCAAAACGGTCAACCAGTTTACCTATCTCGGCTGCACCATTTCATCGGATGCAAGGATCGACAACGAGAGAGACAACAGACTCGCCAAGGCAAATAGCTCCTTTGGAAGACTACACAAAAGAGTCTGGAAAAACAACCAACTGAAAAACCTCACAAAGATTAGCATATACAGAGCTGTTGTCATACCCACACTCCTGTTCGGCTCCAAATCATGGGTCCTTTACCAGCATCACCTACGGCTCCTAGAACGCTTCCACCAGCATTGTCTCCGCTCCATCCTCAACATTCATTGGAGCGACTTCATCACCAACATCGAAGTACTCGAGATGGCAGAGGCCGACAGCATCGAATCCACGCTGCTGAAGATCCAACTGCGCTGGGTAGGTCACATCTCCAGAATGGAGGACCATTGCCTTCCCAAGATCGTGTTATATGCCGAGCTCTCCACTGGCCACTGAGACAGAGGTGCACCAAAGAAGAGGTACAAGGACTGCCTAAAGAAATCTCTTGGTGCCTGCCACATTGACCACCGCCAGTGGGCTGATTTCGCCTCAAACCGTGCATCTTGGCGCCTCACAGTTCGGCGGGCAGCAACCTCCTTGGAAGAAGACCGCAGAGCCCACTTCACTGACAAAAGACAAAGGAGGAAAAACCCAACACCCAACCCCAACCAACCAATTTTCCCTTGAAACCGCTGCAACCGTGTATACCTGTTCCGCATCGGACTTGTCAGCCACAAACGAGCCTGCAGCTGACGTGGACATTACTCCTCCATAAATCTTCGTCCGCGAAGCCAAGCTAAAGAAAGAGTGTTTAAGAAAGAGGTAGTACTGGAGCTTTTGAAACATAGAAAGGTGGATAAGTCTCCAGGTCCTGACAGGATTTTCCCCAGGTCCTTGAGAGAAGTTAGTGAGGAAATAGCGGAAGCCCTGGCAGTGATTTTTCAAATGTCATTAGAGACGGGTGTAATGCCGGAGATTGGTGTGTTGTGCACGTGGTTCCTTTTTTTTAAAATGGTTCGAGGAGCAAGCCTAGCAATTATCGGCCTGTAAGTTTGACATCTGTGGAAGGTAAATTGATGGAAAGCGTTCTTAGAGATAGTACATATAAGTATATAGAGGGACAGGGCCTGATCAGGGATACTCAACACAGATTTGTGCGTAGAAGGTCATGTTTGACCAATCTTGTTGAATTTTTTGAAGAGGTGACTAGGAATGTTGATGAGGTTAGAGCAGTGGATGTTGTCTATATGGACTTCATAAGGCCTTCGATAAGGTTCCACATGGGAGGTTAGTTAGGAAGGCTAAGTCCTTGGGCATTAATTTGGAGATAGTCAAATGGATTCAACAGTGGCTGGAAGGAAGGTGCCAGAGAGTAGTAGTAGATAATTGTTTGTCAGGATGGAGGCCGGTGATAAGTGGTGTACCTCAGGGTTCAGTATTGGGAGTGATGCTGTTTGTCATATATTAATGATCTGAAGGATGGGGTGGTAAATTGGATTAGTAAATATGCAGATGATACTAAAATAGGGGGAATTGTGGATGATGAAGAGGGTTTTCAAAGATTGCAGAGGGATTTAAACTGCTTAGAGGAGTGGGCAGAAAGATGGCAGATGGAGTTTGATGCTGATAAGTGTGAGGTGCTTCATTTTGGAAAGAATAATCAAAGCAAGACATATGTGGTAAATGGGAGGGCATTGAAGAATGCAGTGGAGCAGAAAGATCTTGGAATAATCGTGCATTGTTCCCTGAAGGTAGGAGCGCATGTGGATAGGGTGGTGAAGAAGGCCTTTAGTATGCTTGCCTATATAAATCAGTGCATAGAATCTAAGAGTTGGGAAGTAATGATGAAACTGTACAATGCATTGGTGAGGCCAAATTCAGAGTACTGTGTGAAGTTCTGGTCACTGAGTTATAGGAAGGATATTAACAAGATAGAGAGAGTGCAGAGAAGATTTACAAAAATGTTGCCTGGGTTTCAGCATCTGGAATATAAGGAAAGACTGAGCAAATTAGGTCTTTATTCCTTGGAATGTAGAAGGCTGAGAGGGGATTTGATAAAGGTGTTTAAAATAATGGGAGGGATAGAGTTGATGTGGAAAGGCTTTTCCCTTTGAGAGTAGGAGAGATGGATACAAGAGGTCATGGGTTGAGAGTTGATGGGCAAAGGTTTAGGAGTAACATGAGAGGGAACTTTTTTACTCAGAGAATGGTTACTGTGTGGAATGGGCTTCCGGGAAAGGTGGTGGAGGCAGGGTCAATTTTGTCATTTAAGAAAGAATTGGATAAGTATATGGATGGGAGGGGGATGGAGGGATATGGGCAGAGTGCTGGTAAGTGGGATTAGAGGAGGGTACTTGGATCACTGTGGACTAGAAGGGCCAAATTGGCCTGTTTCCGTGCTGTAATTGTTATATGGTTATTAAGTCCAAGATTTTTTCTTCCTCACTGTCAAATTCACTCTGCTGCTGTTCCTAGGGTTGACACAAAATCCCCAGTCTCTTCCTGAAGCCAACAATTCTCACATTTCAATCTCACAGTTAGCAAAATATTATTACACTGCCAGCGACCTGGGTTTGAATCTAGTGCAGTCTCTAAAGAGTTCGTTCATTCTCCCTTTATCTGTGTGACTTTCCACTGGGTGCTCCAGTTTTCTTTCCACCCTTCAAACACCTACAATTAAACTACAGTTTAATTGGTATACTTGGGCGGCCTGGGCCCATGGGGTGGAAGGACCTGTTACCATGTTGTATCTCTACATTAAATTTAATTAAACAGACCAATTAAACCTCGAAGGTCTTTAGACTGTGGAGGATGTGATCATGATGACCTTTTACCTTCTTTGCCAAAAGCAAATTGTCAGATATGATATTTACCATCAGTTTGGGGTTAAAGAAGAAGCAAGGGCTTAAATCTGAAGGTAACCTTATTAATGAATGACAATGGTATATCTATGTTGAGGTTGGCTGCAGATTTCATTCAGTGGTTGATTTGGCTCATTTATTGCTTTCCTATATTTCAATACTCTTCAGATTTTAGCAAAGTGCAGAATACCCTTGTGTGCATAATGTGGATATTGTTAAATCCCACTGCAAAATCTGACTACAATTAGAGGGACATGTTCTATATACCCATTTTGTATATTTAATTTACATATCCCTCACTCTTAAAGTCTTTAATGATTATTGGGGAGGGGGGGATAGACCTCTGCTGTACCTCCATGTCCCTGTGCACACCTCTGCAGTCAAGAACTATAACACTGCATGGGCCCTGTGGACAGTCCACCCTGAGTAAAGGAGTCCATTTGGCTATTGTGTCCAGGCAACACAAAAGTGGGGGTACAGTAAAACCCCTGGTATCTGGAATTCAAGCAACCGGCAAAAAAGTTAAAGAAAATCAATTTTTAAAATTAAAATAAATGAAAATAAAATAATAGGTAAAAAATACATACATTTAAAATTGTGAAATAAATGTTCTCTGAAGATGAGAGCAAATACTCAGCCAGAAGAGTGCTTTGGTTGTGCTTTGCTCATAGCAGCTATTTGAAAAAAGTTGTGTGAAACAGCAATTACGTCCCCCAGGATGAAGAGCTGGTTGATGGTGCTCATTGTTAGGGTGACTCTCTAAAAGTGTCTCCTTATCCCTGCTTAGTAAGAGTTGTCCCAGTCAGAGGCTTCATCTGTAAACTTGGGTAAGGGGTTTTAATTATCTCTAATGTTATTGGCGCCTCACAGTTCGGTGGGCAGCAACCTCCTTTGAAGAAGACTGCAGAGCCCACCTCACTGACAAAAGACAAAGGAGGAAAAACCCAACACCCAACCCCAACCAACCAATTTTCCCTTGCAACCGCTGCAACCGTGTCTGCCTGTCCCGCATTGGACTTGTCAGCCACAAACGAGCCTGCAGCCGACGTGGACATTACCCCTCCATAAATCTTCGTCCGCGAAGCCAAGCCAAAGAAGAAAGAAGAAAGAATGTTATTGTTCATCTTTCAGGCATCTCTGTGGAGGGGGGAGAAACCTGCAGATGCAGCGCCGGTTAAATGTTTTGAAAGAATGTGACTGAAAATAAAGTAAAATGCTTTAAGGTTTATATATTCATGCAAGTGAGGTTTGTTCAGTGTAAGTACAGTAGAATATTTTTGTCATTTGAATTGTTTATTCTTAATGTATTAGTTAGGGATTGTAAGAGTAAGTTTCAACCAACCAGAAAATGCACATATCCAGTATCTACCAATCTCCATAGGTGCTGGATACCAGGGATTTTATTGTATTTATGTTGCCTCCAATTCTTCAGCTTTTGATCCATAACCTTATAAGAAATGACTCTTCTGTTCTCAGACAGATACTTTTAAAAAATAATTGAAGCCTCGGTCTCTACTGCACTTGTAGACAATGAGTTCCATCCCTTAGTACTCTTCATATTTAACAAATGCTTTCTCAGCTTCTTTGAATATTACCAGTAATTAACTAATGTTTTGACCCTTCTGCCAAAGGAAACAGATCCTTCCTGTTCACCCTGCATGGATCTTTCATAATTATGTAAACAAATAAATCTCTCCACAGATTACTTTGCTCCAAAGGGAATAATATTAACTTAGTCAACCTCCCCTCATACAGTACAGTACAACTCAGATTATCCAAAATGGTCAGGACTGGGCCTATGTCAGATAAACTTTTTTTTCAGAGAACTGGTCATTTTAAAAAAAACCAGCTCAGTAGCAACAGCAAATCCCTTCTAACAGTGTTTAAACAAAAGCAAACAACAAGGAAAGGCTTTTTAAGCATTAATGTTTAATTCTCACCAAAAAGAAATTGCTGGCGCCGCCGATCACCAACACCTCCCCACCGAGGCCCCTGCTCCTGCCCAGACAGCCACTCTCCGTGATGACGCTGGGACAAGGGATTCTTCTGAGTGCTTGCAGCTGGGAGACAGCAGCATGAGAGGGAGAGTTAGAGTCAAAAGTCAATAGGGGAAGAAATGGAAAGAGAGAGGGGAGGGTGTTACCTGAAACGAGGACAATCATTCTAATTTCATGTGAGGTGAATTATTTTTCAACCTGTGAGGTCAGTTCGGCTCTGAAAAAAATTTGGATAAAGAGGATTTCTGATTTGTTTCAGATATCCCCACTTATTGGACACTTAAAAGATGTTTTGGATGAATGAAGATTTCAGAGAAAGTGGGGTAAGTGTGTTGGAGTGTGGGGTGGGGGAGCATGTGTGTCTCCTGTGCTTCTCCAGTCCCCTATTAAGAGCAGGACTTCATAAGGCAGAAGCCACTTGACCACCCAAAACGGGGTTTTAGAGGAGAAGACTTGTATGACAGAAGGTCACTTGCCAACCCTTAAAATAAAGGGCTTTGGAGATGCAGACCTAGTGTTACTGACGAGGAGGTCACTGTGTGAAAATTCTCTTGAAGAAGAAATTAAGGGTGGTCATTGCCACATTAGAAGACTCAGGCAAGTCTCTCGTATTCCCCTGCCAAGGTCATAAGTCTGCAGTGAGTGTTATCTCTGGTGACTTGAGGCTTTGTTTTGGGGCATTTTGGGCCTGGACTGTAATGGTCTGGGTTTTTTCCCCTCCCCACTTACATGTTATGAATATCTTTTGTTAGTATATAGTTGCCATAAAGGCTTGTGTTCAGATGTTAAGTTAATTGAGTAAATTCTATGATTGACAATTGTTAATAAATGTAACCCATCTGTTAATGCCTTTCTCAATTGTTGCTGGTGAACCATAAGAGCTTTCACATCCATACAATGGTAATGTTTTCTTCAGTCCAGGTAATGTTTTCTTCAGTTCAATGCCAGCACACTAGCATTTTACACTCTGACTTGAACTGCATGACATTCATGCATGGAACAAGAGAATATAAAGGTTCTCCGGCTGTAATCATCACAGCTGTATTGGAAGTGTGTAGGAGTTGGAGGGAAGCAGTAGGATTTGTGCAGCTGTGCCTCATTGAAGAGAAGCACGCGTCACCCTATCCATTTTCCAGCTCTTGCCTGCAATTTGCGGGCAAACTGAAAGAGGAACTTTGCAAGTTTTAATCAACATTTCCAGATATCTGGCTTTTCTTATGAAGGCACCAGAGAAGGGTTACATTTCATTTATGTATTAAATGTTATAGGAGGGTATGGATAAAAAGGGTTGGGATAAATCCAAATCTGTATAAGATTAAAATACTTTAGATCTGATAATATCTTTATTGGCCAGTTTGCAACCTCTGAAAGGTTTGGGATTACATAAATTTCAATTTGCTTTTGTATATTTAACATTATTTGTAGAGAAAAAAATGTATTGTTAGTATGTGGAAAGATACAAATATGATTGATATTAATAGATGGCATAATGAGAGGACATACTGTTTAATAATGGAAAAAATTACATATGTTTCGTATGATAACTATAGCTTTTTTGTAAGTAAGTGGTTATATTTAGAATATTTACATTTTGATTTATGTTGATTAGATTTTAATATGTTTGTTTAATTTTTCCTTACTAGCTTTTCTTTATGACTCTCCTTAGGAGACCTGGCTGAAGGGGGGGGGGGGGGGGTTTCTCTTTTTTTGTGTTTTTTTCTATAAAATATAACATTCATGTTTTTGGTTTATTGTTGTATATGTTATTTACTATCTGTATTTTGAATGAATAAATAAAGTTTAAAAAAATAAAAAAATTTCCAGATATCTGAAATGTCGGTGGAAAAAAGTGAAAATTGTGAATCATCAATGAAATGTCATTAATGTAAAACCACATGTAGTTAAAAAACCGTTAAGAATTAAATTTCACATGCCTCTCAAAACAAATAAATTGTTGGCAGAAGGTAGCATGCGATAGCTGAGTAGAATCTAGACAAATTTTAAGATAGATGTCATAATGTGCAACAAAATTATTCTGCCTTTGGAATATGCAATCAATATCTGGTTTGGATGCCGTATGAATGAGTAGATCCTCTACTTTCTAATGAGTTTCTAGACATTTGGTACTGTTATGAGCCCAGAGAACCACAAAACCCAGCAGCAATAGATATTCACCAAGACAAATGGTTACTTAAACAAAAGATGCTTTTAATTATCTTTAAACATGAAAATAGAATCAAACTTTAACTTATCACTATTGACTTATTTAACATAACTTAGCCCCCCCCCCACCTTCTAATTCTAAGTGCATGTGAATGTAATGTGTGTTTAAGTTCAGAAAAGTTCTTTGGTTCACAGACCAATCCCACTTCTAATTTCTCCAAGTTCACTGGTTGCAGGCAATTTTTATATTGTGCACAGCATTTAACATTTATAAAGTTTGCCAGGCTTTGGTGCTTGAAAGGTAAATGGTTTCCACTCAGGAAGGTTCTTATTGGTTTTCAGAGAGAGATTTGTTGTACCTTTACTTCCATCAGCCACTTCAATGTCTTGCTGAAGAAACTTGCCCCATCAGGATTCTCCAAATGATACCCTCTTTCTTTCAGGTCACTACACAGAATTCCTTTTTGTTTCTCTTATTCCAAGTGAAACATTAGACAGCCAATCCTTTCCTCTTGCATGAGCCACAAGGGCTTTGACCAGGCCATCTCCCAGAAGGGCTTTCCACAAGTTTGCCAGCTTGTCCTGTTCCAGTCCCAGCTACTTCTGCTGGCTGTAACACTGTACAAGTGATCTGTGTGCGTCTCTCTCTCTCTCTCTCTCTCTCTCTCTCTCTGAGAGAAAGCCTGTTTGACTCTTTCTGCTTGCCACCCTCCTAGAACAGCTCTAGACAGTAGTATCTCTGACAAGCTCTTTCATCTGTTGCCTTTTGTAAATAACAATCCATTAGTGAAGTCTCTTGAGCACTCTTTAAAGCTCTTGCAAATGCTGTGAGGTCCTGATATGTCTAGCATTAGCAGAGCTCCAGTACTTTAAACAAGATCTATTTTAAAGTGTTTGTATATGACCTAACAACCTTTCCCAATTTATCTCCCAAAATCATTTCTATATACTCTGTCACAGAAACTTTGGTAAACTTATACATATGTGTTGTGGAAAGTGTATTGACCACCTTCATCATGGCCTCATATGGGGGCATCAATACATCTGAGCAGGAAGTCCTGCAAAAGGTAGTGGACAAAGCCCAGTATATCACAGGCAAAACTCTCCCCACCAATGAGAACCTCTGCATGGAACATGCAGCAACAATTATCAAAGACCCACACCACCCAGGACATGCTCTGTTCTCGCTGATGCCTTTGGGAAAGATGTACAGGTGCCATAGTACTCAGACATTCAGGTACAGAAATACCTGCTACCCCTCAATCACCTGACTCCTGAAGAACAGACTCATTCAGAGACTCATTTGAGGACGTACTTTGCTCATTATTTATTCAGAATATTAATATTTCTGTATTTGCACAGTTAGTTTGTTTACACTTCTTTCTTTTGCTTACATTTCTTTCTTTCCTTGAGTATAGTTTACTATTCCCAGTAATTAGAAATTTTGCCTGGTCCTGAGGAAAAACAATCTCTGGGTTGTATGTGATGTGGCAATAAATTTGAACTTTGAAAATGAACTGCATCATGAACTTTCCAACTTCCTAAAGCAATAAAGGGATGTGGTTACTTCTGAATATCCATGATGCACAACAATGACATAAGCAGTAAAGAAAATTAAAATGGAAATCGTCAGTTAGATTTTTTGTTAATGCCTCTATAGCAAAATTAGCATGCAAGAGAGCTCTATACTCCATTAGTGGCAGACAAAACTCTGCTGTGGGTTTCCAAATGAATGGATAGGATTGCTAGGATAAATGTAATTTTGAATTTATGATAAGATGATCTATTTATTTTGGTCAATCATATTTTTTTCAACATTCCATTAAATAGAGGAACGTGAATCACAATAAATTGTGACAAGTTGTGATGAATAAGGTGGACCATCAAAGAAATATTAAATGGCTCCCGATTTCCTCTGTCTAATAAATATCCGCAAGAAATTAATTTGGTTGATTTAATTTTTTTTTTCTTCAGTTCATTGCAAATGTTCTCTGGTTTCCTAATACAAATATTAATGTTGTTTGTTTATTATTATTGCTGCACCACCTACTATTAAGATCAATTTAAAACTATTTCTGTGAAACTGCATCTCAGCCATTCACGTAACATTTATCAAAGGTTACAAAGTGTACACAAACATCCAGTATGAAATACTACATAAAAATTGAATAATTAATATTGCATTGACAGTTTTCACTCTAAGTATTTGTTATATTAATTTAAAATAAAACACAGTGGGATGATTTCCTTTTTGTGTTTAAAATTGACAGCAATGTTCTGGTTATTCTTTAACTTGAAATGTTAACACACCTTATATTTTTGAGAGATGCTGTATGTTTTCTGAGTGTTTACAGCATTTTCCGTTTTTACTTTTTCCATCATGGTACCCCAACTAAATCTTAAAACACTGAAAAGTTTATTGAATGGCATCAGTTTTTTTTTAAACGTAAGAGACGCCGAAAGCTCATTTTTCTTCAGTTTGGTGCTGATCTTTGCTTTAAGCCAAACTTAAATTTTAATTGTAAATTCTAGCATTTTGAAATGAATCATTATTTTGCTCAGTCCTAGACTAATATGACACGATGTTATTTGTAGTGTAATCTGTATTCACATGGAAGATCCAGGCCATTCTTTAGCCTTTAATAGTTTCCATTATCCTGGTGCATGCAATCCCTACTGCACTCAACAATTTCAACCTGAGTGCATGTAAAAGCCATTAAAGAGTTGTCAACCATTTTTTTTTTTAGCACAGAAATAGCCCTTCTAGAGCCTTAGAAAGCACATCAAAATATTGCTTATTTTTACTTTGTAATGTGAATATGAGCTGTTCATTGTCACTATATCCAGAGATAGTTATAGGAGAGAAGAAAGGAGGTAAATATGCATACAGATGGCTTTTTAGATGACCTCTCCCATCAAGAATGAATGTATATATCTCAGCTGTGTTTATTAATGACTCCAGGCTACTTCTATCTATTCCATTTGTATATTTACTCTTTATGAGAAGAACTTAGCAACATCCTTAAACAGAGGTACAGATATCTCTGGTTAATTAAAAGTTCCTTTTATTTATTTCCTTTAGAAGCATACCAGGTTATTCCCTGGACTTTGACCAACCTGGCACCGCGACTCTCAGATTGGGCTTTCACAGTGTTCTTTGTTGTTCTAGAAAATTTGCACCTCGCAGTCAACAAGTTTTTAAATATCACTAATAGAGACCGGAGTGACCCCATATTGGTATTCACTGCGCAGTATGGGGTTAAAATAGACCTCACTGACTCACTTATCAGCAATGCTATACTGGTGCCAAATGTAAATGTAGCAACAAAGATGTAGCATTAAATTTCACGTACAATAACAATAGCCGCAACGTAAGTGGAGTAAGTTTAACGTTCTATAATTCGGAACACCAAAGCTACCTGTGTCTTCCAAAGGTTAGGCCTCAATCACTTCTCAGCATGAGCACTTGAGAAATGCAGGCTCCATACAATCTTTTTGTGGCTAACTAAGGAAGCAAACGATGGTATTAAATTGAACAAAAGAAATCATACAATGTTTTGAAGACTAACAGAAGGCCAGAAGTCTGGGAAATTTTTAGAAATCGGAATGAGTGGCTAAAATATAAACAAAAAATGGGGGAAGACAGACCGTGAGAGTAAATTTGCTGGAAATGTGAAAATGAGTAGCAAGAGCAACAAAAAAAGCAGTGGCTGAGATATCCATTGGACCCTTGGAGGAGGTGTCTGGGGAATGAATAATAGAACATAAGGAAATGGCAGAAATTTTAAGCAAGTATCTTATGGATTTCAAGTTCTTATAGAAGACATTAAAAGCTATAAAATCTTGGAATAAAAGGGAGAAGAATGTCTGAAAGTATATTTTAACAAAGTTAGATGGTAATGCAAAGACAGATGGAATAGTAAATTAGATGAAAATATAAAGTTATGCAGGATAAGTCATTCAGGTCATATCCTGCTCTGCCATTCAATCATATCTGATCATTTACCTCAGCATCAGTGATTCCCTTGATTCCTTTAATATCTAAAAATCTATTGATCTCTGTCTTGAATGTGTTCAAGGATTAAATCTTCACAACCCAGACATGTACTGGGTTGCAAGGATTCACTGCCCTCATGTTGGAAGAAATTTCTACTCCCCTCTGTTCTGGAGGGCTGACCCTTTAGATTGAGACTAAGCCAAAATTTCCTTTGTTTTCCTAATTGTTTGCCTGGACTGCATGTTAACTCAGTGATTTATGGAACCCTTAAAACATGCGTGCTTTTCAAATTCTCATTACCCAAATAAAAAAATCCACCTTCCTATCAAGGTAGCCAACTTCACATTTTTTCTATTGTGGTGCTACCACTATTGTGTTTAAATGTATTTGTGGGCTGGCCCGCCCCTGAACCTGTGACTCCTCCCTCCCAGACATCCCCATAAAGGCTGTTATGCCCAAACCCCTTCCTCAGTACCTGCCTTGGAACCAGGCCAGCAACATGCAAGCTGTGGTGACACTTTAAGGAAGGCCAAATGAAATGCAAAGAGAAAGTCACACTTGTGCAAGATGAAACTTCACCTGGTGTGTTGCATATACTTCTGGTCTTCTCATTTAAGGAAGGATACTCGTGCTTTGGAGCTAGTTCAAACTGACAGCACAGTGGCACTGGAGAATCTACGGCTGTCTCACAGCCCCAGCGATTCAGATTCAAATCTAACATCCGGTGCTATCCGTGCACAATCTTCCTGTGGTTGGAAGTTTCCCTTGCTGCTCTGGTTTCCCCGACATCCCAAAGATGCGCAGGTTGGTAAACTAACCGGCTGCTAATGCAGGTAGCTTGTGAGAGGATCAAAGTAGTGTTGATGAGCAAGTAAGAGAGAATAGATTATAGAGAAACAAGTGATTGCTTTGAGAGGGAGCAAATATTCTTGCACATGCATCCAGCAATACATTAGGCCAACTAAGAGATCCATTCAAACAATCGCTAACAGAAGTTGTTCAGTGTGTACGGAGCAAATGGATCCCATCCTCCGATGCAATGCAACGTATGCACACACATTCACAACCTGAGATCAATGAAAACTATATCCTGAGAAGCTTCCAGAGTCGGTATAAAAACAACCCAAAATCCAGCAATTCTCTAATCCATTGTGAGGCCAACACTTTCATCCATCTTCTCCCCTCTTTTATACAGTTTAGATCCACTAGCAACATACAATGTGGCTGAACTTGCTCATTAACGGGGTGGTGCTGCAGAGAGAAAGAAAGTTTGAAATTGCCAGATTGCGGAAATTTCAAATTTGACTCCCTGATAAACTAGCTGAATATTCAATGGGCTCTCTAAATAAATATTGAATGCGCTAGTTCATTAAAAGTAGCAATATAACAGTGATGGAGATGACTGTTACACTTTTGTATGTGCCACCTGCTTTAAATGCTTTCTAAATATGAAATGCAGTGTTCCATCAGTACGGTATGTTATAATGAAGCTAAGAAATTGAATACATCAGCAATCACAGCACATATCCAGATGTTCCTGCCTTTAAGAACAATATTATATTTTTGGTTCAATAGTAAATTGCAGGTTAAAACGAATGTCAAGAGTAAACTGGAGGAGGAATAGGTTAATGTTGATCTCATGCTCTCAAGGCAGCAACATAATTTATCATTAACATGCATGTTCAGGTATTGTTTGAATGATGGTAATCTAGAAATGACACTGCCACAAAGCATGCAGCATTGGTTGAAACCTAATCAACTAATATCACACCAGTAATCTCATTCTGTTATAATGGGCTGAGTAAAATGGAACGCCTTAGGTTTTAACAAGTATTTATGAAACTCTAACTTTTAATGATTTGTGTAACTTTTACAAACACTTTTATTTCTGTAATAAATTCAAAAGCAAGAAGCCAGATGTATCTGAAGCTGAAATCTAAACTATAGCTCTCCATTCCACAACAACTTTTAGATCCGATTGCTTCCATTATGGATGAGATATCTAAAATTATCAGTTGATATTTAACTTTCACTGTCCTGAGGGCAGGTACCTGTGCCTGGACCAATTTTTAATGGTATAATTTAAGAAAAATGAGAACAAATGGAAGAAATTTCCATGGAAGCCTGCTGATAGATTTTGTTTTTGCCTCCCAGAGAATCAGTGAGTATCCAGATTAGACAAGAAGGACAACTGGATAGAGAATTGCCAGTAATCAAATTGAATCAGTGAACAAATTCAGGTGGTTTTATGATCCACTTTTTTCTTATTTATTGCATTCCCAATGTCTGATCATCTGTACCAATTTGTTATAATGTCAAACCACAATGAGTCTAGATGTTCTCAACAGTGTCTGTTGAATTTTATGCATCATGAACTCACTGACTCCAAGAATAATCAATTAATTTTTTTGAATGCTTAGAAATAATTGATTGAACAGTATAAAGTGCTTTTAATTACCAGATGCTAACAAAGCCACAAGGTAGGTGCTGACATTAGCCCCTTTCACCCTGGCACCTTGTCCGAGTAATTAACGGCCAATATACAGGTTAAGGGTCCAGTATGAACACTCCTTAATTGCCGGGAGTGGACTGCCTAGGTAGGCAGTATCATCCCTGATTAGCCCAGTGTGAAAGGGACATGGACTACTATCCAGGGACAAAGTAGTGATGCGCTGATGACATTTTTGCTTGAGTTCACGAACATGAAGGAAACAAAAGATTAAAAAGGTATAAACTTTATATTCAATTTACTAAATCCTGATCAATGTATTATAAACAAAATTAATCATGCCTAATAATTATAACATAATTAAGCATTATGTACAGCACAGTATAAAACAATTCATAAAGGGCTGTGGGAATGTAGCAGTAGCAATAAAAACACATAGCCACGCAATTTATAAAGACCGTGGAAATGTTGGGGATGAAATACACGCATCGAGCAATGGCATACCTGTCCTCCCAGAATTCCATGCATCAAAGAGCGGGCTGTATTCATGGAGCACTCATAGAGGGGTTTCTCTGCCACACAGAATTCTGGGAGGGCAGGTCCGCCATTGCTCAATGCGTGTACTTCATCCCTGAGTTTCCCACAGTCTTTATAAATTGTGCAACTATGTATTTTATACCTCTTTCCCATGGAATTTTATAAATTTATAAATGTTTATATAGGTCAAAACCACAGGGCTCATACTGTGCTATGTCATAATTAAGCATGATTAATTTTGTTTAAATACAAGATCATAATTAGCGGATGCGTTACTCAGATGTCACCAGTGGAGGGTAGCCCCCTCTCCTCGGCGATGCCTGGTGGTGAGTGTGAAAGGACGCAAAGAACCGGTTAACAGTGGTCCAGTGTGAACAGCTAAACACCTTTAACCGGTTCATTGAACGGCCAATTAACAAGTTAGCCAGTGTGAAAAGGGCTATTGTCTGGTCTGTCGTCACTTCATTGCCCATAACTTTGCAAGGGACACGGTTCACAGCTCATAGGCCCAGTAGAAGTTCATGATATGATTTCTCAAGGCCTATAAACATTTTGCATCACGAGGGGAGAATTTTTTTGTATGATGAGTCATGGAGTAAAACTGGTTCTTTGAGATATTATGCTATAAATGGCTGCTCTGGCTATCAAATGCTTTGTCTGTATTTTTATTGCAGGTGAGTTTTACTTTTCCATTTTGATAATTTCTTGCAGTAATAATATTATGAGATTCTGAGCTGCCTCCTTCTTTAATGAAAGAACTAAGAATTCAGTGCTCCATCACACTCCATGTGACTTCTTGGACTTTCAGAAATGTTAAATGCAGAGGCATGGAGAGAATGTGACCCATTCTGAAAGCCATTCCTACAGCAGTCACCCACCACAAAGGGCTGGAATCTGTGAAGCAACTGCAGTGTGGTACGTTTCATGTATTATTTTAGGTTAACGGATTTGGATTCCAGAGTTAAGAGTGGATTCTTTCACAGCTGCCTTCACTCATTCTGTTTTCATGATGGTTCAGCCCCAGGTACATAGACGATTGTGCATTTCGTGCACTGTGGAAGATTTTCTTTGGTCTGGCATTCAAGTTCAAGCTTATTATCATCTGACTGAACATATATACCCTAACAAAACATGGTTTCTCCAGACCACAGTGCACACACACACACACACACACACACACACACACACACACACACACACACACACACACACACACACACACACACACACACACACACAAAATAACACAGAACATAATTATATACAGCCATGCATCGACTTGCATCCAGCTTATGTTCTGGAAGTGGGGACGCAAATTGATTACCTCAACCTCTATATTGTACATGCACGTCTAAATACCATAGTTAATAAAATCTAAATACTGCATAGTACCTAGAAATTATACATACACAAATAATAGTAATAAGATATATTTTATTTATTAAGCCCTTATGGTGACCTCCAATGTATCTGTGATCGGATATTACTCAATTGGGCGCAATGCACATGAGGATATAATTTTAAATAAATACCTGAATATATAAATATTTTGGCAAGATTTACTTGGTAACAGATCATCAATCTCACATCCTGTGGGAATAAGCTATTTCCCAGCCTTGCCGTTCTGATTTTGTTGCTCTTGTACTTCTTTCTTGATGGGAGGGAATCAAAGATACAGTGAGCTGGATGTAAAGGGTCTTCTATAATCCTTGGAGCTCTGGTTAAACAATACTCCTGGTAAATGGCAATAAATAGAGGAAAGTGGAACCCCAATGACCTTCTTGGTGATTTTGATGATCCATTAAATATACTTCTGGTCCAATGCTTTGCAGCTACCATACCGCACAATGATGCAGCCAGACAGGACACTCAATTCTGCTTCTGTAAAATGTTGTCAAGATGGAGGTTGGTAGCCTTGCCCTCTTCAACCTTCTAAGGAAGTGCAGTCCATCTTGATTAATGAGGAGGTGTTGTGAGTCCACAATAGGTCATCCTGTACATGCACACCATAAGTGCTCTCTACTCTCTCCATGATGAAACCATTGATGTGTAATGGAGAATGATTGACATTTGTCTTCTCAAAATCAACAATCATCTCATTTGAGACTCAGGTTGTTGTTCTCACGCCATTTTACGAGCCTTCCAACCTTTTCTTGGTAAGACGACTCATCAGTGTTGCTAATGGGACCGACTACTGTGGCATCACCTGAAAATTTGGTGATTGTATTAGAACTGAATCCAGCAGTCCAGTCGTGAGACAGCAGCACGAACGGTCGGAGGATGAGCACACAGCCCTGAGGTATGCCAGGACTCAACATGATGGGACTTGAAATTTTGCTACCAACTTGGATTGACTGCGGTCTTTTGGTCAAGAAGTCCAGAATCCAGTTGCTGAGAGTGATTTTGAATCCATCTTTATCCTTCACCTCTCCTCCATTCTGTACTCTCCATTCTGTCTCTCCTCCATTCTGTACTCATCAAGTACTGGGTTTGGTCAGTGGAATTTAAAATTAACAGAGATGCAAAGATTTTTTTTTAAATGGTTCTTCATTAGAACCTGCAAGCTTGTCAAAGAAAATATATAGAAACTATATATTTTACTTATATAATTTGTACATTCTATTAAACGCCAAACAGGTTTCAAAGCTATCATTAGGGATGTGATTATAACCTATACATCACCAACCTATTAAAAGAAATCTCCCCATGAAATGCCATTGACCTGATATAGCAAGAGTCTCTTAACACAATGCCGACCAGCAGGAATCGGTTGCATTTAGAAGATGACATTACTAGTAGTAGAATTATAACTAATACATGTAAATATCAGTTCCAATGTCTTCTTACACTTATCATTCTTCTTACATTTTTGTTTAATGAAGGGACAAAATAGTTTTCTTATTAAAGGAGTTTGAATCCTGGAAATTTTGTTTCAAAAAAACTAATTTTGTCAGGAAAAAAAAATGAAAATATTTATTTTCTTCAACTTTTTAATGAATCTGATGTTACGATGGGCCATTAGATTAACTGCTTCAAATTTGATCTGTGGTCAAGGACAGGAGGGCGTGACTGATGGTGAAGAAGATGGGGGGGGGAATCCAAAAGGTTGTGGTGGAGGAACCTCATCCCTTGAGCTTGTTCAACAGGTCAGAGATACTTACTCCCTCTGCAGGTGAGAGTGGGGCTGCAGGAGGGATGAGTGACCCAACCATAGTAGGGTGGATTAGGGAGCCATTCAAGAGGTGGGGGGGGGAGAAGAGAAATTTAATGGCAAAATGGGATAGCATAGTAAAGGAATAGACAATATTCTTGATTGTGATAGGGTTGATAAGGTAAGGAAGTTAAAGATGTGTGAGAAATGGGTTTGAATTTGTGGGACATTGGTGCCAGTACTGGGGAAGGAGGGAACAGTTCTGATGAGAAGGGATCCAGCTAAACCTGAACCACATAACTAGGGCTTTAAATGGAGGGGTGTTCATTCAACAGTTTGGAAAAAGTGGGGATCAAGTTGAAGGGAAAGAGAGTGAAGAAGTTATTAAAGTCTCCAGAACAAAAGATAGGACAATAAGTTTATAAAAAAGATGACAATTTAAACTCAGGCAACATGGAGACGAATGTAAGAAGGGTGGTGAACATGGGACTGAAGATATTGTATTTAAATGCATGCAGTGTATAAAACAGATCCAACTCCAACAGAGTCATGAAGTCGGCAGATGACTAGTTACATTACTTGCCATCATTATGTCAACCTTCTTTAGGAGCTCTATCAACAGCGTCCTAGCCGGCTGCATCCTAGTGTGATACAGTTGCTGCAGAGAAATAGAGGGGAGAAAAATTCACAGGACCATAAGAGTGGTAGAGAGGATCACTGGAGTCTCCCTCACCCCCATTGACATGATCTACCAGGATTGTTGTCTGAAAAGGGTGCAAATAATCATTGAGGACCACTTCCACGCTACGCACAACATCTTTCAGCTGCTCCTGCTGGGGCAGAGATAGAGGAGTATCAGAGCCAGCACCTCCAGGCTGAGGAACAACTTCTTTCCACGGGCAGTGAGAATACTGAACGACCAACTTCCATTTGCAGAAACAAATTTTATTTATTTTTATAGATATAATACTTGCCCTGCATATGTATTATTTGTCTGTATATGTGTTACGTCTAGTTGTGTGTCTGCATGTTTTATCGGGTTGGACTTTACAATCAGATGACAATAAACTTGACTTGAGATGACAATGGCAGTAGTTGGCCTTATAAGCAGTAACGATGAATTGCAATACAAAAAGATGGAAAATCTCATGTTACAGTGCGAGAATAACAAGCTAAGTCTCAATCTGGACAAGATAAAGAAGATGATTGTGGATTTCAGGAGGATTAGGGACGACCACCCTCTACTAAACATCAATAACTCTGTAGTGGAGAGAGAAGAGAGCATCAAGTTTTTAGGGAGTCAATTTTAATTGTGACCTATCCTGGACACGCATCTCCTCACTTGTCAAGAAGGTGCAATGGTGACTTCACTTTCTGAGTACACTGAGGCAGGCAAGGCTACCGACCACTATCCTGTCAACTTTCTACAGGTGCTCTATCGAGTGCATTCTAGCTGGCTGCATCACTGTGGTACGGTTACTGTAGAGCATTGGATTCAAGATCAATCCACAGGACATAAAAGCAGCAGAGAGGATCACTTCCTCTCATCCTCACATCTACTGGGATCGTTGTCTGAAGAAGGCTCGCAAACTCACTAAAGACTCCGACCACCCTGCACACATCATCTTTCAGCTACTCCCATCGGGAAAGAGATACAGGAGTATCAGAGCCAGAACCACCTGGCTGAGAAACAGCTTCTCCCCATGGGCAGTGAGACTGATGACCTGCTCATACTAACCCTTCGAGAATCCACTATTTATTTAAAAATATTTATTTACTGTTACATATGTAGTTCATATAAATCATTTGTAATTATGTATGCTATGTCTATATATGTGTTTGCTTGTTTTTACACCAAGAACCGAAGAACGCTGTTCCATCCAGTTGTACTTATAAAACTGTATGAAAATAATAAACTTGAACTTGAAAAGGAAGATGAGCTGAACACACAGTTAGAAATTGGCAGATATCACAATGAGGGCATAATGGAGACATGGCTGAAGGAACATCACAGCTGGGAGTTGAACATCCAAGGATACACATTCTATTGAAAAGATAGGCAAGCGGGCAGAGGGGGTGTGGAGGAGGCTCTGTTAGTTAAAAAATAAAATAAAATCTTTAGTGAGAAGAGACAAAAGATCAGAGGATGTAGAATTCTTGTGCATAGATTTCAGAAAATGCAAGGTGAAAAAGAACCCAGTGGGAGTTAAATACAGGCTTGCAAATAGCAGTCAGCTAGGGTGCAAGTTAAAACAGGAATGAGAGATGGCATGCAATAAAGGCAATGCTAAGGTGGTCATGAGGGACCACAATATGCAGGCAGAGTGGAAAAATCATGTTGGTGCTAGATCCTACGAGAAGGAATTCATGGAATGCCTTTACGGCACAGCTTATGGTTGAGTTCAGTAGGGAAAAGGCAGTTGTTGATTGGATCAGAGAGCTTGTGGTAACAGAACCATGAGGAGACAGTGATCACAATGTGTGATAGGATTCACTCTGCAGTCTGAGAAGGAGAAGCTAAAATTGCATGTGCAAGATTTACAGTTGAGTGAAGGTACCTGCAGAGGCATGAGAGAGGAACTGGAAGCGGGCTCCAGCAAGGAAGACAGTACTATACAGTTACAATGGCAAGTGTTTCTGGCAATAACTTGAAAGATGCAGGATCATTTTATCCCAAACAAGAATCAGCTTTCTAAAGAGATGGTGAGGCAACCGTGGCTGACAAGGGAAGTCAAAGACAGCATAAAAGCAAAAGAGAGGACATATACTATTGCAAAAAAATTAGTGGCAAGCTGAAGGATTGAGTAGCAATAAAGGGAGAAAAAATGGCATTTGAGAGTAAGCTGGTCAATAACAAAGGAGACTCTCATATTTATGAAACAATATTTATTTGTATATAAGAATATTTGTCCTGAATACATATTGTTGGTATGTGTATTATGTCTGGTATTAAGTCTGCATGTTTTGCACTGAGGACCAGAGAACACTGTTTCATCAGGTTGTATATTTACAATCGAACAATAATGAACTTCGCTTGACTTGAACAGCTATTTTGCATCAGTCTTCACTGTGGAAGATAACAGCGACATGCCAGAAATTCGAGAGAGTCAGGGCGCAGGAGTGAGTGTGGTCGCTAATAAGGTGCTCAAGTGCTGAAGTCACCTACAGACTACATCCCAGTGTCTGAAAGAGATAGCTGAAAAGATTGTGAACAAATTAGTTGTGATCTTTTAGAAATTACTAGAGTCAAGAATGGTTCCAGAGGACTGAAAAATTGCAATTGTCATTCCACTCTAAGAGAGAGAAGCAAAAGACAGGAGACAATAGGCCAGTTGGCCTAACTTTAGTAGTTGGCAAGATTCTGGAGTCTTTAAAGATACTTTAGAGAACAAAATAGGCTGAAGTCAGCATGGTTTCCTTCAGGTGAGGTCTTGCCTGACAAACATGTTGGAATTCAATGAGGAAGTAATGAGCAGGACAGACAAAGTTGGTAGATCTTGTTAATTTGGATTTTCAGTAGGCTTTTGAAATTGTGATGCACACGAGGCTGCTAAATAAGACAGAAGCCCATGGAACTACTGGAAAGGTACTAACATGGATAGAAGATTGGCTGACTAGAAGAAGGCAAAGAGAAGGAATAAAGTGGGGCCTTTTCTGCCTGGCTGTGAATGACTAGTGGTATTCCGCAGAGTCACTGTTGGGTCTGATTCTTTTTACATTGTATATAAATGATAACAAAACTGAGGGTTTTGTGGCCAAGTTTACAGATTATATGAAGATAGATAGAGGGACAGGTAATGTTGAGGAAGAAGAGAGTCTGCAGGAGGACTTGGATAGGTTGGGAGAATGGGCAAAGAAGTGGCAGATGGAATGTAGAGATGGGTACTGTCTGGTCATGAATTTTGAGAGAAGGAATAAAGAAATTGACTATTTTCTAAACATGGAGAGAATTCAGAAAATGGAGGTTCAAAGGGACTTGGGAGTCCACGTGCAAGATTTCCGAACAGTTAACTTGAAGGTTGATTCAGTATTAAGGACAGTATTAAGGAAGGAACATGCAATGGCAGCATTCATCTTAAGATAACTAGAACATAAGATCAAAAGGCACAGTAGCAGAAATAAGCTATTCAGCCCTTCGAGTCTGTTCCGCCATTCAATCATGAGCTGATCCATTGTCCCACTCAGCCCTACTGCCCAGCCATTTCCTCATAACCTTTGATGCTCATAACTTAGATAATCAAGAACTGTTAAATAAACCAAATACAGCCTTCAGAATTGTCTGTGGTAATTTACCACCCTACAGTTAAAGAAATTACTCCACATCTCTATTTTAATCCTTCAATCCTGAGGTTGTGACCACTTGTCCTGGACTCACCACCATGGGAAACAACCTTTCTACATCTACTCTGTCAATGCCTTTCAACATTCAAAATGTTTAAATAAGATTTCCCCCCCCCCCCCCCCCATTCTCCTATATTCCAACATGTACAGGTTAAGACTGTCAAACACTCTTTATATGATCATGCCCTGCCAAACCAGGGCCACCCATGACTTGGAGGAGCAACACTTAATATTCCACCTGGACACTTCCAACCAAATGGCATTAACATTGAATTCTCTGGTTTCAACTAGACCACTCCCTATTCTTCCTCTCCTCCCTATCCCCCTGCCGCCTTTCCACCAGCTCTCCACCCCTTCTCTACCCATTCACAGAGCTATTCCACCCCTTGTTTTCTCATGCACTCCCTCCCTTATCCACCTATTACTTTTTGCTTGTGGGCTTGTACTCCTCCCCTCTGCCCCTCCCTCCCACCATTTTATTCAGGCGCCTGCCCACATTTTGCTCATACCTCAAGCCTGAAACATTGATTATGTATCTTTATTGTTGCTAGATGAAAAAGACTGTTTGACCTGCTGAGTTTCTCCAAGATTATGTTTTCACTGCAATCACTACGTCTGCAGACTTTCTTGTTTTGCTCCTCATATGATACCCTTTTCATTCTCAGAATCATCCTCTGAACTCTTTCCAATGTCAGCACATCCTTTCTGAAATGAGGAACCCAAAATTGCTCACAATACTCCAGGGGTTTATAAAGGCAAAAATTTAATGGTGAGGTTTTACAAGATATTGATCAGACCACATTTGGAATATTGTGAACAGTTTTGGGACCCGAAGGGGGCCCTGGCACTGGAGAGGGTCCAGAGGAGATGTTTGAGAATGATTCCAGAGATGAGAAAGTTAATATACCAGCATGGTTCTGGGCCTGTACTCATGTTAGAAGGATGAGGGGTGATCTCATCAAAGCATTTTGAATATTGAAAGGCAGATGAAGAAGTTGTTTCCAGTGGTGGGAGAGTCCAGGATCAGAGGCCATGGTATCAGACTAAAGGATGTCCCTTTAGAACAGAGATGAGAAATTGCTTCAGTCAGAGGGTGATATGGATTTGTTGCCACTAACGGCTGTGGAGGCCAAGTGATTAGATATAATTAAAGCCAAGGGTTGCTAAGTTCTTGATTAGAAAAGATGTCAAAGGTTATGGGAAGAAAGCAGGGGAATGGGGTTAAAAGATAAAATACGTTTGAAATGATTTGAATGGTGGAGAATACTCGATGGGCTGTTGGTCTAATTCTGCTCCGCAGTCTTATGGGTCAATTTTTTTTTACAACCTACATTAATGCCCAAGGTATTGAGACTAAGTGTTTTGTGGTCAATGAATTATTGACAATGTAAAAGTAGTGGAAAAGATGTTATGAAGATGAACAAAGACTGCTAATTAATATGGTTAGATCAAGCAAGGAGGCAAAAAATTATCAGATGGAGTTTAATGTGGAGAAATATTAAGTTAGCCACACTGAAGAGAAAAAGCTGAAAAGCAGAATTTTTAAAAATATCCCCTGCAAATGGAAACTCAGGAGGACAGGGCAGTGAAGGAAGCACCTGGCATGCTTGGGTGAGATATTGAGTACAAATGTACGATCTGGTGATGTGTCTGTATAAGCTCTTGGTTCGACCATGCTTGGAGTACTGTGTGCAGTTCTGGGTTCGCAGGTCTTAGAAGGATCTCAAGTTAGAAGGGATGCAGAGAAGATCCACCAGAATGTTGTCCGGGTTTGAGTTATGGGAGAGGCTGGTCGTTATTTCCTGAAGCATAGGAGAGAGCTGAAAGAGGCATACAAGGTCATAAGGGGAATAGATAAACTGAATGTTCACAATCCTTCTCCTCCCCCCCAAAGTAAATAATTTTAAACTACAGGACACAGGTTTAAGGTGAGAGAGGAGAGATCTAAGACAGACTAGTCCTCATCTAGAACAAGCTGCCAGAGGAAACTGCAGAAGCGGGTAGAATTCTGACGCTAAAGAGACATTTTGACAGATTCTGGATAGGAAGAGTTCAGAAGGATGTGGATAAAATGCAGGTGAATAGGACTAACTTAGAATGCCTACCTGGGCAGCTGGGATAAAGTGGGCCTCAGGGTCCGTTTTGTGAAATAGAAAGAGCAGGATATGCTCCTGTGTGGAATGAGCCACAGAAATTTGATGTGCAGGTAATTAGAAAGGCGAATGGAATGCTGTAGAGGTACAGAATGGAAACATACCCTTCTGCGCTGACCATCAACCACCTATTTACACCAATCCTCTTTTTTTCCCCTCTCTCTCTTTCAAATATCTATTATATACTTTTTTGTACTTGCCTTCTCAAATATAGTGAAGATGTACCAGCTTCCATCTACAATTCCTGGGAATGAATCCACTGTCTTGATTTAAACTCTGCTTGACCAACATGAATGGTGAGGGAATTGGATTATGACAGTAAAGATGTCCAGGAGGTGAAGCACACCTGTAAGACTCATCAAAGAGAAAATGAGAGCAGGTCATGTAATGTTTTAAGTTCGAATTGAGCAAAATTCTGAAGAGCACATTGTCTAGGATGGGATCAAGGCCTTCTCGGAGGCCTTACTTTTATGCATTCTGCCATGATAAAGAACAAGAACAAACAAAAAAAAATCAGGTAAGTACTGTGCCTTCAGCTTGGAGTTGTTTATTCAAAATGAAATGAGACTTGAGAATTTAAATAGCTTAGTTCTCTTTCATACTGGCGCAAGGGACCTCTCACATTCTGCTATTTTCAGTTAAAATACTAAGAAATTATGAGAAATTAACTAACAGAAAAATATCATGAAACGTCATGAAAAATGCTTACCGGCCGTAACCGTGTAGATCAGCCATTCTCAGCGGGGTCCTCCGCACCCCACCCCACCTCCCCCATCTTCCCAGCCGGGGCCATGCACATTAAAAGTCTTGTTTTCCTTTCACCTGACATAACATTTTTTTTAATGCAGTTGATAGGGGAGAAGTATGGAAGAAACCAAAACTTGACTACTTCACAGGGATGGGAGCTCCAACCTCTAACCAGAGTCCACAAGGGGCATAGTAGAGAAAAGATAAAGATTGGCAGATGGAGATAGTTCAAAAATGGTATGGGAGCGCCCTCTTGTGGATGGATAGCTTCATCACTCTGCAGAGAATGCTTCTTTTAAAGGGACTTCTTCTTATCATCTTTTTTATTTACCATATTCCTGAAAATTATTCCAAAAGTAAGTCACTTCATTACATGAAGATAAAATATTACAATTTTGGATAGTTTTGATCAATGACACTGCTACAGTTTTGGAGGGGCTTTATACCTTTAGTGTGGAGCAGGGAAGAATGAGATCACTCCCTACATTACTAAGCTAAATCTTACTTTTTTTTATTCACTGCATCTGGTGTCCAATTCAACAAAATCATTCTGTGGTCAATAACAAACCAATTTTTCAAAGTGGCCTGAAAAAGATATGCTGGTTCCTTTGGAAATACAATGGTCTTAGTGCCAGAGTTTGGTATACAATTAGTGAGGATTTGATCCAATAGAGCCATAGAGTCACACAGCACAGAAACAGGACATTCTGCCCACCATACCTATGCTAACCATCCTTATTCCCCGGCATTTGTTCCATAGCCTACTTGGCCATCCAAGTATTCGTCCAGGTTCATTTTAAAGAGTACCTGGCTCCACCATCTTCTCGGACAGATCACATCCTCACTTTGGCTAAAATATCTCCTCAGATCCTCTCCAGTGCCAATTTTTTAGGTGCCGGAGCTCACCAAAAACGGCGACAAGGAGGTTCCGGAGTGGCCTTGTGAAGTGCTGGAACTGCACCCCGATTCCTCTCTAAATCTTGTTTCCAGGAATTTCTGCCATGAGAAACATTTCTAATCCTTTTCCCATGTCTTATTCCCTTAAATAATTTTGAACACTTCGATCAAGTCTCTCCCAGCCCTTCTGCTCCAGGAGCCTATCTAGTTTCTCAGGACAGAAATGGTCCATCCCAGAGAGCAGCCTGGTGAACCCCCTCCTCTCACCCTCTCCTGCGTAATCATATCCTTCCCACTGCAGTGCTGATCCATGTTGGCTGCTGTTAGGTCTGCTTTGTTCATGAATGAGTGAGACAAACACCAGGCTGAGTCGAAATCAGGGTTCTTTGTTCTTTATTACCGGATTGTAACACTTGCGACTAACCATGTTAGTCGGAGAATGCATTCTGCCGTTATCAGCAAAATGGTGATTTTTTATACCCTTGGATATGTGCTTAGAACATCATCATATCATTACTTGTCCAATGACTAAAACTGTTGCTATCCTTTCCCTGCTAGCTTCCTGCCTCTCAATCCATCAATGTCACTCTTATCTTGTAAGTACAAGGATGCATTCACATCTTGTTACAGCCCTGTACATTCCCATCTCATGATGTTTTACCTAACAGGAGTACAAGGACACCTCCCCTTCTTGTTACAGCCCTGTACGGGGTAACTCCTTACACATTCCCATCTCATGATGTTTTACCTTACACTGCTGAATGAGTTCTGGTATTATTGCCTGTCTCTCTCTGCCTTGGACCCCAGCACACATTTGTTGCTTAAAAATTAGCATAGAATGATCTCATTTACAGATCTTGTCACCTTGGAAACAAGTCCATACATGCATTCTTAACAGCTGTTAGTGGCATTTAAAGCAGCCTATTTATAATGCCAATCATAGAGCAACGTTGCTCAAAATGTAAAAACACAGAAATTCTGGAGGAACTCAGCAGATCTTGCAGTTCTGCTTTGAAGAAAGGCTCCGGCCCGAAATGCCGTTTATTCAGGTATTTTTTTAATCTCCTATGGACGTCTGCAATCACACTGTCTCCAGACTTTAGTGTTTCTCTCCATTGCTCATAAATTCTCCACCTCAATGCGCACGGTCTCTTAAGCTCTCAGAAACAGTGTTATCTAGCACTTGGTAAAGTGGTTCATAATCAAATTTTTTTTGTCTATTTGCTGATGTAAATATGTTTGCTTTCGTGAGGTTTTCTCCACTAACATTTAGATAGCCTACAAGGTGTGGGTGGTTTTAATTCCAAACACGTGGTGAAACAAGTTGTTTCCAGACATAAGTTTGATATTATGGATGGCTAGAAGATGGAGAAGACATGGAGAGTGGGATCTGCTGCTCGAGGAGGGAAGAGACTCTGTATGTCTATTCATGGTCTTCTGCGGACAATAGTCAATGACACATCAACATCTGCCTCCTGAAGAGTGTTTCTGATCTGTCGGTCATAGGTTTGGGGATTTTTCTTAATTATGATGAGAATTTTTCTGTCATCCGCAGTGGAGGTCTTCCTTGGAATACCAGTCCCTTTGCGATTACTGAGCTCATCAGTTTGCTCTTTTTTCAAACTGTTGAGGCTGTTAATCCTATGGTTTGGGCGATCTCTCTTCCTGTTTTATTCTTGTTTCGCAGCCTCCATATAACCATTTACGGAGTGGAAACAGGCCATGTTGGCCTTTCGAGTCCGCACCGGTTCACTGATTTACTGAATCCATTCCAGATTCCACTTTCACTTTTTGAGATCCACCTCCTTTAACTGCAAGCTCCTCCTCCTGGATGAATTCCAATAAGGTATGTTCATCTTCTTCCTCAGTCATTGTAGGTCCTTTGGCTGAACGGCTGCGGGTCTGGACTCCCAACGCCGGCACCCCGACCTCTTCGGGTCGCTAGCGTTCGTGCTCCCCCACAGCCCATACTTTATCCAGCAATTCTCGGACCCGGGATGCCCATAATGGTTTATTTGATAGACTTTAGCACAACTGGTCCTCATGTTGAAAAACAGTAACTACAGACTTCAAAGGTGATCAAAAGTTTAGAAGCCAGCCTACATCTGCACCAATGAAGCAATTAAATATACCCAAGTACTCACAACCACCTGTGAAGCCAAATGTTCTAAACAGTATGGTGCCCTGAAATGAGGGGACGATGTATAAAAAGTGCTGTAATTTCTACATGGTCAAACCAATGTGTGTACAAATAACCTTGAATAAAATCTGGAATGTGCACTTTAATTACATGTGAAATATTTGATTGCAAATTTACAACAATGGAGCACAGGGCCAAAGAAAGGGAAAAAAAACTGTCTTTGCTCCAAACATTATTGGGAGCACTGTATAAGCTTTAAATTGTGCACTAAAATAAAATGGCATAGTTTAAACTTTTGGCAAAGTTCCATCAGCTTTTGAATTTGCACATCTGGATTTCTTCTTGCTTCTTGAAAATGAGGGAAGGCATAGTGATAGCTTTAAACATTTTTTAATACATTTATAATCTGAGGCGCCTGCAAGCTCACACCAAGACACAAGAGCAACTTGTCCGTGAACTACTCTTTGCAGACGATGCCACTTTAGTTGCCCATTCAGAGCCAGCTCTTCAGCGCTTGACGTCCTGTTTTGCGGAAACTGCCAAAATGTTTGGCCTGGAAGTCAGCCTGAAGAAAACTGAGGTCCTCCATCAGCCAGCTCCCCACCATGACTACCAGCACCCCCACATCTCCATCGGGCACACAAAACTCAAAACGGTCAACCAGTTTACCTATCTCGGCTGCACCATTTCATCGGATGCAAGGATCGACAACGAGAGAGACAACAGACTCGCCAAGGCAAATAGCGCCTTTGGAAGACTACACAAAAGAGTCTGGAAAAACAACCAACTGAAAAACCTCACAAAGATTAGCGTATAGAGAGCCGTTGTCATACCCACCCTCCTGTTCAGCTCCGAATCATGGGTCCTCTACTGGCATCACCTACGGCTCCTAGAACGCTTCCACCAGCATTGTCTCCGCTCCATCCTCAACATTCATTGGAGTGACTTCATCCCTAACATCGAAGTACTCGAGATGGCAGAGGCCGACAGCATCGAATCCACACTGCTGAAGATCCAACTGCGCTGGGTAGGTCACGTCTCCAGAATGGAGGACCATCGCCTTCACAAGATCGTGTTATATGGCGAGCTCTCCACTGGCCACTGTAACAGAGGTGCACCAAAGAAGAGGTACAAGGACTGCCTAAAGAAATCTCTTGGTGCCTGCCACATTGACCACCGCCAGTGGGCTGATCTCGCCTCAAACTGTGCATCTTGGCGCCTCACAGTTCGGCGGGCAGCAACTTCCTTTGAAGAAGAACGCAGAGCTCACCTCACTGACAAAAGACAAAGGAGGAAAAACCCAACACCCAACCCCAACCAACCAATTTTCCCTTGCAACCGCTGCAACCGTGTCTGCCTGTCCCGCATCGGACTTGTCAGCCACAAACGAGCCTGCAGCTGACGTGGACATTACCCCTCCTTAAATCTTCGTCCGTGAAGCCAAACCAAAGAAGAAATCATTTATATATGTATTTATAATCAAGGAGTTTGTATGTTCTTCCTGTGACCTGCATGGGTTTTCCCAGGGTGTTCTGGTTTCCACTTACCCTTCAAAAATGTATGGGGTTAGTAGGTTAATTGGGTGGAAAGGGTTTCAATGGCCCAAATTGGCTTCTACCATGTTGAAATTATTATTTTTAAATTGGACAACATGGTTAGCATAGTTAGTTAGCACGACACCAAAGATCTGGGTTAAAATATGTCTGTAAGATATTTGTATGGTCTCCCCGAGTCTGCGTGGGTTTCCTCCAGATGTTCTGATTTTCTCCCACCCTTTAAAATGTATGGAGGTCGTGGGTTAATTGGAGTATTTTGGAAGGCATGGGCTCGTGGGCCAAAGGGCCTGTTATCATGTTGCATGTCTAAATTTATTTTAAAGAAAAATCTAAATGCTAGAAAATGGTAAAAAAGCATTTATCTATATTCAGGGCACAAAAGTGCTGGAGAAACTCAGCAGGTCACATGGTGCCCATAGGAAGTAAAAAGTAACCAGTGTTTCGGGCCCGAGTCATTAACTTAGGTCATTTATTTATTTTATGCTTTTCTGTTGTCTCTCAATTATCTGAGTCCTCTGCAGCAGTATGTTTGCATGACCTTATCCTTCAGTGAGCTGCTACCTGATTATTCTGTCTCCTCATCTTGGTTGTTGCATTCCATCACCTGCACCTCTAACCACAGTGCAGGGTTTGGAGCAGGTGGCATTGAGTGTCAAGTTGAGTCATGGTGCCTCATCAAATTTTAGTCTTTGACCAAAAAAAATTTCAGTTCTTGAATGTCTGATATTGAAGAATGTTAAGAAGTAAAAGCAAGGGAAGATTATTTGGCCCTGCTCCATCATTCAATAAGATCACGGCCAACCTCATCTCCACTTCACTGCATTAACCTCATACTGCTTGGTTCTATTAATATTTAAAAATACGCTCTCACTTTTCACTGTCACCAGCACCTGACCTGACACAGGCCTCTTGAGTTGAAGACTGATTTACCACGCTTGAAAGTTAAATTGCTTTCTGCGTTGCATCCATGTTCATGGAGCAACATGTACCCAGGATGAATCTTATTCTTGAGAAGCTCCCCACTTGAGTTCCTCCAGACATTATCTGAAAACGTAATGCCAATTTTCCTGCTTGATCAGTCATTGCTCAAATTTAACTTTTTGAAGCCATCTCTCATGAAAAGGCTGCAGGGTGTAAGTTGTGCTAGGTGGTCTTGCATATGTCTGATGCACAATATAGTCCCAGCTGATAGGCTGCCATTACTGAAAAGACCAGCATTCGTGAATGTATCTGTACCACAAAGAATGGTGGAGTTAAAGTTATACAGAGATCTACATGGACAGTTTCTTATTTGACTAATTTTACCACTTGTGTATGGTTGAAGCAAGGTACAGTATTTTTCTTCTCATAAGATGCAGGTGTCGCTGACATTCCTGCATTTATCCATGAGAAGATGCAGATAAGCCACTTCCTTGAATTGGCCACTGCCTATGAAAATTCCCCTGCAAGGTGATCAGATAAGAAAGCACAGCTAATCAATTGAGGTACATCCAAATCAAAATAATGTGTGATGCGAAGAGGAACCAATAAGGCCTGGCATTCTTGCTGTTTTTGTCCATCTAAGTGAAAACGGATTTGAAAGTTGCTGTTGGAAAATGCATTAACAAAATGTTTTCTGGAGTCGGCACTCTGCAGCTACAGCACACTGAAGATGGAGGGATGGAATGTTCGACGGGACGCGGCTGAGGAAGTAGATGCCAATCAGGCAAGTTATTCTGGCCTGGATGGTGTCACGGACTTTGGAGGATGGAGCTGGATTATCAAAGCAAATAGAGACTATTTCATCACATTCCTGTCTTGTCCTAAAATGGAATGCTGGAAAGAATCACAAGACAAGATCCTGACCATAGAATTCAGTCACAAAACTACTTCTGTAGCCACAGTATTCAGTTTGGTTGTAGGTCAACGGTAATCCCCAGAACGCTTGATAGCGTTGGCTTTGACTTTTAATGCCATTGAATGTCAAAAGGATGCGTTTCGAGTCATTGCCTGGCCCTTGGCAAGCACGGATGTTACTTGATACATAATGGCCAGTGCATGCATGCTTCGTTTTCTTTCAGAAATTGCAATTCATATGCAAGATTGTGCAATCAGTAACAATCTTCTGACCGTTATGATGGATGGAATATCAGTGATGATATTGGCAGTTCTTTAGCATTACCTTTGGACTGACGGGATTGGTCTCCTGCAAAAATAACCATCTTTCTTTGGTTGAGGTATTCAGTGGAAAGTTTCCTTTCAATTTCAATCAACTTAGTTTTATCCAAATTCCTTGATGCCACTTTAAGTGCAGTCTCAACATCAAGTATCAATACTCTCACCACTACTGGAGTAAAACTTTTAATCCCATTGGGATAACATTTGTCAGGTAATAACACTGAAATCTCAACTGAACACCGGGAATTATTGGTGATTAAATGCTGCTTGCTTTATGAGGATTGCAGATTATTGATATTCGATTGCTGGGGCAGTAGTTAACTTGGTTTGATTGTACTGCATTCTACAGACTTAAGATTGCTACCAATTTTCCAGTTGTTCTAAAATATGCTTGGCTCGATGCCGCTAGCTCTGAAATACAAGCCTTCAATACTACAGCCATTTCACTGTTAGGTCTGTTCGACTTTATTGTTTTTTGAGAACATGTAAAGCAGTAGCTCCAAAATTTTTCGGGCTGCCACCCCCTTAAATCCCAGGCCACATCCCTAGCGCCAGCCCCCCCACCACCACCAACACACACACACACACACACACACACACACACACACACACACACACACACACACACACACACACACACACACACACACACACACACACTTTCTTGGTATTAGGTCTACTGCAAATTTATAACAACAATTAATCTAACACTATAAACAAGCATATGTATTTCACAAATAAAACATATAGTAAACCTATTTATTTAGCAATATGAAAGGGTAAATTTACATCTCACCTGTAACTACATTGTCTTCACAGTTTTCACACTATATTGCCTACATTCCTTTTTTGTTTGCTGTGCTGCGGCCATATTTTATTCTGCAACAAAACCTGTTCAGGGCAGTCACCATCCTGGGCAGACAGTCTCTGTCTAGAGTGGTCCTGTCTCAGCCAATCACCCGGCCATCACCCCCACCTCCCCTAGCGGACAACATATGATGAGCATTGTGGGATGAGTTTGCCGGAAAAATTAAGATGCCCCTCCCCCCCCCCCACTTTTACCTCACCACCCCCTTGGATCTCGGCACTGCCCATTTTGGGAATGACTGATGCAGACTAAATTTTCTTCCCTACCTGGCTTTCTGACATTCTAAAGCTTATTCCGTCATTCACTTTTTTTTTCTCTGACAAAATGTCATCAATGATATATTAACTCTTGCTTTCTCTCTCTCTTTTTTTGCCCATACTACCTGATCTACTGAATATTCTTATCAGTATTGGTAAAGCATATAAAATATAAAAAAGCTTCCACCATAAACTCCTATTCTTTCATCCCAGGATCTGTATTAGGACCTCTGCTCTACAAGGTATATCTATTAGATATATGGCAATGACCTGTAAATATACAGGAAGGATATCATGTCAAAATATGAAAAGAGAAACATTCAATAATGCAGTTATCAGTGAAGAAAGTAGCAAAGGATTCAAAAGGAGCATAGAAAAATTGCTGAGGTGGTTAGATGAAATTTAATGGAAAGAATTAAACAAGAAATATAAACTACATGGAGCACGGAATCAGCCTGTTAACTTGAAATAAAGAATGCTTGGTTAATAAAGGCTTAGAATAGTAGCTAAGAAAGCTATTCAGTAAATCTTTATAAATTAGTGGTTGAAATATTTTAGTAAATTCTTAGCTTTGCTGGCAGAGGACAGAAACTTAATTGGCAAAAGCTCAGAAGCAAGATTAAACATTAAAATGCAACAAGCTAGTATTATCTGGAATGAATTGACTGAGAGAGTGGTTGGATCAGATTTAATAGTTATTTTGAAAAGCCAATTGATAAATATTTGAATGGGATAATATGTCCAGGAGTAAGGGAATGAGCAGGGGCCAGACTAATTGGAAAGCTCTTTCAGAGAGTTAACAAAGAGCCAAAGAAGCTCTTTCTGTGCCAGTGTGGAGAATCATTTGACCTATCTTAATTAATTCAACCAGAAATTATTAGCATCGCCCCTCTACGGTGTCACACTTTATTTTAATCATTCCAATGCCCTACTAGAAATTTATTCCACATGTTGACCAGTCATAGAATAAAAAGAACATAAGCCTATTCTAAATTAACTACATCAAATCCTAGTTTTTGCTTCCATCATTAATTAATTTAAAAAAAAAGCTTACAGAGTATTTTGATATGAAACTCTCATCTTCGTTTTTAGAAACACCTGTTAAAATAATTAATTATAAAATTGTGATAGTACAGATCTATCACCAATGTACATAGTGTATATAGTTACTGTATCTAGACTGTGCTTACAGCGATTGGCTGAGAGCTAAGCCACACCTATTGTCTGGGCCTTAAAGGGTTGTGTCCCTAGCCAGGTCGGATCATTCCGGACTGGTCGGCCACCTGTGAAGAGCTCCGGTCTTTTGCTAATAAAAGCCTTGGTTTGAATCAACAAGTCTTTGGTTCTTTCGACGAGCTCTACAAAAATGTTAAAACAACGTGGTTGATTATTGAACAATGGCAGCTTGTTTCAACCTTGCCCCAATTTATTTAGCTTGATCATATTACTTCAAAATATTAATATCAATACACTTGTTATTTCTGTTAGCTTCTTGTCCAAAGTAAGAGCAGGAGCAGAATTTGTAGGAATAAAAGATCTGTTTGAAATGTTATTATGCCTTTTGTCCACTAGAGGCCAATAGAGAATGGGCCAAGCAAACAAGGAGAGGCTGGAGAAACTCAGATCAGGTCTTCCGTGGTGGTCTCCACTACATCAGAGAGACTGAACGCAGACTGGAAGATCACCTTGTTGAGCACCTTTGTTATGTCCTTTGCAAAATTGGGGGTCTCCCATTTTAATTCCCTGCCCCACTCCCATGCTGCTATGTCTGTACATGGGCTCATGCACTGCCAAACTCAGACCACCACCAAATTGGAAGAAACCACATGTTCCATCTGGGAACCCTCCAACCAAATGACATTAACATCAGCTTCTCCAGATTCCGTTAGCCGCCCCCCCACCCCCCAACCACCACCCCATCTCTCCCTTTCCATATCCCTAAATTTCCTTTCCTCCTGCTCTGTCTCTCTCTTTCCCTATCCTCCTGTTTCCTTTCCTTCAGCTCTAGAGTGACCAGATGTCCGGTTTTAGGCCAGATAGTCCATCTGTTGAGGACTCTGTTCTCCGTAGAGCTGTACATTAATTCTCCTTAATTTGGGGGTGCAGGCCCTACACCCTCAAATGGAGGACAAATTAAGCAGCAGAGTCTGCAGAAAGGTCAAGGGAGGGGAAGCAGGGACACACTTACCTGTCAATTTGCGGCATCCCGGCCGATGTCCGTAGGCTGTGCACGGCCATGTTTGTTCTTGCACACATGCGTGATGGATTTAAATATTGGGATCGGCCAGCGCATGCAGACAGGGGTAGGGGGGAGGCACGCAGATGGGAGGGGATACTGGTCAGGAATGTTTAGCGCAGGGTGCAGGTGCATACTTCTGGCGCAAATGTTCTTCAACTGCGCATCACTTCAGTCAATGATGACTGAGTGGTGTGTGGTCTGTGGAGTAGTGGCGTGTGGCAGGCCTTGATCTTTGAAGGAGTCTGTCAAATCTTAAAACATACTCAACTTCATACATTAAAACAAAATGGGAAAAGGAAGGTGGGATAACTCTATATCTGAGGAAGAATGGACAATAATATGGAAGTGACCAGTTCACAGAAATGGAGGGAGTTTGGGTGGAAAAACCTGACAAGATACTTTATTACACCCTCTCAGAAATCTCATGATAGTACCATATTTTTTTGGGACTGCCCTGTTATCAAAGATTATTGGAATGGGATACACAGTGCTCTACAAGACATTTTTAAAAGTGAAATACCCTAAGAAAGTACTAAGAGTGTAGATACCTCAAAAATGGTTGAAAAGAGATAAATATTTAATGAATATACTGCTGGTGGCTGGTAAAAAGACTCTTACCAGGAAATGGTAATGACAGGAGAGTCCAACTTTAAATGCATAGAAGAAAATTATAATGGACATTTATAAAATGGAGAAGATAACAGCATCTGTCAATCATAAATTGGAACAATTTGTTTCATATGAGGAAAAATGGTTTAACTACATATTCATAGGCCTGACCTTATTCTTAAAAATCACTCCCTTCTTGTACATAGCTTTCTTCTTGTTCTGTCTTTCTTCTTCTCTCTAAAAGTGTATACCTGAGATAAATATTATATGGAAAATTGTGCCAAATATGAATATATATATGAATAATATCTGAGCAACATCTTATGGGAATGTTTATTTTAACTTCAATAAAAAAGCCTTACATTACGTTAATGCAATGGACAGAGGAGGTGTGGGGAGAGTTGGAGACAGAGTAGTTGAATTTTTTTGTTCTTCTGCGTTTTCTGACACTGTGTCCTCTCTAAGATGTGTGCGTTGTGTGTGCATGCCCACACTTGCAAACATGCACACAGTTCTTCCCTTTGTGCGCGCACACACCTGAGAGGGCTATCCTCCATTTTGGACATTTGGAAATGGCTATCCTATTCAGCTCCCCATTCACAGAGCTACCCCCTCCACCGATCAATTCTCATCTTTTCTCTCCTTTCCTTTCCATGTTCATCCACGGCCCCTTGGCTGCTCCTCCCCAAGACACATCTTCCCTTTTCCTGTCTTTTCATTTAGGCACCTACCTGCTTTATGCTCATACCTTGATGAAGAGTTCAGGCCTGAAATGTTGGTTATATAGCTTTGCCTCCCAGGACACTGTGTTCCACCAGCACTTTTGTATATTAACTAGAATCACAGCATCTGCAGACTTTCTTGTTTCACAGCATCAATGGAGAGAAATGTTGATTCAATGTTTCATGTCAGGACCATTTATCGAGTCAAAAATGCTAACTGAACATTTCTCTCCAGGAATGCTGTCTGATTCACAGAGTTCCTCCAGCCTACAGATTCCATCATCTGCTGTTCTGTTTTCGTTGAGTGTAAAACTTGGCATTAGACCAAGACAAATCATTTCCAATAATTCTTAATCAATATTGTGACAGATGTAATGGAACACATATTTGGGAAAATTTGGTAAAATTAGAGTAGGTTACATACATTTTAGAACAGATCTTATTTGAAATACTGAAGAATTCATATTCAGTGGACTTTACAGTAACTATGGAGAATGCTATGCACATTTCATAAATAGGTGATAATTAAAATGATGTCATAAAATGAATAGACGATTGTTTTGGACTGAAGACACTCTGGCTGTTTGCAAGTATCTTCAGTGCTAACAGAAATGTCACTCCTGGGTTTTATTTACCTAAAGGCAACAGCTTGACCAAGGAGACTAACTCCTGTTGTTTGCTGAAGAAGGTGGGGTTTTTTGCAAGTGAGAGTCACAAGTGAGAGAGAGAGAGAGAGAGAGAGAGAGAGAGAGAGAGAGAGAGAGAGAGACAAAGAGAGAGAAGTTCAAGAAGCATTCTCAGCTTGTGTGTGTGTGACACTGAAAGCAGCTGAAGAGTGCAAGCCAGGAGAAGCTTGTTGGAAACAGAAAGTTCCAGAGTGGTGGATGGCTGGAAGTGCTGTCTATCTGATGATTCTCTTGGATTAAGGGGAACAGAAAGGAATTCTGTGGTGGCCTGAAAGAAAGAGGTTATCATCTGGAGAATCCTGATGGGGCAAGTTTCATCAGCAAGACATTGAGGTGACTAATGGTGGTACCTCAGTTGTGGAAATCCTGGAACAACAAATCTCTCTCTGCAAACCCTATAAGAACCTTCTCGAGCAGTAAACATTTACCTTTCGAGCATCAAAGCCTGGTGAACTTTATACATGTTAAATTCTGTGCACAGTATAAGAATTGCCTCCAACCAGTGAACTTGGAAGAATGAGAAGTGAGATTAAACTGTGAACCAAATAATTTTTCTTAAATTTACACACACATCATACATGTGTACTTAGAATAAGAAGGGCGTTAAGTTGGGTTTAGTTAATAGAGATAAGTTAAAGTTTGATTCTGTTTTCATGTTTAAAGATAATTAAAAACAACTTTTTTTTAAGTAAATATCTATTGCTGCTGGGTTTTGGGGTCCTTTGGGCTCGTAACACAGAGTATATAGATATTCTTCTGGGATATAAATTGGGGAAGGTTTATTAGAGTAGGTCACATACAAATACTTTAAAACAGATCTTATTTAAAATACTTGTGCTCTGCCCCATGTTAGACATGTCAGGGCCAACAGTCTTTGCAAGAGCTTTGGAGAGTTCCCAAGAGACTTCACTAATGGGTGGTGGTTTACAAAAAGGCAACAGATGAAAGATCTTGTTGGAGCCACAGACAGTCTGGAGTTGTTCTAAGAGGATCATGTGGTTTTGCAAGCAGAGAGTCAAACAGGCTTTCTCTCAGAGAGAGAGAGAGAGAGAGAGAGAGAGAGAGAGAGAGAGAGAGAGAGAGAGAGAGAGAGAGAGAGAGAGAAGAAAGAGAGAGAGAGAGAGAGAGATCACATCTACAGTGTTACATCCAGAAACAGCAGCTGGAACTGGAACAGGACAAGCTGGCAAGCTTGTGGAAAGCCCCATTTGGAAGTCGGGTTTGTAAGTGCTTTGTTCAGCCTGGTCAAAGCCCTTGTGGTTCATGCAAGAGGAGAGGACTGGCTGACTAATGTTTCACTTGGAATAAGGGAAACAAAAATGAACTCGGTGGTTACCTGAAGGAAAGAGGTTACCACCTGGAGAACCCTGAAGGAGGCAAGTTTCGTCAGCAAGACACTGGAGTGGCTGATTAAAAAGGAATTAGTTGTGGATGTCCTGGAACAACAAATCTCTCTCTGAAAACTGACAAGAACCTTCCTGAACAGTAACCATTTACCTTTCAAGCACCAAAGCCTGGTGAACTTTATAAATGTTAAATTCTGTGCACAGTATAAGAATTGCCTGCAACCGGTGAACTTGGAGGAATGAGAAGTGAGATCGGACTATGAACCAAAGAACTTTTCTGAACTTACACACACATTTCATACACATGTGCTTAGAATTAGAAGGGGTTAAGTTAGGTTAATAAGTCAATAGTGATAAGTTAAAGTTTGATTCTACTTTCATGTTTAAAGATAATTAAAAGCAACTTATGATTAAATAACCCTTTGTCCTGGTGGATATCTATTGCTGTTGGGTTTTGGGGGTCCTCTGGGCTCATAACAATAATCTAAAGATCTCAAAGTCATGAACTATCCAGTATTTCATTTAAATTCAAATTGTAATCATAGAGCACAGTGGAAGGCGCCCAATGAACCAACCAATCCTGAATGTTTTTGGAGGGTGTGAGGAAACTGGAGCATGTGGAGAAAACCCATAATAGTCGCAAGGAGAAAGTACAAAACCTCTTACAGATAGCGCTGGATTTGAACCTGGGACACAGGTCCTGAAATAGTGTTGCGCTGCCATGCCTCCCTCCTTACATGGTTCTGGCAATTATTTTACATTGAAATGTTTGCTTTTTTTTTTGGCTTTTACATTTTGCATTTTTGAGGAATAAACAATAATACCAGTGTTAACTAACATTTGGATTTCAGTGTCTATATGGTTTGAGTTCAGAATTCTGAAGCAGGGACAGCTTGTATGGATATCAACCTGGGAAGGACAGAGGTAGCATGAACTGGCAATGATTTGAAGATGAATAAAGATAAGCAATAGGTTTTTTAAGTTATCTGATACACTTGAAGAATTTAAAGGCGAAAACAACTGCAAGAATCTAAGTCAGAAATTCTAAGAAATACTTGTTAATTTCCAGAGGCATGAATTGCTTTACCACATTCCCAGTGATCAGCAATTTAATACCTAATAATTCAAAATGTCTTCTTCATAAACTTGTCCAAATAAGTAGCACTTCCTGTATATATTTAAATGATAAAACTATTGTGAAAATTTTGAATATCTAAGAATATGCAAGCATTGTTTACCATTCCAAGCTGTCCGACCTGAGCCACAACTTATCTTCTTTTCAATTCTGTATGATTTTTGTGTGCGAGTCTCAGATGGATCGTGCCACATAATGCATGGAAATCATCTCAAGGAATTTGGTCGGAAAAACACTGCCAATTCTATGCTCTCAGTGTAACTAGGGCAATTTCAAGCTTGTCTTGATGAGATGGAGGTCAGAAGAGGCAGAGGTTTGGTAGAACATTTACCAGAAATATCATTCAGATATTGCTCAGGGTAGTGGCAGTAATTAATAACATAAAATATTTGACGAATTAGCCAGGACAGACTTGGAAACTGAAAAACTGCACAATTAATCATTCCTAATTTGCATATGTAAATTTGAATCCACCTGTGAACTTCTTGCAATGAAGCAATTTATTTGCACTATTTTGTTTAATTAATACATTCAGACATGCAGGAAAGGAAGAGTAGGTCACTCAACCCACCCACCTCAAAAAAAACCCTGGTTAATCTGATAGTAATCTCAACTCCATATTACCATCTAACTATGGTGTCCTTTCAATCCCTTTCTTATCAAGAGCTTCAACATTTTCCAAGATTCTGCTTCCTGAAGGGTAGATAGAGTTCCAAGTCTCACAATACACTAAAGAGAAAAACAAAATTAACCTCATCTCTTCTGGAAAGGGCAACTGATTAATTTTCAACATTTATTATTGGTTCTTCAATATTTTTGCATTCAATGCTGCAAGTCATCATTTATAATGATTTTCATTTTACTTAAGAGAAGCAACAGTACACCATCAACCAAACAGAAAGAAGGCCCATAAGACACAGTCAGCGTGTGGAGTGTGAAATGAGACTTCATCACTGCATGGGCATACGTTGACTACAGCCTCTGCTTGGGTAATGAAGCAGCCGAGACAATGATGAGTGAAATACTTTGAAATACTTCTTCACAATTACAAGATCCCAATGAAATTTGTGAGAAAGAAGGCGATGTTGAGTACATTAGTGGTACTTGGCGGTAATGCGGTGTGCAGGCATTTATATTGGTTGTAGGTCCTTTCGGCAGAGAAGAACTGGGGCACATTCTGCTTCTTGGCTTTTCTGCAGCCCCGTGACCCGACTCTCTAGTGGTTCTGCATAGTGGCCAGACCTCCAGCAGAATCGTTGCAAGCAGGGTTCACCCAGTCGAAAAAGAGTACTGAATTTCTAAGTTCTTGTTTGAGTTCATTGCTACATCAGAAGTTTTGCCTTCTCCCTATCATGGTTTTTAAATAATAGTCATGTTAGCCCGCAAGATGGCACTGAAAATGAATCCTGCCTTGTCCGAAGAATTGCCTGAATAGGTTCAATGGGAAGAGAGCTCATAGTTCCTGATCTAACTGGATCCAAATGATTGCGTAGATTTTTTTGAGATGATGTAAACTGTTCAATATCCATTCCTGCAGACCATATAAAGCCCAGCTTTCACAGGCATACAGGAGTACCAAGCAGATAAGACTATCATGAAGGCTTGTTCACAGTTAACAGCTTGTTGTTTTAAAAATGTGAGGTAGGTTTGACAAAAATCTCAGAGGCTTTCTAATGTTCTTGACAAGCTACTGTGTGAATACTGATTCTCCATGTGAATCCCCAGTAACTTCAAACAAGTTATTAAGCACAAGATGTCAGAACCTGTTCTGTAAAGGAAATGTGCCTCAAGTCTTTTTTGGAGAATAGTGTTCTTGAAACTTTGATGACAGTCATGCAGGTACATTGCAATGAAAAGCACAATAGGCATTTCCGTCAGCACAATGCAATAATTCAGCTAGAAATCACAGACTGCCTGTACCAATGGTCTTGGCTGTCATCTCACCATAGAACTTCCAGAGACAATAAGAATTCTGCTGCAGCCCTTACCTCTTTTGATTTATATAGTCCAGTGGATCTAACATCTATATTTGGTGCCCATTTGTCTTGATGGGCAGTATGCAGCAGTACTTAGGTGCCAATTTAATAGAGGCAGAGTCAATCCTACTAAAGAAAGACCGAAGAAACTTCGTCCCATGACTTTCCTTGTTCTGAACTAACTTGTGCTGGTTGAAATTTTACCACTGTATGAAATAGACCAAAACCTTAACCACATAACTACCTTAAATGTTTAGACACTAAAGTTGTATTCATCAGCAAAACAAGGCTTTGAGATATTTGGTGGCTAAAAGAATTCAAAAGCTTCTGCTGGAAAGGTAAACCTAATAAATGAATCAAGGTTACGCTGATATCAGATTAGGTGTGAAGATATTTTCACCTGATGTACGTAACCCTTGGTTACATTTTAATGGGATGATTGAGTGGCTGAATTAATTCTTTTTCAATATATATATTGTCTGTTGAAAAGAAGGAACAAATTGTCTTCAGTTTGAAATGATAATTTTTATTTGACTTTCCACTGATGTTGCCTGAGAGCTTTCCGTTTTTATTTCAGATTCCACTATCTGCATTTTTTTAAGTAAATAACAGAGTGGCAACCAAGGAGTATTTTCAATCTGGATTTTAGAGTGATTCCCACTAATTTGAAAAACGACAACTTGCACAAAAGTCACTGCTGTTGGAAGCACTTGTGTTTTTTGTAAAAATGCTGACTGACATTAACAGTGATGGATGATCAATTATTCTTAAAGACATTTACATTTCGAGAGTTACTCTTTTTCACTTTTTTAGGATTGAAAATCCAAACAAAATTAGTTTGTTTAACAATCCATCCCACCACTAAATCAGTTAAATGTTAAGCCAATTTTTAAAAATCCCTAAAACCAAGAACATTATTGATACAATTCATTTTATGTGAGTCTTTTACAGACTGAGATGGGAGAACTTACATAGGAAATAGCATCTGTATAAAATTACAAATAACGTGCCTACTTTCATACAAGAAGAGACAAAATTCTTGATAGAAATATCAAAGAACCCAGCATCTAGCAGGAATGAACTGAAGGCAAGAAGTATTAGTTTTGTTTAAAAATCCAAGAGAATTTAGTGAGAATAAAAGCCAATAAATCCCAAGTACTGGATGAGCTATATCCCTGAGTTTTGAAAGAGGTGGCTGTAAAGATAGTGAATATTTTTGGAGAATCGGGAATTATTCATGTGGATCGAAGAGTAGCAAATATGACTCCATTATCTAAGAAAGGAAGGTGAAGGCAAACAGAGCTACTGCTAAACTACTATCAGTAGCAAGGGAAATGCTGAATCTATAATGAAGAATGACATGGCAGACCAATTTGAAACAAATAATAAGATTAAACAATGTTGGCATGAAATTCTTAAAGGAGAATCATATTTGACCAAGGATGCAATGAGTAGAATTGATAAGGGGAATCGTAGATAGGGTGTATTGGAATGTCCTTTTTTCCATGTTTACTGATGATACGAAGCTAATTATTATTTATAGTGGGGAGGATGTAAAGAGGATACAATCAATTTGAACATTAGCAAGAACATCCAGATATAAAATGATGTGGAAAAATGTGAAATGATTCCTTCCAGTGCATAAAACAGAAAAGCAGGCTATTTTAAATGACAAAAGATTTAGTAATGTTCAAAGGGACCCAGCTGTCCCTGCAGACAAGTCACTGTAAATCTAAATGCAAGTGCAGTAAATGAATAGGTCGGAAAAAAAAATGGATAAGCCTTTACCACAAGAGGATTCAGTACAAAAAATAAACATGTTCCAACAATCATATTGGGCCTTGAAAAGACAGCAATAGAACGTTGAACACATATTGCTTATTTAAAATAAAGAATTTATTTTCCTGGAGAGGATTCAGCAATAATTCAAGACTGGTTCCAGCAATTGTAGGTTTGATGTTTAAGGAGAGAGCGAGAATTTGGAAGAATCTGATTGAAGCTTATCAAATGCTTGAAGGCCTTGACTGACTAGATGCAGGGATGATGTTTCCCCTGTCTGAGGAACTTATAACAGGATTTAGATGAGGACACATTCTCGTTCCCTGGACTGAAGAGTCTCAGTGATTATAGTCAGGGAAAACAGAAATCAATAGTTTTCTGGATATTAAAGGAGTCAATTATTGGAAAATTGCGGTGGTAAAGATCAGCTGTGATACTGCATATGGCTCTCAAAGCTTGAAGACTCAATAGCCTTTTTCCAGTTCTAACTTCTTATGTTCAACCTATCACCAATGAACAATTAAAACACAAATATCCAGCTTGAATAACAACTATATACTCTGCAGTTTCCTTTAAAGTTGCATGCAATAATGTTTTTATTTCTCCTGCCACCAATCCTGGCTCCCAAGGGCCATGTTAAAACATTATTTTGAGAAAGGTCTGCCTCTCCTCCCCATCATTTTGTTCGGACCTCTATCTGCTTTTTGCTCTTACCTTGATGAAGGGCTCAGGCCTGAAACATTGGTTATCTTTCCTACATCAGCGCTGCGTGATGTGCTGAGTTTCTCCAGCATTTTAGATAAACTACAATCACAGCGTTTGCAGATTTTTTTGATTAACTCCTGAGTATTAAATACTGTCTGCATAGTTACATAGAGATGCAGCTTGGTGACAGGCCCTTCCAGTCCATGAGCCTGTGCCGTCCAATTCTACCCACATGATCAGTTAACCAACTAACCCCATACATCTTTGGAGTGTGGGAGGAAACCGGAGTGCGCCGAGGAAATCCTTGCAGTCATGGATACAAACTCCTTACAGACAGTGCTGAATTTGAACTCAGGTTGCTGAAGTTGTAATGGCATTTTACTAACCATTCCGCTCTCTATGCTGCTCGTGTTATAAGTCAGTCCTTGTCTCAGCACTTACCTTTCCAAGTTAGATCTTACCACTACTTGATTTAGTTCACAAGGACTCTGCAGAATGTTGTTTTCATGCTAAATTCACAATGCTGAAAATCTGAAATAAAAACAGAAAATGTGTATTCGATCATGCACCAACTCTGGTGAGTGAGAATTCAACACTTCCTGTTTTCCTCTTTTTAAGCATGTTAACTCACTGACCAAGTAGTCCACAGTCCTTATTTTTATAACTCTGAATTTGACCATGATTGTGGGGTTACTCCCCTTTACTTCCAGTGTCCAGTTTATAATGGCAGCTTTTCTTGATTAAAATTTAAAATAGGATTTTAAATTTAAACATACAGCACAGTAACAGGCCATTTCGGCCCACGAGCCCATGCCGTATAATCACACCCAATTAACCTATACCCCCCAGTACGTTTCAAATGGTGGGAGGAAACCGGAACTCCCGGGTAAAACCCACACAGATACAGAGAGAACATACAAATTCCTGACAGACAATGTGGGATTCAAACCCCAGCCCCAATCGCTGGTGCTGTAAAGGTGTTGCGCTAACCGCTACGCCAACCATGTCACCCAGTTCATGTACCATACTTTATGTTAGGCAGATAAAGATGCGGATTTGCCTCATCAGGTGGAAAACTACCCTCCAAAACAGAAGATATTTTAGGAAGAGAGCCAAATAATGCAGTATAGAAAAACTACAGATCTCAGCACTTGGCGGGAAATTATGGTAAGTTCTGTTTTATGGAGCAACTGAAACTAGTTATGTTGAATGATAGTGTGGATGAGCTGAATCATACAGGTACATCTTTAAGACCTGTTTGTACTGCGTGGGATGACTTCTGATGCATTGTTGTATCATCTACAATTAATTGAGTTAAGGAAACAATGAAGGAATTTGGGACAGCTGCTTGGCTTGGGTAAATTGGGTAATTAAATAAAGGGGCATGCTGATGGACAGGCAATAGTTATCAGTTAAAAAAATACAATGGAAACTCTTGAGTAGATAAGCTGAAGCCAGAATGATTTACAGAATGATTTTGATTAGGTCAGAGAAGGTTGCTCTATAAAGCTAGAGCAGACGAAATTGGTGTAATATATTTGTGTTGACTGAAAAGTTGCTTAAGAGAAAACAAAAAGTTAGTTTAAGCAATGATGTCAGTCTGTGTCTAGTGGGTTACTGCAACAATCCATGCTTACATCCCAATTCTATCAAGAATCTGGCAGAGTTTGATGAAGACAGAAAACACGATGTGAATGTGAAATGATAAGAATGCAAAGACTTCAATAGTCAAGCTGAGTGAGTGGCACAAATATGTAAATAGAATGCAATGTGGAGAAAGGTGAAGTGTGATGAAAATACAGAACTGCTGAGGTTCGAACATAGAACACTATAGCGCAACACAGGCCCTTGATTTGTGCTGACACATACATTCCTTAAAAAAAAGCCCTTCCTACCTGCATAACCCTCTATTTTTCTTTCAGCCATGTGCCTGTCAAAGAGTCTCTTCAATGCCCCTCAGGTTTTAGCCTGCTCCACCACTCCCTGGCAAGGCATTCCAGGTCCCCATAACTCTGTGTAAAAATACACAGAACCCTGATGTTTCCCCTAAACTTTTCCTCCCCTCACTTCTATTGTTTGCTACACCCGGCCTGCGAAAAATACCTATGCATCTCAGAATCTTAAAGACCTTTATTAAGTCCCCTCTCATCCTAGCTCTGCTAACCTTGCTTCATAAGACTTATTTTACCATCCAGCCAACGTCTTGGTAAATGTCCTCTGCACCCTCTCCATAGGGAGTTACAGTAGTGCAGACAGTCATTTGTGGTGAAGGAGTTTCCAAGAGCCTAATAGCCATGAGAAAGAAACTAATCTTGAACCTAGCAGAAGTTACACAGTTATTTTGTGGTGAAGGAGTTTCCAAGAGCCTAATAGCCATGAGAAAGAAAGAGCCTAATAGCCACGAGAAAGAAAGAGCCTAATAGCCACGAGAAAGAAAGAGCCTAATAGCCACGAGAAAGAAAGAGCCTAATAGCCACGAGAAGAAACTAATCTTGAACCTAGCAGAAGTTACACAGTTATTTTGTGGTGAAGGAGTTTCCAAGAGCCTAATAGCCATGAGAAAGAAACAAGAGCCTAATAGCCATGAGAAAGAAACTAATCTTGAACCTAGCAGAAGTTACACAGTTATTTTGTGGTGAAGGAGTTTCCAAGAGCCTAATAGCCATGAGAAAGAAACAAGAGCCTAATAGCCATGAGAAAGAAACTAATCTTGAACCTAGTAGAAGTTAGTTATTTTGTGGTGAAGGAGTTTCCAAGAGCCTAATAGCCATGAGAAAGAAAGAGCCTAATAGCCACGAGAAAGAAAGAGCCTAATAGCCACGAGAAAGAAACTAATA